>NC_086336.1:35966838-36591838 GCF_032445375.1 Bacillus rossius redtenbacheri
AATAACTCATGACAAATAATTACCAATGTCAAACTAAAGCGTGAAAATTATCATACCAGCAATAAATATTTAGTTACACAGCTAAAACAATACTCATACAATACTGTTTAAATATACTGATTTACACTAGTAATTAAAATAATACGTACTTGTAAGATGGCCATTTCCTTGCGAATATACTCCCGTGGCGCGGTGCACAACAATAACCTCGAACCAGTACGCCGCCACGTACCGGCAGAGTTCTCTGTACCGTCCGCAACATACCAGAGAGATGCCACGCATGCGTAAACACATCGGTAGTGGGACATCGGTAGTGGGACATCGGTAGTGGGACATCCGTAGTGGGACAATTTTTCGTGCGTGCAGCCAGCGTTCATTGATTTATTAGACGTCACATCAAAAAAAAAATTGGTTAAAGAAAAATCTGCACAGATATGCTTGTCCATATTTCAGTCCTAATTTTTTACTTCTAGTATTATCAAATTCAAATGTCAGTATGTACGCACATACTTACTGATGCCATAGTTTCAGATTTTATACTTATATTTTTTTATTTAAATTAAAGATGTTGAATTAGCTTTATTAACTAGGTTAAGATAGTGTGTATGGTTAAGTTGGCATTATGTGGACTAATATACTTTTGTGACTGGTTGATATTAGTTATCTAATGGGTTGCACTGCAGTCATGGTTGTGAGAAAATTATAATGATTTTAGCAGTTGTCATTAACCAATAGATACGTGCAGAATTGAATAGTAAATTACTTGTGGGTTATTTACGTGTATGTTACGTTAGTTGATGGCCCTGAATTGTTTGTTTATTTTAGGTGCACACACCTCCAGTCATCGAAGACATGCCGAAGAGCGTGAAAGTGGTGGAAGGAGAGCAGGCGTCGGTGACGTGCAAGGCGAAGGGGAAGCCGAAGCCCACCTTCAAGTGGATCAAGGTGTCCAACCAGAAGGACCTGTCGTCGGCCGACAGGTTCTCGGTCAACGACCTGACGGGCGTCCTGACGATCACGAAGGTCACGCAGGAGGACAGCGGAGACATCAAGTGCGTGGCGAGCAACGCGGCGGGAACGGTGGAGCAGACTGTAATGCTGACCGTGGTGCTGAAGCCCAAGATCGTGACGTTCGCCAACGCGTCGATGCCGTTGGACAAGGAGGTGGCCATGAAGTGCAGTGCCTCGGGAATGCCCAGACCGACTGTTACGTTCAGGTGTGTTTATTTTCTTGATGTCATGGGGGGCTTCATACTCACACATTGGCCTGCAGTTTGAACTGGCAGGCCAGTCCTTGCGTCTCTTCACACACACACACACACACACACACACACACACACACACACACACACACACACACACACACACACACACACACACACACACACACACACACAGACACACACACAGACACACACACAGACACACACACATACACACACACATACACACACACACACACACACACACACCTATACGTGTTTAGGCCCCTATTCGAGGACCCCATTTTTTACCCTTAAATAGAGGACGGGAATACACAAACACTAACGTAGCTTCCGAGGACTATTACTTTAGCAAGCATATCAGAGGACCTGTCAGACTGAGGACCTTCACACAAAGTGTGTCTGGCGCATTATCCGAGGACTGTAAAGTTTTACAGTTAACTGCAGGACTAGCAAAATCAGTATAAATGTTTCAACAAGACAGGGTTCCTGTTAGTCGTGTAGTCGAACCAGTGGTCCTTGCTAAGGTGATACGGAGTCGATTCTCGGGGTTCTTCCGTTTTCTTCCCTCTATAATCCCGCTGCTGCTCCATTTACATTTGACTTCGCTTCATCGTTACTAAATACCTATATGTTATAATTTCCGTAAAAGTTTTTTTTTTGATAAAACCACTTATCCGAATTTGTGTAAACATACAAAAAAATATATATTTTTTAACTGAATTAAAACATAAATTTCGCTCCAAAAACTTTATTTATTTAAATGTTATTCACGAAAAAATTGTTATGATGATTAATTTTTCTATTAATTGAGATTTTGAACTATGAATTACAATTCAATATTTGTAAGAGAACCCGTAGAACCCCGTTTTTCAGTTCTATATGTTCCAATTCCGATATAAAAAAAATAATTAATGTTTTATTTGAAGACATCAATTCTTCTGGTATTGAACGAAGGTTTCAACCAACCTAAATAATAAACTAGATAAAACTAGTGATTTAAGAATAAGAAGTCAGAACTATATCCTACTTATCGTATTAAAGGAAAAATTTAATTTTCATACATATTAACATAGAAATCTCAACATATAAAATATTTAAAAACCAACAAATAAATTCTCAACGAAATGTTTAAACAACAGTGCAACCAATAATAAGTGTGATACAATTACAAAAATGTATTCAGTTACATTTTATAAAAATTAAAAAAATTAAAGTATAATTAGTTTTTGGTAAGAGAATAAAACTTTACGAAATTCTTGTCCAAACGAATGTTATTAGTTTCACGAAAAAACTGAATTACGAACTTTAAATAAGAACTATATTCTACGAAAAACAATGGACATTAAATAGTTTAGAATATTGTTTCATGTTTAATATTTAGACCGCATGGTTATATTTACACACCAGCTTAAAATCAATTCTTAACCGAAGACTGTGTACTGCACCAATCAATCTACGGACTTTTACACAGTTTGATATATACTATTTCATGTTAAATAAGAGTACCGCGTGGTCATTTACACATCAGTTTAAGCTCAATACTTAAACGAGGACTGTGTACTGTACCACTCAACCTAAGGACTGTTACACAGTTTTATATACTGTTCCATGTTTAATAAGAGGACCACATGGTCATTTACACACCAGTTTAAACTCAATACTTAACCGAGGACTGTGTATTGTACCACTCAATCTAAGGACCTTTACACAGTTTGATATACTGTTCCATGTTTAATAAGAGGACCGCGTGGTTATATTTACACACCAGTAAAAACTCAGTATTTTACCGAGTATTTTGTCTTTTATCACTCAATATAAGGACCTTTACAAAGTTTATATACTGTTCCATGTTTAATAAGAGGACCACATGGTCATTTACACACCAGTTTAAACTCAATACTTAACCGAGGACTGTGTATTGTACCACTCAATCTAAGGACCTTTACACAGTTTGATATACTGTTCCATGTTTAATAAGAGGACCGCGTGGTTATATTTACACACCAGTAAAAACTCAGTATTTTACCGAGTATTTTGTCTTTTATCACTCAATATAAGGACCTTTACAAAGTTTATATGCTGTTCCATGTTTAATAAGAGGACCGCATGGTTATATTTGCACATCAGTTTAAACTCAATACTAAACCAAGGACTGTGTATTGTACCACTCAATCTAAGGACCTTTACACAGTTTGATATACTGTTCCATGTTTAATAAGAGGACCGCGTGGTTATATTTACACACCAGTAAAAACTCAGTATTTTACCGAGTATTTTGTCGTTTATCACTCAATATAAGGACTTTTACAAAGTTTATATGCTGTTCCATGTTTAATAAGAGGACTGCATGGTTATATTTGCACATCAGTTTAAACTCAATACTAAACCAAGGACTGTGTATTGTACCACTCAATTTAAGGACCTTTACACAGTTTGATATACTATTATATGTTTAATAAGACGACCATTTGGTTAAATTTACACACCGGTTTGAACTAAATACTTAACCGAGGACTGTGTATTGTACCACTCAATCTAAGGACCTTTACACAGTTTCCAGGGTGGTGGTGTTTTTGTGTTTCTGGCGCCACTCCCGTCCCCCTCCACCCCACCATCCTCACTCCACCCTGCCCGCTCGTCAACATGCTCCATCGCAACTTGCAGTTCGTGGAAACGTGCGACTCTACACAAAATCACCTCAACACGTGTGTCTTCTCTCCAGTGCTGACAACTTATTCGTCACTCAGTGGCGGATCCAGCTTCAAATATTGGGAGGGACCGATGACCCAGTACCTCCTACTTTAATTGTGCGTCCGAAAATTTCGAAAACTAACAGCTTCTCAAGGGGCTATTTGAACACATGTATGACGTCACGTAAACATAAATTAGATAAACAAGTATCACAAAAAAATTAAAAAGTATTAAATTGAAATATTGAACCAAATTCTAAAGGTCAGATGCGGCAGGAAGCCTATTATATTTTTTCACACTTCAGTTTTTCGACAGTTTTTTTTCTTTCAATGCGAAGTAGAGAAAAATCATAAAACGTTACCTGGTCCTAATCATCTCAGTGAACAGATATTTATTTCCAAACTTGGCCTTCCAATGTGCGCCAACTTACCACAAAAACTCATACATTCCCCTAACCTTTCTATTTTGAAATGCCTAGATTCCTAATGTACCAATTTCTAAAAATACCAAATAAATATTGGAATAAAATGTACTTATAAACAAAGTCCTCGTCATCAGCATACATAAATTAAATTTTTACATGTGAGATTTTTATAATAATCACATACCAAATTGTATTTTTGTCGCCATAATTTTATTAATTTTGAAATTTCTCTTGCTTCAAAAGGTTGAACCTTTATTTTTTTTATTGAGAATGTTATGGTTTTTTGTGCATTTTCCATTTGAATCTCCTAAATGAAAAAATTATGGTCTGCGATTTTTAAATTTACTCCATAGAATAATCTATTCTCCTACAAAACACTAACAAATCACAGACAACACTTTAAAAGTTCTGTTATCATGTAGATGAAACTAGAGATTGATAGATAGATACGTCAATTTCTTCAATACCAACTGGACACTGTTCAGTCTTGAAAAGAAAGATGTATGTTCATATGTTTAAATATAGAGAACACTTACGAAACTGATTATACAGTAGAAAATTTTTGTATTTATACATCTTTAATGCACCTGTACAGTAAGTTTAGGCTAAGGTTATTCTTCGAATAACTTTAGTTTCTGCTTTGATCGAAAACTTTTAAGGACGAGATACATTCCGATAATGGTTTTTATGTTTTTATAGTACTTCATGAAAGTTGTATAATTCTATGGGAGTGAAATGTACAAATGAAATATTCGAAACATATAAAGAATATCAACTTGAAAGTGTTAAAAACAATAATAAAGTTTTATAAAAACTATGTGATTATCACCATGTATGCCCTTATGTGTTCTTATTTGATTAGCATGCCGCTGTTTTAAATAAGTAATGAAGATGGGGTTGGAGAACGTTAGTTTAAATGTTTTGCATATCATAGCCGGATATATTTAAGGAGGTTGGGCAAAGGGGCATTAGTTCAGGTGGCTTGTCACATTGTGTGGGTTGGGGAGAAGTGAGTGGAACATTGTGTATAAATGTTATTTATTTATATACAGATAAAAAAATATTTTATCATATTGCATTACAACAAAAGATAAGGTACAAATCGGGCAAACTTTCGGCACCGGAAAAGTGAAAAAAAAAAAAAAGTGCCGATCCTAAATACTGAAATACCTATGATGTAAATATAGGTAAATTACGTATTTTGTGATGTCATTTCTGTAAAAATATTTACATGAAGCGCTCAGTTTATCAGTGAAAACTGCCTACCACAAACAAATTTTAAGTTCTTACTTCCAAGAACCCTTAATGAAAGTAGCATTTTTCGTGGATAGTCAGGAAAAATGTATATCAGGTGAGACAATATATATTTAGTTTCCTTGAAACGTGTTTATGTCCAATCGAAGTGTTGAAACAGCGTAAACATTTCAAGCGTTGGAGTAGGACGGTGGAAGGGGTGAAGGAGGGTGGGAGGTTGGGTGAGTGGGAGGGAGGCAGGCAGGCAGGAAGGCAGGGAGGGAGGTAATGAGGTACTCTCAACCCATTCTTAACCAAGTGCAACGTTGCCAAATTAGCGCAGTAGCTGTGTGTGGGATAGCTCACTTGCATTTTTCCAACATTGCCTGAAACTGGTATCAATACACACACCAACAACAGAAGAGATATCTTGTATGTGAGCTTGGAAAGTAAGAGAAATTAGAAAGGGAAAAAAGATTAACTGTTACTAAAATACTGTTTACTCGCAATGATAATTAATTTTTTTTCCCTTGTTTTAATACATCTATAATGAAGAGGTGGAATGAACATGACATGCGACGCGTGAAAACATAATAGCGATAAATAAATAATATGTTTGTTCGTATTTATGGATTCATAAAGAAACGCACATCTACGCATTAAAATCAAAAATGTTTTTTCAAACACTTTTGTATTTATTTACTTACCCAGGTACCGAAATGGATGACTCTGAGTACAGCTCAACAAATATAAAACAAACTATCTCGAAAACCCCAACTTATAAAAGTGTTAATTCACAACTCAAATTCTATTTTCCCGACAGAATGGTCAATTCTTATAACCAGCATTTATTTATAGTCACAGAAAATGGCATCGAATGAAAGAAAAACTGATAGTAGAACTGGAATAGGGTATTTTTCATAGTACAGGTAACTAGAGATGATATTTTATTATATTTTTGATATATGTCTACAGAAATGACTTAACAGTTGTCTGTAAAAGTGCATTAAAATTTAATTGCGATACCTACCTTTTGCGATTATCGTTTTAAAACTGCATTTTAAAGACTTAAGTAGATAATATCATGTACATATGTAAGAACGCAATAACTTGCATTTGCATATGGGCGCAAGTTTGGTTTCGATGACACAAATTCACTTTGTGAGAACTAATTTTCATAAAAAAATCTACCCTATCCAGTTTTTATTATCGTTACTTACATGATATTGACTACGAGAACTTGTGCAAAACCAATTCCCATATCTTCGCATAAAGTTATATCTAATAATTTATTGATATTACAAAAAAATAATTATACAAAATATTTATACGTAAAAAGACGTGCATAATTTAAATTAGCAGGCTATACATTATCAAGAAAATTCCCTTAAATAATACTTTCGTTGCACGGTTATCTTATTATAGTGTTGATGACAGCAGGAACTGCAACATGATTAGAGTGGGATCCTAACCAAGTGGATGCCAACTCGGCCCTTATTTTTAGTACATTTAAAAATAACAAATAATATTTAATAATGTATGTTTTTAAAATATTAATTGAATATTAAGTATGTAAATTATATCACTAAAAATATTTATGTAGGTATGTTTATAAAGCAAGGCAAGGTTAAAATTTAACAATTCTAAATAAGTAAAACTACTTTAACCAACTATCTCTGTTATCCGTCACTACTTGTATGCGATTTTTTATGAAACGTTATTCATGCTGTTTCCGTAAAAAAAACAAAAAAAAAAACAGAACATTGCTTGAATAAAGCTCGAGCTGCAAATAAACAGAAGAAAATGACTTCTTTTTATTAGGATGTAAACAATTTAACTTAAAGAAATTCTCCAAAGTCCGTACATATGTACACATTGTACAACATTGCACATTAAACTATGTTATACTAAATTGGTAAATAAAACTACTATATATGTTATCTAATTAAAAATGGCTTACTTTTTTTCCCAAATAATTTAAAATCTCGTACTACTTATTTACTTATATTTAAATGTAACTGTTCACGTTTGAAATTGAATTTCTATTGTCCGTCTATTAAATTATCCGTCATAGGACCGGTCCCGAGGGTGACTATTAAATAATTAGGTTTTACTTAAAAAATATGTTTAGTCTGTAAATGTTAGAATAAAAATTAAATCTGTGTAAGTTGGAAACAAATAAATATTGAATTAAGATAGATTTCAACTTACAAAACGTGATTGGTTTAAGTTATTAAGCCATGACCTAACACACTCTTTCACTCCGCCACGAATATCTAAATTGGTGTAAATATATATACTTTCAAAAACATTATGTATGTTTTAGGTACACTTTTTTCTAATCACACGATGTTTGTCTGCTTAAGTGTTAAGGTTACTGTGGATAAATTTCTACGGTTTTTCCACTATCTTTGACGTCATCATCCCCTAACACAACAGCAGACTTGAAACCCAGATTTTTCCATTCTCTTTAAATTTTCAAATCCGGAGTTTGTAATTGTGCCTATTACTTGCTTTGTCTTCCTTTTGATTGTAACACATTCTAGCATCACCTTTTGTTTCATCCAACGAGAGAACTGTAAAGCGCTCTCTTGTTGACACGATAGCAATTGAAAACACAAAATCTCTCAAGAGAGCAGCTGCTAACGGTAAAATAATTATTTTACTAAAGCTTCTATAAAAACTCAAAGATTTCCAAAACAACAGTAATTTAGCAGGAAGGCACGTGTTGTCTGACCGCATGTTGCTAAAAACCAGCCCAAGGAATATAAAAGTAGACAGAGATTTCACCCTTAGAATAAACATGATTTCTGTCCCCCCCCCCCCCCCCCTCCTTCTGCTACTATCGGCTATAAATGATTCTGACGCTACTAACACAGCATAAAACCAAATGATTTAATTTTGACCCAAAATATATTAAATTCTAGGTTTTCTTCGGAATTCATCCAGTACAGGATTTGGTATTTTAATACACATATACGTTTAAATAAAAAAGTCTTACGTTGTATTTCCTTGTCTTGATATTCATGTCAAAAAAGTTAAGTCTTTGTTTAATGTTTTATTACAGATTAAATGTGTTTAGATTATAAAATACTTGATTCACACTCCATTAACATCTTTGGGTTCTAAAATAACTTTATTAATTTACATAAATTCCCATATATTGAAATACATTATTGATAGAAGTTGTTATAAATATCGTAAAAATGCAAATAGGAATTTAAAATTAGTGCCTTCAAACACTCGATTGTTACATTAATATACACATGGGCACAAAAATATTAATATACATGTCTGTATTGAAATACAAATTTTTGTCGAGGTAACGCTGCTCATTTATATTTGATGCAATTCCCATTATTTAACATCTATGCATCCTGTTTATTTTTTATTTAATTCATAAGCCAGACGTTTGCCAAATAAAACGATATTTTCTTGAGCTCGATTAAAAAAATTACAAGGACTTCACCCTGACCGTGTAACATTTGTTGATTTACTTTTTTTTATTTAAAACCATTTGTTAAATGGTTTACTTAAAGCTTGAATAGTAAACTTTATTTTCTTGGGTGTAATATATATATAATTTAACTCTAAATGTGAATGGCATTTTGATATTAGTACAGACGAATCGTTAGTGTTAAATAAGCACATCGTGAGACCTATCTTGTGACGACCCCCTGGGCTTCCCCGTGACGTCACGACTTCCAACCATGTTCCCGTTACTCCGCCGCGCCGGGACAGTTATGGCCCTAACGCCGTTGGCGCGGCCCACACGGTGTTAGATGGAGACTTTCTGCGATTCTGACTTGTGCTCCAGGACACTTTTTTTTTGTTCTACCTTTATTTAACGAATTATTTTAAAAAAACTTAAAACCTTTCGCTTTAGATTTTCCATCCTTCATGCCGATATAAATTATTTTTTTGACAAAAATGGTTAAATACCTAAGCATCACCAACGCCTTCTTAAACACTTTAAACGTGAAGTTTCAAAGTACTTATTTAAGTTTCAGGTTTATGATATTATTTCTTAGTTATCATAGAGAATAAAATTTTGAAATTAATAATCATTTTTAATGATACTACTCATCTTAGATAAGCTTCTTTAGTTTACAGTAAATGCAAGGATAGTATTTATTTAAAATTTTCATTAACCTTTATTGCCATAGAAGTTCTAATTTCCAGTGCTAAGTATATATTAGGGCCTACTGCCACAGCTACATAACCAAGCTTGCATCTAATAATTAAATACATGGCATTTAGACTGAAAAGCAGGCTCGCTCGATAATACAGTTCATAGCTATCTTTAGAAAAAAATATTTGCCAATTAAAAAGTTCAACATTTTTATAAAAATATATTTTATACAATACTTGATTTTTTAAATGTATAGACAATGGGTTTGAAACAATTCATTACAAATAATTTCAGCCCCTTTGAGAAATAGGTCACACAAAATTTATACCTACGCGCGAGATAAAAATGTAGCCGGCCTTAGTTTCATTTTTGACTGAAGTCAGTCGATAGTTAACTTAACAAAACTAGCTTTCCGTCTGCTTTAAAATAAATAAGTGTTGTTTTATTATTATGAGCTTATCTCATTCCTATTTTCTATGACCTGAAGATTGTACATGAAAAACATTTGTTTAGATAAAAGTCAACTTGTTACTGGTTGTAAAATTCACACGCTGTGAAAAATTCTGTTTGACGTTTTAACTAGGCTTCTGCGAGCAGAAGATTTTCACTTTGAGTCGAGCTCGAGCGAGTTTGCTAAAATACTCGCGAGTATCGAGTCGAGTTCGAGTTTTTTTTTAAAGTTTATTGCACATAAATTTACTGTGATGGAGTAATAAAATGTGAGAACTTTTGAGAAAAACATGGAAATAAAAAAAGAAACCATTATCATTGTTAGCCTACTAAATAGATAGACCTACATTAGAGGTCTGCAAGCCTAAGAATTTTACTTTGAGCCAAGCTCGAGTGAGCTTACTTGAAAGTTCTCGAAGCTTGAGCTTTTGTGATACAGTTACACTTTTGGGAAATTATTTTTACCTTAAACTTAGTAGGTATAATGTTTGAATAAAGTATTAAAATGAAGTGGGCTTATTAATTTTGGGTAACTATTTACAGAGTGCTTTTATAATTTGCACTGCTAGGAAAAAAAACATGTTTTCCATTGAATCTAACCTGTTTCCATTGGTTCATTAGCAACTGATATCATCCAACTAACATAACCACAGTTTACAAGTACGTATATGTTTGTGTAAATGTAACATATCTTTGGAATAATTTCATCCTTGTCAATTTTTCTGGAGTCCTTACTGAGCTTCAACTAACTGAGCACCAAAAATCATGTTGTTTGAAAAGTACATTCACATTGTTTCAACATTTCCACTTTTCAGCACAAAAATTCTGAGAGAGATTGTCATAGAGTATTAAATTCTGTTCTTCAATCTATCATGCAGAAAAATAATTTGTTCTGCACGTTCAGGAGTTAAATTAGCTCTACGATTGGAGATGGTGTTTACAGCAGATGAGAAGCATTTCTCGCTGGCAACCTGTGTGGCTGGAATGCTTTAGTAAAATTGTTGGTAAATATGTAGAGTCGCGGTATATGCGGGAAAAAAATGCTAAAATTCCGAAAATACTTTTATTCTATGCTCTTTCACTTCCTCTTTTCAAATCAACCGGCGGAGATAAGAAATTCCAAATACTTTAGGAATATCGAATTTTTTAATTTTCATCACAATACCTGGGTATTCATGCGGCGATCACCATTGTTTCTGGTTTACGAGTATCTATTATGTTTCTTATTGGACAATTTTGTCACGTGACAGTTCCGTGATTGGCCAGTATTCAAATGAACCTTACGTGATTATTTATTTATTTATTAATGTTCCGTCGGAGGTATCGCGACGTAGGTGAACGACTACATCATTTCCTTCTAATGGCAAAGGAAATGTACCCGCCTCCAACTTAGGTGGGTTTTTAACGTTTCTAATTTTAAAGTCTTATTTTTTATTTGGATATTGTTGCGCAAGTAATAAGTAACAAAAATATTTTACGTGAGTTGTTAATGTTCATCATTTGTCCGGGTTTGTTAGGTCAGGTCAGTTACATTATAAATACTTTAAAACTAAAGAACCATTGAAATTAATTCACATTTTTTATGTCCGCTTAGTTTGAAAGTATTAATAATGTAACTGACCAGACCTAATCGACCATTTTATTTATTAAGCATTCACGAACATACGGCAAAATAACAAAAATGGCGTCGGTCTAATGGTTGTACAGGTGTTGTATTGCAAAATTAAAAAATTCTATATCTCCTAAAGTATTTGGAATTTCTTATCTCCGCCGGTTGATTTGAAAAGAGGAAGTGAAAGAGCATAGATTTTTAGCATTTTTTTTCGCATATACCGTTACTCTACATATTTACCAAATTGTTTAACCTCAAAATTAGTGTCAAATATCTGTAACTTGTCATTAAGTTTAATCAATTTAAAGTAATAAAAATAGAAGCATTTTACTTAATTCAATTTACACTTGCAAAAAAAACTTACGCACAATAAACCTACATGGAAATTAAAGTCTTTTTCAATGTCCTGTAGTCTGAAATATGTTTACTCATGTCATCAAATGTAGAGCTGTACTGAAGAAGCCGATTTTGCCAATATTTAGTTGAATCGGCATTTCTGCCAACTTCCAATACTCTTGTTAATTTTCGGCCGATATTACTGAAAAACGAAAGAGAGACTGCCATAACCTAAAAATCCACGAGTACCCTTTTCACTTTTCGTAGTAGTACTGCATTCTTTCAGATCACATTATTTCTTAGCAACATGTGCCAACCGTACATATCAAGATTTAACATCCTTTTTTTTTCAATAATGTTCTTTAATTTTAATATGTCCTAAATAAATACATTACCATCACGGTAAATACACTTCTCGGTTATTACGGCAACTATAGTGCAAATGTGGTAACTATCATGCTTCTGCAGTAGTTATGGTATCTACAAAGAATCTTTAGTTCTTTTTATGGTAATTATCTTAAGATAACTATTGGAATTGTACTGCAGTTATGGTACATCATCCATATTTCTTCGTAAGTTGTTGTTCATTTGTCTTTTCTTCATATTTATATTTACGTGCGCCATTACTGGCAGGAACTTTCATAAAATTTTTAAACGGGACTTTATATCACACATTTAATGGCGTAAATGATGAGACCCCGGACAATTTAAACGCTTTTTACAGTAAAATGCGGGAAATGTTTCCGCATAAAGCGGGAAATACTTCCGCATAAAGCAGGAAAGTGATACATTAATGCTATGCGGAAAATTATAGAAGTAAAAAAAATTAATCACGGAAATTCGTAAATCCCGGGTACGTAAAAATGATGTGTTCATGTATACGGTCGATCATGTTACATTATAAAGTAAAGGATAATAGTGTTGTAAGACTTTTATTCTGATATAATGAGAGTTTTTTTTTCTATAGGTAGAGTGCAAGAAAAGCTCGCTCGAATTTCGAGTTGTTGAAAACCACGAGCTCGAGTTCGAGTATTACTAAAAAACTCGACTCGAAACTCGAATTTCGAGTACTCGCAGGTGTCTAGTTTTAACCAAGTCATGTTTAAAAATAATCTAATAATAAACATATCCAACAATTTTCCAGTAACAATAACATAATAAGTCTAAATAATAAATAAATTATCATCAGATAGTTTACTTAGATTTGAAACTAGGACTAAATTATCATATAAAAATAAAACTATTTTAGTGACAGCTGCAGAATAACACTACCATTGTAACATGGAAAAAATAATAATATGCTAAGCAATGGAGCCTTTTCATAGAATACATGTTTCATAATTTTGTTAAGTATATTCTTAAACTTCAAATATTACAAAAGGTCTATTGCATGACTAATAATTTAGCTTTTTCCAACAGTCTGTACATACAAAACATAACACACTACATAACACTACATACATAACACACATACGCACACTTCGTCCACATCAGTAACATGAATAGTATTGGAATTCTTTCAATTTATTGTAACAGATTTTGGAAGTAATTTATAACACCAAGAATATTTTGTTCATTTTATTTCAACCAATTTAAACTGCACAGTATGAATAGTTTACAATTTTCATTTGTTTATTCATTTTATATTGTTACGTAAAATAAAAACTCATAAATAATATTTATTTTATTTACAAATTTAACTAAATACCTACATATAACGCGTGTGCTACGTAGTTTTGGTGACAGTTACTTACGAAGTTCATAAAAATCAGAGTCGCTAAAAAAATTTTAAATAATGAAAAATTCTTAAAATGTAACTTATATTATATTTTTAGATGACTTGCAAACTTTCATATATATTAACACAAAGATAAGAGCGTTTTCATGTGACACTGTCACATAACGTCGTGAAATTTATGTGAAAAACTTGAAAAAGAAAGTTTGATTTTTGTGCTTCAAAGATTACACACAATCCCTTACAAATTAATAGCTATAATCCATAATTCATCCCAACCTATTTAAACAGAGGCATAATACAAAATCCCACTCTATTGACGAGGAATCCAACCCATGCCCAGGACGGATCTAGGGCTTTCCTTCAACGGGGTAAAAAATGTGTTTGCGATTCCCACTCACAATGTATTACAGACTAACAGCAAAATTTTTCATTTGCGTCCGTGTACATTATAGACCTAGTATAAAATTAAAGTTAACATTCGTCCAACCCGTGTACTTGCATTTCATTTCACAGGTTTTAGTATTAAAAAAAAATTTGGTTTGATGAAGCACGGACTGGATAAAAATTATTAATTTTCCTAACTAAGAAATGTGGTGAATGTAGCCGACGCTCGGTGGGTTTACTTGGGGCTCTCTCGTGTTTGATCAACCCTTGAGGAAACTATATTTTAAAAAGATAATAAAACTTTTGTCGCTATTTATTACATACAGCAAGCACTACGCGGCTTTCACGAGGGACTTCCAGAAAAACAATCTGTCGCTCTCATGCCCACCCTTCTTTTCCTCCCGCGGATCAAAACAACTGCATTCCATGGTGAACACACCACAGATTGCACAAGTCACTGGTGATGTTCTGGCTTGCGATGCTCGAGCCGATCCCCCAAGAGAGACTTCACTCCTCACAGCACCGAGTCGGCACACAAGTCACACAAGTGATTCAAAGCCCACTATCGCCAGGCTCAGGCTTACACGCTATATTAATTCTTCCCCATCCCCCCCCCCTTGCTTATTTTTCATTTTCTCTCAATAAGTATTGGTTAATAGGTAGTACCATTGAATGGTAGTACTGCTAATTGAATATAATATTTATTTTGCGTGTGTTGTTCTGTCACAGATATGTGTAACTGATATTTATAAAGTGTAATATAACGGGCGTAAAATGTTGCGTAAGTGTTAATTATTAGCAGTTTCGCAGCTGTCTACATTCATTTTGTTGTAGGAGAACTACAAATGCAAGAGAGTTCTAAAGATAAAATCTACAGAAATAGCATTTATAGTAGAGAAATATCGTAAAAATGAAGTCATCAACATACGCAGGCCGGGCTCGGCTTGGCTTCAAGATCACAGGTAGTGGAGTTAAGACGGGTCCTGTTGTTTTTCTGTAATATAAGTTTATTGTGTTCGTTGGGGGAGGGGAGTGGAGAGGTTTGTAAGCTGTCACCAGCTACCTACCCAGTAGCAAGATAGGCACACATAGTCTAGCCGTGGTTTTACTTCGCTCCTGACTGTGCGACCGGCCGAACCAACAGCAATTAGATACGGCACGCGGCAGAAGCGCCACGAACTCTTCGGCTGTGCACTTGATTTGCGCTGTAGGATCTTTACATTTAATGACCAATCCCCAGGTGCTTAGTCGGAGGAATTAGATTAGTTTTTCTGCGAGTCCGCCGGGATTCTACTTTAAATTAAAAATGACAAAAATCTCTACAGAAATTTGTAACATAAATTAACCTGGCATCTGTAATAAGAGACCAGCATTTAGTTATGAAGATACCTTTATGAATACGTCCTGTTGACAGCGACGAGTTTTGTTATGACTGCAGAATTTTTGAAATTAAACTTTATGCAGACAATAAACGCATTTATCCTTAATACTTGATCTATTATTTGCAATAAACGATTTGTTCATCTCCAACTTAAAGGCGTATATCATATTTGGAAAGCACTAATAACCATCAGTTGTACATTTATGGGTTATTTTTTCGTGATAAACCTTCAGCCGAAGTTTTTTTGAATTCTTACTCACACTGGATAGCATAAGTTCTTCTTCATTCCACTAACGGCACATATATCCATGATCTTAAATCCTTTCTCTATTAATAGACGTACTTATGTCAATGGAGCAAAATTTCCTTGAATACACCAGCAATAGTCTCCAACAATAAAACACTTACATAGGTTGGTTACTAAATGAGATTTTCTCCATGGTATCTCAGCTTCCTACATATAAAGAAGAATATAATAACAGTCATACATTACAAATAAAAAATAAAAATAATTAATATGGCTTAGGAAAATATTACCTATTATAGATAATATCAACACATGTAATAAATATTTTCTTTCGTTTCACAATCATGATCCTTGATTTATCTTCTCTTTGAAAATTTTATTTTTTACTTCCAAAATTTTCCTTGGTCCTGTATATTATTTTACTTACCTTTGTAAATGATCAAATCTATAGGGAACAGTCGGTTAAATTACGCGTTTCCTTCGTTTATGCGAAGTGGAAATTAACAGAAATACCGGCCTTCCTAATTAAAATCACTGTGGTTAAGTAACGAATGGTACATTGTGCGTACCTCTTGTATTTCGAATCTGATTTTTTAACAGTTTAACTATAAAACAAATGCGAGTAATTAAAAGCACGTTTTTAAATATTACTATAAAAGTGTTATTCAACATACCTAAAGTTAGTATTACTAAATTAAAGTAAATAATTTTATGATAAGCGGGGGTGAATATGTCAACGCAACTTAACAGATCAATACAGTTGCTAAGTTATTTAAATGCACTGTATTTATTTCAGTAATATACTTATTTTCTAGTACACATTTTAGTCCAATTTTTTATAGCGCGAGTGTAATAAATACTATTCATTATAAAATTATTTGTTAGGGGCTAGTTTTAGAAAACCAAAAGGTTATACAAGTTTTGTTTCCAACAGTTAACCGTATTAACACGTCCGTGTACCACAACATTATCTAGTGAGAAGTTAAAAACATAAATTTCAACAACAAATAGGTTTAGTGGTTTAAATTTTTTAATGGCTTTTAAGTAGATAAGTTTCTTACATTATTTACGATTGGTATATTTCGTGTGCCTTTGCTGGCTATAAACAAGAGCGATTATAATAACAAATAAATAATTTATAGACAACATTCCATTATCATGTTATGAATTAAAATTTGTTTCTAAACAATTATTATTAATAAAATAACTTAAAGAGAGGTAAATAATAATTTTAAAATACATTCCTAAGAACTACAGCAGAAAATTTAAATGTGTAAGTGAAACACATTTCTCAAACATGCATGTTATTCGGAAAGTCTTAGTTTTGCACCACGCGCGCAACGCGTGAGAAGAAGACGTGAGAGGATGACCTTGCGAAAGGGTTGGTAACCTTCCAGGAAGGAGTTAGCAACGCAGCCTGCCTACGCCTCCTCTCCTCCTGCTGAGACTGCGCCCAGACGCGTGCTGGAGCCTCGGGCCCTCTATGTCTCCATTAGAAATGTGCTTGCTGTGTTTATTCTGTGTTTTGACTGTTAAGTTGATTAAATGACTAGTCTGGAACCTATACTATTTGGAAATTCTTCATTTTTAAATATAAAATAAATATTTACGCCATTCCTCTACAAAGCTCTTGAAACTCTCAGTTTCTTTAATCACAATGGTGATAACGGTGCGAAGATTTATTTTGCATATGGATACCTGTCCGGCAGCCGGTCTGGATTCGAATGATTCAACCATGCGACTTCGAAATCTTCTTAAGAGGATAGGAAAAGTATCAACGTGCATGACTCACGAAAATATAAATACAAAAATAGAATTTGAGCGACCTCAAAGAATACAACGGGGTTTGTTATGTCGTCTAAATATTTTCATTATGGTGACCTGAAGTACAGAGAAAGTAAAAAAAAAAAACAATATTTAGTTTTAAAATTTTTAACTTTCTTCATAAAAAATGGGCTTTAAAATAAAATTATATGGAAAGAAAAAATTGATTGTAAAGTTATAAAAATCAGTCAAGTTAAACCTCTACAATAACCAAATAAAAGAAAGAAATTCATAACTATTTTCGTTTTCAATTTTTAAATTAATGTGAAAATAATTTAAAATTATTATTTTGTTAAAATATTTAGTAATTATATTGCTTTTTCTTTTATGATTTCAATAATTTTACAGTTATGTTTATTTCATAGATTGTATTTTTTTCTAGGGTTTCACAAGCCATTATTTTATTTTAAAAAAATTCGACTAAAAATAACAATACACTCTATTATTTCAGGAAATCCAGGTCTCCATAATGAAAAGATCTAGTCGCCCAGATTATATATATAGATAGATAGGTAGATAGATAAGATAGATAGATAGATAGATAGTTTCTCAAAGATGTTTTTGGTCAGTTCGCCATACCTTCCTTACAACTTCAAAATTAATGATTTAATAACGTATATAGACAATTTACAAAAATTAATGTTTTGAATTAAATTATTATAAAAACATGTTTATAAATGCCTTATTTTGGTCACAAGTCTACGCCATTTTTGAGATTGCCATAGCTATATAAATAATCTTACATGCATGACAGCTGTTGAAGCGAATTAACCGAAGTAAGTTCCACATACTTTTATAACTTAATTTGTAACATAACTTATTTAATTTTTTCATTACTTATTTATATAGAGTTTGCAATGTTACTTTATATTTATCTAAACCCCAATAACACTGATATTGTCTGCTGTTAGGCTATATATTATTTCTCATAGGTGTTTCTTTGCCGTTACGCTAAATCTCCCATTGTACTTCATCAAAATGTATGATTTGCATTTACACAGCAACTTTGCTCATAGACTCCGCATTATACTCACAATTTATTATACAACTTTGTATTTCCAAATGATGAGGAATGTATTTACAAATGATGAGGAAATAATTCCCAAGAAAAGTAGGCATAACAATGACCATTAATAAAGCACAAGGTCAGACGCTTTAAAGGGCAGGTTTATATTTCCCAGAACCTCTTTACCACGTGGTTTTTTCACGAGTTCGTATATTCAATGGTAGGCCTATTTATGTTTGTATCAGGCACATACAGCCAAAAAGTAAACGATTATCACATTATAACTTCTAACATTGTTATTGAAGAAGATTTTAACTGTAAGAAGTGTAAAAATAAATATTCGATACGGCCAAAATCTGTTGGTACTATATTTTCAATACTTTGCATTAATAAATACTTGCATTTACATACTACCCCATTATTATATTACCATTCGATGTCTGATCAAGATAAAATGTTTTATTCGCACGGGTAAGTTATTTGTTTTTATATTCTCGTCATTCATCCTTACAGCTCCCGCACACTAGGCGACTAATCACACAAATGACATGGTCTGCATCCACCTTCAAGTCGTAGCGACACGCCTGAGCCTGGCCGCCGCGGACAAGTGTGTGCTCTCTCAGTAGTTGCCACGCACTCTCAGGTCGCGGCGAACTGGCCACGGCAACTTGGCCGTCTAGTGCGGGAGCTGTTAAACATTATATTTTAGGATTGGCATCCATGTTTTCTGGACCCGGCCACAGGCTGAAAGCAGTGATGATGTTAGCCATGCGGTGTCATTATTGACAGTTGAAATAACCATAAAGCCATTAATTATTATCTCCTTTAAAGAGTTACTTTATGTGATTAAATACTACATATCTCAAAATAAATAACCTACTTTAATACACGTGCTGTTCTGTTAAAACCAAAGTTAATACAATTGTTGATATCAATCACTTCACCACTTGATGCCGGGAACATAAAATGGGAACGTTTTAAAAACTGATCTCATCTAACTTACGTCAAGTACGTCACAAACCATCTCCCGAATGGTCTTTTGCTATAAAATACGTAAAGAGGCCGGCAAAAATGAGTTTAGTTCAAGTCCTACAAACGTTCATGGAAGTTACTTAGTTATATATTTGAGTTCATATTATTATGATACGCAAACACAAGTATCTATAGGTGTAATTTTGCAGAACTACACAGCGTTGTCTATGTCAAAGTTATTCTGTTTATATTACCAAGGCGTGAAAGTGAGAATTTCTCAAGAATATCTGAATAACTGTTTATTTATCCTTACATATACATTTATTATCTCAAAGGCGGCCATATTGTGTTTTCGCTACGTATGGCCACTTGTGACACAACGCTAAGGCGGAAGAATACTGTGATCCTTACGGTGTTCCCGAGCCGTGATAAAACAGACTGCGTTTGAACATCACTGTGAGAAACGATAGCAACAACATTCACTGAAATACCATTTGCAAGTTTCATAAAAATTATAATTTGTCATCATTATAAAACTATTGCAAGTAGTGTTGTACTTTTTCTCGTAAAAATACATATTTATAATCAAATTCCCATGAACGTAATGAAACACACAGTAAAATATTTTCGGGGCGGTAAATTTATCTTAAGAAATATGTTGTTCAATAATAAACTTTTTTCCCAAAAAATATATTTGTTTAATGAAACAACGTAGGTTACGTAAATTATTTTTATTTATTTTCTAGGGATGAGCAGTATGATGGAGGAGGGGGGGAGGAAGCAAATTGCCAGAAGTATTAAAAAAACATTGGTTAAGTCAAAGCGTTCAGAAGCATAAAAATAGACTATTTGATGCCCCTGACTTTTTACTTACTGACATCGGCGATAAAGTAAACTTGTATAGACGGTTGCAGTGAATGTCCGAAAATATTCGTGTATGGACTGCACTACACGAATCTGAAATAACAACTAAGAAGGCAAAATTCGTTTGTAAAACAGCGTTTTATACATTCCAGGAAAACGCAAATTTCAGCTCTTGTATTCAAATGGTTGCAACTTTTATGTTTAACCGCATCCAGTAGGCTAAATTGAACAAGCTTAAAACGTCCACACACCATTTGGGTGTATATATACGTACACACACATACATATATATATATATACATATGTATAACATATAAAATCACTGTTCGTACAACGTACAAGTCCTCGTTTACCACCATAAAATGCAAGGCCCTCTGATAGCAGTGTAAATACCAACGTGTGTTTGAAGCTATAGGTCCGCACTTCATATGGGTATATTTATATCATATTAACACACTGTGCCTACAAGTCCTCGTTTAACACCAGAATATGCAAGGTCCTCCGATTGCAGTGTAAATACCAACGTGTGTTTGAAGCCATAGGTCCGCACTTAATATGGGTATATTTATATCATATTAACACACTGTGCCTACAAGTCCTCGTTTAACACCAGAATATGCAAGGTCTTCTGATTGCAGTTTAAATACCAACGTGTGTTTGAAGCCATAGGTCCTCTCTTCATATGGGTACATTTATATCATCTAACACACTATACTTACAAGTTCTTCGTTTAACACCAGAAAATGCAAGGTCTTCTGATTACAGTGTAAATGCCTTTGTGTGTTTGAAGTTATAGGTCCGCATTTCACATGGGTACATATATATATATATATATATATATATATATATACATATATAAATATACATATATATACATACATATACATATATATAAATATTTGGTTTGGCACCGACTTTAAAACGATTAGTAGGTAGCACCTACCAATTATAATATTTTATTAAAATTATAGGTAATAATTATGTTTGGACAAGAACTGTCACATTGCAATTTATTGTATTGTTTATACAATTTTATTGTTTATACAATTACAATGTGAAAATTCGTATCCAAACATATTACCTATAATTTTAATAAAATATTATGATTGTAATTATTTATTTTTCGATTTCTAGTACCTATAGTATTTTGTTGTGTTTTTTTAGGTCCGTTCGGTTTTTTAAAAATATTATTTTTATGTTTTAATGTTCATGTTCGAAGGCTTAGGGTAATTATGACTTCCAAATAAAATTAAAAATACATAGGGCCTATTTCTAATAATACATATTCCTACTAAGAAGTTTATGATTTGAATGTAAGATAAAGGTTGTAAAGTAACGCGTAATAAAGAATTAATTGTTCATGTAGCACAGCTTACATGTATACGCCTGAAATGGCACCCAGTTAAGGTCCTCGGATCATGCGTCTGTGGCTTCGTAATGTGTGAAATGAGAGACGTCCACCACGTCCTCGCAACCAGCGTTAGACACTACGGAGATGTGTATTAGATGTGTGTAAACTCGAGCGAAATGTCCTCGTTTGGAGCGTTGAGAAACATGGGATACACACCGTGTGTAAAGGAGTGTAAGTGACAACGATACTAGCGCGACGTGGTGGTAACACACACACACTACATACTTGATTCTCTACGGTCTATCCGAGGACCTCAAAAAAAAATTTAAAAATCATGTTTTCACACACTAGGTTGACAGAACAGCGTGAATCCGAGGTCTTTTAATCCGAGGACCTGGGGGAGGTCCTCGGATTGCCAAAGGTCCTCGGATCCACGCTGAAATATCATGCGCAAGTCCTCGGATGATATCCTAAGTCCACACACATACACACACATACACATACACACACACATACACACACACATACACACACACATACACACACATACACACACATACACACACACATACACACACACATACACACACATACATAGGCGTGCGCACGGTAGGTGCCACAGGTGCCTTGGCACCACCATTAGGGTTAACGTTATTTTGTTTTTTACAAGCAGAAATAATACATACTTACAAAAATCCGTATTAATTCCAAAAAAATATGTTTTCCAATCGTGTCGAGTTACAGATATGTGCTCTTAACACTATCAGTATATCAATTATTAATCGAACCAACTAAACACACGGAAACAAGTCAGTTGCAATTATTTGTGATCTACACGCGGGTCGCGGCTACGAAACTTCTGAAATGTAAATACTTCTCCTAGTTCTCCTCGAATTACATAGAATGCGCGCTCGGTGTCCACTGTTCACTCCACTCGGCAGGCGCACGGAATAATAGCCGCCGTCCGCCAGGGTTTATTTTAAAAAAGAGAGAGAGGATAGGCTTACTCGATGACTTATATGCAGTTGCCGACAAAACATTTTTGTTGTATTCCAAAAGTTAAAACTTTTGCCCACTCTTATTTGTGTATTTTTATTATTTTAATATTTTACATATTTAAGGTATGTTACAAAAACTCCCTTGATTTTTTTATTATAAAACTTAACATTTGAGAATGTTTTTTCTAGCATTTATTTGGCGTCTTCAGAAAACATGTAAGTACGGTTTTTCAAAGCCACCAGCATGAATTCCGTGCAAACAATTTGTGCAATTTACTTTATGGCTCAACAAAGCTTAAAACTGTAAATAGTTTAGTAGTTTTCCTGGTGATTATAACGTTCAAAGCCATAATTTGCTATAAAAAATGTTAAAATTTTTACATCTGTTATTTTATGTTTTTGTTCGGAAACACCTTAAATAGCACTATTTTGCGCTTTCAAATTCAAATTTTTCCGGGGAAGGACCCCCCCCCCCCCCCCCCCCACCCCGCTTTAGGCTCGGGGTCCGTGAATGACAGGGCTGTTGTGTAATCTGGCACCACCAATACTGAAGTCCTGCGCACGCCTATGCACACATACACACACACACACATACACACACATACATACACACACACACACACACACACACACACACACACACACACACACACGAGAGCATCACTCCACTTTGCAATCTGGTTGAGTGTACATGCGTAGAAAAATTAGGTGGGGAAAATTTAATCAGTTGATGAACTCATTGCTGATGAGTTCCGTGGTAAACCTGAAAAACTACACCCATGTAAATGTACTAGAATTTTTTTCCCAACAGTTCTCTCTTGTTTGTCTGTTTATGTAATGTTTTTACTTTTTCAACTTAGTTTAGAAAAATAAATTTTATTTTAAATGGTGGATGTGGAAGTCCTAACATTAATTAATTTCCTATAATGATGGATGACTAAATTCCCTCTATAAACACATTTATAAAATATTTTGGCCATTGTCCCAGTAGAATAAATAAGCATGTAGAACACGTTGTTTGTCTTTGCACGTATGTAAACTGAATGCAGACCCGGCCGGTGGATAGACCATTACCAACGTTCCCAACGTTCCCAACGTTCCCAACGTTCCCAACGTTCCCAACGATCTGCAGGCTGGCAGCCCCATACACTTCAGTTTTGTGCGACAGTCCAGACCTGTTTAGGCCGATCAGTAGATCGAACAGTGCATGTATGGCGCCCCTTAAGTCATAAGGACTGTCAACAGAACATGTTGCTATACATAATGCCTGGTTTCTGAATGTTGGTATTCATATCTGCCTGTGTGCTAATATTTTATGTTCCCTCTTCCATAAATCATGAAGTATTTCACGGGATCTCTCAAGGGCTATTTTTAAACAAATAATTTTTTTGTTTGATTTTAATGTGGCTTTGTTAGATGTAATCCTTCTAACCTATTTTTTGAGATAGGACTTCATGGTTTTATTTTTAAGTAACTTTCATTTTTAAAACAGGTGATTTGAGTGTGTTTTTAATTTTTTTACATTGTCCATATTCATAAGAATAGTGTATAATTCAACAAATATGAAATTAAAAATACACTTATTTCACCAAAGTAGTCTCTTACACATGATGCACTTATGCAATAAAATAATTTGTAATTAGCATGTCTAAAACAGAATTACTCAGAAAATTTTTTTTTTGTGTTTGTGTTTGAAAAATCTGCTATTAATGAGATGCAAGATCAAACAATGTAAGATCAAATTTTTCAAATCTGTTTTAGTTGGTACATTTTGGTACAAAAATCAGGATGATTAAATTACATTCAATAATTTACCATGATAAAAGATAAGATTCAGGTAATTTGAGATAAATTTTGTAAAATTGCGGATTGATTTCATGCTGTAGGTGACAAAAGGTCTATTAACTTTCACTTTGGTGTTACATTTTGTATTAACATTCTTTGCTGTGTTATTTCTGTTTTATCACAATTCACCTTATAATCTTGTCTCTACATATTGGCCATGATAATCGTAAAAAAAGTTGAAGTTAACCACACTGTTAGCTGTTAGAAGTTGCAATCTAAAACACGAGATTGTTGTGCGTAGAGAACAATTTTTTGTTTTAAGAAAATTACATTGAAGATTATAGACATAGTTCAGTGTTTAGTTTTTTCCATACTTCTTCTATAACTTTAAATGTAACAATCACATTTTATTTATTAATGACTCTTAAATAATAATAGTTTTTCCATTTTTATTTTTACTTAACATTTATTTCAATTTTTTTGACCTAAACCCAACAAAAGATCTTATATTGGTGTCCAGTTTACTAATTAATAATTGTTTTGAAACATAATAAGAGGTGTTTTGAAAACCAAATATTATTAATTGGTTGGTAGAATAATTTTATAAGTACAATACCTAAAGCAATCTTGTTTTATAACATAATTATTGTGTAATGTTGGTACCTTACGAACTTTTAAAAATACTTAAATATTTTGATATGTCCCTTGCAGCATATTAAATTGGTGAAAACTAACAAATATTTAAGGGACTTTTAGGTTTGACCATTAACGTACGAAGCACAAGAACATTTGTAGTAAGTAGGGGGCACTGTGATAGTTTTATTCCTTCTAAATTGTCTTTGCTATATCATTAGCAAGTAGGTTGGATAAAGTATGATAAAACTAAGCCTGGATATGTAATGATGATTGATACTTACCTAGCTTTATATTTTTCAAAGAAATCTGGCACACTTACCAACAAATGTTGTTTGTAATCTGTTGCAGTAAAAATATTAAATATATTGCCCCAATAATATTCGAAATTAAATTGCAGAATTAATTGCCTGATTTTATTAGTACTATTAGATAATGTTTGCCATGTATTCCTGTAAGACCAAGTGAAATTTAGTGTTTGTTGAGTACATGTGCTTTAGAATGTATATTGGTGAGTGAAAAGCATAAATTATCCTGTACATCATTAAATGTGATGTATGTTTAAATGCAAGACATAATGAAAAATAACATGTTAAAGGGCCCATCTAGTCGGGTTGTGTGTGTTAGTGAGGTGGGATAAGTGCAACGCTCGCTGGTGCTACTAGCGCAGTGTCGCCTCTAAGCACAAGGCTCTGAACTGGTGCAGTCTTCTTTTCATCCATAGGACAACTGTGGAATTTGAGTGGCGACTGTAACATTATATGATGGAGAAATGAAGATGATGGTGAAATGCAAGTCCCTTAAATGCTTTCAAGAATCTGTACCGGTTGTTTTACGCTTAAAGATTACTCTATAACTACATGCCTTTTAGCCATTTTAACATTTCTAAAAATACAGTTTAAAATTTAATCCAAAATAAAAAGTACTTTTCTATCCTTGGCGAATTCGCAAATGCTTTTCGTAAACAAACCCCACTTGGATAACTTGTAGTTTCGAAATCACGTTGATTTTCCTGAAGCTCTGCACACCGTATGTGTGCCCGGGTAGGCGGTACCCTTAAATTGAAATTCTTGCATTTTTTTATCATTTTTTGCAAAGCAGTAACACTTCCTTTGCTGGGATAAAAATTTACCTGCAGCACATTTTCCTTAAATATTTTGTGAGGAAAAAAAACTTTGAAAGTTGCAAAAAAAAAATAACACACAATCCAGGGTAGGAAAGGGGGAGGGGAAATGCTAGCATTGCTATACTGAGATTTATGGTTTTAAATAGGTAATGATGAAATTTTTATAATAAATATATGAATAACTGATTCATATTACTTCCTTTTTAATGTTTTTTTTTTTCCCCCAATGTTTTTTTCAACAGGAAGCTGACTTCACAGTCAAGATATGGAGTGGGGGTCCAGCCTGGGGATGACCGTATTGTCGTTACGAATGACATCGATGAAACGAGGAATGAAGTAGTGGGTACCCTGACCATCTCTCATATTCTGCGCACCGACGATGGGCTGTACGAGTGTATAGCTACCAACGAGGTTAGTAACAACATATTTAATTTGTTTTAAAGTGACATTTCATCAATGCATTGTCGCCCTACCGGTCCCTGCTACGATGTTGCCGCTGCTGAGGGCGCCAACTAGCCTAAGTTTAGACCCTGTGGGCCAGTTCACAGGTAGAGCGGAGATCCTCGGGGTCGTGACGTCGCCACGTGGCTGGCAGGGAGCTGGATCGGTAGAGGTTGTGGTCCGGTGAGGGTAGAGCTGCTCAGTTCCCGGCGGAACTGTTCACTTGCGGGCGCGACACACAACTTGCCTGGTCCAGGTCTGAAGCTCGACTGCCTGCATTCCGCATCGCTGCGCGTCACCCGGAGCCCGCTTCCCGCAAAAACGTCCCAAGCGCAGCAGGACTCCTCAAGCCGCGAACTACCCCCCCCCCACCCTAGTGAGGCGACGAGGGAACATAACGACCTGTGCGAGCGAAGGGAGCACTTGGAACGACGTCAAATGCCCCCCCTTCACTGAGGCCGTTATGCCCCTCGAAGCCCCATGTCACACGCATTGCCTTGGGGCCTGTTCCCCACCAATGTTCGGAATGTATCTGGAGGGTTCTCTGCTCGGGGTTTGGCTGTCAATGATGGGGAGAATGGACCGGGCATCCAAAGGGAGGAGGGTCATTACATGAAGGCGTGGTGCATCGGGGTGTGGCGCTCGGTTGATCTTCTCATGTGGGTTTTCCCATTCGTAGTCCACCAGGTGTCGTGGGGCTACACGGACTCGGGTAGAGCGCCTCAGTCCCTCGTGTCTGGCTTCCTCCGGGATGCTGGACTCCCCTTGACTCTCCCGTTGCGGTTCGACTTTATCCCTGTCTCCCGTTAGGCCGCTGGGTGTAACTGCCGTTGTCCTGGGGCTGTTCTCGCTGCCCTGTTCCACCAATACTTGCCGCGTGTTGCATGGACGTCCTTCCCGAGATGGTCCGGTTTCGGATTGCTCTGGCTCCTCCATGTTCATCCTGAACATTGAACTGCCATGGCTCGCGTCCAATGGCCAGCGTGGTTGATCCCATCCGGGCCATCCTGGTGAACTGGATCGGGAGTCGTTGTCTATTCCATCAGGGAATGTGATCTGCGGATGCGACACGAGGTTGAGCAGGGTTGGGTCGTCCCCATCGTAAAGTTCTACGGACAATCCCTCTGGGTCCAGCCGATCCATCAGGCTCTCGAGCTCGCGTAAAGTTGCGCCGCTCGAACGGAGCACGGGGTGAGCAGTAGATGGGTGTTGGTCTGATGGGGACGCGGTACGAATGGTGCTTAGGTGTTGAGCTGATGGGGACGTGGGACAAGGAGTAGTTAAGTGTTGATCTGATGGTGATGTGGGACGAATGGTTGTTGGGTGTTGGTCTGATGGGGATGTGGGACAAGAAGTGCTTGGGTGTTGAGCAGCTGGGGACGTGGGGTGAGCAGTGGATGTATGCTGGTCATTTCCACTGTCCCTGTCCCCCGCTGGGACAGTTGGGGCGCCTGTGGGTGGGACGAGACGCAAATCATCCCGGTGGATCTTTGTCGACCTACCATTCGGGAGTCGGATCAAGTAAGAAGTGGGCCCTAGACGTCGCAGTACCTCCCGGGGGGCGGCCCATTTGGGGCTCAGACCTGTGCAGTAGCGCTTGCTGCTAGACGACAAGTGGTGACACCGGGCATACACCATTTGCCCGGGCTCCAATGGCGTCGGTGGATTTGGTGATTGTGGAGTGCGCGTGGCTAGGAATCGAGCCTGGTGTTGCCGTGCCTCTTCTCTAAAGTCAGTGACAGGGGGACGGGTGACAACTCCTGCTGCTTCTGCGACCCGGAGCTCTCCTGGTAGGGCAAGATTCTGCCCATGAAGCAGTTCAGCAGGGGTGTGGCCCGTGACCACATTGGTCCGCCGCCGCAGGCAATAGAGCAGCTTGGGCAGGTGGAGGTCCCATTTGGAATGGTCTTCCCCCAGACGGAGGCGCAACTGGATTTTTATGTCCTGGTTGCGACGTTCCGTCGGGTTCGCCCTGGGGTGGTAAGTCGGGGTAGTGTGATGCTCTACGTCCCATCTGCGGCAGTCGGCCTTCCACCGCCGTCCTGCGAACTGTGTCCCGTTGTCCGTTAGTAACACTCTCGGATACCCATAACGGGGGAAGACCTCATTGTCCATTAGGGCTGCTACTGTCCCTGCTCGTACGTTGGATACGGCGAATGCCTCCGACCAACGTGTGAACACATCCGTGACCACGAGGAGGAACCGCTTGCCCCGCGACGTGCGAGGGTAGGGGCCCATGACATTGAGGGCTACTGTGTGGAATGGTTCCTCCGGTCGCCTGGGGCGCTGTTGCTCAATCCCATCGGCCCGGCGGGCCTTGCGCTGCTGGCAGAGCTGGCAGTTGCGCACGTATTCCCGGACATCCCGTGCTATGCCCGGCCAATGGAACAGCTTCCTGATCTCCCGTTGGGTCTGATCTGCTCCCGGGTGGCCTGCTAGGTCATGGTTGTGAAAATACTGCAGCACCAGCTGTCGTGCAGTGGGGGGTACATGGGTCTGCCAGGTGTCCATGTCACCCGGCACCCTGCTCTGCAGGACCCCGTCCAGGTTGCGCTGGTGTGGGAGGGCGCGTTCACCGCATGCTGCCAGGTTGCGCTGCGTGTCTGGGTCATCCTGTTGGGCCAGTTTAACGTGATCTACCAGAGTGGCCAGGGTGGGCGATGCCTCTGCTTGGACCGTGGGATCCGCTCGTCCGATGACGTAGAGTGCCGCTGGAGGTGATGCTGCTAGACCGGTAGCTGGCTGGTGGGACGGTGGCATCAGGTCATCCCACCCTTGAGTGTCTTGGAAGATGGTATTGGGGTCTGGGTGACGGGACAGCTCATCTGCCAGCTGGTTCTCTCGCCCAGGGATGTGTTCGACATGAAATGTGAAGCCCTGGAGCATGAGTGCCCAGCGGGTGAACTTTGATTTTCGTCCCTGAGCGGAGTCCAGCCACCGCAGACACTGACTATCCGTGCGCAGGGTGAATAGTCTCCCCTCAAGGTGGTGCCGGTAGCGTTTGAGGGCCCACACCACCGCGAGACACTCCTGCTCATTCACGTGATAGCGTCGTTCTGCGGGGCCGAACTTGGCACTTGCATACTCTGCTACCAGCCGCTTCCCATCATCACCCACCTGGTAGAGAACCGCGCCCATACCGTCCTGGCTGGCATCCGTCTGGACAAAGATGGGCTTGTCTGGGGCCAGACGTGACAGGTTGTGGCACTCGCGGAACTGTTGCTTCACTAGGATGAGTGATTGGTCCGCTGCTTCTGTCCACCAGAACTTTGTTTTCGGGGAGAGAAGGTCCGTCATGGGTGCGGTGATTGTGGCAAAATTGGGAATGAATGAACGTAACCAGTTTAACAGCCCCATTAGCTTCTGGAGCTGCTTCCTGGTGCGGGGCGCCTGTTTACTGTCAATGAGGCTTAGCTGTTCGGGGATGGGGCGGTAGCCCTCGGCGCTGACGATGTGCCCTAAGAACTCTAGCTCTAGGGCGCCGATGTAACACTTGTGTGGCGCGCATGTGAGTCCGTGTGTGGCGAGCCGTTCGAGGACCAGCGAGAGATGGTGGGCATGGTCCTCCCACGTCCGTGACCAGATGATCACGTCATCCAGGTACGCGGTGGCAAACTCGCCAATGTACCCGTCCAGGACGCGGACCATCATGGTCTGGAATGTCGCGGGGGCGTCCTGCAGCCCGAACGGCATCGCGCAGAACTGAAAGCGCCGCCCATCGGGCGCCGTGAACGCGGTCTTGGGGCGATCCTTGGGGCTTACTGGGACTTGCCAGTACCCCGACTTCAGGTCAAGTGTCGAAAAGATGCGGGCGTCTCCTAACCTCGTGAGGGCCTCTGAGATGTTGATGAGGGGTGGTGGTGCGGGGATGGTGAGGTTATTGATTGGCTTGAAATTAACACAGAATCTAAGTGAGCCGTCTTTTTTGTCTGCCATTACGATCCTACAGTTGTATGGGGACTCGCTAGGCTCTATGACGCCATCGCACAACATCTCTGCTATTTGCTCCCTGATGGCAAGTAGTTCGCGGGGCCCAAACCCGAATGGTTTCTCGTAAGGCGGAATGTGAGGGATGGTGGGGATGCAATGCTCTGTGACATTGGTTCGGCGTAGTTGGTCTGCTGCGGAGAACACCTGGGGCTGCTGCTCCAGGACTGTCTCTAACAATCTGTGGTACTCAGGGGGAACATTGTGGCGGAGATCAGCTAGGCGGGGGGGTTCGGCCCGGGAAGGGGGTGGGGTGTGCCTCAGCCCATATACAGTTCGGCGGCCCCTGGTCCCCACATGTATCCTCCCTGCGCGGACCTCAACAGTGGCGTCCTCTTGCACCAGCCAGGGTAGCCCCAGGATGAGGTTATCGTGAAGGTCCTGTACAACCAGGGCACTGGTGCAGCTCACAATGTCTCTAATGCCAATCCTTACCTGGGCACGCCCAGTCGTTAGCGTGCTAGTCCCAGTAGTGGCCAGTTGGATGGTGTTGACCTCCGGCACAAGGTCCCCCTCAGGAATGAGGTGGGCCGCGACATAAGTGTGTGTGGCTGCGGTGTCCACTAGCGCGGCTATGGACTGCCCATTCAGCTCCACTGGGATCCGGATCAGCTCCGCGGCATCTGGCCCCATTCGGCCCAGGCGGGTTTTGGACCGACTTGGCCCTGCAGCTGCGGGCGGGGGCGGCGCCGATGCCTGGTGGGCGGCGTCGCTCGCCGGCGACCTAGGGCGGGCCCCGAACGGATGAGGCGGGCCGTCCCCAGTGGTCCCTGATGGACAGGGCGGTGCTTCGTCGGGCCCTGCCGCTGCGGGCGGGGGCGGCGCCGATGCCTGGTGGGCGGCGTCGCTCGCCGGCGACCTGGGGCGGGCCCCGAACGGATGAGGCGGGCCGTCCCCAGTGGTCCCTGATGGACAAGGCGGTGCTTCGTCGGGCCCTGCAGCTGCGGGCGGGGGCGGCGCCGATGCCTGGTGGGCGGCGTCGCTCGCCGGCGACCTGGGGCGGGCCCCGAACGGATGAGGCGGGCCGTCCCCAGTGGTCCCTGATGGACAGGGCGGTGCTTTGTCGGGCCCTGCAGCTGCGGGCGGGGGCGGCGCCGATGCCTGGTGGGCGGCGTCGCTCGCCGGCGACCTGGGGCGGGCCCCGAACGGATGAGGCGGGCCGTCCCCAGTGGTCCCTGATGGACAGGGCGGTGCTTCGTCGGGCCCTGCAGCTGCGGGCGGGGGCGGCGCCGATGCCTGGTGGGCGGCGTCGCTCGCCGACGACCTGGAGCGGGCCCCGAACGGATGAGGCGGGCCGTCCCCAGTGGTCCCTGATGGACAGGGCGGTGCTTCGTCGGGCCCTGCAGCTGCGGGCGGGGGCGGCGCCGATGCCTGGTGGGCGGCGTCGCTCGCCGGCTACCTGGGGCGGGCCCCGAACGGATGAGGCGGGCCGTCCCCAGTGGTCCCGGATGGACAGGGCGGTGCTTCGTCGGGCCCTGCAGCTGCGGGCGGGGGCGGCGACCTGGGGCGGGCCCCGAACGGATGAGGCGGGCCATCCCCAGTGGTCCCTGATGGACAGGGCGGTGCTTCGTCGGGCCCTGCAGCTGCGGGCGGGGGCGGCGCCGATGCCTGGTGGGCGGCGTCGCTCGCCGACGACCTGGAGCGGGCCCCGAACGGATGAGGCGAGCCAACCCCACTAGTGCTAGGGGGATGAGACGGCGGCTGGACGACTGCTGCAGACGCGGGCGGGGGTGACGCCGACGCCGGATTAGCGGCGTCGCTTCTTGGAGGGAGGCGTTGCTCCCTGATGTCCTGGAACATGGTGCGCTTGGGTGGGGCGTCATCGCGACCTGGTGGCCGTGGTGGCGCACTCGTGTGCGGGGCTGGACGAAGGGTAGGGGGGCGGTGGCCAGCGATGTCACTGCTCCCTAGACGGAGTTTCCCGAAGGTACGGCCTCCCCCCCTCGCGCCTGCCAGATGGCCTCGCGTGTCGGACACACATTGTGCCAGTGGTTTTCCGCCGTGGGGCAGTAGCGACAGCGAGGCGGGCGACTGTCTTGGGCACCCTGTGGTCCGCCGCGGCGCTCCTCGCGGCGCGGTTGTTGCGCGGCCCGGCTGGGCGGGCTGGTTTGTGACGCTCCCCCCCTCCCCCGGGGCGGAGTGTAAGGCCGGTAGTTATCTCTCGGAGGCGGCTGTTCTACGTACGGAACGACTGCTTGCGCGTCCTCTGGTTGCACCGCCTCCTGAGTTTGCGGAGTTGGGCGCGGCGTCGCGATGTTTTTGGTACGTCGGTGCGCCATCAGATCGTATTCTATGTCCCTGGCTCGGGCGAGGAAGTTTTCTAGTCCGTGCGAAACTACCCCGCGCAAGAATGGGCGTAGTTCGGGAGACACCAACTCTACGATGAAAGGGAGCATGTCGTCGGCGCGGCCCCCGAGTGAAAGGCGGCGGTAAAGCCGGAGTTTGCCATAAACAAACGCCTCCACGCTCTCCCCACTCTCTTGCGCGCGGCTGAACAGTTCACTGCGGCATTTGTTCTGGGTGCGCGCGTCGTTGAACCGAGCCTCCAACCGGCGTGAGAAGTCTTCCCAGCCCACATCGTATCCCCCCGCCTGAGACCACCAAGTGCGCGCTTCCCCTCGCAGCTGTCCGCTGACCCGCTCCGTCCAGTCTTCGGGCGCTGTGTGGTGCCGGGTTAGTTTCTCTTCACAGGCACTTAGGAATAAACGCAGGTCGTCGTGGGCGTGGCCCGTGAATTCTGGGAGAGTGACAGGTCCGCTAGGGGGGCGGTGCACTAAGGCCAGGGAGCCACTCTGTCGCCTACGTGCGCGTCCTTCGCACTCGACACATAGGTAAAGTCCGTCGCGGAAGTTTACAAACTCGAGTGCGTCAGCGCATGCGCGGTGCCTGATAGTCCCACACTGTTGACAATGTGCTACTTCGTCATGGCGGCCCGGACACCTGTTCGCGGCGCACAGAGGGCCTGTCGGGGCTCGGAGATTGCTCTCTGCCCTTAAGTGCGGAAACTGACATGTGCAGCACTTATGAGGGTACTCACCAACGCAGCTGTTGTTGGTGTATGGTTTTCCGCAGCGGTCGCAGGGCTCCTCCATGGCGATGGTTACGTCAGCTCCCGCGTACATGGCGTGGTTCGCGGCTGTCAGACCCGGACGACGGGTCGCGGCGTCGGTGGCGGGCGCGGACAGATCCGGGAGGGCGCTCCCTTCGCTATCGTCCGAGCGGTCTTGTCCGCACGTCCTCGCCCCGCGGATGTTTGCGCGGTCGCGGTCGGTGGTGAAATGTGTTACCTCGGCGATCCTCGGGCGTTCTCGCGCGCGCTCGGCGCGCGGGTGGAGGGGTGGTGTCCTGGAGGCTGCGCGCTGCTGGGGTGGGGGGTGCTGTGACCTTATTTCTCCAGCGGGTCCCGTTTTCCGGCGCCTGTCTGTCTAGTGATGCGCGCCTGAAGTCCTTTGTCCCTACCCTGCGAGTTATGCCGTTTTCACCTGCGTTTTTCACTGGTTTGCGCTGTACGTCTCTGGCAAGCTACATTTTTTTTTCTGATTTGCCTAAAATTTGGTAGCCACACTAGCTGGGCGCCATTTGTCGCCCTACCGGTCCCTGCTACGATGTTGCCGCTGCTGAGGGCGCCAACTAGCCTAAGTTTAGACCCTGTGGGCCAGTTCACAGGTAGAGCGGAGATCCTCGGGGTCGTGACGTCGCCACGTGGCTGGCAGGGAGCTGGATCGGTAGAGGTGGTGGTCCGGTGAGGGTAGAGCTGCTCAGTTCCCGGCGGAACTGTTCACTTGCGGGCGCGACACACAACTTGCCTGGTCCAGGTCTGAAGCTCGACTGCCTGCATTCCGCATCGCTGCGCGTCACCCGGAGCCCGCTTCCCGCAAAAACGTCCCAAGCGCAGCAGGACTCCTCAAGCCGCGAACTACCCCCCCCCACCCTAGTGAGGCGACGAGGGAACATAACGACCTGTGCGAGCGAAGGGAGCACTTGGAACGACGTCAGCATGTATAATCCTGTTATCAGACTTACCAACTTCTACACTATATATCAAGGAATAAGTAACTGCCAAAATGTAAAAAAATTTAATTTGAAGAAATACTCAAACTATAAACATAATATTACGTGAAATACAATAAAAAAATTATATAAATTACACCAAAATATTAAAACAGCTTTAAAAGAAAAAAATAGAGTTAACTAGTGTACATAAGGTCACAATGGAATTGCTTTTTATAATGTATAATGTTCAATCAGCTCAATAAGGTCAAGGTTTTTTTGTAGCAATTATTTACTGACTGATTTCAGTCGTTTAAGCAAACACAAATTCATAAACACATACTTAGTGTTTCAGGTTAATATTTTAGCAATGCCTTAGAATTATAACTTACAATGTGTGCAAAAACTTAAAGTATTAACTGTTTGATGAATGTTAACAAGATTGACAATATTTTAGTAAAACTCCTTGTCTAAATGCTTATTTGCAACATGAACATGAGAACACACATTCTCGTTACCAAGGTTATGTTTACACACCACTGTGACATCGTTCGGGCCTGTGGGCTTTTTAGCCCAATATGCCACCTCCCAAACAAACCCCACCCTCCATCCTTTTCTACCGATAGGGCTTAGGACCACGGCGGTGAGGCGTGTGTTTAAATAGCGCCACGGACTACGTCAAGAGGGTGCTGTAGAGGCAGTGCGCCACACCCCTTTAAATTAGTAATAGATATATTGTAAGTTTTATTTTTGCTTCCCCAGTGATGTGTGACGGCAGATCGGCCGGGAGGGTTTCTATGTACTTTAATTAATTCTCATTTTATTACAACATAAAGACGTTACCGAACATTCACGAGGTGAACCCGAAGTTCGCCGAAGCCAGACTATTTAGAATTAATAATAATTTGTTGTATTTTGTTTAATCATTTTTCGTCATGCAGGAAGTGTAACGTAGTTATTAAGAGTGTTTTATGTTTTACTTTTAGTTCCCCGTGGCACGTAATCTTAAATATAAGTAACGGTAATTGGTTTGGCTGGAAGATGTCATGTTAGGCCCGCGGAGCCCAAAGCTCACCCCAGTCCTTCGCCAGCACCGACCAAGAGCAGAAACATCAGCACCCCGGGGACCTCACCGCTTGTCTTCAGTGTTAAGTAGCTCTTTTCAACTTTTAATAATCTTAAATCTTTTCGTTCGTTAGTCCTCGTGGCTTCTCTTGGTCAGGGTGGACTGTTTAATTAATTACATAGTGACCATGGGTCTTTTACCGTGACTTAATTAATTGCATAGTGTGACCACGTGGTTGGGTCTCACCTCATTTAAACCGATTCGTGCCACGGGCGTTTTATAGTATAATCGAAGGTGTAGAGGATATAGTAATTATATAAACAAGAGCGTGTGATTTTATTTGGATTTGTTTATTGTTACCATGTGTTAACATCCTGAGTGTGACGGTGTGTGGGACGCCTTAAGAGCGTAGGCGCAAGGTGTGCCCGATGCTGAGAGCGGGTTAGGAGCAGTACTAGAAGTGGCTTTAGGGGGAATTAAAATCACATCTCACACAGGCGAACTCATGACCCTGACAAGAGTCTCTCCCAGGTCCGTGCCTCTTGCATGGTGGCGCCCTTAAAATAATCTGAGGACATTCAATAACGCGAAATCCCTCTTAATATAAAGGCAGTTAGGCCCCAGGCCATGTCAACTGGTGAGAACAGAAAGAATAGCTCACTTTTTTTTCTGTATTAAAACTATTATGTCCCTCGACACATATTTAGATTGCAGTTCCTCACTCCTGTATACAATCACCATGTACCAACGACCGACCCGCTGGCCGCCATCATTACACACTGTCCTCTATTTACACTCCAGGCCTACCAACCTAACTAGCCCACATTTCCTATATAACAAAAACATTGAGCTTTTTACATGATTTGTCTTTCAAGGGTATACTAATATATTTTTTAAACTGACATGAAGTGAAGTAAATTCTGAAAATATCCTACAATATGTTTAAACAGTTTTTGTTTTAAACATCTCAAGGGAGCAGGAGAAAATATTGCAGTGTAGGAAAGTGTAAAAAAAAAAAAAAAAAAATTATGCTGAGTACCATCTATTGGAATCACAGGAAAAGTGTTTTTTATTGCAGTAAAGGGTACTATTGAAAACCTATGAAACTTGCTGTTTTAAGTCATGGATCATTACCTTCTTGATGTATTCTGTGAATGCTGCCAAGGTGTACAGCTCCAATGCTTGGAAGGTGTACAGCTCCAGTGCTTGGAAGGTGTACAGCTCCAGTGCTTGGAAGACTCTGATCCCAGCTTCTGACACAGGGGTCTTTGCATTTTGTTTCATAGCACGTTCATCCACGATGTCACGCAAGTTCCTGTAGAGAAATGAATTGTTTTGATATTTTTTTGGACAGCAGTGGCAATAACTTGTTTATTCCTAATGCTCTCTGGTGTGTTTTTGTGCCTGGAAGTTTGTATTAATCCATTTTTACATTTCTTGAAGTTGCTCATCTTAAGCACTTAAGAGTTTGTGTGAACCTAAATATGCAATTGAATCCTGCATGAAAACGTGTGTGAAAATCAGGGGCGGCTCCAGGGAATGTCAAGCCGGGCAACTGCCCATGGCCCCGCACCGCTTTTTAGATTAGACGCACCTATAAATTCAAAATTTATTATGGTAAATTAGCAAAACCATTATCTAAAATAAGTTCCTGATTGGCTTAAAAATTCTTCTTTTATTCGTCAAATTTTCCTCAGGAGGGTCCCTGAACTTCCATTTTATATGTGATATTCCATACGCACCGGTCCCATGTTACGCTTCTCTCCTAAAAATTAGGGCCCCGCAAAAATAAATGGCCATGGCCCTGCAAAGTTTGGGGCCACCACTGGTGAGAAGTCATAAAAAATTGTGATACTAAAACCAATTGTTTTCAGGTGGAGATAAGAATATTATTTAAATTACTATTTGTCTTTTTTTTTTCTTATTTCCAGGGAGGCACAGCTATAAAGATGGGCCATTTCACAGTCCAGTTCCCGCCGTCGTTCGCCAACACACCCGTGCGGGACGTCTGGTCGTGGGACAGGAACCCTGTCAACCTGACGTGCCTGGCGGAGGCCATTCCTAATGCCACCATCACGTGGAGGCTGAATAACCGTGAACTCGAGCAGATCAGAGACAGGAACATTGTCCAGTTCGGGAACCAGTCGCTGAGCTACATCACAGTACGTATGCGTCCACATTTGTTCCATTTCATTCAGAATTGTTCTGTGTTGCATTTTGCTCTATTTTAGTAGATCGAAAATGGATGTCCTTTTTTTCCCCTGCCATTATTGTGTTCTAAGGGGGAAGTTAAAGACTGAAAGGTTTCACCTTGTTCTCTAGATTTTTTGGCCTTGATAATTTACTATATTTTGCCTCCATAAGGCATATTACATAGTTAAACGGAATGCTTAAAGTTGGACAAAAGCTGCAACAATTACATTACCATGTGAAACCATTCAGAATTAAATTAATGTTGCATTATTACTTGAACTGTAATACTGTTACCCTTAACTGAGGAAGTAAACTGTTCCTTTAGGGAAAGAACCCTGAACCTTTGGCTCACTCACTAGCCAGAAGTTTTAACCACTAACACAAAATGATACTTTCTTCTAAAGATGTTCATGATTTTAGTGCAGTATACCTTACAGATGTGCTTGGAAACTTAATCGACTTTTTTTTTTCAATCACGTACCAGGTGACTCCAGTTAGCGAGCAGTACTACGGAGCGTATTCTTGCCTCGCTAGGAACTTCCTTGGCAGAGCAGAAACCACCATCACGCTGAGACAAGCAAGGCCGCCTGCGGGAATACTGCAGTCCAAGTTGGATGTCGTAACTGGTAACTAGCATGCGTGATCGCGGGTGTAATTGGTTTTTATCTGGTAGGCAATTAATAAAAGGTTGTTGGCACTGTCTTAAATAGCAACATTTCTTACATAAATTTTGTGTTATTTTACAAGTTAAGTAATTACTGTAATATTTATGCCTTGCTGTTGATTACTGTAGACTCTAAAAAATATTTTAACTGTGTTGATACGTTACATAAGTGTAATGAAAAAAATTTTGCTGCATTGTATTTAATTTTTTTTATCTTACCAAAATATATTTATCATGGTTTTTTTCAGTTTGCAAAAAATCTACTTTCCTTCTAATCTTAATATTGTAATTAACGTAGGTATAAATAGAATTCACCATATATTTTACAAAATTTTTAACTTCTGTAGCATAATTAATTATTTTGAGCTATGTTTAACAAATTTCTTTTAGCAACAACGATTACATTTTCGTTCGTCGGCCCTGCGGAAACTGGGGGTCTGGATTTAAGGGCTTACGCTGTTCAGTACAAAGAGGAAAGACAAGATTGGAACAACGCTCTGAACAAGACATGGGGTTTTGGTAAGTCTGGAGTGTAAAATCTGTGAAATTTTGTTAGTTTAGCTTTAACTACATAGTAACAATGCATAGGAAATTGAATATTCATACATTCCATGGCCCTGTTAAATTATTTGCAAATTCTGACCATAGAGAATTGTGAATATTTGGTAAATAGAAGTCAAACTGTGAACTAATTTATTCAGACTGTAGAACAACTGACAGTTGTCCAAGTGATTCAGAATTTGCATGCCGACCTGTTTTGAACTTTTTTTTTAGAAATAATATAAGATTTATTATTTAAACAAATTTTGAGGTCATCTTTCAGTTGTAGTTTTAATATATTTAAGTACAGTTAGTATAATTAGTAAAATTTTTCTACTTGCAAACATTTACAGTTCACCAAAATGCTAAATGTATTTTATGATTTTTGGTAATAGTTCATAGTACTCAAAACCAAATTAATGTTATGGCTTTATAATTTTACATTAAAATAAAATTTGGAGTGATCTGACTTTGTTTGTCTTAAACTTCAATTCAGAAGAACAATATTGGTAAAGTCTATCCCTTTGTGTTTTTTTGAAGAAAGTGCTAAGTGGTTAATGTTTAAAATTTATTTGAATTTGATTTGTTTTTCAAAAGTTTACTCTAGTTTTTTAATTTTTTTTTTTTTTTTTGTTGTTGTTGTTTAGGAAGAACTTAATGGTTTACATCTTTAGACTCTCATGCTTGAGGTTTCCTTTCAGAGTCGCCGTACATACTGGAGGGTTTGAGACCCAAAACGACGTACAACTTCCGGTTTTCCGCCAAGAACGACGCTGGGTTCGGGCCCTGGGGGGCCCCTCAGCACCTGACCATGCCGGAGCGTTCGACTCCCGAAGAGCCAAAGTTCTTCCACGCTGCGATGGACGGTATTGTGCACTCTGCGTACTTCAACCAGTTCGAGCTGCAGTGGAGGATACCGCCGGACAACGGAGAGCCCATCGACGTGTATGACATTAAATACTGCCCGGTAAACAAGAGCCATTTTTTTGCCAGTGTATTGTCTTGTCTCTTAACTTACTTTAACATATTCATTAGAGCTGGGCGGGATCCCGATTTTTCGGGAAATTTCGGGAATGAATTTTTCCCGAAATTATTCGGGAAAGTAATATTTCCCGAAAATTTATATTGATAATTTTTCTGATAAAATCACTGCGTAACCTATCTTTAGGTGTCTTCGTAACGGAACATAAGTTTTCTGTGATGACAGTAGAACCTCATTTTTACGTACCTGAGATATACGAATTTGCGTAATTAACGTATTTTTTTTACTGGCACCGTTATTTTCCCTATAGTTTTAATGCATTATTTTCCCGTTTAATGCTAAGCATTTCCTGCAATTAATGTTGCATTAGCGCTCCATTTTATAGCTAACCGTGACACACGTTTAGACGGAACAATAAAAGTAAAGCGAATTGTGTAAACTGTATTTAGTTTACTTTACTACGTGCGTTGGTGGCCACGGCAATTTCTCAGCTTCGTTTGCCATTGTAAACATTTTTTTTTGTGCCACTTGCCAAGGTGTACCATACGGCCATGAGTAAAACGTTTGGTGATGTGAACGTTCAAAGTCTTGTAAATATGGCGTCTTCGTGCATGTTCGGTGATGTTCGTTTTAACAAATAAGAAATATTGCGGAAAGACGTTGGCGACACTGATGTATATTACATCGAAATGTATTTGAACGTTCATAATTTTGGTGTTTAGGGCAAACGACGGTGAAAGCAAAGATAGGCGTTGAGAGAAACTGTGGTGAAATGTTATTTCTAAATATTTACGTATCATAAAGTTTGTCACCGATGCTGTTCCACACACAAAGCCGAGCGCCAGAGATTCAGGTTCCTTTCTCTACAGAACAAGATATTCAATGTATTTTACTCCGGTTTTAAAAGCATTGTGATATTATCTGTGTTGGCGAGTATTTTAGTGTGAATTTTTTTACATAAGGTGTGTGTGTTTACGTACGTGAATTTCATCATGGAAAGTCGCCACACCAAATTAAAAACTCCTATCTGGTCTTTTTACCAAAAAATGCCAGATAATGTGTCTGCACAGTGTAAACAATGCAAAAAGGTTTTAAAAACCAATTTTGGTAGCACATCTGGGTTGCTTCGACATCTGATGCAACATCCAAATTTGAAAAAAGAACTTGAACAGATAGAAGCAACACGGAAAGGCGGAAATATTGGGGAAAAAACTTTAGAACCAACAAAGAAGCAACTTCGCTTAGACGAAGCTTACAAATGGCCTTCAACACATGAAAGGGCCATTTCACTGACGAACTGTATTGGGGAATGGATAGCTGATGCTATGTTGCCATACAGTACAGTGGAAAATCATAAATTTCAAAAAGTCCTTAAAATAGCTCAACCACTTTATTCAGTGCCATCTCGTAACACTTTTTCAAGAAGAGTAATACCTGAACTGTACAACAAAACAAAGGCAAAAATGTCTGAACATATTGCCAATGCAATAAGTTTATCCAAAATTGCTTCTTTATCATTCACTTGTGATTTGTGGACATCTGCTAGCAACGAAGCATTCATGTCGCTGACATGTCATTTTATTGAAGATTTTGACATGAAGAAGTACTGTTTAGGGTGTTACAGCTTTCCTGGTGGACACACTGGTGAAGCAATTAGTGAGAAACTAGTAGAGTGCTTCAATGAATGGGACTTAGAAAATGCAGGGGACAAAGTGGACATGTACATTGTGAGTGATAATGGACGAAACCTTAAGTTGGGACTTTCGCTATGCAAACTTAAGTTTACGCAGCTGCAGTGCTTTGCACATACACTGCAGCTTGTATTGCAAGATGCTGTTAAAGTAACATGTGAGATCAAAGAGGTACTGAAAAAGTCACGTTCTATTGTTGGACGATACAAACACAGTGCGCGAGCAACTGAACAGTTGCATCGAATTCAAGAAGAACTAGATCTGCCGGTACTAAACTTGATTCAAGACTGTCAGACAAGATGGAATTCAGAGTTTTTAATGCTGAAGAGATTGTTTGACAACAAGATACCTCTTTCTCGTCACTTACCAACACTGAACATGGACAATCTGCAGTTGAGTGAATGGAACCTTATTGGCTCTTACATTAATATATTGCAACCATTGTATGATGCTACAACCCAACTTTGTGGTGAACGTTCACCATCAGCATCAATGGTCATTCCGGTCATTTTTTCTCTAAAAAATTGTCTGAAGGCCTACATCAACACCAATGCAAAACAGGGATGGGAGTTTGCAAATGAGGTACTTCTGGCTCTCCAAGCACGATTTCCATGCTACGATCGAAAAGAGCCATACTATACTGCAATGTTAGTAGACCCGAGGTTTAAGGCTGTTGTAATTCCAACGGAAGAAAAACTTTTGGCACGTAACCACCTGGATAAAAAAGTAAAAGAAATCACACAGGCAACGGCACAACCAGGTATTGTTTAATTTATTTGTAGGCCTAGTTATTTTATTTATACAAAAGCCACTATAGCATTGTGTAAGAATGTGGTGTTTCTTTTTCTTTCAGTAACAACTGCAGGTACCAGTGAGTTGGCACAGAGTTCTACTTCTCTCTGGAGTGTTTTTGACGAACTTGCTGAGAGCGAATCAAGTAACCAGATCATGTCATCAGAAACTGATTGCTATTTCAGTATGCCTGTTATACAAAGAAGTGATGATCCCCTAAAGTGGTGGAGAGAAAAAGGAAAAGATGCGTTACCTAACGTGTGTAAAGTTGCAATGCAGTATTTAGGCATCCCTGCAACAGAAACAGCAAGTGAACGTGTGTTTTCTTCTGCTGGGAACATTGTATCCCCCAAGCGTATGTCCCTTACCTCAGAACATACAGAGGAACTGGTGTTCATACACGAAAATGGAGGCATTTCATAGTATTGTTTATTTTTTCAAAATTTTTATTTTAATACTATGGCTTTTAAAAGTTAAAATGATATGGTTTTGATAGCCCATTTTTTAAATAAATAAATTTGCTTGGATACAAATTGCACTTTTAAATAATTCCCGTTCCCGTCCCATTTCCCGAGGGAAATCATAGCTTCCCGCCCGAATTTTTCCCGAACCAAAATTACCTATCCCGTACAGCCCTAATATTCATCCTTCTGCCACTGTGTTAGTAAAAACATCATATATTATTTTCAAGTGACGTATGGGAAACTTGCACCTACTACTTTTAAGAACGTTGAATCTTGAGACAAGTTTCATGACTTTATTTGATGTACTGACAGCCTAGAAGTAATCAAATAAGAAAAAAAAATAGTTCTTCTTTTAATCTGTTTAGTTGCTGACCAATGAGGATAAAGGTGACATTTGGCTTAAGAACCTTCTCATTTGGTATTCTTCTGGTAGAACTGCCCTGTCGTATTTCGCTAGTCACAGCGCCAAGTCTCCTCATTGTGTGGTATAAATTTACTTTCTTGATGATATTATATACTTTTTTTTCATAATTTGCAGCATTGCCCTATCCATTCATTGAAGACACTTAAAAATTGTTGGTAATTATCTTGCACCAATTTTAAGTTCTGCACATTTGTTAATGAAATTTGAACAATTTCATTATCATTATTAATGTGTAAAACTTGTATGATTTTTGTTACCACAGTTCCGATAATTTGATAAACTGGGAGTTATAAATAATTGCAGCATTCACAATCCACATCTGACTTGGATGGCTGCCCAATTAATTCTGGAACGTTTTTCTTAATGGTTCCTTCACAAACAGCGAGTAATGAGTACATAAAACAAAATTTAACTAACCTTCATGTGGTTTAAAACTTCAGTCTATGCTTTTCTATTTTACCTTAGTGAAGCCACATTGTGTTTTAATTAAATTGTTATACAGTAGAATCTCGTTATAAAGTACATCAATAAAGCCTCAACTTTTATACTTATTAATGAAAGTACTTTATTCTGAAAATTTATATATTTACCTTTAAAACATAGTACGTATTTTTGAATTTTTAAAAATAAGGTGGTAGGGGATCAAATGTTACATTAGCTTGGAAGCAAATATTTGTAAAACAAGAATTTAAAAAAAATTACTGAACTTAATACAGTAGCCTAAATTCTAGGCCTACATATGCAAAATTTATATATGTTGAACACAAAATGGCAAATGGGTTAAATTATTTTGCAGATAAGTACATTTATTGGGATAGAATTCCCTGAAAATACTTACCTTAAATATTTGAAGAATCACTGGAGAAAGTTGTTTGTATAATACAGCATGTACAAAAAATTAATTTCAACATAAAAAAAAACCCAGATAAACAAGAAATTCCATAAAGTTTAGGTATGACCACTTTTTTTTATGGATTTTGATAGTTCTTCACATAAACACACTTCAAACAAGAGTTGGCCTTTCTTCTAAGCAAGAATAATGTATTATTCTTCTTGAAAAAATGAGAAATTTTAGTTTGCTTTGTGTGTTTTGTAAGTGTTTGTTGCACAAACTGTTCAACATTGTGCATGGATTCCATTACATAGATGGGAACATTTTCTGTTTTTGCAAGAAATGCTGAAATTTTTTCAAAGCACATCATGGCTTCTTTTGCAGTTACTGGCTCCTCTTCAACTTCATCTTCTGAAGATTCACTGACTGCTGCTTGCATCACTTCGTTTACTATTTCTGCATTAGTCAACTGTTGTGTAGTGTCGAACATTACAATCAATAGCTACATAGTCTTCAAAAGAAATTTTGTCTAGTTCGCAAAGTACTTGACACTTGCCAAAATTCTGGTGAGATATCATCACCAGCAACAGCATCACTTACAGACCTTGTGGTTGCCTGGTCCATAGAAAAACTATCACTGCTGTCATCACTTGTCTTTATGATGCCAGATTTCCTCCAACAATTGGCTATTGTCTCTTTCTTAACATTCTACCAACCACCTGTTATAAGTTGAATGGCTTGACGGACATTGACATTTGTAGGCAAATTACACCTGATGTTAATCAAAATTCTCTCAACGAGCTGCTTCCGAAAATGTACTTTTGCATTTTGGATGATGCCTTGATCTAAAGGCTGCAACACGGAAGTGCAGTTCGCAGGAAGAAATTCTAATGTTACATTTTCAAGTCGCACATCAACATTATCACAGTTGTCAACCAGAATGATGATCTTTCTGTTTCCTTTGCATTTCTTTATCATTCTCAACTAGCCATTTAGAAAATAAATCTTTTCACATCCATGCTTTTGTGTTGCTGACAGTCAGCTGGAAGTGATGCAACACCTTTAAAGCATCTTGGATTTTTGAATTTGCCAATGATTAAAGGACGTAACTTAGTGGTTCCAGTTGCAATGCAGCAGCATAATACTGTGACAACTTCTCTTTCGATTTCTTCCCACCTGTACACTTCTCTCCTTTGTATGCCATAGTTTTATTTGGTAGAAGTTTGTAAGAAAATGCTGTCTCATCGGCATTAAATATATCAGAATAGAACTCTAGAATTCCGTTCAATTTGTCGACTTTCCACTGCTCTGCAACTGCCGTATTAGCATATTTCTCTTCCCCAGACACAACGTTCCATGAAATTCCATGTTCACGAAATGGATGAAGCCAACCATAACTTGCCTGAAAATCTTTGATATCCATCAAGAAAGCAAAATTTTTTGCTCTAGCCTGCAACATGGGTCCTGTGATTGGAACTTTTTGTGCCCTCGTATCCTTCAGACAGTTGTTCAGCGCAATTTCCTGGTCCTTGTTATCTCCGAGGCGAAATCTCTTGCGACCAGCAGATAAAGATGACTGTTCGTACAGTTTAATAATTTTTTCGCGATCTTTTATTATTGTTGACAGTGTAGTGGGTACCAAAACAAACGACCGTGCCACATCTGCATTTATCCTGCCGTAGTCAACTTCTTTTAAAATTTACACTTTTTCCTTCTAAGTGAACTGCTTGTGTTTCTTTTTATCTTTTTGGCCAACCATCCTGATTAAAATATTCAATCAACAATATTGTTTGCCTCACGCCACGTCCAACGTAAACAAACCTCGCATCCATAGATAACCATAGCGCCGCACTAGTAGCGCGCGTCGCGAGCATGGCTGTGCCAGGCAACATTCCGACCTTCATGGCAAAACAATTAAAGCGTGTCGGCCATGTTGTGACACCAAATAGTTCAAAACTCAACCTGCATAAATTAACATTATTGGATTTTCTATTTCGTATATGTTAAAATATAATTTTTATTTAACGTTTGTATCTGCGTTAATTAAAACTTTAAAACGTGCTCTACAAATAACCAAAAGATGGCGCAGCTAGAAACAATTGTGTTGAAGAATGGCGAGACAGCAGTCAATGTTTAGATTGTCTCGTGCACTAAAGTGTGTGATCCATGGAGGAGGAAGAATGGTGCTTTATACTGTACTATGATTCTATGAATCGTTGAGATAGTGTTTTACGTTTTATACTTGTTAATGATTCTTGAAAGTGAAAAAATTAACCATAATGTACATTTATATTAAAGAACCCCTGGGCAAACACAGTAAAAATTATGTAAAATTTTCCTGATAACTGGAAAATAATGGTCGTTGTATTGAAAGGTAGGATACGTTTTTAATGTTAAAGTGAAATATTTTTACTTTGTTTACATTGGTGTTTTGAACGGGAATTTAAAATCATAAGTTGAACTGAAAGATACGTTATTCTGAAGTATGTTGTAACGGAATGTCACTGTATACGGAACATAACCTCTCTTTTTTTAACTCTCATATTTTTAGCTTGTTTTCATTTGTTTGTTGATGACCCGTTAGTTGCTTATTTAAACATGAATTTACTAATGGAGGCTGGAAAATTTAATTATTTAATATGTAATGATATAAAATAAGATTATTTAATAATAGATAACTGAAATATATTGATTCACAAACAACGAAGTTTCAAAATATGAATTTAAAATGTGCAAAATTGCGAGTCTTCGTACATGCTTACAATTCAAGAACGGGAATTAACATCTTAACACATGCAGCGACGAAAATTTACGGTACCAAACATTTATAAGGAAATGCATTTCATGTGGTCTCTTTGCACGGGAAACAGTAAAGGTAATTCACGTTATGTGAAGTACTATATTATTATTTGGTTATTATTTTTTATTCTATTTTAAAAACTTTATGTATGTTAATAAAATAAATTTGTGTGTCATGACATAAAGAACATTTCATTGCAGTTAAATTAAGCAGTAGGTATTTTCCGTTGTTTGTAGTGGTAGCCATTGTCTAAATAATGTAGGTTTGTGTAATCAAACTTTATTGTGCTGGTGATATATTTATTTACAATGTATTAGATTCAAGAACGTTATTAAAACTTTCGATGATTTAAGTTTTATATGTACAGCTGGCACACACAGCTAAGAAATGATGTGAGTTCAAAGTATGTAGTAGTATGAAAGTGAAAAGGGTACGTGTGGGTTTTTTTTTTATGACAGGCACTTTCATTTTTCAATAATATCGGCCAAAAATGAACAAGTGGATCGTGAATCTGCAGTAACACCAGTTCAACTAAATATCGGCAAAATCAGCTTCTGCCGATTTGTATCGGCACAGCTCTAATATTCAGTTATGTCCCAATTTTTTTTTAAAGAGGATATATTATTTGATTACTTACTTTTTCTGGTAATGATAATTTCTTTATATTTACAAGCCACACAAAACTATTTTTAAATTAATGCTAAAAGAATTTCAATCTATTGCATCATCAGCGTGAAATGTCCAGTTATGGAAATTGCAGTGTAACTATTAAAACTAAACTTGCAAAATTATTTCTTTTATTATAATGTGCACAGGACTTAATCTTTTTCATTGCATGGGTATGTGACTGATTGCGCTGCAAGTGTCGATGATTGTTTCACAAGAGGTGTTTGGTTCAAGGCTCGCCGAGTGAACGACGTCTGGACCGAAAGTGGAGAATGCAAGTCCGTGGAGAGGAAGTTCGAGGACAGCACGTCGTTTCTGCTGTCTGGTTTGCAGTCGGATACTTACTACAAGGTGGAGCTCAGAGCCCACAATAACATTGGATACAGCAAACCAGGACAGATTGTCATCAAGACTGCTATGGGTGAGTGAACTACATGATATGGGTGTGCCATCTTAAACTTAAATGTTGTTTTGAACTGTGACCTTCCTGTTTATCATTTGAAGTTACTATAAAAATTATCAAGTGCATGAAAGCACAAGGTCAATCTAATAATAAAAATTGTTTATTTAAATTATTGTTAATTATAATTTTTTTTACTTAAATTATTTCACAGTGAAATCTCATTAAAAAGTAAATAAAAAAAACTCAGTAAATTTTGGAGCTTAGTAATGGAAGAAAATGTTATTAAATGTACTGTTATTAAATTAAATGTGAAACACAGTGATCTGAAAATTTATATATAAATTATAAAGTGATAAATCCTTTACTGTGAATACTCTTGTGGCCCTAATATACGTACAGTCAATATAACGTATGAAAACATCGTTCCCTTAAATTGCAGGCATAACTAACTCGGTGGGCACAATATAAAAAGTAGGGATTTTGTCATCAATACTCATATTTTCTCGGTAGTAGGTACATATTTACTTCACAATAGAACTTATTATTGATGTTTTTTTAATACACTTATGTAACAGTTTTATATCATTACTAATTTACAATTAAAATTTGAATATTAATTAAGCTTGTTTACAAGGTTACTGTCTTTTTTACAGTTAAAAGTAGGAGTAGAAACAGCTAATGCATAAACTACTGCAAGAAGTTAATGGAAGATCGATAGGAACCAAAAGACACCACCTTGGTTTCTACGGTTTTAGGCAAAATAATGTTCTTCAAACTATGACTTAAAAATTACAAACTAGTTTTATTAGTCTTGCATTAAAAATCCACACTACGTAAAATATTCTTCTCACATTTAAAAAGTTTAACATTATGCCCGTTATGTTTTTGAAGAAAGAGAAATAACACAAAATAGTATCTTATGGTTTTGATACTTTTATTTCCTCCGGTTGTTCCTACCTGTTGAGGATGCAGCATTTCAGTGGTGTAAGTGACAATGTTTTTTCTTTACGGAATATATAAAGACTGGCTGTGTGCATGATGAGGAAGTACTTTATCATTTTTGAAGAATTGCCAAAATTGCTGATACAACTGACATTTATTTATAAATAAAAGCCTAAACACAAATTTCCATATTTCTAACTTCAAAATGACAAACTTCCGAACAAACTTTCATCCATTATTTAAAGCCATAAGGGGATGAATTTAAAAAAATTATATTCTTATATTAATATGTACTAGTTGCTTAACAAATTTTTTGCAATGAATATTTGAATAGCTAACTTACATTGAAATATACAGTTGGTAGATATAAATACTGTAGGTAGGTACTGTAGGCTATTAAGCAGTCAACATTATAAGAGTTAAAAAAAAAAAAAGATACATTATGTATGTTTGTGCCACTTTTTTCTGTTAGTTGAGCTTAGAAGAAAATTGCAAAAAAAAAATTGCTGATTACTTGACTCTAAAATACATGAGTTATTACGTACTCGACTCAACATTAAAATATGCTACTTGTGCACCTATCATTATTATTGCCACAAAATTGAAAATCTAAACGCTGTCCATCTCTGCATGAAGTATGACATGGCAAAATGTTTTTGCTGCTGCAATGACACCATTCACAATTGTCAATTATATTGCACGAAGAAAAAATTAAAGAAATTGTAGAACACCACACCTAAAGGGAAAAAATGTTCTTTTTCACATTCCTACTAGATTTTTTCCATGTTTTCTTAAGTTTTTTAATATGTATGAATATCAGTTTAATTATTCTCATAAAAAAATTTTCTCATAACAATATACTTAATGTATCCATCCATTCTAGTGTTTGAAATCTATAGATCTAACCAATTACAACATTGTGACACTGGCAAAACCCCTCGAGATAACCACTTTAAAGGAAGTGTCAAATTTTTTGGTGCAATCAAATACTTAATAATGAGAATTTCACTGTAGTAAAGTACTTTGTAAAGAATTTCCACTGTAGTATATTTACATATGAAAATAATAAAGCTTTGTATTTTATTTATATTAGTTAACTTTTCAGTTCAGCTATATTAAATATTTCTGTGCTACATATTTCATTTACTTGGCATGGTAGGTAGAAACTAATGTAATTAATTTAAGTAAATTTGTATGAAAATTTCAAACTGTGTAAAAAGTTAATGTATTTGGAAGCTTTCCAGGAATCAGAATACACATTCAAATTCGTATAAATGTTTATATCCAACTGTCGCCCAGCATTTTAATTACAAAATAAATTGTTTGAAACAAATGATCTTAAAATTACCATTTGAGATCTCTAAAAAATTTGAATGATATAAAACATTTAAATCCTGAATGAAGGAAAGAAAAACACAAGAAAGTATTGCCGGGAGTTGTAAGCAAGCAGTTTAGTGGTCACATTTCTCTCAAATTTTGACCTGCACCTAATTAAATATAAGTGTTTCATTGCTTAACATCTTTGTGTTTCCAATGAAAAATGTAAATCAGTCATTTGGTGACATGTTGATAATGAGGCTGCTGGGTTTCGTGTATGGCAGTGTTTTATCATTTATATTTTCATTTATGCATTATCATTTTATCATTAAAATCCTTACATATTTAAATTTAATTACTAAAGCCATTATTTGTTGGTTTAATTAGTACTAAAGTAGACTTCCGACTCGGTAGACAACAGATGTGCCATGGCATACAGTTAGCCATACAAAGGGGGAAGAGATGCGCGTGCAGGTCTGACTATGGTGTGTAAAGGAGGACCAAATGTTTTTATGTCCTGCATATGCCGCTGTGCCGTGCCGTTGTCGCCCGGCCACAGACCGGGCCGTGATGAACTCAAGTCTAGCCAGTGGCAGGGAACTTGCATAAACACTAGCCATGTCTGCCTGTTTGTGTGCCGGTATCTGTATGTGCGCTAGCACCTGCAGTTGGAATCATTGTGGAATCATGGCTTCCAAGTGTGAGCGTAATGCATCGTGTTCAAGTATTTGAGACAAAACTAAAGTACATATTATGGCGTGCAGATTGTCATGAAGGCCACACTTATGTTGGTCACTTTTTAGTTTTAAGCAAGTCAACTGTGCACACAATCATATGAAATAAGGACTCTATTAAACGTTCACATAAGTTTGATGCTGTTGGTTGTACTAGCGGGAATATATCTGACATTAGATACCGGAACAGAAATGAACAGATGATTCACATGGAAAAGGTTGTTAAATCAATGGAAAAAAAATTGGTTGTCTGAAAAGTTGGTTTATGGATGGTAGTTTAACGTGACGTCATAACCAAACATTGATGAAATGATTGCATACTTTTATTAATAAAATTGATTCATTTTTATTGAATTATCACTATTTTTTATGGATACAAAGAAGGAGTGAAATGAAATCTACAATTTAATTGATAAATTTACTTTTATTTGCACTCATTAATTCAAATGTTTATTACTTTAACGAAGAGATTATTTTAACTATAACTTTTATACATGTTTGCTATTTAACTTCTTCCAATCTGTGTTATTTCGTTAAGGATAGGACGATGATAGGAAAAGTAGGAAACGAATGGGAGTGTTTCAAGTTTAATGTGCCTTGAAAAAGTCAAATCGATGGTTGTTCCAATTGAGTGGAAGAGAGATATATGTGGCGCAAGCGTACAATGATCGTAACGGGACAATGTGCGTTATGGGACACTTTTTTGTGCATGCAGCATAGATTTATTAGACGTCATGGCAAAAAAAATCCGGGTCTTGACAGGATTGGTATGAAGCAAGCGGTGTTATGCAAATACACACTTTAATGTTTGAAAAATTAAAATATCCAAACAGTAATATCGGTTTCACTGTTGCTAAAAGATGGTTTGTAAAGTTCGTGGAAAGGATGCATCGTAAGTTGTCACACCCAGGTGGTACATAACCACCTATCTCCCGTTATGCAGTGTTGTGTTTGTCATACAAAGTATCCGATGGTAGGCTTATAGAGATAAATGGTGTGAAATATTAATCTTTGAGTGTTATTCTGAACATTTATTTTACGTAAAGAATATTTTCCTACACTGTTTGGAACACATTAAGTAAATTATAAATTAAATTAGCCTTGCTATTTATGGAGAGAAATGCTTCAGAATACACAATTTTGAATAACAAACAATTTTAGAAATGTATTAGTTGTGCATAGTGAGGGATTGGTGTAATCATTACGACATCAATCTGGTTGATATGTGGTTTTTCATAAAATTTTGTTTACTAATTAGCAGTACCTTATTGAAATAGTTTATTAATTTTACTCGGTGTGTCAGCCTTAATGATAAAATAATAGCTAATTAATAAAAAAGTGTAATATTTTTCTTGGGGCCTCAGACAAGATTTTTTCACAATCCAGTAAGTAAAATGAGATCTTTCCACAGTGTTCAGAATTTAAGGGTTGTTATGTTTTGAAATGTAGATCATTTCTGAAGTAAGGAAAAAGTCAATCTTCGTAACTTACAAAAAACTTGAACCTTAATGAGTGAATGTATACCTATATTGTTAAAAAAAGACGTGAATGATAATGCACACCATGAGAACATAATCGGTAATGTGTTCCCATTTTTACACATACCAGAAATATTAATTTTTGCTCTGAGCTTGACAATAGTTACCATGCTAATCTTAATTAGAGGCTGACCTAGGTCAGGCCAATCCTACTTTTGGATGTCCCCTCTGCTGAAAAATAATTACCGTATTTACTCGCACTTAGGTCGCGGAAATTTAACAGATTTGATGGGGAAAAAATGAAGTGCGACCTATATGTGAAAAAATTTTTTTTTAATTTTTGGGAATTTTTTTTTTTGCAATATTTTGCTTTAAAATGTGAAAAAGAAGTTTGTATAGGTATAGGCAAATTTATTTACAATGTACACATACAGCGAAACCCCTTATTTACGTTACCGTTATTTACGTTTTCCCGTTATTTGCACTATATTCTTCAGGTCCCGTTTAGTTCCCATTTACTCCAATACAATACTTTCACGCGAATTACATCTCAAAAATCGAATCCATCCCGCTATTTACGTCATGTAACAACCATAAACAACCAGAAAATACCGTGGGTACTTTAAGAGTAGAAAAGATTAGCTAGTAGGCCTAAAAACATCGTGAAAAACTTAACGTTTATAGTCAGCAATGAACATTTTAAATCGCAAAATATATGTACATATTTTATAACATGAAAAGTTGCTTTTATTTCCAAACATGTAATAATTTAAGCCTAGGCGTGTAAAAGTCCGAGTAATTATAGCAGGAGACAATCTAAAATGCACGAGGGAAAAACGTAAACTCATGAATGTATAAACGTGGCTGATTGTTAAGTTCTGATACTGTATTTATGTCACAACTTAGCCGTGTTACATCTCACTCCTACCGACTAGCTCAGAATTATTTCTAGGAGTGAGGATGCACATACATATTACACTTTCAAAATAAAGGGCGCCAGGAACTTCCTCTGTTCCAATATTCCTGGTATGTTAGGCTAACCAGTTGAAATAATGTCTCTCGGACACGATGGATGTTTACAGATTATTTATTCAATGTTCCACACGGTCATGGTCAATGTGGCCGCCATCTTGCCGCTCTGAACATAGTACAGAGTTATCACAAACATTTATCTTCACACGATTCTACTCAAACAAAATACGTTAGCTGGCTGAGGTACCCTATCGAAACTGATTGCAATATAATAATTCTTATTAAATCCCGTGGTTACATATGCACACACGGTACAATGTCCAAGGACTACGTCCTTGGAACGACGACTACTTAGAATAAAGAGTCTCGTTGCGGGCGTTACCTACGACTGTGGCCGAATAAATTCTAATTGAAAAGTCCAAAAGTTCAAAAAAGGTTAAATATTACATAGGTGATGCCCAGACCACAGCCGCGAAGTTCTCCATACTCACATCATTTGTTAAATTGTGAGCCCCTGCCCAAACGTGACCGCCATGGTACCTCGCCAGACAAAGACTGAAGTTCCGAGGCGACGCAGTTGCCTTCTCCAGGATAGGCAGCTGCGTGACCTCTCAGCCAATCACAGCCGCTCTTTTTACCAGAGGGACTATGACGACTGGTGACGACATATTAAGCCAATAACATAATTCATATTTGAAAGGGCCAGCCAATCCAGGCGCATGGCAACAGCATTACTACGCATTTCTCAAGTCCAACCTTTTCTGTCTCTCTCGCACGCCGGACGCGTCTGGCGCCAAGGTGTCGCAACTCGGAACAGCTATTGCATCAGCCCAGATCACCCACAAAGCACTGGCCATGTTATAACATTTACTTGATTTAAATTATATTACCATACATTTGTATCAATATGAAAAACTAAGCAATACTCACAACTTGCATTCAAACTCCAAAAACGTCATTTCTCATGCCCATATTTCAATTATTCAGTCTAGGGACTTTCTTACTTTACAGAAACATAATTATAATTTACATTAAAAAGCATGAAACCATATTAATTATGTCTGCCGACGGTGTAACAACCACCTGCCTGCTTCTTCAGAAAGTTTTCAAATCTGCTCTTTAAATCATATAAGAATTTATCCATTTCAAACAATAAAACTACATGTCACAAAATTCTTAAGTGTAATCCTCCGATTTCTGAAAAACAATCTTACCAGCCTTATTTAAAATACATACGTTAAATCACCTAAAACGTGGTTACAAAACTGAGCAAGTAAAAACAAAACCTAAGGGCTCATTCCATACATCTTAATTAAATATTAAATAAACTGAATTGCTTTTAATTACATGTCCATTCCTACACTAAATCATGCTCACATGAGCATAAAAAATATCTCTTATCATGAAGAAACATTATTATTGAAATTATGAATAAATACCGTTATTAATTATTATCTAGAGAAAAAAAAAAAGAAAGCGAACAATTGGGAAGGGCAGTAGCCTGCAATGCTACAGCCGAAATACTGGTACGAGATAAACTTCACAAGATAAAATGAGCGGAGTCTTGGTAACTGTTTTATACGTATTTTATAATTTCGGAAGTATTGTACAGTTGACGCATATTTTTTAAACTAACAATTTATTCCTGGGGATCGTAATTAATTAATTATTGGTATCAAGACATCAAGATGAACGTAAACTTGAACATGTCACGGCAGCGAGAAAACTGGTACATATACCAATAAACTGGTATTAGAACTGGACAAAACTGGTACACGGGAGGTGGAGCTTATATTTTTTTCCGCTAAGCTCGCGTCTATTGGCTGGCTGCTGATGGGCGGAGCATAGAGTGAGTTGTACTGCGCATGCACAGCTCAGTGAACAAAGAGCCAGCCGGCGTGCCGTAACAGCAGCTGACCGAGTACAATGACCTTTCTCCGCGCACGGCGCGCTTTTGACGGTAAATTTCCATCAATTTGCGGCCCTTTTTTTAAATTTTTTTACTGTGGTGCAATGCGTATGTGTAATGAATTACCGGTGCTACCTATATGAGGGGAATCTTAAATACCAAATTCAAGACCTCAAATTATGGGTGCGACCTATCTGCGATGGCGACCTATATGCGAGTAAATACAGTAGTTTATTTTTCTTCTGAATCAGAAGTACTTTTACTATCTCATTTTCATAAATCCACTTTTCTACTTCCTTCATCACCACAAATTATTCTCTCATAACCTATATTGGCTTGTTGCCGCGTAGTTGTTTGTTGGGCATTGTGTACAACTCTTGAGGTCATAATTACTTACAGAAGAGTTTTTCTTTATTGTTTTGGAATGCGATATGCAGATATGTGTGTTTCTGACACAATCACAAATTACAGGTAGATAATTGTAAATTATACGGAAAACTAAAACGAAAAAGTCAGTTTTGTGCAACGTGTCTATTGTCTAAACAAACCTACTAGTGTGGTATCATGCCACCAGAGTGCATAGAGGTAAATAAAGTATCCAAAATGGATGTTATTCTCTTGTCTCCATTTATTCGTGAATATAACTAGGAAAGTATTAACATCTATGACACAACTAAGGTTAACATTACATTTAAAAAGGAAAATATTTTGAAGTGTAAACAAGCACACCAACATGAGAGATAAATATTTGTATTGTATATTCCCTTAGATTTTTTTTTCCTTCTGAATTGTAGACATTTAGAAGTAATGGAATCCTCTCTGATTCAGTCGTCATATTCTTTTCTTTGTAGGTTGGTTATCCTGCAAATATTCTGTTTAAATTTTTCTCCAATTTAACGGATAAAAAAAGTATGGTAATTGATTTTACTGCAATTTATTAAATAAAGATGATCAAGACACGTGATTACTCAACATAAATTATTTTTAGGTTCTATTGTCTGTGAAGTATGTATATTTATTCAATATTGCTATTTGTTATGTTAGTCTACTAGAATTTTTCTTGGTGCACAGAACCAGGCTAGCCTATGTTTTCGTGAGGGGTTTTTATGAATAAAACCTCAGCCTCTGGGTTTATACGTAAACTGGTACTTAATAGAAGCCATTTAATAAAAAATTCCAGTTTTAATTTTTATTTCTGCTGATACTATGGTGTGAACAACCTGGACACTACATATGTAACGGGATAATCTGGAATTTGCTGTCTGTCCCAAAGTGTCTCGTACCTTGCTTGTGTTTAGTAACTGTTCATGTTTTCTGCTACTGTGAAATGCGTGTTAATATATTTTTTTTCTTGTCCTTCCTGCCCTCCCTCATCCTTATCCTGGCATTTTTTTTTTGGTCATTTGTTTAGATCCGAGTTCTCGAGGTAATTATGGTGAACAGTCGTCTTCCACAGCCAAAGCCACCACTTCAAAGTGCAGTGTTCTCTTATCTGTTCTTCCCTTTGTCTACCTTTTGCTACGACCCCAACACTAAGGACCTCTTAAGTCTAGTTATGTATATATTAATTTAATGTGTGTGTTTTGTGGGAAAAGGGTCAACTGGATTTGTGCGTAGGAAATTTATTACGTTTTGTGAACGTCATGAATCTTAAGGTTTGTGAATCTGCGTGTTGCTAGGACAGTACTGGATGCCATCTCGTATTCCGTTGCTGAGGTTTTTTTTCCTGTATGTTCTGAATTTGTGGACATGTTGTTCATACTTTCTTATAGCACTTTTAACTGAGAGGAGTCTAAATAAATGAGAAATGGATTCCGTACAAATTGCTGTGTGGACTTCCAATAAGAATCTCCTAAAGAGAGTGTGACTTGAAAGTTACTTTGTGAGAGTAACAACATGCAAGTTACATCACATAACAAACTTGTTCTTTGATGTCAGTGTAGTCAACTGAATTTTTTTTTTATGTGTGTGCTACTGTTCAGTTTTTTGAAAATTTAAGCTATATGGATTTCAACAAACTGTGTAATCATAGATCTTTTATTTGATTATTTGTTGCTCAAATCTTAGAAAGTAATTTTTTTATTTGTTAAAGCCACACAGTGTTAGTTGGAAGGAAATATTTCTGGGATTAACCTACTTTATTGATTTACCACACAACCAGTTTATACTTAGTTTAAAAAAAAAAAAAAGCTTTTCTTCCAATTATTTAAGTTTTTTAAATTTTGGTTAAAGATTTTGACCATGGTTGGTTGTAAATTGTTTATTTGCATTGTGTATGTATTTTTTATTTTCAGCATCTACAGTTATATAAAATTTGCTCTTCGGAAAATACTTGCTGAAATACTTTGTTGGTTGCTATTTGTGAGATATTCTAGTGTTGATTATCAAAAGATAGTTCACATAGAATATAGTAAAAAATTATTGTTTATTTTTGGTTATCTTAGTAATTTACATACATATTTGTAACCATTCCCATTTAGATGTTATGCTATTATAGATTTCTTGGATGCTGAGAATACAAATTATTCCTTCAATGAAATTGATTTGAATTTGTTTTGAATTCCTTGCTACTGCATGTGTTCGATAGAGGAAGAATAAATATTTTTACTGTTTTATGCTCTGATTTCCATTAATTATGTTTTAATATTTTGCTGTTTTTTTTAATTAGGTATGTAATTAGTTGTGTGACAAGGGCCCGGTTCAGTATTTTGAAATATATCTAGTCACACAGTTAATTTCAAGGTGTGAATTCACTTTGTTAAAATTAAAATAACTCTTAATAAAAATTGTTTTTTTGTATTTGAACTGCATTTAATTTACTAAACATAAAAACAAAACATCTTAGCAGCAAAATTTTTTGAATAATGTTTTAGCTTTTGTAGAGTGTTTGGTTTAGAAATATTTAAGTAACCTATTAATATTTGTATTTTGGCTAGATTTTGTATTGCTTTCCAATTACATACTTCATGGGTTGTAAAGCATAAGTCCACATCTAATGTGTACCGACAAACTACGGATTAAATGTGAAGGTATTTTAAAGTATTGTTTTTTGTAATGCTTTTAGTGTAAAAAAGTGTAAAATAACTAATTCCAGTAGTAAAATGGTGACAGTTGTACAGATGCTTGAACTTGCGGAATCCAAAACATGTCGTTTACTTCGCCTACTTCGCCATGTCGTTTACTTTCCAACGTGTGGTGCAAAATAAAGTGATAGACCGAAAGAAAAAAAGTACATGTGTATCCAACACTTGAAGAGGAACCAAATGAGGTTTGCATTAGTGACAAATATGCTGTGCATCAATGCAAAGTGTAAAATTAACTGCACTAGGTTATTGTCTCTTGGGAACAAGAATGTTGGCAGAAATGTGGTAGTGTTCAGAAGGAGAGTGTGTTGATGCCTACTTGTCACAACTTCCATGTAAAGTGATCAGTAGTCGGAGCCAAAAATGTTAATGTGTAAATAATACTGTGTAAGTACTACTTGTTCACTTCCCTGTATGAACGTGAGAAGTGTGTGTGTATGTGTGTGTGCATAGATGCAGTTTCGTCTTGGATGAAAGTTAAAACAGGTATCTTTGAAGTGTCATGCTGGGACAAATTGTGATTTCTGTGCATTTATGGCAAAAAAAAATATTTTTCGTACCAACCATAGCCATCATGAGAGTAATGCTTTACGAAAAGGAATGACTATAAGATTATCATAAATCTGTTCACATAAATTGAACTGAACAATTCTTTTCATTCTGAATTAAATCAATCTGTGGAATTTGTCTGCTAGCGGTTACATCAGATTTTACATTATGGGAAAATAAACTTTTGTTCTCATTAAGTACCATCTTGGCCTGCTTTATATATTTAAAATATGATTGTATTACATTATATGTTTTAGTTACATTATATCATTTACATCTACTATTTTTAGAACTGACCCAATCAGATTTATTTTTCCTTAATTTGGCTTCTATTTTTTCACAAAATTAAAAGATGTCAAGTCATGTGTTACTGAGAAATTCTTTATTTGAGTTCATTTAGAGTAATGTTAGCTGTACATCTTATGAGATGTTCTTTCATGTTTTCCCAATGGTAGATAAAATGCCACCAGATACAGCCGGGGCAGAGAGGGGAGGGGTGTTGGATGGAAAGGCATGGAGGAATAAACTTCACTAGATGGGCAGGAGTAGCATCAGGCAAGCTGGAAAACTGGCTGAGATGTCTGAACCCTAATTCCAGCCGTGTTGGGCATCCACTTGTGCTGTCAGTGTTGAAACAAACATTACACCTTCACTTCTCGCACATAGCAGAAAACTAGTGGAATCCTCCACCTGGTTTAGTTGAAATGTATAGTTTATTAACTTTCTATTCTATTTTAAATACTCGGTTTACTCTGTTAATTTGTGATAGTATTGAACAAAAAGAATTTTCCTGGTAGATTTTCCATTAAAAATTATATATATATATATAGTTACGATTCACCTGCGGGTTCGTAAAGGATAGCCCAATTAATAGATTTTATTTCACACACACAGTTTTATTTACTACCACTACTTGACACAAATAATCTTCAAAATTAGCAAATAATTAATTACACTTAAAGAAATGTCAATTCCCCAGTCACTCGTTTCACACACCTCGCTGGGCCGCACTTCCGGCGCAACTCTCGTTGCAGCACCCCTCGTGGGTCTCCGCCGCGGGACTCCGTCGCCGCACTCCGCCGCCGCACTCCGCCGCCGCCGTCACACCCTTCGCCGAGATCCCACTCGACGATTCGCTCGCCACTTCACTCGGGACTCCGCCGCGCCCGCGACTCTATCGCCCGGAAACTCCCGACTCCACTGAACTCACTCACTCCCTGCCCTGGAACCTTCGTCCAAGGACTTCGCCACTCTGCCGCACCTGCGGCACTATCGCCCGGAAACTCCGCCGCGGGAGAACTCCCCACTGACCTCCCAACTCACTCTGACTCTGACTCTAAGGTCGGCCCAACCTCCTTAAATAGCCCTTGGGTTCCCATCCAGAACAATCGGGCATGTCTCCGAGATATCGCGCGACCTTCGCCGTCGAAATGCCCAGAAACGCATCGTGAGTCCTCGAAGGACGCGGTGGCTGCTCTAAGAACGCCGATAAAGGCGTCTGAGTCATTTTATTCCGCAGTGCGGCCTCTTTTAAGTAACCCGATCTGAGGCAGGTGCGCGCTGCAACGGTCAGGATGTAGCGAGATAGTATGACACGAGATACCAGGGAGAGGATGCGGGTGGAAGGGGGCGCAGACAGGCCGAACGAGTGCGGCGATGCCATGCACTGCAGCCAAGCGCGATCGTAACAATATATATTCACACTTAATAGCCACATTTGTGGGTATTTTAAGAAAAATCTTTGCCTATTTGTCTACAAAGGATTTATTAAGAGCGAGATAGGTATAATTTAGCTCATTCATGGTGTCTTCACTTATTACTATCTGATTTTATAAACATCATCTTATGAATAACTTGTTTGGAGCTTCCCTTAATATATCATAAAGCTTATACATTAAAAGGTATTTGTTACAGTTCCTTGACTTAAAGAATTGTGTTTTTAATGATTGTAAATTCTTTGTTGGTAAATTAAGGACAGTTGTTTTGTCATGATATATTTAATTAATGGTTTATTTTGTAGAATTTCATATACTTAAATATAATTACAGTTAATACAAGTAACACTGGGAATTATTTTTTAATAAAAAAAATTTATAACATAGGTGTGTTTCTACTCAGTGGCAGATAAGAAGTCTTATTTCATCCTTTGACACTGAAAATGAAGCCTGTATGGCAGTAGAAAATGATGTAAGACATATTTTTTTATGAATACTGAATAAAATTTAAATATATGAAATACAAGCCTAAAATGTAGTAAACAAGAACATTTTTTGTGAACTGCTAACAATTTTTCTTTTTAGGCTGATATTAGCAGGAGAACACCTTACGTATTTATGCTAAATTAAAATTTGTTTTAATGAGCGAAAATATAAAACAATTACCTATAATAGGAGAGAACTTACCTGTCAATCCGTAACTTTACTATATGCGAAACAAAGACAATACGTATGACACATCAAAGTAACTGAACGTTATGTGAACATCTTTTTTTATTATAGAGTTAACTAAAAAGTGATGCTGCAGCAAATCATGTGTGCAATGATCATTTCCTTGTATAAACATCTTGTATATTTTGCTACACATTTTTATATTATAAAGAGTGATATAATTTAAAGTGGTATTTACAGTACAACTTGAAAATGTCCTTCCACAATATTGTTTTTGTGCTTCTAGTACTTTTTAAATGATTGACCTTATTTCAATTGTTAAATAGTAATGGTATTGTAATTTTTTGTTCAAAGTTATAAAAAAATGTTTATCATTAATATGTTCAATTCATTTGACTAGTGTCAATCTATAATATATCAACAATAATGTTGCCAGTATTGGGTGGTTGCATTTATTAACTACCCATAATGAGAATGATGTTTGTTGAAAGAGAGGGTAGTCTACTTGTGTTTTGACTCTATTTCAACATATAACATGTTTGTACTTGGATAATTAAACTTTGGTACATATAGCTGAACTTCGCTTGTCCATCCTGCCCATTGATTTTTAAGTCTCTTGAATGATTGAAGTAGCACAGCAAAAAAAATACTTTTTGGCAAATACTTACAAGCTGTAAACAATGAGACGTCTGTAAAACCGAAGCGCGTAAGTACAGTACAGTTAGCCATTCTTCGTAAGTCTCTGTAGACCATACTTTATAATATTTAGGCATTTAAATATTAATTGCATAACATATACTCAAATGGGAAGGGGAAATGCTTTGCGATTCTAAATTTTTTACCACATGAGGATTTTTTTTAGCTTGAAAATGGGACATTGTTCATTTGCAATAAGTCCTTTATTTGATTTTATTGTTTTTAAGGCCCTTTAATTTCACAATGGATTACGTGAAAATCCATAATAAACATGTTATTTAAATATCTTTTATAAAAATTAAGAATGCATTGTTTGTATTTTTTTATTGTAAGTCTTTAAATCATTAAATATCTCAGTACCATTCTTTTAAAACAAAAAGGTAAATATTTCCTCAAGTAGGTTTCCTCTGGTGAATAAATAGTAAATAGCTTGTGCATAGCCAAGTGCACCATGCAAGACAGGATGTAGAGAGTCATCTGTGCACAGCCAGCAGAATAAAAAATGTGTACTGATAAAAAAGTGAGCTGACCATACTTAAGAAAGTTTCTTAACGTGCGCCATCATTTGAGTGCCGTGTGTGAACTGTGCAATCTGATTGAAACTGAGCATAATACCAAGGCTTTTTTTTACCTCTCAACTTAACTTTTTCATTCGCCTACGGTAAAAACTCTCTTAAAGATGACGATAAGATTTTTATTCGAATTATATTTATATCACAGTTTCTTTATTTTAAGAATATTTGTTATAAATATTTTCGTTCACACATTAACTTTAAATATTCAGAATAGAAATGTGTAAAATCATGGGATGGGTAAGTGAAGTACGAACATAATCATTTTCTCTTCCATAGTGTGTTTTGCAGCGAGTCAGAGTTTTGTAAATTTAAATTGGTCACTTTGTCATAGCATATCCTTTTTGAACACAGGTGACAGTGGAAAGGTACTTGTGAGTTTGATTCATCAGCAATTAGAAGAGAGAATTATTGGTGTATCCTAGTTCCTCAAATACAGAAATTGTGTATAGTAAAATTTGCAGTACAGTTTCTGCGGTAACTCCAAATCCTGTTGTTTGTTTGGGTTTTTTTTTAGTGGTCAAACTAAACAAACTATCATACTATCATAGTCTTGTTTAATTATACAGCTCTGTAAAGAACTCTCTGTAACACAGATAACATGACTGAGATATGAAATCACAGCAGTTGTAGAATAGATGACTGTGTTTAGAATGTGGCTTATTTGCATGTGTAGTTGTAGACAATCCTTCCATGTACAAAAAAGCATGTTGTATTAAAGGGTGTACATTGTGTGATTGTACAGTGAAGTTTTGTTTCTTTGTGGGTATTTTTTCCAATGATCTAGCAAGTGTCGCATAACTGTAGATAATGTCTATTCTTTTAAGTAAGCTTACTATATGGATAATGTCTATTCTTTTAAGTAAGCTTACTATATGGTGGCAGTTTTTATTTTAAACTTTGCTTAAAGTAAAAATGTGTAGCAATTTGATAATTTTGGGGGAAGGGGCTGATATTCCATGTGTATGCATATATAAACAGTTAAAAAATAGTTCAAAGCAGCAAATTTTGTGCATAAAATATAATGATATTTTTCTGGTTCAAGTTAAATTTGGTCTGCATGGTAAATAAAGTTTCTTCCGATAGCATTTAACATTTGGCAAGGTTGGAATGATCTATGCATGATTCAAAAATTGTATTTCCTAACTTTAGCATGGGTATTGTATTAGCATTTCATTTATAGATCTATGAATTTAGTGTTGAAATTAATTTTTTTTATGAAGTCCCTGCTATTTCACATTACGTGGTAAATTTTAAGGCATATAAATAATTTTGTCACCGCTTTAGACATTAAAAACAAATACACAGGTGACTAAATGTTTGATCACATACAAGTGAATGCTGAGCAATTAATTCCTTCCATTAGAAAAGGTGATTTAAGACGGCTTTGGTTTTGCAAGTATATGCAAGAAGGAATTTTTCATTTATTGTTAAGAAAACAGTTATATTTATGCATAAGTACAGAGCTGTTAAAATAGTACATTAATGCATATTATTGATCAAAATTAAGACTGCTTCAAGGCAGGTACGCAGTTGCGTAGAAACAGTCAGCTGTTGATAGTTTAGTTGAGGCTGCAAGATGACTGCATGCAGTTTGAATGTCTCATTTCAGAGCGGAGAAGGTTGTAAAGTGTAGGGACCATGTTTACTCATGAATATGTACCATGAAATTTAATAGTATTTCCTCAGGCAGATGTGTGATAAAATAACTAGTTGCCAATTCATAATTACCCTAAATAGAAATGAAAAATTTGACCAATATGTAATAAATTCAAAATACAAAAAAAAATGGCAAACTAAATAAAAATTTCAAAATAACCGATGCCTTTTACTTCATAGTAAATGTCGTAACATGAGGTCTTAAAAATTAAACTACCAGCATTTAAAAGTTTGTGTATGCAAAGTACAATTTTTAACTGCACAAGAGACTGTTTTTAAAGTAAATGGTGCAGAGCAATCGCTCGGAATAGAGCAATGTTGAGCAACATTTTCCAAAAACATAATTTTATTCCTGAGCAATCATTGCTCGGTGCGGCATGTGCTTCTGAACATGCCGCCGGCCTAAGAGCCATAGCCCACTGAAATAAGGTTTTCACCATGAAAAAAATAACTTAAAGCTGGATTTTCGGACAGTGCTTTGTTTTATTCCTAGTGTTCTCGTCCTTGGTTTTCAGGCCTTTGAAGTTTCAAGGCCTACAATTTACCTTCTTTCAAACTTTCTCATGCTGTGATGCAGTGGATAGTCCTACGGAGCTCAAATTGGTTTCAAATGAAAGAAGAGATGTCACGAATAAATGCTATAGTTCCGAGCTCTTGTTGCTCACACTGTGGCCACTCCATTGCTCAGTACGTGTTAAGCAATTTGCACTTTTGTATCGCTCCAGTTGGTCTGGTGTTGGGTATGACTTCTGAAAATTATTGATCAGTCTTTTGAATCATAAGTTGAACACTTTACAATATTACAATGCATGGTTAAATATTTAGTGTCAGGTTTTTCAAAACTAGTTCACTATTGAGCAGTGTTGTGTAATTCATTGCACCTTCCCCAGTGTTACAATGCAATAAAAATATAAACAAACACAGGTTCTTTACCAGTCGTGGAACATTTTTTTGCAAAGTTATTTTATTTCTAATATATTTTTTTGTAATTATTTTAGTGTTCAGATGGTATTGGTGTACATTTAAAACAATGGTAAACATCTCGACTGTGTTGTATGTGTTGTTTCTTCAGTGTTTAAAAGTAGAATTTTTTTCTGGTTGAAATTGCTAACTGGCCTGTTTTAACAATTTAAATGTGATTATTATTTTTTGTTGTGGCATTTTATCATGTCTTGTAGAGTTCGTGTTGAACTACTTAAATATATTTTATTTTACTTTCAGAAAGGAAGTGATTGAAAAAAATGGCACATGCATAAAAATTACAAAAAGTATATTTGGTATAAATGTAAAACAAATTTTTAATTATATTTTGTGTTATTATTGCTTTTATTGAAGTATAGTAATGGGTTACCAGGCATAGAAAAGTATGTATCTCAAGTTCAAATGAAAGTAGTCAAGTGTACGTATTAATGTATGAAGGGTGTTGGCTACTTGTATAACTGACTTTGTGTAAGGTAAGGTGAGTGTTGCTGCTTATCACATTGTGTTCAGATGTGTAAATGAAAAATTTAGTGTAAAGTAAATGAAACATTTAAACTTGTTACGTGTTTCCAAACATGTTTAAACTAAGTCTCTAATAAAAGCTGTATAAATTGTTAATAACCAAAGGTTTTTTTAAAATCCTTTAAAAAGCTATATCAATAGTGATTAATTTATTTTTCTTTTATTTAAAGAGAGATCTATTTTTTTGTCAGTTTGTCTTTGAACACATATTAAGACTTAGCTTTGGAAGTTTTATAGAACTAAAGATCTTTTTTTAATGTTTTACTATTTTCTACTTTTCATTATTTATTAGAAAAAAATATTCTCATTGACCATTACAAATACTACTTAAATATTCTATGCAGAACATGTTTGTTACTTTTGTAAATAGATATTATGAACGTATTAGGAAAATATTTATATTTCATTTAATTTCATTAATAGGTAAAAAACACTGCACATTGGTTACCTTTTTAACTTTAAAAATTGTTTGGTGCTCTTGAACTGATTTATCGGTATTCAGCTTTTAATGTTGGTGACGGTCATTTCTTGCTTAATGCATCTCCTAAACCACTATTTTCTATTCAATCTGTCTTTCCTAGAAGTAATTTATGATCTTGGTTTCCTTACCTAAAACTGTTCCAGACATTTGTCTTAATTTGATGTAATGAACTTCAAGGTAACCAGCAGTTACGCAGTTACGTATTTGTGCTTTTAATGTTTCCTCAGTTTTTTTTTAGAAATGTTTTAAAAGCATTAAAAGCACAAGCCAAAACACCAGCAAACATGCTTACATTTACTCAAATCATACTTTTTTGATTTATTTGTTCATTGAGAATCAACATGCATTAAAAGTTTTTTTTTTGTTGAAAGTAATATAAATTGAATCCACTGGAAGTTAAGGTAAAAGACAAAATAAATGCCACACTCATACAATGAATTTTATTGGAGGATGATTCGCCGAAGTAATTCAGCGACAACTAATTTCTCCCAGTTTATGTGAGTGCTGATTATTAGTAGTTGGGATATTGTGATAATATGGAAGTAGCTTCTGGAGTACAAAATATATCTACCGATATGAATGCTATAAGAAGTTTGTCTATCCCATTATGCAGTTACTGTTAGAAAGCCTAATTATTTCTGTGTTTCTTGAGAGCAAGAATTTGAGGATGCTGGCTCCATTTATATGAAGTAAGTATCTCCAGCCAATACTCAAATAGCTTGGGGTCATAGTAGTAAATTATTGTTCCTGAGATAATTTGAGTTCTGTGAAACATATTTTCTGGGTCTTAAACTAATCACAAGTTTTTTTTTAAAAATATGACAGGAAGTTATTTCAGTAAGTTTGAAATTGATAAGAATAATATTAAATTTACTGCAAGTATTTAATTTAACAGAAGTAAGTGCACTAAAAGCATGTGTTAAATTTATTATAAATCTTTTTTGTACATCATTTATTCCATTTACAATCAAGTGAATGTACTTTTAAGTATTAATTCAGCTCTGATGAATTTATTATGAAAATGAGATTAATTTCAACATTTTCAAGTTATACTGGAAAACTTTAAGATGATAGGACCTCCTGTTTAGTTATGTGCATGCCCACTTGACACACAGATCTTGTGCTCATAAATTGAGTATCATGCATAAAAAAAATTGTGAGCTGCAGCTAGATCAGCAAATTCAACATATTATATTATATATAACATTTTTATTAAAGCTGGGTGGGGAAAAATAGGAAATTACCTTTCCCGATTTTATATCAGCAGAATACTTGTGCTGATCATGTTAAACTATTTTTAAAGAAAGTACTGCACTATAATCAGATTCAGCTATTGCACACAATCAAAATTGCACCATTATCAGTAGTTCAAACTCTGACTGTTAACAGTGGCGTAAAAATAATATGCACGGGCACGATTGTAAATGAACACTTTATTCAGCCTTTGAAACATACGTCAAATAGTTATTTCACCACTGTCACGGAATGGTAGCGTAATGAATCTCGTCCACAATTTAAAACAAGAATTTTATATACATTAAACTCATAATAAACAGGTGTTTGTTTTGTATCACATACTGCTTTCTGAAAAAAAAAAATTAACAAAATTGGTTTTGACTATGGACTACAAATACAAAAACATGGATTTGTTTGCTGTGAACAAAATTTAAAAGCTATTTGAAATGTTTAAATCAATAGTTACAATTGATCTTCCACCATTTTCACCAGTAGACATTTATCTATAGCACTATAGACATTGTGACTTCAGCCTTGAAAGCAAAATAAATGTAAACATAAAAAAAATTGTCAGAATATAGAGTTAATTCACTGTAAATTTGTTTTTTTATATTGTCAAATGGGTACATGGCTGTTGCATTTAACTTGGTGAATAACTTGAGTTAAAAGTGTAAATATGAGCTGATCTTATCACTCTTTCACAAATTAAGCCTTTTGTTTTAATTTTGCAGTTATTAAATTAAATGCCAGCCTTATTTTGTGATATTTTGCATTCTGTGAAAATTAATTGCTGCTATCAATGTGTAATCACTATATTTAGGGCTACATGATAAAAAGTAAAAAGGAAAACTTTTTCCTTTGAAATAGTATGGAAATTTTTGGAATTTATAATCTCAAATATTTCTTTCTCATCCTGTTCCCTGCAATTATTTTTTTTCCTGCCAAAAATATATCCTAATCTAAATTCCTTATCCTGCCCAGCTATAATTGCATTAAAATATTACCATGTAGTTTTTAGTCATTTTCTCACAAACACTGAGGGGTGTATGCATTGGCCCGGGGGTGGAGGGGGGTTGGTGAGAAATATCTCTTCCCCCCCCCCCTCAAAATAATCTAAAAACAAACCGTGGGAAAAGTCTTTCTAACCCTCCCCCCCAATCCCCCTTCTCCCAGTAGTCCCAAATTGAAATGCAGTGTATGTTCCTGCAAACTAAAATATTTAACATTTGTTTAAAGGCTCTGGTACAGGTCATTATTTTCTTTCTAATCGTGTTGTATTACAATGGTAAACAAATTATTCGTCTACAGAGATGTAATTTATTTGGCCTTAGTTAATTTAAAATAAAAAGTCATTCTTCCAGTTCTGAAAAAATAAATTCTATAAAACTAAGCTACAAGCTATTATTAGACAATTTTGTGTATCTTTTAAAATAGTTGAAATGATTATGATGTTATAAATCTTTTTCCATATTACTGGTGTTATAAATCTTTTTCTATATTAGTTATGTAAGTCTACTTACAGTGTAGAATTTTATATAATGCAAAAACTTAACACTATATAATTTTATAAATAGACAACAAAAGTATTAATGCCACATATAATACATATTATATGTAGGAAGTTAATTTAAGAAATGGTCTAATAATTTATAATTTAAATTCAATAAAATAAGACATGATCTAGGAAATATTGTGGCAATAAGTACTGCAGTGTAGACAAATGAGTATATTGTGTTATTTAGGCAAAGCCAGCCGATCATAAGTCTCTGATTTTAAGTCAAATTTTAGTTTTAGAACCAAGTCATTAATCTTAATGATATTTGCTTTTACTGCACAATATATTGGAATATTTAAAATTATAATTGTACCATTAATTATTTTGGCCATATATACAGTAGATCAGACTAATTCGAATATTGTATTAATTGCAGACAAAGCATGGGTTGTGCACAAATGCAGAGGGGCCAAGATTATGGCTGGCTCTGAACCAAATGGATACTGAACTTGTTGTCTGTAAACTTGAGCTGAGACAGTGATGGTCGAAGGAACTAAACACTTATCACTTAAATGTGATGTTTTGCCGATCGGCAACAACGTCCATTTTTGCAGGGTGTGTTCATAAAGTAATGCAAGTTTATTCTAAATATAGTTGCAAATGTTTAGAAATATTAAAGTACCCCCTCGTGCATTTACACATTTATTCCAGCGATTTTCCGAGGAGGCACTTAAAGTGTCCTGGAAGGCTTAGACGGGAACCTCGTTCAGACTGGTCGTCACAGTGGCCTGTGAGAGCAGCCTTAATCCTCGGGGAAAAAAACGTCGGTCGGAACCAAGTCAAGACTGAAGGAACACAGTTGTCATGAATGCGGAATGGTGTGGCAGGGTGCATTGTAAGATGGAGCATGGGCGTCGCAAGGATATATATTTTTAGGGGGGGGGGGGGGGAGACTTCAATTGATTTAGTTGTTGAGGAATATCCATCCCCTGGAGAGAAAAAAAGCGGGGGTACCAGAGTCCTCCCCCGGGAAAATTTGGGGTTTGAAGGTGCAAAAAGGTGGACTGTAGGCATTTTTCTTTCCTAAATATTCTAATTATAGTTGGTTGCAATATATCATTTATTTATTATAAAAAATATTTTCAGAGAAAAAATTTGTAAAAACACAGTTAACATATCTGCTGGTGCTATATCCACACAATATCATTAATTGCGCAACATATGGGTTATATCACACAAATAATTTTTTTAATATAACTACGAAACTAAATATATTATTGGTGGGGACAAAATTGAAGACTTTTATTATTGGGGGGGACATGGATGGAGCGCCCAGGTAGCGGCCATCCCCTTTTGCACGCGAAGAACCCATTCTCAATCATTCGAGAACATCCACATAGTAGGCAGCATTGACGATCTGTCCTGGAGGTACAATCTCCTTGTGGACCACACTAATAGCATTTGAATAAAAGACAACAGCATTTGTTTTCACTTTTGACTTGATCATTCTTGCCTTCTTTAGTTTGGTGGATGTTGGGGTGTACCATTCGGTACTCTGGCAATTTGTCTCTGGGTCGTACTCAAATGCTCATGTTTCGTCCCCAGTAATAACATTGTCTAAAAAATCGGGCTTGATTTGAACACGTTCAGAAAATTCATTGACAGTCACTTGATTGGTCTTTTGCTTGTCCGTCAACACTTTAGGGACCAGCTTGGAACACACCTTTTGCATGAAATCATTCACCATGGTGTGTTCTGTGACAGTTTGCCATGGTGTGTTCAATGACTGTTTGAAGGTTCAGTTACTATGCAAAAATCCTAATACTCATTAGATGATCAGAGTTCAACAAATAATGCACAAGTGACATTTTCATCAGTGTGGCTGGTTGATAGCCGTCCAGAGCGGGGGTTGTTGTCTCTCCTCTTCCTTGCCCTCCGTAAACATCTTCAAACACCTTGAAACTTGCGATGATAGAGCAGTCCTCGTGGGCTTGCTGGATCAATTGATGGGTATCAGTAGAACTTTAACAGAGTTTTACAGAGTTTGGTGCCAAACTTGATCACGTATCCATCGCGTGTCTTGACATGGTCTTTCAGATGAGTTTCACAAAATTGATACTGACACAACTGCTCGGACCTTGGGGGCGTTGTGAAGCCAGGCATTAAACCCCCCCCACCACAATCTCCCAGGCCCCATGTAACTCGAGAGGTCCGAACGCGCTACGACGTACAGTCACTTCCCAACATAATCACTTGCACCATTTTATGAACAAACTCTGTACATGTGTGCTGGCATATTTTAAGTACCTACTTATGTTAAATAGATAAAGCATATGTCTAGTAATAGTTGTTTATTGAGAAAGAGTGTGGCAGAAATAAAATAACTTGGTGTTATTAATTAACTCGGAGAAGGGGTCAAATACAAAGGTTCAAGCTAGGAAAAAATGTGTAGTTCAGTGATGACTAACATAATCTTTTAAAGGACCAGATATCATTTTTGAAACTTATAAGAAATCCATGCACACATGAATAAATATTGAATATCTTAACAACAATTTTTAAATGTGTTTTAGCCTGTAGAATAACCAACAAATATAAGTGACACATAATGAAAACACCGAAAATAATTATTTAAAGAATTGTATTCACAAAAGCTATAATAACATTAAGAATTAGCAGGAAACAAGTTATAGAAGCCAAAACTATTTTCTATTTTTTTTTTTTTAATATTTGTGAGAGTATAATAGCTTCATAACATTGTCTTCATACATTAGTCTACACGTGCAGAAAAAGGGCAGATAAAACAACACAGAGGACCTGACAATATTTATTTTTTGAAAGATTGTTTAGGTGGGCCGTATGTGGCTCACGGCTCGCCTATCATCTTTCTTGTTTGTGAAATTAATTTTATACATAGAAGTCTGAAAATAATGCACATTGAACTGTGTTTATATTAATGGGTGAAACAATAATTTTAGTTATTTTTAGGCTTACTCATAACTAGAATAGGAAATGCCATTGGTTATCTCGAAATAGTTTAAAACGGTTGCTATCCGCATCTGTTGATTATTTTACTTATTATTTAAAGGAATACCTTAGAAAATATCACAGATTTAAAAATTACTCACAACAACATAGTGAGACTTGTGAAGCTATTTTGATCAACATAGTATTAATCCTTATTCAGTTAAACATATTGGTTACTCTAGGCAATAAATTTAGATCAAAATTATCATCAGTAGATTGCATCCATGTGAAGCTTCCGTGGGTCGTTAGATGTCTACAAAACGTGGCAAGGGTTGATTACAAATCCCTGCTTGACTAACTAGTGGTCATGGTGTCCATGCACTAGCAGTTTCTGAATCCACAGTTATCTTGTAGGTCGTGCAATGTGTTAAGCCTTTGTGGATAGCCAAGGGATGTTTCCATATAAATTTAATAATTATTATTCCTTTAAAAACTTATTAAATACTAGTAATACAGTAAGTCCTCTATTTACGTCGTACCGATTTACGTCGTTTCGGATTAACGTCGCTAATGTTTGAGTACTCATGTTTCAATTTAAGTTGTCGCCGATTCACAATAACGTCGTTTACAATGACCGTAAATCTTTATTTTAACCAGAACACCGTATATAATTCGTTTATAATTCTTTGTTTCCTTCGGTAGTTAATTTATGCTATGTAGCGTAAGCTACACGTTCACCGCCTTATCTTATCATACATCATGAGGGACGCTTCCTGCTCTCCGCGCGGTGATGCAATACTACCAGCCCGCCCGCTCTGCCACCCACGTATCTCGCACGTAGAAGTGTTATCTACTTCCCGCAACGACACAGCATTTTCTCCTACCCCTTTTCGTCCAACTCCTTGGCACTTCAGTAGAGGTGTAAAAGTAACTAAAAAAAGTGTATCCGTATGTATTCGTTACTATAACAATTAGTACTCGTTACTTTCGTATTGTTACTCGTTACTTCTGATACCGCATAACATGCTATGTTATGTAACAGCAACGAATTGAGTCGTATTTCGTACGCGTACAGTATGACATCGCGTAAATAATAATAATAAATTGAATATAAACAATTAAAAGTATTTGATAATTAACAGCTTTTGTTAACCAAGAAACAATAAAATCTCATTAGAGCAGCTTTATTATATCTCTTTTAAGATAAGAACAAAAAACGTGAAAATACGCGATAATAAAAAACAAAAACATACATATTTATAATTTGTAAAAAATACTTTCTTACGTTGTTTCTGTTCCAATCTCAAACTTTGTCTACACACACAATACCTTTAATAAACAGTAAAAAACTTGGACGACGAATTTCCAAATTATACTTTTCTTAATAAACAAACATCGTTCTTTGTAACGAATAAGCGCGCGCATGCGTAAAACATACGAAAAATGCGAGTAACGAAATGCATTCGTGTGTAACGTTTCGTTACTCGTTACTAGATGCCGCACCCGTTACTCAGTAACGAATACATACGGTTTGCTACAGCTCTACACTTCAGTCGCTATGATATCATTGAGTTGTCCGGAGTTTTAAACGTGCCGTTGTTAACTTTATCGTGATTAAATGCGTTTGTAGTAGGCCTACAGTATCAGCTCACTGCAATTTATGATTTTTTCTTCATAAGATGTCTTCCAAACGACTATATATCTGTTTTTATATTTCAATCAATAAAGGTAATAAAGCAGCTGGTTAAATAACCATTCTATAAAGCTGAGAAGTACTAGTTGGACTTGTTTCCCACGCTGTCGGTTGTAATTTGCTGATAAAATTGCCCGTTGTCACGTCTGTATGCCAGCGCTTCCGGCCGACCTTGGGCCGTGGTCGGCCGGTGGCATGAAACATGGCTCATTTTGCGTCGTTTCTATTTATGTCGCGGTTTTCAGGAACGTAACCCCGACGTAAACCGAGGACCAAGGGCGGTATTCCAAAACATTCAGGTAAGATAGCGAATAAGCACTACCTTGTTGGGATACAACTGTAACCTATCTCGCAGACTGTATTCCAGAACGTGTCCCAATCCAATTCCTGTTAGGAAACGAAAAAGCAACTGTTTTAATAAACTGTACCCTGTACGAGGCTAGAAACTGATTTCAATGCATTCTAGCGGATGTTTGGCAACCATCGATAGATTTGCTACGCCAAAATCCTACAGATAGCAGCACTATCGTGCGAATTAATTGGCGTAATTTTAATTTTCTCAGGTAATTTTAAAGTTGTTTATTATTTGTTTTTATGACCATTAAACTATTCAAATATATTCCAGAATAGTTTTTGCTATTATAAAGTTTTATTTGACACACTACGTAATTTTAAAGTTGTTGATTATTTGTTTTTATGACCATTAAAGTAATCACATATATTTCAGAATAGTTTTTGCTATTATAAAGTTTTATTTGACACACTAAAACACATTATACATCCCCCGATTATAATTAAAATGACTATATATGAGTTAATGGCGCCAGATGCGATTCAGCCATCTGGGAGAAATCAACGAAAAAGTGAGCTCTGCGCATGCGCGTGATTTTGGCAACGAAACGGCAACAGATAGGACACCAAAAATCAGTGCCCTAAAAATAAGGTACTGGCCGTGTCCTATCGTGCACTTGGAATATGGTTAGGGTACAGGTATCGCATATTCAACACCTAAACCCTTATTTTTGTGTCTTGGAATACAGCCCTTACTGTACAATTTAGTAACAGACCCATTGAACTTCAAAATCAGCTAAAAACACAACTTTAAACTGTATAGAAATATCTTTGGTACATGTAATTCTGGTCTTAAAGTGTAATGATATTTTCTGTTATGTGGCACTTACAGTGGGTCACAAATATTTAAATAATTTAAGGTGCAGAATGCTCTATAGTAGTACATCTTTTTTTAAAGAAGGCAGTTGTTAAACTAATCCGTTTTTATTGGTAATGTACATGGTAACGTAGCAGCATATCTATGTGTCTTGTTTTTCAAGGTTTTGCAGTGGTCTACTACTTTGTGCTTGTAGTCCAGTTGGCATTACCATATATATTGTATATCTTGTTTGAAATTTCTCTTCTGTGTCATCCCGTCTGTTGTAGCAAAGCTGTATCAATTTTTCAAATGAGGTAAGTAAGCAAAAAAAAATATTGTGTGTGCACAGTAGTTTGTAGATTGCATAGTATGTGTAGTAAATTTTATTAAATCAGCTGTAGAATTTTAGTTTGCTTATTTTCTGTTTGGTTTTTAAGTTAAAAGCATTTCTAATTTAATCATTTAAAACTACATTTTGTTGATTCTGTGTTCATTTTAATTGAACTCATCTTTTTTTATTAATTTAAGATTAATGTTTATTGCAAATTTCAGAAAAATTTAAGAACGTGTGTTGATAATGTACTGAATAAGGGGAAGGTTAGTGTAAATAGGGTTCTACTCTGATTACTTAAAAATATTTTTAAGTGCAGTGTATAAGTTTTAGACTACATAAATTTTAACGTTATACTGCTAAAAGTGACCAAGTCAAAAAGTAACAAATAAATGATTAAATTACTGTTTGTCTAATAAAGGGCATTAGTATAACTTGAAAAAAATGCCCAATTCAGTATCTTTATCATAAGATGAGGAATAAAAATGTCACTTTTCTGACCAAGCTTCAATAACTAAAATATTGCTTATAAAATATTGATGACTTATTCAGTTTTTCCACTTTTTGACTCTGTCACTTTTGGCAGTATATCGACAATATGCAACCTATACATCCCTATGCAAGCTGTAAACATATGAGAAAGTTAACTGTATTGTAATTTAAGGATAGCACCTAGAATTGATACCTAATTAAGGCATAAGAGGAAGGTCTTTATTACTGTTTTGCATAATCAAGTGGGAATTTAGACATTTTAGTAGCAGATAGTTTCTAATACAAAAAAAAAATCTTGTACTTGTTAACCATGGTTCGAGACAAAATTCAGAGTTCTGGCTAGAATTAAAACATGTTTCAACATTAGAGGTAGGACATCAACTTCTGTAATATTACATGCTCTCTTGGAGCATCACGAAAGCTTTTCAGCATTGCCTGAATACTTTTAATTCACTTCCCGGAAGTTGCACCCACCCTTCCCTTCAATATGCATAGAGTATAAAATACCTAGTTTTAATTATTTTTTAGTTTTTATTAATTTTAGTTAAAAAAAAGGTAATTTGGTTTTATGTTCGTAATAAAACTTGTGCTGTTCATCCGGCCGGTCTGCAGGGAAGCTTCTTAGTTGCCAGTATCGCTGAGGCTTGTGTGTTGTGACGGACTTTAATCCCTCTCTGAATCCAAGTATAAAAATTAAGACAATGTGTTTCTCATTGGTTACAATTGGTGGTTCAATATTATAAGTACAGTAGATTTTATAGTAGCCAAACATAAATAACTTACGTCAAAAGCACTGATGGATGAGGTTAGAGTGAACATTATGTAAATATGGAAGTGTATTTACATTTATGATATAATAATGTTTATGTTTTCTAAATAAAGTATGCCATGTCTGTTTAAGGTGACACATGTAAAAGTAAAAATATTTTCCATACTTTGTATATGGTGAGCGCTCTCATTGATACACTAATTGTAGTATGTGTTTGAAAGAAACCTTCCTAGTGATCAGGAACATTAAATTGAAGCATTTAAGCTGTAGTGAGACCTATTTGGGAAGAAGGAAAATATATGAAAAAATTCTTAATATCATAGTATTGGTGCAGTCTAATCATTTCTTGTTATCCTAGTGACTAAAAAAATAATAGTGAAAATATTTTTACACAAAATCTTTTTTTGCTTGTATGTATATTTGTTGAAATAGAACCTGTGATAGTAATTAATTAAAATGTTTTCCATTGTACTAGTTTAGTTCAAGATAATTAAGTTTATTACACCATGAAACTTTAGTTTTATCAATATTTCATTCTGGAATTATTGTAAGATAGTGTACGTAAGAAATAATTTATATTTTGACAATCTTAAAAAGTTTTCAGAAATTTTGTTTATGATTGTATTTATAATTTAACTGCATTAATTTTCTCACAAAGGAAAATATTTTTTGTGAGGATTATTTTGGAAAAGTTTTAAAATCAAAATTTGTTTAAACAACTTAAATTGTATAGTAACAAAAGTTCATTAAAATCCGGCCTGTCCGGGACCTCGGCCATGTCAAAACAGCAGTTTTGCCGGATTGTGGAACATATACATTTTAACAGGAATACCAAATGTGGAAATATGAAATGTATTCTGCTAGAATACCAACAGTAACAATAAACTCTGGGCGAACTAAGAATGCAGGCAGTGCAATAATGCAACCTGACAGCCTAGGTCAACTGCTAGAATCGACCCTAAAAAAAATTAACTTGAGCAGCTCTCTTGATGCCAGAGTACAGACTGCACTGAACAATAGAATGCAGGATCAAAGACAGTTCTCTGTAATATACTATAAAATTATTTGTTAATTAGTTGAATCATAAATAAATTTTTGTTTTCTTTTGTGAATTTTATTTAATTGTTGACATTAAACATGATTGCAAGTAGGGTGGGATGATGAGAATATATTACCCCCCTCCCTTTTCAATATCCAAAATATCTCTCATTACCACCAACAATTTGAAATCAAACAGCAGGCTAAGTAGTTGTATTACCCCCCCCCCCCCCCCTTCCCATCCCCAAAAACTAAAATTTTAAATTTTGCACATGCTTCCAGTTGCAAGATTGCAGGATGCAAGATCTACAGCAGAAATAGAATCTCTTACTGTACTACATCTTACTTAGTAATTTAAGATCATGGTAGCTGATATTTGATCTAGGCATTTTAGTAATATGTGCATGCTCAAGCATTTTGCATCGCATTAAATTAGCTTAGCACAGCTTGGTATTGCTCGCATGTTGAGTTTGTAGAGATCCCGAAGTAAATTTGCCTGCAGATTTTGTCTAAATAGTTGTATCAATAAAAACGGATTACTTAACTGTATTTATGTAATGAAGTTTGTTCCCAGTACATAAAACTAACAAAAAAAGTTTATTGTAAAAAATTGGCTTCTGACACACCTATAATTTTACAAAATTTTGTGTGTTCAACTTTTTAATTTAATTTTTCTTACAAGACATTGTTATGAAACATTAATTTTGATTTTCTTGTGTGCAACATATAATAGTTCATGGAATATGAACTCCAAAACTTATGTAACGATCAAACCTGTGTTAATAATTTAAAAATGATTTTTACAAAAAATCTACAGCAACTTTATTTTTCCTTTCAATAAATTTGTTTGGTTTTTAAGAAAATAAATACTTTATGGCAAGGAAATTAAGTGTGATTCAAGTATCTTTTATTCTATTTCAGTAGACATATTTTTAACTGCGTAGTTAATATTACTAATAAACTTTTTTATGATTAGGTAAGTGAAATCATTGCACCATTTTGAAGTAACACTGCATGTGACTGAATGGAAGAATGACTTCACCCTAGCACTAGTTGTACTTTAGATCTTGTGTGTGTACCATGCTCTCTAGGTTATGTTATGTTACTCCATATTTGCTGTATATTGTATAGACTGTTTATTTTTATAGTTTACCTGTTAACATTATAATTTAGAATTGATGGCAGTGTGCAAGTGTGTCTAATTTATGAGAAAAATCTTAGAACTGATAAAAAAATTATTTAGTTATTAGAACAAAAAATTTGGTAACTTAATCTAATTTATCTAGGATATGGTGGCCACTGGGTGAAATATGTTTTGTAATAAAAAGGATGCAGATCTAGCTGCAAGTTTTGTAGGTATGTGAAAACATGAAGAATAGCGATAAATGTGAAGGACAGAGCAATTCTGATAATGTATGTTGTAGAACATTTGTTCTTGCTGAAGGAACTACTATCACAGTTTTTTTATGTAGTAAATGGAAAAAGACAAGTTGGAATTTTTACAGATTATATAATGTTGCGACCAGAAACAGAACATCAAATGTTGAAAATATGATAGACTATATAGTTATCATTCCGTGAGCACATTTTCGGCACCCATCTTAGTATTTGTAAAATAAGCTCATTTGTTTTCCAAGAAATCCTACCAAATATTTTTTTCACTGACAGTGAATATATATTATGTATTGAATTGTCGTGACCCATATAGCTAAGTCACAACGTGTAAAAAAAAAAAAAAAAAAAATCAGGGAAAACACCTGTTAAACTGCAGTGGAGGTGATTTGGAACGATCTGGGAATGGGAATGCTATTTGTGCAGCTGCTTGTAAGTCAGGTTTGTATTGTACAAGACATTGTGATCCAATATATTTTTATCTCTTTTTTTTTTCTTTTTTCTTCCTGTTAGTATGCTGTCTTCAATCTTGCAGTTTCATACTGGCTTGTCTCCCAAACTGAGCCACACACAAGGCTAGGCTCATTTAGAATTGATGGCTACATTTAGGCGAAGGTACTATTTTGAACATGAAGGGACCCTCTTTGGTTTTTTTATGTTCCTGAAACATGTATTCATTGAATTAAATTCATACTTTGTAAAAAAAAAAAAATTACAACTAAACCACAAGAATCTTCTAAAAATTAACTCCTCTAGAATTTCTAAAGCATGAAAGAAAGACACTTTGTGCTTGTGTTCCTCCCCTCCTCCCCCTGGTTAGACTCTAAGACTTATATTTCCTTGCAATGAGCCACTGAAAAAATTGTTTGTGCTGGCCGCTTGCTTCAAGTTTTGTTTAACTTGGTGTTTATGATTCCTTTGACAGTGAGTTCAACTACATTGCTAGCCTTTGTTTCAGAAGATGTCCGCTGTTTAAATATATTCCCTTCATTCTTTAATGAACACTTTTATGAAAAAATTACTTCCCATAAGCTTGGAATAAAAAACTTTTTAACACATACTCACCAAAGTCATACTGGTAGTATTTCAAGAAAAATAGTTCCTTGAATTAATGTCCTACAGAACATGTTATTTTCAAAAATTGTGGCTTCCAAAATATTTATTTTCAGTTATACATATGTACATTAGAAAAGTGTGTGTGTGTGTGTGTGTGTGTGTGTGTGTGGATAGCAGCAGTTTATATTTCTAAAAAAAAAATTGGTTGTCTGTAAAGTCGGTTTACGGACGATAGTTTAACGTGACAATGTCATAACAAAACATTGATGAAATGATTGATCCAGAAGAAAAGGAAATATCATATTCGGCCTGAGACTGAGCCGTAATAGGTTTTTGCAACCAAACCATTTAGGCATTAAAAATATTATATTCTTTGAGTAAGAATTTTTTTTTTTATTTTTCAATCTTTTGCATGATAAAATCTACCTCTGCATACTTTTATGAATAAAATTGAATCATTTTTATTGAATTATCACTATTTTGTATAGATACAAAGGAGTGAAATGAAATGTGCAATTGAATTAATAAATTTACTTTTATTTTCATTCATTAATTCAAATATATTTATTACTTCTGAAATGTTGCGTGCGCCATATTTATTTTTACAAGTACAAAAAAAAAAATATCGCAGTTGCCGGGTTTCGAACCGACAACCTTTAGTTTAAGAGTTAGGTACGCTAACCACACGCCCACGAGGCCATATTAAGGTAATGTAGTTTCAAATGTTATATATATATAATTATTTATAAAAACTTTGTTCACGGTAGGGGTATAATATTAACACGATTTTATAACAAATACGCATCTCAAATACACCAAACTTATTTATAATGTGTTACAATATTTTTTAAAACATTGTGCAAAAGATCCCGGGTGTAATTTGAATTATTATGTGTAACTGTTAAACACCATTGTTGGTTCAAAACGTATTTGAATTTTCAACATTACTTTTAAATAACCGTACCGATTGTGCTGAAAATCGGTGGACGATCGTTAAATTACATAATATTAATAATTCAAACGACGAAAATATGATTGAAAAGTCAAATCGATGGTCGTTCCAATCGAGTGGAAGAGAGATGCCACGCATGCATACAATGAGCATGAAGAGAGATGCCACGCATGCGTACAATGAGCAAACAGAACACATCCGTAGTGGGACATCCGTAGTGGGACACTTTTTCGTGCGTGCAGCAGGCGTTCATCGATTTATTAGACGTCACGTCAATAAAACAATTTTTGCCTTGCTCGACACATTAGTTTGACTCGTGACAATGCTATTAGGACTTATATGAAAGAAGAATACTGAAAATAGATGCTAAGCAAAGTTTCTGAAAAGGTAATTTAAGATGAACCCCCTGTACTTAAGTTTTGCTTTTAAAAAAAAACTTTAAACTTTTGTGTAATAAACTTTTAAACGTCCATGCTGAACGATACAGTGCAAGTTAATGTATTTTCAGGCCTATGAAACTTTTGCATGTACGTTAACTTAGCGAATTACCTGAAAAATTGAATTAACGATAACATCTCTCCCGTTAATTTGTGCTATGATTTGTCATTTACTGTGCTTTCATTTAAAAGAGTAAGAATTGTACTCTGGTGCCCTCAGTGTGTGTGTGTGCACCTTGCAACCGGCCAAATTAATTCAGTTCACCGTAACGGCAGGGGATTTTGTGCTTTCAAAAATAACTGATTTAAGCCTCATGTATACATTAAATAATGCTGCAATGTGAGTTTTACCTGTAATTTCATAAATGTGAGGGACGTTCCGAAAGTAAGTTTTGTAATTTTTTTTTTTCGCAGAGAAGTTTTATTTAAAACTGAAAAAAAAAAAAATTGATGTCATAACTAGAGACAAGATTTTATGGTTTTATTTTCAAGCTGATTTAGTTTTTAAAACAGGAGAGTTCAGTGTTGTTGTTTTTATTTTATTATGAAATCTGTTTATCTGTTCTACTGTACAAATATGATACTTAAATGTTTCATGATACTATCATCTCCAAAACAGTGTCATTTTGACTGATACATGATGCATTTTTTTTCAATATTATAATATTTAACAAGCATCTCTAACTAATAACAGTTGCAAGATTAAAAAAAATAAACTTTTCCCATTCTTTTTTATTAAACTATACTTACAGCATGCTAAATAAATTACTTTCATTAAATTTAATATTTAATATTAGGTATTTTTCATTATAGTTAAGTTTTGATTGAAAATGTTGATTAGTTTCATGATTTTAATTGCATTTCCATGTTTTGCGGTGTGTTAACTTGAATTTCGGTGTTATATGGTGATTTGACATGCTATTTGATGTTATTCCGATTTTATCGCAATCCATCGTATAAATGTGTCCCTAGTCATAACTAAATGCATTCATTTATCAATTTTTCTACGTAGTTACCACTAAAATTGATAAATTTATCGTACTGTGAAATCAATTAAAAAAAAACTCGTGATAAAAATCATTGCCCAGCGATTTCAGGAAGTTCTTCAGTTTCTTTGCATCTCTTTGTCTGAATCACTGGGCCCATGAGCCCATTAGCGCCTTACTGGACGCACTTCCATTTGTCCATTTGTGACCATGTTCCCATGTGACCACGTCTTTATGCCACACTGGCTAGCACTCGATTGAGCTGGGGCAAGTCAGTCTGCTGCTTATCTCTATTCCCATCATGAAGTCGGGAGATTGTCTTTTGTTAAGGCAATGTTTTTTCTCACTTATTAATACAGCTTTTCTTGAAAAAAAAAAAGTAGCCAAACTTACTTTGGGAACATCACCATGCGTAAGTAATTTTATCATCAATGCCGAGGAGAAAAATTGCACTTTAATTTTTTTTGTGTGAAATGTTATAATTATCTGAGAAATACTGCAGCTATTTTTTTATCAAACTTTTTTTATTAATGTACATACAGCCTGCGTGAGATAATATATAGCTTTGACTTCTGTACTTTCTTGGACTAAATTTTAATTTGTTACTACTTATAATTTTTTCTTAAAGTTTTTGTAGGATTTAGACTTTGTTTACTGTAGTTTAGTCTTATGTAATGAGTATTAGTTATGAAAAGAAATGTGTAGCTAATAAATAGGATATTTTAAATATTACTTTTAACTTATTTTGTTCAGCTTATTTTTTCCCACCAATGTAATTTAATCATTTTAGTTCTGTCTGCATAGGGAATTCTATAATTCTAAGTTGTTGCAATAAGCTACTATTTATTAAATTTATATAATGTTGGATGGCGGAACCACCAACGTAAAAAAAAACTTAAGTTATTGTAGTTGAATGCCACTTAAAATCACTTTTACTGATCTCTCTTACACTGTTTCTTTCATAAATACCAATCCTCAGAGTGTGCTCTTTCAAGAGATTTACCCCCTTTGCACAGAGTTGCACATATTCTCACCATCAGAATGAGTAAAAATACCTTGATTCATTGGTAAACGGAAGCTTGCCAAGATGCGTTAAGAACTCCCGACTTGCTTCGGGCCTTGTGGTTTGAAGCCAACATTTTAATGAAAGGTGGTTTGTTTGCAGCTTGGAAACGTGCAACTAGAAAGGACAATAGAAATTATTCCTAGTATGATAATATTTTCTAGCGGTTGCTGGCAGAGATGTGGCCAGGTAGTATCTGGTGCGGAAGATATCCTGTCCCCCACCCCTTTTCGCTGGAATTAACTTATTAAAAGTAGTAAAAATAAGATTTGAATATTTTCATGTGTTATGGTCTGGTTTATTTTCTTAACATTGTAAGCTGTTTAGCACTTAAAAAAACTTTTTTCACTTAAATTTATTCTCTGCGAATTGGAAAATATCAAAATCAACTCTGTTCACTTCTTTGTTTTCAATTTACAAGATGGCTAAGTCAGAGAGCAGAGTTTGACTCGAAAGTGGACCGAAGATAACTTTATTAATTTATGTTTGAAAAAACTTATCTCACTTGATACAATTGAAACACACAGCGTTAAAAAGTTTATGGTTAGTCGGAAATTAGACATAATCAGAAGGTTTTTACTGAACAACAAACTCTAAAAATCTTAAGACATATTCTAAGTTAGTCAGAATTGATCATTAAACAAGTTTCAAATAATATAATTTTTAAAAATGTTGAGAGCCCAATTTTTTTGTTATGTTTGTCATCTTGTCACCCCCTCAGTGATGACATTCAGGGTGCATTCGCCACACTTCCGTTCATACGCCTCGGGTGGCCTGTAGGTTAGTATACACACAATCTTAAATACGAAAGTATAGATGGTTGGACATGTCACCCCATCACACCTGACTAATTTTAACTCCATTTTGTTCAGAGGAGTTCAGACGTGCAAAACACATTCATGGGAACATGATTAGTAGTGTAACATGCGAAGGAATTAGGATGTAATTTTTAGCTTCTATATGAAACAGAAAAAGTAAAATATCTATTTTATTTTATGTTTAAAGGAAAATGTGTGGTGGTTGTAATGTATTTAAGATGACCAGAATTTCAGAAGCATGCAGAATGATGAACTTGGCATGGTTGCATGCAATCTGCCTAAGGTTGTATAAAAGTTTAATAGTTTCATTCCCTTGTGACATAAGCCTATACATTTTATGTTTTTTCTGTAGAAAATACATGCAGTGAAGTCCCGCTAATCCGAACTAATTGGAGCAAACGTTGGTTCAGATAACCATGTTTTCAGATTATCCTAACAATTTCCATAATGCAGCAGCCTGTAAAATCATCTCTAAGCACAAAATCACTAAACATGTTGATAATTGGGTCAAGATATCAAAAAAAAATTTTGAATATCCAAAACACTTAATCATGTTTTTTTTTTCACCCTAAACTTGTTCGGATTAGCCAGATTTTTGGATTAACGAGGTTCGGATTAGTGGGAGTCGTCTGCATTTGTATTTTCAAAGCAGAATGTTAGCCTGGTTATTTTATTTATTTTTTAATATTTTCTTAAACAGTGAAGCAATTTACTAAGTAAATATATCCATGGTCCTTTATAATAAGAATTGATGTACTTTAAGAATTAAAATTTCATGTTATGACTGTTTAGCATGCAGTTGGTGCCACATGCAGGTCTATGCTAGTTTATACAGCTATGGAAATTATTTGGGGAAAAAAATTTTAAAACCATTTTTACTCTGTTTTTCAAAATAAAAAGAATGTTTGCAATTGAAAATTAAGGTAAAAGTTTGTTTTTTAACAGTGTAGTGTTAAATTGTTTTCATTATGCACGTGCCATTTTTTGGAACAATTTTTGTAAGCTGTGCAACTCTTGGACAGCTATGTAAGAGCAGAGTATTCAGTGTCTTGTGTGTTTGGCTGATGCATTTTAAAAGGAGCTCGTTAGTATGTGTGCATGAGCAGAGTTCTGCATACCTGGGGTAATTCTGTGCAGCAGGAGGACTAGAAGTTTGGCAGTGTTGAGGACACTGTAACACTCGCCAGTCGGTTGCCTCTGTGCATCTACAAGCAAGTGAACTGTCAAGCAGTCTTATTGTCAAATGAAGCATCTATGTGAAGCTACCTAGTGGCATGTGCCTTGGGAACACCAAATATTCTGTTGTGAACGCTAATTCCTAAGATCAATGAAAAGTTCTAGTGTTGTGTCGATTCCAAAAATGTACATATTCAGATTCCATTTTTGATTCCCGGCTTTCGGTTTTGCTTCATAGATTTCAACCATATTGATTCAGTACTCATTAGGATAAAGTCCATCAAAGGACTACTGATTGTATACTCGAAAGCAAAAACATTTTTTGTTATTTACAAAGGTATTTATTATTTACTTAGTTAATAAACAGCTTATGAAGATGAGCCCTGTGATTTGAAGTGCCCGAGAGCCCCAAAATAAATGAACTGGTGCAGTGTTCTCTCTATGTTGATGAGAGATCTTTGTCCATGAACCAACCCGACGGTCGGTTCAACTCAAAGTTCCAAATGATCTTTGCTCAGGGCTTAAAACCCATTGGCGCAACAGAAAATGTGGTCGAACCACCATCAAAACAGTTACTGCTAGGTCATGCCTGAATTCTAATGGTGCAACTATCCATTAGTGGGAATGCCTAGTTTGAAAACATTTAACATTGGTAAAAATTTTACCACTGTTCGCAAAACCTTATAATAAAAATCTCTATGAAACCACCCAATACTTGTGCATTGAATTTGGTATTTACATAATTTTTAAATTTATAATTAAAGGTTTACCGCTTAGTCTCATGCGTACATAGAAGTAATTGGGCACTTGTTTATGTTCATATAAAGTCATAAATCCAGTTAACTTGGTACTGAAAAGGGTAGTGAATTTTTCACCCAGAAAGTGTAGCAGTCAAGGGTTGCTGGCAAAAATAACATGGAGTTATTACACACAATATGTAAATACTCATCTATGGAGAAAAGACATGCCACTTTGAGCTACAGCTTTTACAAATGGCAGCATCAAGTAAAAACTATTCTACCACAGACATGCATCATATTGTATGTAAACATCCCATTCAACAAAAGTTGCATGCCCCAAGTAAGCAATATTTCATGCATTCTAGATAGTCAAACGATGCAGTTAAGTCGTGCATTTTAAAGGTCTGCACAATTTTTCAGCCAGGTATATAGAACTCTTAATGTAACATTATGTCTGTCATGCATACAAACCTGTCTCATGTGCTTTTGTCAGAAGATGTGACAGGTATTACAATTTGCATTATTCCAGTTTCAGCTGTATGTAAACTATTGGTACTTTTAAGATATAATTTAATGTTGATAATGATAATTTTATTTAACTTAATAACATCTTTGTATGTAACAGTATGACAAAACTATTGCTTACTCATTTTTAGTCTTTCTTTATAGAATACGGTACTGTTGTGTTGAAATGATATTTAACTTGTAGACGCATTAAGACTTAATGTGTCATTCCCCTGAACTCTTCAGTTTTCCTAGGTCCTTTAACTCTCTACATAAAGTTCAGTGCATCAGTTGTATTTGTGTGTGCGTGCACAGTATTATATGAACACAAGTCTAAACTCTGAAACAAATTGGGCAGCTGCATTTCAGTTACAAAAGTACACACATTTTGTTGAGGCAATTAGTGTGTGTACAATTTCAACTTAATAAATATGTACGCACATTTGAGTAAAACATTATATATTTAATTTTGTTGAACACAATTAAATGGGCACGATATTCTGTTCACAGAATTACTACCTATATATAAATTGATTTTGATAGTTCCTTTTGTATAGGATGTACGTATGGTGTTGGCTCAGAAAGCTAACATATTTAATGTATGCAATGCATATAAACAATGTTAAAAAATATACATATGGTGGTTTTGTCATACTGAGTTTCATTCCAGTTTGTTATGTATATTTTTATTTAAAATCAGGGTAATAATACCATAATTTACATAATGTTCACTTTAAACCTTGTTTGTAAAATTTTACTTCAACTTGAATTGCTTGGATACTACAAAAACATATCATGAAGCATTTGCATTTAGATATTTGGTTGCTTTGCATTTTTCTTGTAAAATATTGTACAAGAAATTCTGAACAGTTACAAGTTCCTACATACCAAAACTCCGATTTTAATATTATGTCTCTTAAAAATGTCAAGATTTTAAATTTTTAATACTTCTAAAATATAATTTAGTATTACAACATGCAGATATGTTGGAAGAAATTATTCTGTTAGAACTGTTTTTGATGCTTTTAAATTTTTCTATATAGTTTTTTTTTATTATTTTTGAGTAAGTTGGAATTCAGTCAGTAATTAGTTTTGGAATATGCATAAATTCAGCTATTGTAATTGCAGTTATTTCAGTAATTATAGACAAACTGCACAAGTGTGTATGTAATTGAAATTTGTGTTAATGTTGAAAGTTATTGGTCTTTATGAATGAAAGTGATACCAATGTGTAGTTTAAATATAGCATTAAAATAATTATTTTTGACTAGAATTAATTTATGTTATTAATAATTAAGACATCATTTCAATATAGATGAGTTTTGGCTTTTCTTTTTATATCAGTTCATCAGGGTTCAATTGTTACCTTTTAAATAAGTTATCAAATTTGTATTTCATCTTCTTGTGTTAATTGAATATTGAAGCCTTTAATATTGACAACTAAACATAATTATCTGAAAAATTACTTTTAGGGAATGGAAACATTTTCAAGTCAACGTATTGCAGGTTTATTAAAATTAAATTGACAGAAAAAGTTCAGTTATTAATTTTGTATTAAAGTTAATTTTTTTCAGGGTTTGCAATCCGTCATTTTATCAATTTTGATAACTTATGATTAATATATAATAAAAAAAAAATTTCTAGACATCTCGATGGTTTCATAGTTCGAAAAGTGTGAAAGCTGAGGTTTTATAGTCCATAAAATATGAAGTTTTCATACAAAAGAAGCTAACACACTAAAGAATTTTATGGGAGGATTTTATATTGGTTGCTTATATAAACTGCTTACCAAATTCATAAGACTGTAATTTTACATTGTATTTACAAATGATTGGTCCCAATTGTGTGTTTAGTATTACTGATTACTTATTAAAATGATAGGTGTAAACCTGTCTTGGAAACTAATTCTCAAAGCTACAAACATGCAGGGTTATTAATGGTTAATATTTATTTATAATTAGTATATTATGCTATAGCTCTTTTAATTACCATATGCGTGGTTATAATTTCACGACAATTATCCTTGTGAATTTTCATTAGACCAAGCCAAACATCATGAATACCTACCATACAACTTAACTTAAAATTTAATATTTAATCAGCTTCTTGCATAATGGTGCGCTCATTGCAAGAACGGTTTTGTGCAATTATACATTAGCATAAAGAAGGTGTGGTGACACAGCTTCATACTTTTTGGATAGTTATAATAAGTCTAGTGTTAAGTAATATCAGTTTTACTGAACTGCTAGGCACGGACAGCTTGGTGTCCACTTCGTCGAGTGGTCTGAGCTCCGGAGTGATCGTGGCGATCATAGTGGCTGCACTGCTGCTCATCTTCGTGATCATCGACCTGTCCTGCTACTGCGTGAACAAGTCCGGCATATTGATGCTGGTGTGTGAGAAGACCTGTCGCTCCAAACAAGAAGACGAAGATGCCAAGCTTGGAAGGTAAATTGTGTTCCATGATCATTTGTGTGAGAATTGTGCATCCTTGTTGCCTGGAAGTTTTCTGGTTTTAAGTCTGATTCCATTAATGTCCCAAGGATTATTATACCAGTCAGAATTAATACAGTAGAGCACCCCTCAACCGTAATTCCCACAAACGGAACTCCCGATATTCGGAACTAATTTTCCAAAAAAAATTAAAACATTACAAAACATCTTGAACATTTCCGCACTGGAACGAGGTTTTTTTGCTTTTGCCTGACTGTACATGACTTGTAGGCGCGCGCGCACACGTCTGTCAGAGAGCTAATTATAGCCAGTCTTTACCGCGCATTGCGTAAATACACTGCTGGTTTTTGCGTCGGACGTGAATTACTATAAAGATGTTTATGCTATAAGTAGTTTTATTGTTTCACTATGTCAAGTAAACGGAAAATTCCGCCCGGCCGGAGAGTATGTACACCGACTCCCACTACACACGCTGACACACGTGATAGCGAGTAACATTCACTTCCAACGTGTGATGCTTTCAGTTTGTAGACAATAATTTAGTGTACAAATATGTATTATGTACATATTTATACGTTAATATATGGTTAAACAGTCTACATTTACCTGTATTTCTCTATCTCTGTGTTTTTAAACGAGATGCTTGAAGTGTTATTCTTGTGTATGTGAAATGTAAACTGTGCGTGGCAGTGACTATACACTCTTAGGAAGTGTGAATCACTAGCATGTCAACACAGAAGTAACACAACACTGCAGCTGTAGTCCTACTACCTCCCCTAAACCCTCTTCGCTCACGAACGCACCCACCCACAGAGATAAGAAACACGTGCCTGCCAGCTTGCTTGAAAAAAAGGTCATTCAACCGGAGGCCGGCCCTACCGCAACTCCCCTTACCCGGAATTTTCCCATAACCGGAATAGACCGCCCCCCAATGATTCCGGTTGAGGGGTGCTCTACTGTAGCTATTGAGTGCATGACTGACTACATTTGAAATATAGTAATGTTTGTTTTACTAATTTTTAGACATTTATTTACTGGTTTTGTGACTGCATGGCAGTTGTAAAAGAAATACTTGAAATCCTAATATAATATCTACTTGTCATTTATTAACTATAAATATGCATTATTTAGTAACCTTAGGTTAAATAGGTTACAAAAACCTAACACTGTGATTAGAGATGGACGAGAGTACAAATTTCAACTTAAGTCAAGCTGAGTTCGGTATTTATACCTTTGAGTCAAGTATGGACTTAATCAGTTTCTGGTCAAGTTGAGCTCGAGAAGTCACAGATGTAGAGTATTATAATTAGTTTATGCTATAATACTAATGATGAAAATAAATAATCAATGGAATAACTCGCGTAAAGATTCTATTTTGGTATATATTGAAAGTAGTTCATCATGGTTACTGACAGATAAAATTACAAAACAATTTTTATCACCATATGGATTTAGTGTGCTTTTTTTTTTGCTTTGTTTACGAATATATTAAATATTTTGGTATTTATGCATAAAAGTGGCTTCATAATTTACAAAAAATAACTAAGTAACTAAGTGAAAGGTTGGTTGGGTTAGGTCAGCGACATTAATTAAATATTACTTATTTACATATTATGTATTTTTATTGTATCTGACCTAACCTATCACCTTACAGTTTAATTTATTTTTGTCTAAACTCTTAAAATATGTAATGTTTTCAGTATTTAAATAACCAAATTAACATTTTTTAATACTCATTCAATGGAAATGTTAAAAATCTGTTCTGTAACTATAAAATTACCAAAATGAGAAGTATAAGCACAACCAAAAGAACTCCAGTACCTATCAATTTTCCATTTTCTTGTGCCATTTTTTGGTTAACGTTGTTTTATACCACTTCAAATATGCAAATACTAAAGGATTTTAAAACATTACATCACTTATTTTAAAATAAAGGCATTAACTAGATGCAAATTGCATTATAGCCTTGCGAATGAATAAAAATAAAGCCATCCAACATTTTCAACAGATAATTAAAAATATGAAGATAACACTACAAGGCATATCACTTTCGGTTTGGCTTCCTTTGTGCTGAACATTGATTCTATTGATTGACTTACTGGTAGAAAAAAAATGTACTGATGTTAAATTTTAGTCTTCTCATAGTTTGTTTGCTGTGTTATATATTAATGTCATACTGCTGCTTTTCATTTCAAAATGGTGCTAATTGCTGGTGTTTTGAGGTGCAAATAGTAAGAAAATAAAAATGATCTTTCACTGTATAATATTTGCATAATAGTCGCAAGTGAGTTCATGTTTGTTGCACCTCATGAATATGTATCGAGTTGAAAAAAAATTCTGTCGAGTCTCGTCCGGTTGAGTAAATTGAACTCGACGTTCGAGCAGAGTCAAGCGGAAGCTACTCATTTGACAGTGCTCAGTTTTTTGAGTCTCGGCCCATCTCTAGTTGTAATGTAAAGTATTTCCCTTGGCATGTGTGTCACCTTTAGAGATGCCACGGAACACTTGTTGTATGAGGCATGAGTAATGCGAGATGTAGTCCTTCACAGTTTTAGCCCCTGCCCCGTGTTTATTTGTTGTTACTAGCAGCCTATACAGTTGGCGCTTCCCTCTTCCATATTGCAGCAGCAAGGACACTTGCAACAACGACTCTGGAAGCAGCGTGGACTCCAGGGTTCCAGTGTAAGGCTGTGGAAACCTTTACGTTGTCGGCTCTTGGTGTTCAGTAGTTAGCTTGTCTGTGTGGTAGTTAGCGATTTATCATTGTTGGTTCACTACACAAGACACATTTTAATGTAAACTTGAAAGAGAGCTGCAGGTATAAAAAATTTTCTGCCGCAAATAAAACCAAATTTTAAGCTCAGATGAATGATAAGAAATTAGAGGCAAGTACATAGATTTGCCTTTTAACTAATATATCTTAATGTAGCTAATTAGATTACCCGTGATAATTTCTAGGAATAAATAATCAAGGGCATGTCTACTGGGCACACATACGGTGTGCAGAGCTTCAGTAAAAACCATGCAAATTTAAAATTGTAAAATATATCAAGAGTGGTTACAATGAAGCATTTAAGATTACGCTGTGGGCAAATGAGTTGTTCTGTTTCCATATTTTGTTTTTAAACTGTCTTTTTAGAAGACACGTGTTTTTTCAGCAGAATACTTCTTAGGTATGAAGTTTACGGCATAGATTCTTGAAAGCACTCAAGGGACTTACTTGCAGCACACCTTTATCTTTATTTATTTGCCACAAAATGAGATGGTCACCACTCACTCATAGTTGCGCTATGCATGAAGAGAAGACTGCATGCATTTAACTTTGAGACGATACTGTGCTAGAAGCACTAGTGAGCGTCACAATTATCATTCCACCTCACTAACTGAAATGCACTTGTGACAAGGGGGGTCTCTTTACCATACCAGGTGTTTTGCTTGGTTGTTAACCTGTGATCAGATAAATTTGCATTATTTTGTGTGTTAATGGAGCAAGCATTTAACTCTTAACACCAAAATACTGAAGTAAGTAAAAGCAAACAACTTATTTACAATCACATTCATGACAGTGATGTATTTAGCTTTTCTATCAGGGTTGGCACGTTTAAAACAAAATGTTTAAAACAATATGTTCAAAATTGTTTAAAACAATACACTCTGAATAAAACATGTTTAACCCCTTAACATATATATTATGGCTAGATATATGTGTCTAAAAAAACCATTTTTTAAAATTGGTTTTTTTGCAGTAATCTATTGTTTTTAATATGCAAATAAACGTACCACAAGTAAAAAACATACGTTTTTACATTTTTTACAAAATTATGTAATTTTTAATGCACACTGTTTTACTAACCCGAGTATACTCGTCATTGCTGAAATATATGTAAATACATTATAAATATTTATGGAATATAATTAAATAGATAAATATTTAGATAAAAACATTTAACACAAATTGGAAGTTATTATAACAACATTAGTAATGTTCAGCATGGTTAGAATTATTTCTCAAAAGTAGTTATCTGAAAATCACATTTGTGCAGCAATATATTTTACCTATTCAATATGCAAATGGACATACCACACAAAATACATTAAAATTTCACATTTATCACACCATCATGTCATTTTGAATGGACACTGGTTTCCTAACCCGTGTATACTCGTCAGTGCTAATATTCACTAAGATTACTAAAAATATTTATAACATTAGCCAGATATAGTATAAGCTTACATAGAAACTAATGAAATAACTTTTGCAACATACCATATTTCTTTTACAAAATTACATCTACTTTTATAAAATTGCCTGAATAACATGAAAAACAAAATATGTACATATGATATGTAAATGTTGTCAGTCCGAATAGATCTTCGTATAAAAATTTACCTCACAAGGTTTGTACAGTATACACTAATTGCAATAGCTGAACATTCACAAATACAAAAAAAAATCATTGTAATGTCAAGGATGTCATTCTTTACAAAAAACAAAGTTTTTATGTGAGACATTCAGTTTTTTTCACAGCACAATAAATAGAAGAATTTTTATTTGAATACAGTAGCTGAATAATGTCACGAGTCTGTATTGACATTTGTGAAGTTATTCTTGAATGCATTTCACTCTGACTGTAAGCCTAACTAATTTCTGCCTAAATGTCTGCTGTTGTATGATAAACTCTGAAGCACGGCACTACACACAGTGGCACACCACAGTCTTCACACATGTACCGTGTTTCACGCCGTATTTTTTTCCCCCATGCATCTGTCACCCTGCTGCACATTGCACACTGGCGTGTAGGATTGCTTTTTTTGTCAGTTGGCGGGATCGTAGCTGGAAAGTGACGTTCAGTCATTCTCAGTGGATTCGTTGATTTTCCAGGCCTACCTCGTCCTGGCGACATTGTTGGCTTGTGAAACTGTTCAATCAAATTTTTGACAACAGCCTCTCTGTACTCCAAATGTGACTGCTTCCCTCCCAACTTTGAATATAACAAAAATGAATTCCATATTGCTAGGTCCACTAAATGGAAAAAAATCTTCTTATAGTATTTTTTCCCCCTCTTCCTGGGTACTGCATAGTCTGTTGTGCGCTGGTCAACAATGTCCACACCTCCCATTGTACTGTTGTAATCTAACACAACTTGTGGTTTTATGTGCTGTTGTCCATAGATTGTAACACTTTTCATTTCAGAATTGTGGATTGTAGACAACATTGTGACTGGTTTTTTGTCTATCCACTTCAATGCCAATAGTTTACCTCTTTGGAAAGCAATGACACTGCCTTTCGGCAATTTTTGTTTCCGCAATTCTGGTGGCATTTCTTTTCTTGTCGTTTTCACAGTCCCATAAGAATCGGTTCGATGTGATAGCAACATATCTGATAGCTGTGGTGAGGTATAAAAATTGTCAGTAATAACCTTTCCCAAGAAGAGGTTTCACTAATGGTAATGACATAACTACTTGTGACGACATTGGCAAGCCTTTGTATTCATCATCAAAATTGGTTCCTCGTCCGGTGTAAATTACGAAGGAATATACATATCCACTTGACGATTCATATAACATGAATGACTTTATTCCGAACCGCGCCCTTTTGAGAGGTAAGTACTGTTTCCAACCTAGACGCCCTTTATATAACATAAGGCTTTCATCTACTGTGACATCTTTTTCTGGAGTGTAAAGTTCAGAAAATTTATTTTGCAAATGAATATATATAGGCCATATTTTGTTCAGTTTAGGGTTTGGATGGGTGGCTGCATCATATGACTCATTATCCACAAAATGAAGAAACTGTTTCAGCTGAACAAATCTGCGAAATGGCATGGTTTTCCTAAAAAAAATGGTGTGTCAAATATTGGGTTCTTAGCCCAGTACATTTGATATGTAGGTTTTTTGACTATGCTTTGAGCCACAACTAGTGCAAGAAAAACATAGATTTCCTCTTTGTTTGTTGGTTTCCATTTTGTTTGAGGATGTGTTTGAATGTACTGTGATGCAAAACGGTTCGTTTCTGTAGCTATGAGTTCAGCCAAATCATTATCAAAAAATAAGAGAAAATAACGAAGAAAATTATCATCAACATTTACATTTACATTGACGCCTGGTTTACCTGTAAATGGGTATCTTGGAGGAGAGATAGTTGGCAAACTACAGTTTATCTCACACCACATTCTGCCAGATATCTCTTCACTACCTGATTCTTCTGAGCTTGAAATGTCATTATAATTGTCGCTACTATCAGATCCCAATTTATCAAGATCACTCACGTCGCTTCCTTCACTGTCGGAATCACTCATTTTGAACAATTTCTATTATTCACATTACAGTAATGTTGACACCTCAGCTAAAATATATAAACATTGGCGGGAACATCATAAATTCATAATAGTACTATTAGAGACATCTAATGTACAATTTTTCAAACACAAACGGCGAACGCGTGTAAGTAGGGTACCGTGATGGATCGAATCTGCCCTGACATCTAGTGGGTAACATAAAACTACTGGAAGTCTGTTTCAAAGGCTGAAAATACCTACCACGACATCTAGCGAGAGCTCATGTAACTCATTCGAGAAAACTCGAAATAATATAATCAGACGCACGTTTTTGTTAGTCGAACGAGTAAACTCGGGTTAATAATTACGTGCCAAATGTAAAAAAACGAATATACTCGGGTTAATATGTTAAGGGGTTAAAACACAATGTTTAAAACATTCTGTTCTAAACATGTTTTTTTATATGTATTTTAAAAAAAGTTCTATTCCTTACGAAAACGAAAACTGCTTATTGACATTTTCATCGCAGGCATCATGTCTCATTGTAAGTCACCAATTGTGATAAATATCCAGACTAGGATGAGAAGTTTTGAAGTGAAACACATTCCTCACTTAAACATAAAATACCAGCACTGCTTGGGGTCAAACCAGTCATACCTTTTAGGGTGCCAGTTCCACTAAGTTCATCTAACCTAATTAAAATTTGTTTTTGTTAGTTAAGTGCACGGAAAACAGTTACATGTTTGGCAGCCTTCTCTGTTCCTAGCCGGTTCCTTACAGAACTATGCACAAACCCGAATGTGGAGAAAAGACGTTCAATACCAGCTGACGAAGCTACTGCACTGTGTAACTGATGTGCCAGGTGCAGAGTTGCATGATGAGTACTTTTCTCCAAAGCCATCCACCATACTAGAGGTTTAATCTCTTTTAGTGTTACAGGACTGAATAAGTATTACCTTTGAAAGATTTGTGCAATGGGAGTGCATGACTTGATGTAAGCTTTAGGACATACGCCATATGTGCAAAACATATTGTGGTGGTTTTGATTAAAATTAATATTAAAAACAAAAAAAAAAGTTTGAACTTAAAAAAACTCTTTAAAACATGACAAACTGTTTAAAACAAAAAAAAAAAACAGTTTAAAACAATAAAAAACATGTGTTTTGATTTTTTTTAAAAAAACTGTTTTTTTTCCCAACCCTGTTTTCTATACACCTTGGAGTAAATTTTGTTCACTGTAATACACCTGAGAGAAGTTAATGTGACTTTTTTCTCTAGTTAAAGATAACAGAGCATTTCTGTATACTTTATAAACTTCATAAAATAAATTGTTCGTTTGACTTGGAGCTTTTTACTTTGTTTGATACTTTTTTCAAGTACATGTGGCTAGTTCTAAAAGTTTGCACAATTTTTGATTAATTTTTGTATTTAAAAGTATGTTTTATGTAAAATATTGTTAGTCATATTTGAAGTATTTGCAACAGTGAATATTCATGTTATTTAAGGGGTAAATATATAAATTGATGTGCATTTTGTATGTTTTCAGTATACAACTATCCCTCACTTAGCACGACTAATTCATTCCTAAAAATTCTCGTGTTATTCGAAATCGCGTGTTCTGAAGCATTCGTTTCCATAAATAACAAGGCTAATTTATTTAACGTGTTCCAAAATTGTGTAGGAAAATATACTTTTCGTAATATAAATGTGTTGAATAACACTCAACCATAAATATGTCACCATTTATCTTTATATGCCTCCCATCGACTTTGTATAACAAATACGACACAGCGTAACGGGATATACGTGGTTATGTACTTTATCGTCAGTCGACTGGCTAACTTGCCCGCCCGGGCATGACCTTCAATTCACGTCGCGTACTTATCCAAACCATCCTTTACTGACAGTGAAACCGATATTACTGTCCTGATAATTACAGTTTAATTTATCAAAAATTAAAGTGCTTATTTGTGTATCACCACCTGGTTCACATCAATCCTGTCAGGCCAATGATTATTTTTTTTTCATTGCAACATTCATTTAACAACCTTTTCCACGTGAATCATCTGTTAATTTCTGTTTCGGTATCTAATGTCAAATATATTCCCGCTAGTATAACCAACAGCATCAGACTTATATAAACTTTTGGTAAGAGTCCTTATTTTGTATGATTGTATGCACAGTTGACGTGCTAAAACTTTAGTGCGACCAACATAAGCATGGCCTTCATGACAATCTGCACGCCTTAATACTTCTAGTTTTGTCTCAAATACTTGAACACGATGCATTATGAGTAGGGCCATGCAATTTTCGCGATCGCGAAAAAACGACGCAAACGCGAAATTTTCATGAAATCTGATTTTCCCACGATAAAACACGCGAAATACGCAAAAAAATTTATTAACTCCTTTGTTCAACACAACAGAGACAGTGCCAACTTGTACCACCTTACTACGAAAATAATATGCAATACATTTTATAACTGGAATCACGGCAAGAAATTTCAACAATCCTTAAAAATCTGACGTGAGTAGAGTATTAAACTTGTATTCTCATAAATTCATGCGGTAAGGGATGTGGGTTGGAATCCAAACGGTATTTTTCCCCCCCGTAGCAACGTTACCAATTTATAATATATTTTTTCTAACCTCAGATAACTTTTCGTATATATAAAGCTGTCGGAAAAAAATTAAATAGAACCATCCGTCGAAACGATCGTGGTAATATATTTTATTAACGAAGTCACGCGCCATCTTCTTTGTTGATACTGCTAATTAGACCAAAGAGTCACAGACTCCTTCTATGCATAGATGTATCTATCCAGCTGTAGAAAGCCGCTCACCCGAACAGTTCCGAAGTTTTCCGATCGCAAGTAAAAAAGCACCATAATTAAAGGATTAAAATATTTTCATTTTACGGTCATTAAGTATTTTAAATAACGCCAACCTAACCTAAGATAACGTTTAACTTCGGAAGATTTCAGGTTGTGCTTGTGGTTTCTATTTGAACTGTAAGTTGTCCATCCAATACAGCACAATGTTTTTAAAAGGCAATATCGCCACTATTACAAAATGGCGCCGTTCTGGAAATGTTCAGTATTCACAATGAATGCAACACATTAGGTTCTGAAATTAAAAAAAAAAATTTTCTTGGAAGTAATTAATTGTTGGTTAGTTCAACATGCCAAAATTTTTAACTTTGCATGAACATGTAAAGGGTTTTAAAAGTGATGGCTTTTTTTATTTTTGATGAAGGAAGTAAAATTATTATGTGCAAGTATTGCGACAGTCGTGTGGAGTGGCTGCGAAAAGACTTGATTCTTGTAACTGCAGTCTGATACTTCAGGCCAACCATTTCAAGCATACTAGTGACATTGTTGTACATTTTAAATAAATTATCAATATAAATATACCTATATATGTATATATTTTTAAAATTTATTGCAAGGTATATGCATTAAGTGGCTTTAATATAAATACATTATATATTATTTGCTAAGTTGATTAGTTTTAATATGCTATTCTAAAGTTAATAAAGTGTATATATGCATATTTGTATAGGAAATTCATCGGAAAAATAATTTTAAAAAATAATATTATTTGCCGGTAATTTTTTTTGCAGATTTTTAAAACCGCTTTTCAGTTTTTGTAACGAATTTTTATACCGCTTTTATCTGTTTATAATGACGAAATACCTCATTTTTATTCACCACTTTCAGGTGGCCCTAATTAGGAGTGATCAAGCATGTATAGTTACCGGCAGCTGAATGGGCAGACGTTGCTTTTTTTTGAGTAAATTCCCTGCCCCTGGCTAGACTGAGTTCATGGCCTGGTTTGTGGCCAGGCGACAATGGTACAGCACGGCGGCATATGCACGGACGTAAAAAATTTGGTCCTTTACACTCTATAGCCGCCAACTTGCCATAGCTGATGTTTTTGTACAACAGCCGATAGCGTAGACAGACCTGCGCGCGCATCTCTTCCCCCCTTGTATGGCCAACTGCATCCCACGACATGTGTGTTTACAGAAGTTGAAACAGACTTCGTGGCGTCCTGCTCAACTTTTTTTTTGCCTGCCGAGATTTTGTGCCAACTGAAATTTACAGACGTGTTATTCAAGACTGGGGCAGTAAAATTCACATCGCGCTAAATGAATCCGCACAATCTGAAGACGTGCTAAGTGAGGGATAGGTGTATACATTTTTTCAATGATAAAAAAGTATTACTGTTGGATTAATAAATTACAGCTTAGGATGTTGGTACATGTGTGTGTCTGATAGTGAAAAAATATATATATGTATTTATGTGTGTTTGTGTATATATATGAAGATCATAAAAATAACAAGTTAAAAAAAATTATGTTTAGGTAATGATGCTAAAAATAAACCTCTATCCATTTACTACAGCTGTTTTTAAATGGTTTCAGGGAAGAAAAAGAACCGTTGAATGATGGAACCAAACAACCAGTAATAGATCCAATGTGAGTATATTTACTTGATTTTCTTTTAACTTCTGCATTTTAAAACTGTTGAACATATTTAAAACAATGATGCAAAATAAAATATTTGTTAGCACTATTTTTTTTAATTTATATTACAAATTAGTGACAAGGCAATTTGTAATCCTCTTTTATATTTAAATGTCTAAATGTTTACATTACCTTTCAAAAAACGTTAAATTATGACATAATAGCTAAAATTGAAGAACATGTAAAAATAAAACATAAAATCCCTGTTGGCACAGCCTACAGGCATAGGTAGATTTTGAAGAACCTATTTCTTCTGGAAATATTTTGAAAACTTCTATAAAATTCTGTAATGTTTTAAGAACTTAATGCACATAACATTTAATTAATAAATAGATTTTAAATTTTTTTTAATAACATTCATAGTATTTTTCCCATATAAAAAAAATCAGTATTCCTAAAATCCTTGCAAACATTAATCTACTTGATATTAATAAATAGTTATTAATTTTAATACTTATTACCATGGTTAGATGTGTAATAGATAATAGATATTGTTGTTTATTGTATTGTACAGTTTTGTTTTTTTACTGCATATTAGTTTAATTTTTTGCTTGTTTTATTTTAATTTATTTCATATAGTTACACTTTTTTTTAGTGTGTTACGTGTTCTGTGTTTGACTATGTTTTATCCACACATTTTGTCTGTGTTTTTTCTATGTATGGTGTCTACCATCTTGGCATTAAGTTGTGGGTAGACATGACACAATGTAAATAAATAAACAAACAAATAAATATTTATGTTCTCCAATATTACAAAATGATTTATATAACATTTTCTTATATTCCATGCAACAAAAATATTCTGAATACATCCAGCATTGAATAGCATACCTGCCAACTTGTTAGGAGTGCAAGCAGTAAGATTTCCAAATTAACAAATCTATAGCGTAAATCAGGCGCGATGTTTAAAATAAGTAATCCGGAAAACACGTGTTTATTTTGCATTGATAACACAACGTCTCTATCCAAAATATGAAAGTTAAATAAAAAGTTACTGTAATTTATTAAAACTCAACAGCTTGAATGCAAAATAAATGATTTAATACACGTTTACAAAAGTTAATGTATACATATATTTTTTCTTACCGAGATAGGCCTTCATAAGTCCTTTAGTTTCTTCCCTTTGGAGCACAAATCATAAAATTAAGTTCACTTTAGAGCATGTCATTACTATCAGTTCAGAAAAAAAAATATCACTTCTTGCCAATGTAGTTCAATTTGCTAATTATGAGTTAATGTTAATATGTACACAAAAATGCCACACGAACACACAGTGTAGGAAAAAAACAGTAACTTATTCCCTACCACTTGACTGTGCACTGGAATTTTAAAGATACTGTACAGTAGCATGTTTAGCTCTTTTTAAAAGTATTTCTTCCACCCTCACTGGCAAACTTGCAGAAGCCTTTTCTGCAGCCAAATTAATTAAGTGGCACAGAATACCTATGACTACTAAATTTTGCTGCTTTTCTTTTAATACAGATATAGCACCATTTTAACTCCAACCATAACTACTGCATTATCACAGCCAAAACCTATACAATTATAACGGTTCGTTATATACAAAAATAAACAGATGTTCAACGCAGATTGTAATTTTGTTGTTTTTATTTTTTCAAATAGAATGCACAGACGAATCCAAACACTTCCAAAAGGGGTTACTCACTCATTCCACAAACATCTGCCCGTCGAAAAATGCCCGCAGTTCGCGGGATGAGAATTAACGAAAAAAAATAGCGTCCTTCAGTAATGTTTTACTGCAAGTACACAAAATTAGTGCGGCCTTAAACATGACCGCACCCAGCGAAAACGAATTTCGCCACGATCCAAAACGCCGACGAAGGTGGTCACAATTTCTAATTTGTTATTGTCCGAATGAAAATAAAAAAAAAACTTAGGTTAACTTAATACTCGGCCTGGCTCTGACCACCAACGTTAAATTATCTATTAGCAAATTACTTCATAATTTGGCGAGAAGCCACTGAACGCGACCTACTGGTGCAGCGATCTACGGACGACTGGTGAATTCTTGCCACTGTCTCCTCCACGCAGGGAGGAGAAGTCACATGACCTCACCGACCAATCACACTCACGCTTCATTCACGCTTACAGATACAAGCCAATCACAGAACAAATTACAATACATGAAAAAACCCTGTACACACAGAACTCGGGGCTTCCCTTGATCTGTCTCTTTTCAATTTTATATCAAAATTGGGGACTCCCATTCTCGTTCTCTCTCCCACACCGTGAGACAGCAGTTATCACTCAGTTCCCACGCAGTGGGGAATTCCCGTCTTTTTCTTGGTTGGCGGGGAAGCACTGTTTCTTTCTCACTCACACTTACAGGCCTCTTATGCCTCTCTCTCCCTACACATCACCCCAGCCCAGACACAGTCCCGTGATCTATAATTATATTGCAACACGTTAATTAAAATTTAGAACAGCAATCATAATACAAATTACTTGACAAAATTCAACTTATTGAGAAAAACCTGAAAAAGTAGGCCTAAACAGGCAAATATCTAGTACAGCAACTTCTTTGTGAATAATTACATAAAAAAATAGTAATGATTAAAAACGTCTGTTAAAATACAAAATACCTTCTTAAAACACCTAACACGTGCAAAATAACATAACGTCTGATTATACTGTTTCAAAACATATACACCACTCAAAAAACATTGACTTATTAATATTTACATATACAAAAAAGAAATTTAAAAGAAAATATTTAGCTGAGAGGGCAGGGGTCTTGCAACGTTACAAAATAATTTGGAATTGGCACATTCATACTTTCAAGTTCTGATAGCAATAACTATCCAATATTTTTACCAGTAAAAGCACCTTCCAATGAAGGTATGGCCAAAACACAACTAGTTACTAACCTGCAGTCAGAGTTGTAATAAGTTACCATGAGAGGATATAACTTATTACTTCTTGTGTCATTGCTTCCATCAGTAGCTAGTGTATATGGGCCACTTTGCAAGCACTTTACTACTGAAGTAGTGGTATTGGAAGCCATTTCTTTTACTATTGCTGCAGTTTTAGTGCGCCCACAGCTGTACCATTTTTGCGATATCAGCCCCTGGGAACATTTTTCGAAACAAATGCCCGGCGTGGTCGGCGATGCTGAATGGAAGGTTATGTTCCACTAAAAAGCTTGTAAAATAACATTCCGCCCTAATCACATCACTGTCACTGTTACGGTTCACGGAAAAGAAACTACTGATTTTTTTTGTTTTCTTCTGCAAGCGTCGCGTTATTTGCATGTTTCAAGCTCTTAATGTGATAGGAAATATTGTACTTACCGCCATCGGAAACATTAATGTCGCAACGACAAACACTACAAAACGCAAAATTAGAGCCTTTTTCATTCTTAGTAATGAAAGGAAATAATTCTGAATAAGATGACCAAAACACCTGTCCATATTGTTTTTTACTACTCGTAGCCATTACGAAATCATATTATCTTACGTTTCGTACAAGCGCTAACTTATAAAATATTTACCGCACTCGTACATAAACGGTTAAGTCGTTATCACTTGTCTCCAGGCAACCTGCTGTGTATCAACAAAACTCACAAAAATTACTTTCATGACTCTTCCGCACAAAATATTAGCAAGATCAGTTGCCATCCAGCCTGCTGTGTACCAACGAAACTTACAAAAATTACTTTCTTTTCAGAGCGATTTTTTTCTGACTCCATTATTCTCATATTATCACGGACGCCATGTTGTTAAACAATAACAAATGCTGCTCAAACGGTACATTTATTTAGGCACTAAAATAGTATACTGCATTTTTGAACAGACAAAAATCATAAGATGTTCCGAATTTCCGTACAATCATAATGTGAATTATTTTCCGTACAAATTTCGGGAAAATCGTAAAAGTTGGCAGATATGGAATAGCTTAGAACAAATTACATATTATGCTAACTGAGGAAATTATTCAGTTTTTTTGACCTTTTAAAACTATTTTTCATCCCTTGCACTAATAACATGGTTGTATAAAAATTTGCTTCACACCAAGGTTTAAGATGTTAATAAGATGGTTTAAAATAAATTCAAACGGTATTTAATACTAAGACAGTTTTTTTTTTTCAGACACCCCCCCCCCCCCTTCCCCGATTTTACGTTAGTAATTAGTTTCATCTATAATTGTTTCAGCTTAAATTTTAGATAAAGTTTAGGATTCATACAATAAATTATAACAGATTTTGACAGTATACTTTCAAACCTTGTTATTTTCACCCCATGCAGTAATGGTTGGTTAGATAACAAAAATTAGAATTTATTCGATAGCATACACAGTGGTGAAGTTTTATTTATCTTCTTATTCCAATTCCAGGTTTATCTTACCCCTCGCAATAATTGTTTGTATTATCAAAAATTGTTTCTGGCAAAAGTTTTAGATAAAAATTAAAAGATTTACAAACAATTTGAATGAATTTGATGTTGTGATTTTAACCCCTCTTTAACCACCCTTGCAGCAATGGTTGGTTGTATCAAAAATTGTTTTAGGCAAAAGTTTTACACATAATATTTATAAGGTTTACAAAAATTTAAAAAGATTTAATATTGTAATTACTAAGGGAGTAATTAATTTTTAGTCCAACCCCTGTTATTTTTCACTCCTTGCAGTAATAGTTGGTCGTATAAAAATTATTTCAGACGAAAGTTGTCGATAATAATTTATGGTCTACAATATATTAGAATGGATTTAAGTGTGCATAGTACTGAATTTATGAATTTTTTTTTAATTCTACCCTTGTTTGTAATCTTGTTTCTGTAAGGGTTCGTTATATAAAAAAAAAATTTTAACAAATTTTTTAGATAAAAATTATACCATTTACAAATAATTTGAACGGATTCATAGTGTGCCTACTGAGGGAGTACTGAATAGATTTTCCTCCAACCCTTGTTTTTTCCACCTCTTGCAGGAATGGTTGGATTGTATGAAAAATGTATTCAGACAAAGTTTTTTGTAATTACCTCAACGAGTTATAATATGTTCAAATGGACGTGATATTCATCATATTGTGGGAGTTATAGTAATTTTTCTGTTTTCCAAAAAAAAAAAAATCCATCTCTTTTATTGGATATTGCCCATTAACGAACTCAACTGAGATTTTCCATGATATTAGTTTATGTATCAGTTTTGGGATCTATAGACCATGAAATTAAAAACTATATAAACATTTTCCAGAAGTCGCACCATGGTAATGGCTATATTAGGTAGTATTTCTTCAAAATCTACCTAAAATGTCCAGTGTTTGTCTTTGAAAAATACATTAATTATTAGAAGGGGATATTTATCTGTGACCTTGGCATTTAACCACTTTATTTCTCAAGTAATGTGTGGTGTAGAATTGATGATAATGAAAAATGGAAGTCGACACGTAGTTTCCCGCCTGAGGCAGGGTCTACATGGCTGGAACGGGGCTGACACTCACAGGAATTGGCTGGCCTTCCAGGAGGGACACACCTGTCGTTCCGGCCAGCCTGGAGAGTGCGTGAGGTGAGATGAGACGGGGTGTGGAGCAACGAAGGAGGAACACATGGGTGGGGGAAATAGGAGTACCATGAGAGAACCCACTGCCACGTTTCCCACTTGCGAAAACTCCTGTTTTTAACCCGCAGAGTATCGAACCTGGCTCGCCTTGGAGAGAGGCGAGTATCTAACCATTCAACCTCCGTGCTTCTTACATTCATAGTATTATTAGCAGAATTTCATTTTTGTAGGTCGAAAAGGGGGGTGGGGTGAAATAGACCCCTTTTGCCTGCTGTTTAATTTCAAGTTATTCTTTTTGTTGGTGGGAATGATATATTTTTTATAATTTGGGGGCAATGGGGCATAATTAATGTAGGGCCTCTGTCACCACCTCTCCAAGCATTAAGTAACAGTTATTACATTATTCACAGATTGAAGCGGGATACTGCAGTGGAATACGACGTGAAGCGGTCCATTTCCCGAACAAGTTTTGTCGGGAAAGACTCTGCAGTTTAGACAAGAGAGTGGAAATGTTATGCACAGCTCGTTCTCGGTTAACTACTATGCATTAAGGAAGTACTGTTACCTGTACTTCTACCCTGATTATCTCCATGAAACCTTATTTATGAGTTGAGTGAAGGGTGTGTTACTGCTCTTTTTGAATTACTGTACTAAGGTTTCTGTTGACTGTATTGTAAAAGTAAGTCTGCACTTTGTTCTATGTATGTGAAACTGTGGAGAAAACACCAGTTCTAAAGAGAGACTGTTGTCTTGGCGAAGAACACTCTTAGGATAGGTAGCATAGGTGACACATTATAGTTTAAATTGTGATAGACTGACTAGCTTTAATTCAGAAGTACCATGCATTTTATTTTGTGACCGCATTTGTTTTTACATTACATAAGAAGCTGTTAGTATTTCTACACATTTTTAAAAATGGCTAGTGTCATGTAAAATTTCTTTATATTCTTGAATTAATTTCTATGCTGGCCATTGTTTATATAATTTTAAGTTCACCTAAATAGAATATAATAAAGGGGAATAAAACTCCTTTTAATATTTGAGTACTTGTGTTTCTTTTGGTAAACTAAGGATTATTGTAACAAATTGCTAGTTAGTTAGAATGTACTTAAAATATTGCTTCTTTAAAGTTCATGTTGCTGGTTACAGAAGATATTTAGTAAATATTTAAGATTTATGCCATTGTATCTCTTGTTAATGTTTTGTGAACATTAATGATTTATATCAGCACTACAAAATTGACAACCAGACCAATAAAATGGGTGTCTCTCTTGTTGAGCTACTTATTGAAATTTTGCTATTAAGTAGGCTTATGAGGATCTCTCCACAATTACCACTTCCACAGAAGATACTCGTATGTGCTCTTGGTAAAATCCTTCAACTGCAGCTATTTGTTATGACTGTGATTTCCATTTTGATAACTTCAACCAGAACTTAAATTTTGAGTTTTAACAGTCAAATCTAGTGTCTTAATTTGGTTGGTGCAAAAATGTTACATGATGGCACAACATTTGCAGTTCTCCACAATATAAAAATTGAATGTCACTGTTTCAATTTTTGTACAACATGACTAAACTATGAAGGACTATTTGAGGCAATAGCCTAAAAATAGATTCAGAGCAGTCATATGCATTGAATATGTGTTGAATAATTTACTCTCTACTTGTTTATGTATTGGTTATGTTGAGAACTGCTTTGTCTTTTTTAGTTTTGATTAGCTACAATGGACTGATAAGTTGTCATTCTGTGAGTTCTTCCATCTAGTGTTTCCAGAAGAAGTTTGACAATCTGTATTTTATAAGCTAGTACATGGTATAATTTGAAAAATATTAGAGTATATTTTATCACCAATTTCTGCAGTTTTTATTGGTGTATAAAAAAAATCTGCTTCAAAGATATGTTTTTAGTCTTGTTTATGTAGTAATTATGTACCAAGTTCATTATAAAGTACTTAACTTGAAATATAATACTGCTTTTACATGATTAATAATAGTACTAAGAGCAGGATGGACTTTTTTTGTAGTTGGTTATCCGAATGTACAAGTATGAGTGTGTGTTAAGAAAATGTGCAGTTGGCTTGTGTGTTTGCTTATACAGTGTTGCCCACAACTAATTATTATTCACTTTTTGCACTGCACACTATATTTTAATGTGTTTTTTTTTTATTGAAGATGATTATGTGCATATATTACTATTGCTGTATAGTTTATAACTGGGCCTGTGTATATTTAGTGTCCATTTTAGACAGCATGACTGAAAAGCTGCTTTTGGTAATTTTGACCTGCGTATTTAGATAAATTACCACTAGAACTGCATAAGGTATAATGATAAATCAATTTAAGGAAAGTAAATATGGCCTATTTTAAGGTAAATATTTTCCTCTGAAAAATAATTTTCACTGTTGAGTTTAAAAGTTAGTTTGAATCATAATATATGCTTCTTAAATTTCATAAATTTAAATGTTTGGCAGTTCTTTAAATTGTGCTAAGATTGTAGTTCTTAATTGCTGCAATTATGCCAATTTTTAAATGCTATAAAAATATTTTTTTAAAGACATTGATGAAAATCTTAAGACTTAGAATAATGTGACAATAAAATAAATTTTCTAATATTTCTAATAGTGAGTGTGCAGGAAAATAAATTTGTAAGTTTTTTATTTAGTTTTTTTATTGATGTAAGAAAGTATGTACTTACAGAAGCTCTTTTTATGTGACTAAAAAGTTTCATGTTTACCACAAATTTTTTTGTAGCATAGCTGTTTATGTATGCGAGAACACTGAATTTTGATGAATGTATTCTCAAGCTGTGCCAATTGAGAAGTATAATTTTTTTACAAATTGTTGTTCAGCTTACATGTTGTATTCTACTATGAGAAAATGTTTTATATGGAAAAAAAATATAACTAGTATTAGCTACTATTTTCATACAAAATTTAAAAATAACTTTTGGATATTTAGTATCAAATGCTTAAAATTCCCATTAAATGTGTAACTTTGACTGCCCTAGATTTAACTACCTACTAACGGAATGTTTGTTCCATTTATGTCTAAACTCTTGGGTTCAATGGCAGCATAATTGAATATGTAATTATAAATAGTACCTTTCAAAAAGAATTCTTAAAATTTTCAATAATGTGTTTGAACCGACATCAGTTTGACCACACAAGTTTAAATTACTGTAAATCCATATGTTTGTACCATTTTTTTTATTATTAAAATTATGTGCTCGATACAAATGTTTTATTATGACCTTGGTAATTGTTTAAAATCGATGCAAAATGCAAAAGTAAGTTGAAATTGATGAGAAAAGCATATTGGGTATATTTTCACATAAAACTCGTGCCTATTAAAACACTACTGTTGTATTAATAAACATCTCAAAATTTTGTTTTAAACTCCACATGTTTCGGCATTTCTGGATCATATTTGTTTTAAATTAATTAATTTATAATTAATTTTTTTCCATTTATTTAAATTTCAGTTTAAATAGAGATAAAAATATGAACCAGCAGGTCTAGCTACTCATAAGTACAGTGAAAGTCCGTTGTAGCGAATACGGTCTATAACGTAAAGTCCGCTATAACGATAATTGCCATCGGCACCGTCAGTTTTGCATATGCTGCGTAGGATAAAAATTTCGGAAATAACGAATGCAGCGTGGGCTCATTTTCGCTATAGCGATAGAATACACACCTGTAATTTTGCTCTAAAACAATGAGAAAACATCTACAATTTCCTTAATAAATGAGAAACAGCTTCCACAATTCCACATGTACGGCAAATGAAACAACGCGCATGATATGGCCGTTTTGGCAACACTGCACAAAGTGGGGCCCCACAGCGAGCATAGCTTGCCTCGCGGCGATGAAAGCAAGTGTCGTTAACCCACTGCGACAGGGCCCCGCTGCGAGCATTACTTATTTAGAATCACGCCGACTGTAGCCCGTAAATGAGCATAACTCGTCTCACACTTGCATCGTAAGCGTTGTGTACGGTGTAGTTTCAGTATACGGCACTACGCGCATTGTTGTTTACGTCTAGTTATACGCGACACGTGTAACTACATATGCACTTAGCTTCAGACATGGATAAAAAAAGAAAATCTCTCGAACTATCTACTAAATTGAAAATCCGTCCGTCAGCAGAAGTGAAATTGGTAGACGGTACGGTTTGACTCTACTTTATTCACCATTTTGAAAAATAAGGAAAAAATCCAGTCGACAGCTTTAAAAGATTGCACACCAGCCAAACAACAAAAAAATTACACGTTGCAAAACATATTGATCTTGAGGAAGCCTTGTTTTCATGGTTTTCCCAAAATCGCGCACGAGGTATTCCGGTTGCCGGTGCTATGTTAAAGGCTAAAGCTGTGCATCTAGCCTTAAAACTGAACATTGACAAAGACTTCAAATGCCGTGATGGTTGGCTGAACAGATTTAAGGCAAGAAGAGGAATAACACTGCACAAAATTTCTGGGGAGTCGGAAAGTGTCAACAAAGAAGCAGTCAACAACTGGCAACCTATTCTTGCATCGATACTGGATAGGTACAAACCCTCCGAGGTTTATAATGCCGACGAGTCTGGGCTTTTTTATAATTTACTGCCTGACAATACTTTTGTGCGCAAACATGGACGGAAGTGACAAGTTAAAGCCCTTTGTGATTGGAAAGTCAAAGAATCCCAGGGCTTTTAAAGGTGCACGCAACATTCCATGTGTTTACGAAGCAAACAAAAAAGCATGGATGATGTCGCAGCTCTTCACGCAGTGGCTTCACAGCTTTGACGCCAGAATGGGGATGAAAAATCGTAAAGTTGTTTTGTTTATCGATCGTTGTCCAGCACATCCAGACATTCAGCTGAAAAATGTGGAGTTGGTGTTCTTGCCAGCTAACTGTACTAGCATCTTGCAACCCCTGCATCAGGATGTGTTTAATTTATTGAAACGGGAATTTCGCAAGATGCTTGTGAACGAGGTGATGAGGAAACTTGCTGCTGGGAAAACTGTCTGCAAGTGGAACGTATTGGAAGCTATTCAGGCTATGGCAGTTTCGTGGGAGAAGATCTCGCCGGCAGTGATAGCTGCGTGTTTCAGGCATGCAGGTTTCCGTGAATGTGAAACTGATGCTTCTACATCTGACGATGCATTGCCGGATGGTTCAGCAGATGAGCCCGGTGTTTAGCCTACCGTTGCTGAACAACTGCATGTGCCATGCACGTTCCACGAAATTGCCAGGGCTGATGATAATGTTGACGGACACGGAACTTGTCGAGCTCGTCGCTTCTAATCAGAACGAAGTGGCATCTGAAGATAATGACAATAATGATGACGAACCAAGTGACGTATCTGTTCCGTCGAAAACGTCAATGATGGAGGCACTTGACACAATCAGTCGTTTTTATCAGCATACAAATGCTTCGACAAAAGATTTGATGAACTTCCAAGAGGTCCAGTCGTTTATTTTGTCCAAAAGTTTAGTGAAATCAAGGCAAACAAAATTGATTCTTTTTTAAAAAGTGATTTTTAATTTTGTGTTATTTTCCAAGGGTCTGTACGAGTGATTATTTTTGTGTTACTGACCAATTGTCGGAAAAATGATTTTATATAATTTGTATGGTTGTCCAATGTAATTAGAGATTTTTAAATTTTTTTTGGTGTTTGACATTTTTCATAGGTGTCAACGTGAGTAATAATGTGACAAATTTTAAAATAAATTTCACTACATCTTTGAGTTTACATATTGTTAGTAAGTATTCAAAACTCCACAAATATGCACCCGATATCATCAGCTTAGCGCACATGTCTCCAGCAAACCAGCTGCGGTCAAAGCGACAGGAAGCGGCCGGCATGACCTTGCGTGACCCCGCCCGCCCGTCTCCATGTAAACAAACAGCTGTGCGCTTAACCACAATGTGCGTGACGACCTTATCACGGCCACGCGGTCTCATATTTCGCAGTCGGCAAGTGCTGATATAGCTTAAAAATGTTATTTTAGTAAGTTTTATGTATATTTCCTTTACTTTTGTTGTGAATTTCCATAGTAAAAACAAGCGAGAAAATAATATATTTTAAAAATGCTACAAAAATAAGATTTTTTTTAAATATTTGGTTATAACGAAAATTCGCTATAACAAACTTTTGGTGCCGTTATAAATTTACGTTATAACGTACTTTTACTGTATATTGCATCAAAAATATAGTCTAGTTTCTCAGGATATTTACGTACTTTGTTTACTCAAATTTATTTAAATTTTAATTTCTTTAATAACTTGAGTGCTAAAATCTATTATAATTAACCATCTGCAAGAGAATAAAAAAAGCAATACACCAAACTAAAATAAAAGACAATTTATTTGAAAGTCTTGGTATTCCATTGAATAATTTTACTTTTTGATTTGAAAGTATTAGATATCAAAACCCACTATTTGCAAACCCATTTTTATTTTAAATGTGAATAATTAAAACAGGACGAAAACCGTGACTTGAACAAAAGCCGTAACTAACGCATAACTATCGCCGTTGTACACACCACAAAAACGTGCGGGCTATTAAATGTAGTTAACTCGGCTCTAGACAGAATGTGCACATTGCATGCTATCGGGGAACTATTGATATCGATAATAGACTATGTGCGCGCGCTCTATACATTGAACAACATAACCAAACATGAATGATGCCAACTAGCGTTGGCTACATTTTTATAAGCGGTATACTGCGGCGACGCAGACAAACAGATAAAGGTTATAGTGTTTAAAAAGTTTTTAAAAGAAAATTTACATATCAGACTACTTCATATTTCCGTTTATTAAATAAATAAATGATAATGTCCGAATTAATATTAGATTTGAACTTAAAAATACATTGATTTATACGGGAAAAATAACTACACAAAGCACTCGGAATCTAATAGCAGGACCTAAAACATAATACGACGTTTACGCAAGAGGTTTTTTATCCAAATTTTGACGCCCTGAAATAAGAGTGCGATGATTATGCGTTTAAACACGTTAATGTTAGGGCTTCTGGTAGCATTTAGGAAACCATACTTTCGAGAAAGCTGGGAATCTTGAATTTCCCTGATTTTCCAGACTATCCCTCCCTGAATATGTCAATATTTGTGATATTCTCAAACTAAGCTGGTTGAGCATGATTCTCTGCTTAAAATTTATCATGTTTGTATCAATGTTAGCCGCCGTGTGTTTTCGCTACCATTATTACTTTTAAACTTTTAATTCTGCCATAAAGCTACACAGTTCAAGCACACAAGACAAAATATTTTGGTATAGAACCACCAGTGCTCACATTTCTGGAGTTTGTAGCACTGTTTCCAATACAGTTAAGGAAAGCAACAGTGTTTGTGACGGGAGTGTAGTACAAACGTAAAGTGAATTTATGGAAACTTTTTGAATTTTTGTTTATGTTTTGTTAGATTTTACAAAAATTGGCATGTTTTTATGGAAGTTCATGCTTTGACCCATTTTCTGCACCCAAGAAGCCAATTGCAAAGGAGTTTATTTGTGATAAATCTCTGTAAAGCAATAAATATAAAAACCAAAACTGTGACACGAACGCAAGCCACTTATCTGTGATGTAAACTAACGTGCAACTATTGTTGTAGTGCACACTTGTCACGAAAGAGTGCGGGCCGTCAAATGTAGTTAACTCGGGACTTGACAGAGAGCGTGCGTTGCATGCAATAGGCTAGATATCGATATTCGACTACATGTGCGCACTCAATACGGGAAGCAACATAACCAAACTCGAATGATGCCAACTAGCGCTTTCTACATGATTGTAAATGGTACATCGCGATGATGCAAACGATCAGATAAAGGTAATAACGTGTAAAAACATATTTTTTACACGCCAGGCAACTTCGTATTTCTGTTAATTAAATAAGTAAGTAGTAATGTCTGATTAAATATTAGATTTCTACTTTGTTTTACAATGTTTTAGAATGTTCTTTATTTATTTCTGTACCCAGTGTGGCGTGCCCGTCACTTGCTAAGCTTTTTGGTAAATTTTATTTCAGTTTGTAATATTTGTAATATTTTTATAATTCTTTCCAGGAAAAGACTTATATGGTGCACCATAATTTTAATTGACACTAGCAATAAGTTGGCAACACCATTCTAGAAACTCTGAGAACATTCGGCTAAATGTGATAAATGTGCATTGTATTTTAGTATGTATGTTTATATAGTTTAATTTTATGTTTTTTATAGGCATGGCTACCCATGTATTATTACTATATTATTGGTTTAAGATATTTAAGCTAAAGGACTTGTGGCAGGAGGGCAATGTGAGTGGGCGTGGTAGTATTGCGGAGTGCATACCTGCCAACTTGTTAGGAGTGCAAGCAGTAAGATTTCCAAATTAACAAATCTATAGCGTAAATCAGGCGCGATGTTTAAAATAAGAGATTCCGAAAACATGTGTTTATTTTGCATTGATAACAACACGTCTCTACCCAAAATACGAAAGTTAAATAACAAGTTAATGTAATTTATTAAAACTTAACAGCTCGAATGCAAAATAAATGATTTAATACACATGTACACAAGTTAATGTATATATATTTTTTCTTACCGAGATAGGCCTTTATCGTAAGTCCTTTAGTTTATTCCCTTTGAAGCACAAATCATAAAATTAAGTTCACTTTAGAGCATGTCATTACTATCAGTTCAGAAAAAAAATATCACTTCTTGCCAATGTAGTTCAATTTGCCAATTATGAGTTAATGTTAATATGTACACAAAACTGCCACACAAACACACAGTGTAGGAAAAAAACAGTAACTTATTCCCTACGACCACTTGACTGTGCACTGGAATTCTGCAGATACTGTACAGTAGCATGTTTAGCTCTTTTTAAAAAATCATCACTAAAAACTTGTTTGTAGCAAACTGGTGAGCTTCCACTCTTCAAAATGGTTATATCCTGCACTGTTCTGTTGCTCATCGATGACCTAAATTATGTTCGGTTTTTTTTTGTAATACTGAACATTCTCTCGCACTCCGCATTGCTATGGGGAATCAAAAGTATCGACAAAACAGTTTCTGATATTCTGTCATATTTTAATTTTCCATCAACAGTGAGCATATTTCCTACTTCAGTCCAGATAGTATCAATTCTCTCTTTCTTATTTATTACAACAGTGAGATCTTCAACTTGCAATGCTGCAAACTGCCTATGCAGTTCATCCATTGCACCATCCATGCCTTCACCATCTCTGACTGGCAGTATGAAAGGAAACAAATCAATGAAATATTTCAGATTTGCAAATTTCGCATCACTGATGTCACTTATTTTTGCTACTTGAGCATTGACAAGAACTTCACTCTTCATGGGAAACTTATGTACAACATAATCACATGCTGAGGTAAAATATTTTCTGACGGCTGAAAAAAAAATTTTTTTCTCCTCATCTGACAACAAACTAACAATTCTCTCAGCCTGACATCCAATCATTAACTCACTGTCACACTTTTGATTGGCTGCACAATGGTAATCAACTTCCAACAACGCCACACCTTTCACAGCACTACCACAAACAAAATGCAATAAGAGATTTCTCAGAAAATCTTGCAGGAGATCTAACAATACATGTATGTGTGGACTTGAAGACTGAAGTGTTACAGTTAGTTTATCAAAGACAGGTAAAACATTCAGCAAAAATAAACAGAATGCCTTGTTTAGTGAGGAAGATAAAAACATGAAAAGTTTATCTTCACGACTCAGGGCAGGAGTGCCACTCTTCAACATTGCACTGTCACTCTTTAAAACAGAACTACAATATTCCTTTTTTTGTTTTTTCACATCAGAAGGGTTGTCCTCTTTCTTTCTTTTACCGGTACTAGCACTATTTTCAGTAGTTCTGCTGGATGGCCCTTGCTGTTTTTTTGGGATCTTGTATGATGATAATGGGCCTGGCTGTTTCTGGGAACTCCCTGTAACCTCATCTTTGAAAAAACTTACAAGAGGTTCCCACTGTTCAATAATCCTAGCTAGGCTTCTTCCCAAAGACAGCCATCTCGTACACACATGTTTCAGGATCTTATGAGCTTCTTTATCATGGAGACCTTGAAAGTCACGCAATCTTTCCTTTCTTTTGGAGCTTTTTTCCAAAAAGTAATAAATGTCTACAAGTATTTCTTCCACCCTCACTGGCAAACTTGCAGAAGCCTTTTCTGCAGCCAAATTAATTAAGTGGCACAGACAACCTATGACTACTAAATTTGGCTGCTTTTCTTTTAATACAGAAATAACACCATTTTTTACTCCAACCATAACTGCTGCATTATCACAGCCAAAACCTATACAATTATGAATTGGCACATTCATACTTTCAAGTTCTGATAGCAATAACTACCCAATATTTTTACCAGTAGAAGCACCTTCCAATGAAGGTATGGCCAAAACACGACTAGTTACTAACCTGCAGTCAGGGTTGTAATAAGTTACCACGAGAGGATATAACTTATTACTTCTTGTGTCATTGCTCCATCAGTAGCTAGTGTACATGGGCCACTTTGCAAGCACTTTACTACTGAAGTAGTAGTATTGGAAGCCATTTCTTTTACTATTGCTGCAGTTTTAGTGCGCCCACAGCTGTACCATTTTTGCGATATCAGCCCCTGGGAACATTTTTCGAAACAAATGCCCGGCGTGGTCGGCGACGCTGAATGGAAGGTTATGTTCCACTAAAAAGCTTGTAAAATAACATTCCGCCCTAATCACATCACTGTCACTGTTACGGTTCACGGAAAAGAAACTACTGATTTTTTTTGTTTTCTTCTGCAAGCGTCGCGTTATTTGCATGTTTCAAGCTCTTGACGTGATAGGAAATATCGTGCTTGCCGCCATGGGAAACATTAATGTCGCAACGACAAACACTACAAAACGCAAAATTAGAGCCTTTTTCACTCTTAGTAATGAAAGGAAATAGTTCTGAGTAAGATGACCGAAACACCTGTCCATATTGTTTTTTACTACTCGTAGCCATTATGAAATCATATTATTTTATGTTTCGTACAAGCGCTAATATATAAAATATTTACCGCACTAGTACATAAACGGTTTAATTCGTTATCACTCGTCTCCAGCCAACCTTCTGTGTACCAACAAAACTCACAAAAATTACTTTCATGACTCTTCCGCACAAATGATTTGCAAGATCAGTTGCCATCCAGCTTGCTGTGTACCAACGAAACTTACAAAAATTACTTTCTTTTCGGAACGATTTTTCTCTGACTCCTTTATTCTCATATTATCGCGGACGCGGACGCAATGTTGTTAAACAATAACAAATGCTTTTCAAACGGTACATTTATATGGGCACTAAAATATTATACTGCATTTTTGAACGGACAAAAATCGTAAGATGTTCCGGATTTCCGTACAATCGTAATATGAATTATTTTCCGTACAAATTACAGGAAAATCGTACAAGTTGGCAGATATGGGAGTGGGGGTAGGCTGTAAGCCGCGACACGGTTGCGTGAACATGACAGTGACCTCGGGCCGAGCGAATACAGCCTCAAGTGAGTATGCTGTGGTGTTTAATTAGCGTTTACATTACGTGATGCATAATGGCATGGGTCATGAAAAACAGGAGTGTGATTATGGCAGGAATCGGCTTGTCTTTCAAGCCTGTCCGCGACTGTTGCTCGTGCTTTTGCGGGTGACAGCGCGTCCCTCCCGTGTTTGCGAGGCAAAGCCAACGCATGCGGAACTAGCATGCCGTATGGAGAGAACAAGTAAGTCTTGCCCACCTGATTTTTCGTGCCAATGAACCCTGTGTGTGGAAAACGCGTCCAAAACACCTGTTAAAATCAGTACATTAATTTTGGTATCAATTGTACAAAGGCCCACCCCAAACTAAAATTAAATTATATTATAAGGGTTTTTTCAGCGATCTCGCGAATTAATATAAATAGGCCTATAAGATACTATTTTAACTGACAGTACTGTTTTCACGAGTGTAAGTGCGTCAAACGCGGACTCCCTGCTCCGCCCACAAAGACTGACTGCAAGCATTTTTGGTTAATATCTATAATTAATTAAATGATGTATTTTAATACCTGTGCAGCCTTTTAGTATGTTAAATGCACAATGCTTGTTTTGGTGCACAGTCAGTAGAGTTTTTAAGCTCGTGTACATTTCTGTTACAGAAAGCCTAGTTTGGCATATTTATTTTTAAGTGCTAGTGATTTACAACTCGTGTGCCATCTTAAAAATGGTACAGTGTACATAACACGCTATTTATGTCACAATAAATTTATTGTTAAAGTTTTTTTTTTACTTAATTTTCAATTTTTAGAAACTTTTTTGACTCTGCTAAATTTTAATGTTTGCCAGCACCATGTTTTGGGGGAGTAAAGGCATTTAAGTGCGCTGTTGATTTAAATGATTTGATTATTTTGATGACTGCCACATGGTGTGCGCAGTGGACCTAACTTCTGGGAGGGTGCCCATGTTGTCTGTTGTCGCTCTAGTTAAAGGGGACAGCCGACACCAGGCATTGGTAAATCATAAAATAAAGCAAATAAAATACAAAACTTTGTGAATTTCAATGAAAACTTGACAAACTATTCAGAATTACATAAAATGACAATAGCTTTTCCAAAAATAATTCAGTAAGTCATCAGCTATACTTTTCGTTACCTAATGCAAAGTAATATTACTAACATACAGTGCCATGATCGTGAAAACCTTCAAACCATCTAAACAACTGATACTAGTGAAAAATGACAAAGTACTTAATTATTGAACTTAAATACATAAAAAGCAACAGTTCTTTTAAATTATATAAAGATAGAGGTAATGCCATGATGCAAATACAAGTGTTTTACCAAGATGATGAGTATAGCTCATTCTATGAAATTTGAAGGAACTGTAAAGTTTCAAGAAAATAGGTGTGTACATAAGTTTGTATCAGAATGTAAAGCTCTTGCTTTCAGCCATCAAAGAGCCCACATTTCTACAAGGAACTATAGACTCGTGCTCTGCGATATTGGAAATAGAACCGATATGATGTGCAGACTGGCCTGGTATGGAAGTTGTTAATTGATGTTTTTAAGGAAGACTTGGAAGATTATGTCTCTTTGAAGGAGTGAGTATCAACTGACAGTTGTGAGTTTGTTTAATGTGTGCTAGTTCTTAGAATGTACTCGTACTTTATTTATCCACATAATGGGTCGCTCATTTCATGCAGATTTTTTTTTGGTTAAAAACACGTAATGTGACCCTAGTACATATTTTTCGGTTTCTGTAAAAAGTAACATTTTAGCATTGCACTGTGCTAAAATAATTAGCCTGTAGCCTGTGTTGGGTTTCAATAAATACAGAATGTTGATAAAAGATTGTCCCAGTTTTAATGGTATATTATAAATTATTTACAACAAATCATTAATCAAATTTCAGGTAAACTAGCCTAGTTTTTCTTACAAATGTTCAATATGTGCATGCACCTTTAGTGACCACGGTGTTGCCAACTGTGGTGGATGGTGCAAACCAAAGTACAAAAATCAAAAGCTGGTGTTTAGTATTTCAAGTATTTTTCTCTTCTATCGGAGACGTATGATTCGAAAGTTGACATAGCTGCTCCAGCAACAAATTATAGTGACGGGTGAGGACACTGTGATTTGCATCAAGAAATTAGTTGAAAACACAATATTCATATATATCACATTCTGTATTAGTTTAAAGAAGTCTCTGTTCAATTTTGTCAAGAGTTATAAGTGTATTTGCAACATGAGAACAAATGAATTTGCTCGTTACTTAGGTTTGACGTCAGTCAAGTTTCTAAATCGTAGTGAAAATTTCAGTTAAGTTAAATTAAAAGTAATTTTATTTGTAAATAGAACCTCTGAGAAAAATCAGGTTTTGAAATTTACGTTAGGGCTTTTGTGTATTGTCAATGGTAATAATGGTGTTTTATACAGTATTTTAATCCTTTTTTCTATGATGAAGACCTAACTTCAGAAGCAGAGGTTGGAGACGATGCGAGCTGCCCTGGCATTCAGTTGAGAAGATTTGGCTGAATTTGTTGCTGTTCCCTGGATTTGAGAAAATGCATCGTACATCTCTAGCTAAGAATTTTTTTTTCGTAAACATATCTCTTCTTATTGGTCTGTGATCATTTTTTAGGACATTGTGATGAAAATGGATTTATTTGGATATTAAAGCAGTTTTTTTTTTCAAACTTGGGTAATTAGAAAAAAAATTGGCTCATTTGGGGGAGGGTGGAAAAAAACTGTTAGATTGGAGGGAAGGGTTGGTACATTCCAGAGTTGGCCTGGCAACCTGGAATGATAACGAATACAATTGAAAACACTATTAAAGTTTGTTTATATTTGAAAATAAATAATTTCTTGTTACAAGTTACATTTTTTCTTACAAACTGCCGCCGGTGCAGCCGCAACTTGGGCTGACGGGACAAAAATGACCACTACTGACCGACTGTTGACTACAACTTCACGACTGCTACTGAAGACTACTGACCACCCACCACGCAGTTACCGTCCCTGTACAAGACAAAATATAGTTTAAAAAACTAAAGAAACATGCTTTTAAAGATTATCAAACTAAGAAGTAAAAAATAATTTTAAAATTTAATTTATGACAATAGTATATAAGCAATACTAGTATAAATGAGAAAAAAGCTTGAGGCGCTTTGTGCCATATTTTTTGTATATTAAGCGCCCCATGCTTTTTTCTCATTTATACTAGTATTGCTTATATACTATTGTCATAAATTAAATTTTAAAATTATTTTTTACTTTTTAGTTTGATAATCTTTAAAAGCATGTTTCTTTAGTTTTTTAAACTATATTTATTTTTAACTTTTTAGTTTGATATTCTTTAAAAGCATGTATTTTTAGTTTTTTAAATTATATTTATGTATAATTATCATAGGGAAATGAGTTACCGACACTACCTATTACCATCTGAGATAACTATTTGGAGTTGCAACGTCACAAAGAAATGGTAAAGTCTCTCCGAATCATTTACAGTTAGATGTATGGATATAATCTTAGAATTTACCGGGAAAAAAAAAAAAAAAAACCATTTTTTTTTCGGCGTGGCCGGGAGTAGAACCCACGATATTTGTATCCGCAAGTCGCGCCTCAGACCGCTCGGCTAACGAACATAATGAAATTGGTGGGACATTTTACAGTGATGAGCCACACACTCTTAGTCGAAAGAGTTACAGACGGACAGACAAACATACAGGTGAAGCTAATATAAAGCATGTAAAAACAAAGGAAGGCAACCCCATGGGCCAACTGACAAATCACATTATTTTCTGAAATACTGGCATGGGGAGAGACATCACGCCGCCACAGTTTCCAGTTTCTTGGTGAGCAGTAACATGTCCACATGCTATTTTCGAATGACTCACTATCTGGAATTGTGATAATTCACCTGCTGGCGACAGTGTGTCGTGCCCGTATGTTCTCGAAAGTTACCTTCCAACTATCCATACTATGCTTTAAAAAATAAATATAAAATGTAAATACACATGTTAATTTTAAATTATAAAGTAAACAAATTATAAAACACTACTAAACATAACATAAATTAATAATAATCATTAAAACACCATACAAAAATTGAATAAATAATTATACAAATATTCACAAAAACATTAATCATATAATTAAGTCTTATTCAAAAAAAAAAAAAGAGGTTGATTGGGGTTGGAAGGGAGGGTGGGTGGAAAAAAAATTGTATGATGGGGGAAACAATTGGCTAATAAAATTCAGGAGTGAAAATTGTCAGCATAATGATAAATGTAATACTGCAGCATCCCTTCACTGGCTCAGAGTGACAACATAAATGTACAATTTTTTCCTACTTCATCAAGTCTAAGAAGTTTAATTTAAATTATAAATTTATTATAATTTTTTTAAAATTACATTTATGTAATGGTTTGCAGGTTACCAAATTCAGTTTGCAATGAAAATTATAAATCTTTCATTAATGCGAAAAATAATCCAAACTGTAAATCATTCCAGCCCACTCTGATCTCTAATTATGAATTGATTGGTTTGCAGGTTGTTGGTTAGCTGGTTAGAAGATTTCATCCACAGCAACTGTTAACAATTGACACTAAAAATTCTAAGAACAATATACAGAGAAGTGGAGGTAGTCCATTCTATTTATTTACGAAGGAATGTTCCTGTGCTGCAGTGTGAAGATTCATTGGTCTAGTTTATGTAACTTGAAAAATAACTTCCTTCCCCCCCCCCCCAAACAAATTGGAATATGTTGTGGGGGGGGGGGGGGGGAGGGGAGGAGAGAGAGAAACAGATTTATAGCACACAATTGCAATAATTATGTATAATTGAAAATGACCCTTAAAACTTGTCAAACAAGGTTTTCTCATGTATAATTATTCAAGTATGGTATGTAGTTCACAAACTTGTATATATAAATAGGATAATGTAAAATCATTCATTGTGTGAATTTATTATAATAAATACTTTGAACAGGAAACTCAATTTGTCTTATTATTAACCTAATTAACAAATTTTTTAATTATTAAACTAGGAATGAATTTTTTTGATGTTTGACTTAGGGCAATAATTTAAGTTTTTTTTTTTGCCTTTTTGAGCATGGTTTGACTCCCATTTTTAGTAATTAATGGTTTATATAGTTTAAAAGTAGTTATATAACATATTTATATTACTTTTAATATGTTAGTTTTTTTTTTTTTCGCTCATTCATTGAAAATTAAAAATAAACTGATCTCAAATATATAAAAATAAATTATTGAATAACAAACAGTTTGCGTTTTATCTTTATTATTTGACACAAATATAATTTATCTAATAGCAATGATGGTCAATGGTCATCCATTTTTTTTTTTTTTATTATTTTCATTTACATAACTTTTTGCACACTTATTTTAATCATTCAAGGGAATCTTACATTTTATAAAACCAACAAATATGACAGTTACAGATGCTAGGTACACCATCCTCTTCAAAAATATGTACTATACCATGCTACAAGAACTAAAACTGATTAGATGTTAGGTCACAAAAAAAATTTTGAAAGTGAAATAGTGTTTACATAATTAAATGCAATAACATTGGTTGTACTCAAATACTAAGACAGATATCTGGTTATACTAAGTAAATAATGAAAATTTTATACAATGATTCAAAAAAATTAAAAGGTAGCTATTTATAATTAGGTTTACACCCTGTGCTAGCAGAAAACCTCAAAACTAGTCCATAAAGTTTGTAATACTTTGGAAATTCAATAAACAATGTGCACATTTAGAAAAATCACTTCTGCATCTGCACATAGATGCTTTAACAGTAATGAAGAATAAAAAACCTCAGTTTTTATCTAAAGGAAGTTTTGTCAATTTTATACAATAAAAATATGGTAAAATACATGTATTAACTAAAACATTTTGCTCAAGCATTAATATAATCAAACCATTTACAATCTTCATTTAGAAAAAGTGATAAAAATCAAATGGTTACCTAAACTAGCAGAAATGATTTATATCCACTTTCACCCTTTTGTGCCATTTTTATGGGCATCTAAAATTTGATTGAACACATATTTTAGTGGCCAAGTGGCAATTCAAGGGCTGGATATGGTATTGACTAGTGCTGTGTGTATTCAGGTTCTCGGGTTCGGAAAATTAACCGGTACCGTGAATCTCAAATATATCCAGCTAAACATTTTCCTCATGAAAATAGACTTTAGTTATAACACTGTGGTATCTTGTCTGCGACAAACATGCACACATCTTTTTAACTTCTCTTTAAGCCCCAAGTGACAAAAAGACATCGCTGGCAGGAAGTCCCAATGTAAACAAAAGTGTTCTTTGTGCCAAGATCCAGACTATTTTTGTTCCTCTTTTCTACAAGAAGACAGTGATGACCATTTCCACTAAAAGTTAAAAGGCCTCTTTTAATATGGGGGTTGCATCCCTCACCCATTATAATTCATAACTTGCAGTTGCTTTGGTGTGTTGTTTCTGCAGTATTAAATTTTTATTCTTTATGTCATGATTTACTTAATCTTTTGTAAATATTGGTTTACATTTTTTTCAATCAATTTAAATAAATAAAAAGTTGTTAATACGTATACTAGTTGCTGTGCCATAGGGTGTCGGTACAATGCTGCTCCAGCCGTCTAGTGAGATGTGAAGCAACTATTATCTAGGGCTAGGTAACTTGTGTTTGGTCAGATTACGGTAAAGTGGGGTGCTGATAAATGATATTAAACCTGGACCGAGAACCAATTTTTAACAACCGAAACCGAACCAAGAACCGTGAAAAAAGTAAAACATACATCACTAGTAATGGACCACTTAAGTATCTGGATACCCAGATAAAAGGTCTTACACTATTGTGCATTTTCCATCATAGTTTGTAACACTGTCACCACATTCATCTTATATTACCTTTGAATATATATACTGTATAGAAGTCGCCAGCCCAGGTTAAAATTTCTAATACGGTTTTGAGGTAGTTGGTTAATTCACCGCCGCAATCGCCACCATCTCTAGGGCATCGACTTGTGGTGGTCCCTAGCGGACAAGTCTCGAACTCTTCAAACACCCCTTCCCCCTCCCGTTGAACGACCTTGAGCTGCAGTGAATGATGGATGAGGGGTGCGGGGAATGACAGCGGGCGACAGCGCTGCGCTCTAACGTGTAAATAACAACTAAGACGATACAGGGCGTTACAGTAGCGCACTGCAGCGGTGAAGTTCCCAAGCTGCTCATCATAAGCTTCTGAAAAACGTAGAGTAAATCCTATCCACTCGCGACTTCTATACAGTATATATGTTCAAAGATATTACTAAGAATCACAGTATCAAATAAATTAATCAATATTATTATTATTTCTAAAACAAGTACATATTCATTAAATATCTTATTTGACACTCACAGAACACAAACATAATCCACAATAAAAAAATAGTCTAAACCAGCCAGTGGAGTTTCAAAGAATAATAAATAGAAAGCATCACAACAAATTTCTAATTCAGTTAGACTTTGAAAGATTTTATATTACTAGCATAACATAACATAACATTGGAACACACATGACTGCGAAAACAAAATGTGACAATCAGTCGGTGTTCAGCGTGAGACACAGTCCTTGCAGGATCCAGTGGCTATTGTGTACGGTGGTTTTCAGGTCTGCTTCAAACACCAGTCCCACACCCATTGCATTACGTCGATCAGATGTTGTGTACACTGGTGTTCTTAGTGTTTTCTGGAAGACATATGAGACACCGCTTTATGCTTATACAAGCAATTTTGAGCCCTGTTGTTTTTCTTCTTCCAGTACATTCTTAGGCGTAACAACATACACTTTCAAACCCTGTGGCTATCTATGCCTTGCATAGACTGAATCATATCTTCGGTGAGACTTTAAATTGTGTGGAGGTTAATTTAAAATTGAGAACCGGAACCGTACCGAAAACCGGAAAAAAAATGGAACTGATACATCACTAATTCATATGTTACAAATAGGCTAGATGTTATCTAAATTTAAGTATTTCTTATTTTATTGTAGGTAATTTTTTAAGAGGTAACATAAGAATGAAAAAATAACTCATAATTTTTAATTCACATACATAGTATATGCTTAAAAATTTACTATAAAAAATGGGCACGAAATAGAAAAGTAAAAACAGGCATTTGTCTAACAAAATAAAATAATTTGCAAATGTTACCTGGAGGCGCAGTCTGTGAACTTCCACTGGTGTGATCTGCAGGATTGGCAGCTCTTCAATAAGAATTTTCGGATGTGACCTAGCGAGGCACATGTTCTCATCATCCCAACGTGCACCCTCCAGAAACATTCCATACGCATAGCAACCCTGAAACAAGGATAGCTTGTTCAAGAACATTGACCTTCAATAAAGAATGCCTTTCTTTAGTCACAAAAAACATAATAATACAGCAAAGACGAATTTGTCGATCAAATCAAAGAATGCTTTATGCTGGGGGGAAAATAATAGAAGCGATAAAGGATGGCAAGGAGCCGACTACCCTACTACAAAAAGACATATTTGCAGACAGCTTGAGCAGTGGATTGCATCAACATGTCAGGCCATTCATGGCTTATGTTAAATAATGATCCCGGCATTTTATTAGTATCATTTAAGACAATGCATGGAAACTGATATGCAAATGTACAGATCAGGATATGAACCCAGTAACTTCAGAGTGCAAGTTTAGGTCTCAAGCTACCCCAAATTTCTCTGTAATTAAAGCGAGGGAGAAAATGTACTGGAAAAATAAATCCACAAGCTTATAACATGTATCAAACTGGCAGTCCGCAAAGGGTTGTTCAGTGCTTATTTAAATATACATAAATCACAATTTTTTGTATTGAGTTTTTATTCAGATTAAATTACTGTCCTTTCACTTATTCATTTGTAAGCAACCAGAAATTATTTAACTCTTGTTTGGAATCCAAAAAGTGATAGTGTTCATATAAACTATGATACTGCATGCCTCAAAAAGAACTAAATAAAATAGCACACAATTAAATATAACTGAATTATAAAAAATGTAAGTATTCCATCAACTATTAAAAAACTGCAAAGTTATCTAAATTTCGTATTGTTTAGTTATTAGGTTGTTGATTACATTGGAAATATTAGTGATTAGCAGGCAATATTATATGGTGAATTGTGATAAAACCAAAATAATACCAAAAGTGTGCCAATACACCATATAACACCATAATGTAAGTAAACATAACTGAAATCGCAAAATCATAATATTTAATATATTAAATTCATTGAATGTAATGTTTTTACATAAATTTATGTACTAGGTAGATTCAAAAAAATTATTTTACTCTTTTTTGATCTTACAACTGTTATTAGTGACTCCTTTTTACATAATGACGGTACATTTTTCAAACAAGAATTTTCAGATTATTTTTATTGTATCAAGTGCATCATCTTTAGTCAAAATGACATTTTTTGGTAAAATAAGTAAAATAAAACATTTGTGTGTCATATGTGTTCACTGATAAGCTGTCTAGAAATAAACAGAATTCATAAAAAATAAGAACCATAAACACTGAAAACTTGTTTTAAAAACGAAATTGGCCTAAAAATAAAACCGTAAACTCTTGCATGTAGTGATGATCTCTCACCACATCAGGTCTCTGCTCCACGTCCTCCGGGTGGTGGAACGCCGACACGCTGGTGTAGAGGGTGGAGCGGTCCAGCGACCAGCCGTTCCTGCGGCAGGCCATCTGCACCAGGGCCGTGAGGTAGGACTCGGGGATGTGCAGGCCCGACAGCCAGATCACCATGGGCTCCCCGCTGAGGCACCACGCGCTGTACTGGGCGAAGCGCCCCTTGAAGTGCTCCATCCAGCCGCCGAGCGTCTTGCGCGTGGCGGGCGACAGCCTCCGCCAGCCCTCTGGCAGCTGGCCGTTGAACAGCGAGTATGCCACCTTGTCCAGCGTCGCGTCCATGCCTATCTCCCCGACCAGAGCCTGCAAGACAATACCTAATAGTCAAAACTCATTTCATAGCAAAGTTCTCAAATTTAACAGTCAAAACCCAAATGTTCAAGATTACATAAACCATCAAAATACTATACGATGTGCCATGCCTAGTGTAACAATATGATGGCCAACAATATCAGCATGCTCTATTTTTATGAGTAAACTACGGCTGTTTGAATAAAATACGCAAATCAATATGTTTAATAAATTTTCTTCACAATAACATTTTTGCCACTTTGTCGCTTTTCAATTTTAACTCTACAATTCATATTTAAGAAAAACAAGCATACAAATACTTTTGGGATCAAGTCTATTTGTTTTATTGTCAACAAGAGGTCTAACTGCACTATACAGCTGTCCAAACTCGACAGTAGTTCATAAAACACTCAGGACTTCCTTGATAGCTGACAAAGGCAATGAAGAACATTTTGATTCTACCAGTAAAACCTAAGTACTAGGGGTTTAGATCCATACTATCAATTTGGTAGAGTATTTATGGGTATGAAGGTATTAAAATATCCAAAACCCCACACCTATAAAATGTAAATCACCCTAACCAAAAACACTCCAAGCCTCGACTTCCTTTACCTTTCTCAGAAGATCGAGTGAGGTCTTCATGTGCTCCATCAGCTTGTTGAACCTTTCCAGTTCTTGAAGCAGCACCACAACCGTTGGCGAGATATTCGCTTGAAAAGTCCTGCGCACTTTTGCTAAGTCGAACAGTGGCGGGATCTTCTCCAGTATATCTTTAGCAACTCCGTCTATGAATTCATCACGACTTATTCCACCAGTGACCGCCCCTGAAAAATTTTTGCCATACTGATTACTTTACTGGCTAAAAGAATAAAAATTCAATTTTTTTAAACTGATTTTGACACCACAGAATGTGAGAGATGGAAAAAAAAAATATTTTAATCGAACATTCAATTTTGGCTTCCTTCCAAAGTGGAAAAAAGTTATTCTTCCTTTTGTTATTGTGTATTAAAACACGGCTAAGAAGCACTACTGGTGAAAGCAGATTAAATGGGATAGCTATGCTAAGCATTTACCCGCCAATGGGATTTTACAAACAAGGAACAATGAGATGTAGTAAGAAAATGAGTAGCTAATCCTTACAAACTATTTATCAAAGTATTAATTTTTAATAACTGATGTTCTTCCTTTTTTCAGTGTTTATTATTGTATGGTAACACAGATCCCCCCCCCCCCCCAAGAAAGAGGTTTAATTCTCAAAATTGGCCCCCCTCCTATTTTTAATCGGATTAAAACCCTTAGTCGCGATCTTCAGTCACAGGTCGGACACACTAATTGTGTGCCCCAGCGTAGGAAGTAATAAAAATTGGTATTTAATTGTTTAGTTTGAGTGATAGTAATACAATTAACTCCTCATTAAATTAAATTCAGGAACTTTTGGGTTTTAAATGCCCCACAAGAATGATGTATTAACTATTGAACTTTTGCCCAATAGAGATATGAGCTAAAGCAAGAACTCTTCTTTGAAGTACTTCACAAAGGGTAAATAATTTGTTAAGGACAAGTCAGCACCTGTTACCATGTACTCGAGTAAGGTATGATTTAACATGTGAGAATTTAGTCCTTGAAACGCTGCTGTACGATTCCAGGAATGAAGCCTATGATTTGAACAATGAATTAATTAAATAAATTAAACAAGAACTGACAATTCAAAAAGGAAATAAAAAGTCATTTAGTCAAGTTGTCCTGAAAGGTAAGGCCAATGGTAATGCTGAACAGGCAGCAAGGAATGTTACCTCATCTTTTGCCTCGCAGGTTGATCGGACAGCTAACCCACTTACGACTCAAAGAGAATTCAGAGAAGTCGGCAACAGCATGAATACAAGTAACAACCAGTAATCTTATGAACAAGTGTTTACCGCTGTCCAATACTCTCGTAAATCCAATGTAAATTGGAATCATAAATATATCCTCTCTGAAAGCTGTTGCTATACTGATTCACCGAAAAACAAAAGCGCTCTTTATCACCTACTTCGACCTGTCGGTGCAAGAGAAAGAAATAGTGTATTACCCACGAGTTGAATCTTTCACAGGTAAAAATGGTAAAAAAAATTTGCACTAAGTGTGATATCTATACCTCCTTCCATGTCTCTGTATCAAAGGAAGACTTTGACAGAATTCACAATTCCGTTTTCTGGCCAAGCGGCGGTCTAATAAGTACTTTCTATGGAAAACTACATCAAGATAAAATGTTTGACAGCATGGATAACAGTCACATGACTCAAGAATCAACCTGCAATACTGCCTATATTCATAATGAAGTGCTGGAAGGACTACTTTACTCCACGTCTCACATGCCTGTGTCTGTTTTTTGGTATTGAGACATACCTATTTTACCAAAATGTAAGAGGATTAAGAACCAATGCCCAAGGACGCCCATACCCGGGGGCAGGGGGGGGCCGTGGCCCCCCCCCTAGCTTTCAGGGAAGGAAAAAAATATATAGTGTAGTCAGGTGTTTTACTTTAAAGAAAATTATTTAAATTCGGTATTATGTAGAAGTGGTTCAACACTAAGATATTATTGAATATTGTTTTTTACATGTCTACTTCATTTTTTATGTTAGTCCAAGCATTAGTTTCTGCTGCTGCGATATAAGGTGTTGTGTACAGGGAGAAAACGCTGTTCAAGCGCAACGCCCGTGGCGAGTCATTCCCCTTCGTAATGCTACCCAAGCTCACGCGATAACACAACACAACTCAACAGATTTAGACCAGTCAGTGTTAGACGACGCGACAGTGGACATGTGCTTGTAAACCGCGAAATGTTTTGCTACTTTTTCGTCATAATAATGTGTATGTTCACAAATAACATCTCAAAACAGATTTTTAAATAGTCTTTAGGTCTACAGTTTTATGCATCTGGTCTAGATTTAGTTTAGTGTATTCAGTCAGTATAAATAACTTAGGTGTAAATAAATCAGTGAAAAGTGTAAAGATAAAAACCATTGTTATTATGTAGTGTTTCTTAGTTTTCCTCATTCGTCACATCCGCTCAGAATATTCACAATTTTTAAGGTAAGCTTACACCTTTAAAGTTACTCAAATAAGAATTATTGTTCAGAAAAGTCTACAACGTAAAATTTATGTTGGAGTTTTGAATTTAGAGGAAAACCACTTTTTCCCTTCAAAAGTGTTTAAAGGGATAAGGATTCTGCTACCTTCAGTAGACTCGGAAGCAATTTACACTGGAATCCCGATTTTCATACGCTCACGGTCGCTTGGATTGCATTCGTAAAATCGTTATCTTCATAAAATTTTAAACACCCCCCCCCCCCCCCCCTGAAGATACATGTTATAATTTATTGAACGGAATGAATAAATATATATATAATATTAAATAGTAAAAACAATGACTGCCATCTGCCCTCTGCCCACCCCTGCGTTCCCCTTATTTTTTTAACATTCCACAACTTGCCTCATTGCACGAGTGATATAAAAGTGACATCTCAGCGACTAAACACAATTGCACCACGCATTGTATCATGTTAACTTTTGTGTGGTGACAGTAGGTTGTCTGACATGCCTTTCTTGGATATCTTTCCTTTTCGTAAGACGCGTGCTACTAAAATAAATTTATATTTGAATTTGCAAACTTGTCCACTCCTTGCCAGTGACGACTGAACACAGAAGAGACTTTCCAGGGTCGGGTTGATGAGCTGGAAGAATTCCCTGCCTTGCATTTTTTTGGACTTCACATTATCATATTTATCAGTTAATCTTTAACAGATCGGCTTGAAAAATATTAATGAACGTACTTTTAGTAACATAATCGAGGAGAATTAGCACACAGTTCAGTGTACACCTGTATTGTTTCATAAAAGTGATCAAAGGTAGGGACTGGAAAAATTCGCGGTTTCAATGACCACTAGGATAGACTCCACGATTCTCTATGTACTCGGGCAACTATCACCTGGTCATTGGCTACCGACTCGGGACACCTGTTTACTGCGATTCTTATGATTCGATACTTCTTTTGTTGAGCGATTGCCATTGGCTCAGAGTCCTTCAGGTAAATTGCGGTCCAATCACTGACGCAGCATTAAGCTAAACGAGTTTGGATTCCAGTCTGTCTCGAAAGGAATCCGCAAATTTTTACGGTCTCTAATCATAGTCTTATTTGGTGAAGAAAAACGCTACTCTGTAACGACAGACATTAATTAAAAACACAGTACATTTTAGTGCGAGAAGCCCTTGAATTTGTGATAGCCATAGGGAATTATTTGTTTGTACAGTAAGTTAAAAAAAGCTTAGTTTAAAATCCGCTCGTCGCGTCTACTTGCTGCGTCACTTAACCATTTTTGAGAGTTGTTTACTGAAAAACCGATGCAGCGAAGGTAATGAATGCGACACATGTCAAGATAATGGCATAGGTTTCTGGAGATTAGCGGAAAGGAGAGGAAGTAGCTACTCAATATCGTTTCTTTCTCTCATGCTTCACAAGGTTTCAAGCTCAGTTTCTATGCTCACGAGCTGGAAATGTTGGAATGGGTAAGGAATGTTGAGTATAGTTCATTTGCGGTAAAATAAATATTTAAACGGCCTTGACATAATTTTTCAGTTGAAGAAATTTCGAACTTTGCGACAAATAAAGTGTACCTAGTCCATTTTTTCTTTTCGATTTTGTGTTTAATTAATATTTTTATATGTTTTCATTGTGTTTTTTTTTTATTAAATATATTTTGGTGTCAAATTTTCCGCATTTTAGATGGTTCCTGAAAAATATATTCGTAAAATCGCGGCTTCGTTGAGTCCGGGCTCCGTAAAATCGAGGTTCTAGTGTACTCTTAATTCTGAAGTTAAGTACTGAACATGTTATTAAAGGGTTTATCAGGGCCGTATTTACGCGCAGGCTATCTAGGCTGTAGCCTATGGGCCCGCACCACAAACGGGGGCCCGCACCACACGACACGAAAAAAAAAAAAAAATGCTGTGATTTGGATCTTATATTATTAAAATACGCGTCGACATAGTGTCCAGCTGTTTTGTGTGGATTAATTGCGCCGAACTAAACTCTTCTGTGGAAAGCTGATATATGAGTTGTGTCAGCATTTAGAAATTTTCGATTATTTTCATTGGTTTTGTTGTCACTTAATTCCTTAACCTCTAAATACTGTTTGGTTAAATTTTCTAGTTTAATAATAAACTATTTTTTCTGCGCTTTACTATCACTAAATAAACTTATAGTCATCAACTACTGAATCCATCTGTGCTAATTTTAAATGATAAGCAATTCTGATTCATATCGAAACATAGTAATATTCATTTAATTGTGAAACTATAATTATAAGCGAAGTTCACGTGTTGCATTTAAAAACAACTATTTTCTGACTGTGATAACATATTAAAATCGTTTCTCTCCCAAAGTTAAAACTTTTGACCAACACGTATTAAACTTTATAATCATTTTAATTTAATTTGTATGCGACATTTATTTAGGGGTAAAGAGAGCAATTAGTTGAAGGACTGTATTCTTGATATTCGTGTACCCCAGACGCTGCAAAAATATAAGGACTGTATTCCTGCATTTGTGTTGCTAAAAATGCATTTGTTTCAATAAAATAGTTAATATTAATTAATAAAGTAGCCAATAAAGTTTTTGTTATGGTGAATGAGTACTGTGGTCTAGTATTTTAGTAACAGGACAAAAATTTTTAACAGGGTCAGAACTGGAACTATTTTATGGCTAGTAACAAGCCGCAGTTAGTCTTCCAAAATATTAAAAATACTTAATACCTCTAAGTCTGGCCCCCCCCTACAAATTATCATATGGGCGCCCTTGCCAATGCCATTGAATTTTTTGAGAATCTATCAAATTCAGATAATGACATATCTCTCACAGAAACTTGTTTTACAAATAATATTATAAACTCTCACTACTGCAATGAATACTACTATATATTTATAACAGACAAAGCCCCCTCACCAACTTTAATGGAAAGAGGTGGCAGTGTTTTGATTGCAGTAAATAAACAAATTCAAAAATGTTTTCTCAACTAATGAATTTGACCACCTGGGATTTGAAGCTGTTTGGATTAAATTAAAATTAGAAAACCTATCTAACTAATCATATAATTCTTGGTAACATTTATATTCCCTCACAAACAACACCCTCACAACTACTATTTTGAAGATCTTGGAGAAAAATTTGCAAATACTCAAGAATATATATTAATAATTGGCAATTTCAACATACCTGATGTTGACTGGAATCAGATGCAAACACATAGTATATTACAACCTAGAATTAAAACTAAAGCTCGGGCTTTAATCAACTTTGCCTAAGCCATGTACTGATCAAAATTGAACTATTCCCAATCAGCCAATCATCTGCTAGACCAATGCTTTTCTAATCTTTAGCACTGCTTGGTTAGTAAAGCTGTAGATCCACTAATCAAGGAAGACTTACCTCATTCAGCTATACAGCTAAACATTAAAATGGACATTGTTATCAGAAAATATAAATATTTCTACTTTTTTTTTTTTAAAAAAAACTATCTATCTTGGACTATTTAATGCTATCAAAGATCATAATTGATCAGACTTCTATAACATTAGTGTTGTAAATAGTTTGGTGGATTATTTACCATCCAAAATGAATCGGCTCATAAATGATTTTATATATATATATGTATGTATGCAGACCTGCCAACTCTCACGATTTTGGTGTGAGGCTCACGATTTTAAGGTCCATCTCACGCCCTCACGCCAAAATAGTGTTTCCTCACGATTTTTCGGGGCCACAAGATTTTTTTTGTAAAAGTTACTATACAAGTTTTACGAAAGCTTACAGTAACGAGTTTCCATCAATACTCGAGTCACGTAAAGGAAGCAATTTTGCATTTTGTAGCGTGTACCATTCTGATTTTTCTATCTCGCATAGTGGAAGAGAAGACATTGTGAAACATGTCACTACAAAAAAACACAACTAACATGTGAAGTGTATTGCTTCCAATAAAAAAATTAATTTTGCTGTAAACAGTGATAATAGTCTTACACGAGCAGAATGTTATTTTACATCTTTTTTAGTTGCGGCCCGGCATGATCACTACACGACAGTGCTAAATTATGTTCAACTAAATTAAATCTGCAACCTATAATTTTTGAAGTAAATTTTGAAGCAGAGACCATGTAACACAGTTACCTACAGGTATGTCACTTAAATTTAAAGATTCTCATTTGTTGTTTTTTATATCTAACCTGTATTTATGTGCCTGAAAGTTTTTATCGAGGACCTCATGATTTTTTTAATTTGAATGTTGGCAGGTCTGTGTATGTATGTACACACACATATACATACTAGATAATGCCCGGCATGCGTTGCAATGCCTCAATCAATTTTTTTTGTAATTTTTTAAACGTATACTAAGCATCTCTCTTTATCTCTCTAATTCTCTATCTCTCTATGTATATCTCTATAACTCTCTCTATCTTTCTATTTATATCTCTATCTCTATATATCTTTCTACATATATATCTCTATATATCTTTCTAGCGGACCCAACAGACATTGTCCTGCCCAAATGTACATATGGCGGTAAGCATTTCTACGCTGGACATTTTGTATCTTCTCATTATACATACCCCTCCTCTTGGGCACGCCATTGCCGTTACCAAAAACCTTTCCCATGTTTACGCAGAAGGCAACAACAATGCAAAAGCCCATTGCCATGGAGGCTAATTATCAACAATGCTTAGTTTTTTTGCTTTTAAAGCATGTTTTTTTAGTTTTTTTTTTTAACTCAGAATCGAGATAAAATATCCAATTGTGAATCTAAACCATCCTCGAATCCCCGTGAACTCACACAAAAAATTCAATCAAAATCGGTCCAACCGTCTAGGAGGAGTTCAGTGACATACACACGCACACAAGAAATACATATATAAAGATTTATGCACACACACATTTACACATATATATACATATATATACACACACACACACCTTGTACTGTAAAAACCACATCAATGTATTCTCATGGGTATTCCAAACAATTATTTCAATAATTTTATTTAAACAAATAAAAAAAAAATACCATAAATTGTATACATATACCGTATTTACTCGTGTATAGCGCGCCCTCGTGTATAGCGCGCACCACGATTTTTGCAACTAATTCCAAAGAAAAAAAATTGAAATTTTTTTTTTCCCATAAATAAATTTTACTAACATTTTGTGGTACCTGATTATTTAAATTGATGTGTGGTGATGCATCAGGAAAATACATAAACTCTGCTGTGTAAACGGAAGATAATGAAGCGCTATATCGTCACAACTGGTACGTGGAAGAAAGGAAGGGAGGGAGGCGTGCCGCGCTACGTTGCTAAGCTGGCGCGGAGAACTAGATGACTCACCGGTCGCTGCTGGGACGAGGAATGGAGGAAGCGAAGAAGATGGGAGGGGGGGAGGGAACTGGTGACAACATTCTCTCTTTCTCTCTCTCTCTTTTTACTAGCTTCTGAGCAGGCTTTCTGTAAAGGGGGGAGGTCTAAAAATAAACAAGAGACCATGATGTGCGAGCTTGCGCGCGCGTGTGCGTGTGCATGTGCGTGTGTGAAACAGAGGCCTTGTTGCTTGTGCGTATGTGTGGGGGCTGGCCAGAAGCGTCACCCGTCACCCGGCAGTTAACGACTTCCAGTCCTCCCCGCCTCCCCCCACCAAACTTTTTTTTTCCGTGTATAGCGCGCATCCTTATTTTTTTCCTTTACTTGAGGGGAAAAAAGGGCGCGCTATACACGAGTATATTCGGTAATAGAAACCTATATTGCTATTCACTTATTTTCACAATTTCATAAAGAGACTAATTCTTTTTACCTAGAGTTAAATACAATTGGCTTCAAAATATTAACAACAAAATTAAAAAGTGTGGTATATGTAAAGTTGTGTGGTTGGTAGAGAGTCGATGGTGTGATATATGTAATTGTGTGAGGTTGGCAGACAGGACACTGAACAGAGAATGGATAGAATGTAATTGTTTTGTGCAAGAAAATGTTTAAGAAATGTATCGTTAGTAGAAGTAATAAAGAGTGCAATGAAGGAGCAAATGAAAGGGTAAAATATGACAAAAATGACCCTACAAATATTGAAATTACGTCAGGATTATGAGAAAAAGCAGTGAACAACAAATGTCCCTTAAAATAAATGATAATGTTACTAATAACCCTACAAATTGTGAACTAATTTGCTGAATATTTCTCTAGTGTTTACATAACCCCAATTTGCAACAACAGTCCCCCTATTTACAACTTCTCTAATTTTTCTATCCCTATGGTTAACATCACTGAGACACACAACCTAAAAATCCAAAGAAAAATATTGTCCTATCATGATTGTTATTTACTTCAGTGTGATATTTCTGCTGTTGCCGAATGGTATAACATAAACATAGTTAATATTAACAATGATCAAACTACCATCATAACCTCCTCTATAAAAATCCGCTCAATAGTTTTTGAATACAAACTTGCAAATTTAACTATCTCGAAGTCATATGTTAAAGACATAGGTATCTTAATTGAGTCTAAGTTATTTCCAAATACATATTGAATCACTCCTGAATTACTTGGTCTCATTAAATTGATTACATATCATGCATCGACTGTGGACTCCCACTCTGATTATACTGCTCTTGTCAAGTCTAAACTTGAATATGGGTCAATAATTTGAAACAGCATCAATAATACAGATATTGACAAACTCAACAGAATACAAACTAAACTATCAAAATTCATATTCCAAAAAATAAATAATTTTATTAATTTAGATTTAAATTCCATCTTTCAGATAGTTTTAAAAATGGACAGCTAATGCAGATAGTGCTAAAGCACATAAGTAGGGGGAGGAAGCCAATTCTGGGACAGTGTAAACATTGATTATGCAATGATGGCGGCCTCCAGCAGACAATGTTTTGTTGTCAACGTTATGTAATCAATGTTTACACAGTCCCAGGCCAACAAGATGGCAGCTTCCAGCAGACGACGACTTCTGGTGGCCGCCATCATTGCGTAATCAATGTTCACACTGTCCCAGAACCGGCTTCCACCCCCTACTCACATATACGAAATTTACACGAAAACTCATACTTTCATAACACTTACTATAGTATTTGTTTATTGGCTTCTAAAAAAATATAAATGCAAATTTTTTTAATAAAACATTGATTTATTTGAAAACTGGATATCTTGCAAACAAATTGTCAAAGGAACAATGTCGCAGAAATGGCTAAACTTTTACAGTACATCCATTTTCAGTAGCTTGTTGCAAGAAAGTGGCTGCTTAAGAGAAAGTTTCCGTGATTGTGAGTTGCACGCAGCACGCTGTGATGAATAAAATTAGTGCTAAATGGTGACTTGCGCATCTCATGTTGTTATCTGCAACTATGCTTGCATTGGGATAGAAAATAAAGGCACTAGTGAAAGAAACCAGTAACAATGTAGACAGCTTTATCATTTTCTACAACGTACCTGTTTGTGGTTGCAGCTCCACCAAATAGGCCCACATTGATTTGACAGCTTGTGTGAAGTAACCAATCTCTGCATTTGGGTGCAGGCCGAACACTTCCGGCGAGTTTACCAACGGCAGGGCATCAATGGCCCCTGTGAGCAATCAGCATTGCAACAGAATATGACAACTCATTTTTTCCTCAAGGATTTTTTAATATTCTACAGCATAAGGGAGCCGCCTGGCTGGGCACAAGAGCCTCAAAGCAACACTGGCTCCAACACACGGATCTTTGCCTTTACACACAAGGTACAGAACGGACGTGCTGTTTTTGCTCAATAACGTGCCTCTATGGGACAAAGCTGCAACCCCAGTAATTTTTGTCGGATTATCTAAAAATAACGGTCCCTCCATGTAACTATTCCACTTACAATACTGTGTACACAAGTTTTAATACCTAAAAATGCCTCTGTAAAACCCAGTTTTCGCCTTTTTCGCTGTCAAAAATATACACGTTAAAAATATAACTACTATAAGAAAGTGCAATGGCTATTAAATGCTATTCATAAAAAAAAACTTTTAATAAATCTTGAACACCCATAATTCTGGATGTTATTTGGCGGCTGAACCAGGCGACCACCTTAAATTCAATAACCACTTTGGAATATGTGGTTTAAGTTGCAAAGTGGATTTAAAAAATTAATTTTTGGAATAAAGACATGGAAGATATGCTTGCCATACATATATCATCAGAAAATTATGAAAACAATTTAAATTCTTGTAGCATTAAAATATTATTCCATATCACTAAATTGGTTTGTGGTTAGATTAGCACTTTCTGTTTATGATTTTAATAATATTTTGGTGAACATGTTTCGACATAAAACAACTACTTGTAATGTGCTATTTACGTTATTATGCCTGGCTACATTTAATTTGAATTTTGATTGCTTCCATGCAAGATGTTTCTAAAAAGTAAGTATGGTACATCAACTTTTTGCATTTTTGCAAAAAAAAATATGGAATAATACAATAAATATGGTATGTGACTCACGCAAGTATTCCTCTTTGTTTGAAGCTTGGGGTATCACATAGTCAATAGCTTGATCATGGTAGAAATGAAATGGTTGGAACTCATCGAACAGGAAGTCTCCCATGTATTCCTCCATGTATGTTTGGACAATTCTGCGATCAAAGTCATCAATGACTCTACCACCATACATAACCTGTAAACATTGGAGAAAAATTTTAATGTACACAGCTCATATAAAACTACACATCAGTTTATTTTTTCCACATGTAGAACCCAGAAAAAAAGCTTGAAAAATTCTGGTACCTAACTGTACAAACAGGATGCATGTACTTTTTAAATAAACAATTGAAAGTGTTGGTAATAGAATGAATGTTTAAAACTGGGGAGAGGGGGCTTTAATTTTTATGAATTAAGTCCATTTTTAGTTGGTTAAGTTACATTCAAGTATGTTTAATACATTATTAATTTTCTTCAAGAACACTGGAATAATAATAATTTAAAAAACACACTATCTCAAGTTAAATTTTTTATTTTGATAAAACTTATGCATATCTATAGAATTTTTTTGAGTATTTGTTATAATGCTGTAAATGTAAATAATTTTGTTATAAACTACTTGCAAGTACTCTGATAAAAGGATATATAGGTTGTATATTTAACAGCTTAAAAATATGACTCTGTAGTATTTCATAAAAAAATTCTTTTCACATATTACAGAAACATGTTTAAGGTTATAATGACCTATTTTAAAATTGTTACAAAATATTGAATGGGAAGGTTCGTGAAGGATAACCCTATTAATAAAAAATCTATTAATTTACTAGTCTACAATTTAAGCCTGTTTTCTTAAATGGCCAACAATTTAATTTCTGTACATACAATCTAAAAAAAAACATATTATAAACACCTGCTTAACTACACAGTACTTTGCGTTTCTGTCCACGCACTTCCGTCATCCGATGCCCACTCACAACTCACCCACTGCTCTGCGTCACAAAACTTTTGCCAAACTGTTGCTAGCCTGCTGATTACCCTCACTGGTATCGCAGAACTCCGCTCCGGACCAGACTGCTCGCTCGTCGGCTCGTAGCTTATATACCCTCGGGGGGAGAAGAGGGGGGGCAGGAAACTATCTCGAAAGCTTCAGAATGCAGCGCAGGTTTCCCCTATCTGCCCCCTTCCCCCTCCAGGTCCTGGCAGAAACCTCTCGAGAGACAATATGGCACTACACGTGCCGATAGCAGAGGCAGCTGGCGCACTCGCACGCGTTTATCGCGAGGCGGTCTGGGGTATGTGTATGGCGGCACGTTTTCAAAGAAGCACTGGCGCACTGTGCACAATGCTTATCGCACTATGTTCGCTAATAAAGAAGGCAACACCACGCATGGCGCAAAAAACCTGAACCGCAACGCACTTGTGCACAATGCTTATCGCGCTATGTTCGCTAATAAAGAAGGCAGCACCACGCATGGCGCAAAAAACCTGAACCGCAACGCACTTGTGCCTCACATCATGCAGACTTGCATGCTTTGGAACTCTCTCCTCGTAACAATATTAACACTAATCACATGTTACTCTTGTTATTTTGAGTCATTTACATAAATTTTGTTAAGAATAATAATAATTGCTTTAGTTCTAGTTGAATAGGTTAAAACATGTTTATGGATATAATGATAACCTAATTTTTATTATAAAGTTTTCAGTTGTGTTTAGATAGTAATTTGTATGATGTAACTTTCGTGATAGCTATGAAGTATGAGATACAGATGTGTCAGCTCATAACCATGAGAATGACTTTGATCTGTGGAATTCCTAATGTTTCTCTAGATGTAATTTCTTGTATACAATCAGAAAACACTGTGTATTTGGAAAGTCTTGAGTGCTTCTCATGCGATATACTGTTTTGTGTTAGTCAAAAGTCTTACACAGCTTGGTGACATAGAAATTGTACTTTACAATGTGTAAATTGATTCAATGTTGTCCTCAAATCATTGTGTGTTAACTAATTCCAAAAGTAAATTCTTAATTTATCTTAATGTCTACACCACCCAACATCTTTTTTTAGTGAATCCAAGAACTATTATGTGATTGGATTGCTTATAGCTGAGCCAATCCGATTCATAGCAATAAATGAAAATCTCTTTGTTGTACATTGAACATATGAATTGCAGTCAAAAAATCAGGTTTGATTGCTAAATTAAGTTTCTAAGCTGTCCTATGTGTATTCCGAGGCTGCATTTTGTTCCAAGGTGGTACCATATTTGAAGCCTTATTAGGCTATTAATTCATAAACTGTTATGAATTTTATGTTAGTTAATGGTTGGGTATGTGGGGTATTAAGATTTTAGAATTATAGTAAACGGTTTTAATATTTCAGTTAAAGTTGGATTTTTAATGGAAAAATCTATGTTATCAAAAAATCACATCAACACTAAATATTTTGAAAATAAGTTTTGAAAGTTATTTTAAGGTTAATTTATATATGATAAATTTCAATCGTATTTATCTACATAACTAAACATGTGTACCTATTTTTTTTTAATAATTATGATAATATAAAGTTAAACTATAATCCTTTTCAGGATAATATTTTTGACTTACTAATACTTTATCAAAAAAATTGCGAAGTAAGTTTTGATTCATAATTTACTGCACCATCATACAAAAGAATTACTCACCTCACCAATTAAATACTTGAGGCTCCCCCACGGAATGTGAGGATCATTGGCCTTCAGTGCTTTGGTGAGGTATGTGTCCAATATGTCCATGCATACATTGAAATCTGATTCATTGAAGTCATAGTTAATGTTCCAGCCAATTTTCTCATATTTTCGTCTTTCCTATAAACAAAAATTTACTACAGTTCACATATCATTTCCTATCTGTAAGTTATCATTAGTAACCTTGTTTAGCAATACTCAGTGCTTTATTTGAAAACATAATTTTATCTCTAAGTAAATTGTTTAATTTTTACTCAATGGGCAACAATTTACACATTAATACAGTCATATGAAGAACATGTGTCTTCAATCTCTCAATATGAATAAAACTGAATATTCAGTAATTTTTAAGTAAGGTTTTCCTGATCTGCATACCAGCCTAATATCTAAATATATATATATATATATATATATATATATATATATATATATATATATATATATATATATATGTGTATATATATATATATATATATATATGTGTGTGTGTGTATATATATATATATATATATATATATATATATATATATATATAATATATGTTTCAACAGAATAATAAACATATACCACAATGGTTAAAAAGAGTAAACTTGTAAATTTCAAGTTTATTTGAGATAAAAAGCCAAAAATCTAGATCCCATAGGTTTAAAGTACAGTAAGTCCTCTATTTACGTCGTACCGATTTACGTTGTTTCGGATTAACGTCGCTAATGTTTGTGTACTCATGTTTCAATTTAAGTTGTCGCCGATTCACAATAACGTCGTTTAAAATGACCGTAAATCTTTATTTTAACCAAAACACCGTATATAATTCGTTTATAATTCTTTGTTTCCTTCGGTAGTTAATTTATGCTATGTAGCGTAAGCTACACGTTTACCGCCTTATCTTATCATACATCATGAGGGACGCTTCCTGCTCTCCGCTGCTCTCCGCACGGTGATGCAATACTACCAGCCCGCCCGCTCGGCCACCCACGTATCTCGCACCTAGAAGTGTTATCTACTTCCCGCAACGACACAGCATTTTCTCCTACCCCTTCCGGCCGACCTTGGGCCGTGGTCGGCCGGTGGCATGAAACATGGCTCATTTTGCGTCGTTTCTATTTACGTCACGGTTTTCAGGAACGTAACCCCGACGTAAACCGAGGACTTACTGTAGCTACTTTTATGATGTGCTGCTGAATTCACTATGAATGAATAAAGCACAATTAAAGTGAAAGGTCTGTATTTCAGTCACACTAATATGCAGCACAATCTGTACTCAAACACAAATTGAGCTGCTAGCATTCAGGTGTTTTGGGTGGATTCCTGCTGTTGACTTTGGCTGACAGGTTGCATTACTGCTCTGCTGGCGCTATTAGTTCGCTCAGAGTTTATGGTTACTGTTGGTTTTCATTTCAGTACAGTATATTTTGTTTTCTAGCTGGTTAAATTTCACATTTAAAATTTAAAATTTCGTATTCTCGTTAAAACTACGTACCGTATTTACCTGAATGTGACTGAATATGATATGACCCCAAAATTTTCGATTATGAGTTTATGAAAAAGACTTTATGGATTGGAAATAGCAATTCAAAAAATACATAGCACTTGAAAATTATTATTTTATTAAATCCATTCCATATTTACTAGACCCTTTATGGTGCCACTTTCTTCAGTAGAGTGATTTACATGGTCTCTTTTGAAACACCAAGCTGCAGTTAGAAAAAATATTGTGTTCTATGACTGCAGTTAGAAAGTCAGGAATTGGGGGGGGGGGGGGGGGGGGGGGTGGAGGAAAGAGCTATTCACAAAGCAAAGAATGTGGTAACATTGGTGGTCATCTGGGAGGGTGAAAGAAGAGGGGGAGGATGCCTCCCCCAGCAGCCACAGTGAAGAGAAGCAGAAGAAACCCAGTGACAAACTCCATGTGCACCCTCTCCTTCATCCTGCATCGCTCATCTGTCACGCCTGTGCAGAGGTTCAGGAAGCTCCGGACTAAAGTGGCATATGTGACATGTTTTAGATGCTGAGCCTTTAGTTTTTTCATCTAAGCTGTTCTGAATGGCAAGATACAAGTTTGTGATTGTAATGCGGCCTCCACTTTTAGTTTCCACAGTATTGGTAAATCATAGCATTATATTCAGGTAAACACGGTATACTGACGTTCGATAATCTGGCCAACTTGCTAATCAGGCATGGCTGTGATCCCAAATGTGCCAAATTAAAGACCTTTTACCGTATCTACGTGTGCCTCAATACGGAGTATTGGTTTCAAAGTCTGAGTAAATGTAAGGTTACTGCTTATGCACCATAGCTAGTAATCAGTTAATAAAAATTGTGTTAGCATAACTTACATCCTTTCAAAATATTTTTTTAATTACACTTAAGGTTGTAGTCCCCCATAATCAAAAGTTGTAAGTTTGGTAGAGTTGTAAAGTAAGATTTACACAACTGCTTTTGATGATAATTGATGGCTTAATTTCTCGTTCACTGGTTGCAAAGTGATGCTAAAATAAATGCAGTTGCCAATGCTTGGTTCTCAAGCTCAAATGTGACTGTAATGAACAAATTAGGAAAAATGATAAATTCTTCTTCATTATCATTGTTAAAATTTTGGCACCATTCTAATGTAAAAATCTAACTGTAAAACCATTTTGAAGAAAGGCAGTAGAGACTTGCCAATCTTTCATTGAAAAATTATTAAGTCACCTAACATTTAATACACTGATGTACCCACTGGCCCTTTTCTTAACGTGAGCTGTAAAGATGTGTTAGTGATAAAAGCTGCTTTTATTAAACCTATTTTTACTAGGAAATCATTTTAATTTGAGCTCAAAAATTAATTAATGATGCAGTGTGTAATTCATCCATAAGACCCAGTTTTTAAAAAATTGGTTTACCTCCTTATTTGCCCAGATCAGAAAAGATAAAATTAAGAAATTCAAAGCAGTCCCTATGAAATGCAAATAGTAAAAGGGTGAATACTGATATACAACGAATTACCAATAAAACATTTCTATTTAAACTCACCTGCACTACAGCATGGAAGAATGCCAGAACATACACAAGGGGCTTGTAGAAAGGATGGTAACACCTGTCCAGACCATCCGGAGGTATTTTATGAAATGTGCTCCGCAGATTCAGTTTCAAGCCATTGGGTGGTTCCATAACAACTGCACAGGTTGTTAGTTACATTAGAGACTCTGTACAACCGATTTAGGTAAGTAGATTTCTACATATCTTAAGCATTAACTTTAACAACTTTAATTATCTAAATATTGCTCCAACATATACTTCACCACTGCAACTAAATTTTGAAGTAACAATATTTAGTTTAGCATTAATTTATTGCAAAAAATGTGTTAAGAAAATGTTTAATTCACACTATAAAAAAATTATTAATAAATCAGGAAAAAAAAATGTTAGGTTCCAGGACTGTGTAACAAGAAAGGGGAATTTGGATTGTGCATTATCATTGCATAAGACCATAGAAAGTAATGTATAAAGGAGGGCAGTTAAAAAACTAAGATTGTAAAACTAATATATTTAGTTATTTACCATGATAGTGATCATGAAAGTGGATTTAAGTAAACGTTTTATTTTGATCTTCAGATGCATGTCAATCAAAAAAAAAAATTTGATTATTGTACTACTGATATATCGTACAAATATACTACATATTTTAAAATTGTATGAATAATCTGGGGCTTTAATTTTAAGACCTAAAAATAAATAATTTTGAACCGGATGTACACCAACTTTGAAAACCAAAAAAATGCAAGAGATTTGACATAACCGGCAATTAACCGGGAAAAAAGTCGCGAATTTCTAGATAATTCTAGGTTGTTTTTTTTAAAGTTAAGTTTTAAAGTTTTAAAGTTTATAATGTTTTCCTTTTTCAGACGGGCGAGACTTAGCCTCTTAATTTTGTTTGCCCTTCCATGCCACTAGGCCAACAGTGAACGTCTTTATGAGCAAACGTAAGTTGCTGAAATCACACTAGCACGACACATAGGATGCGATGCAACAGAAAAATATCCAGATGCATGCCTGCTCCTTCTACCTTACTGTTTTAACTTCTGCCAGTGATACTTATCTTGGCAAAATAAGGTTGCTCACAGCGCAAAATTGTTTACCCCTTTCATGCAAGCACAGCAGACACTGCATCATGCAGTTCGTTATCTAGAAACTTTGGAGCATCGTCTGGTGAAGAAACCTCAACTGCGTACAAAATACCTGACCTTTATGGAGGAATAATTGCAGTGTGGCATGATGTTATATCAGCCTATTTTCTTCCTCATTATGAAGTTATCAAGACGGAAAGCACCACTACCAAGCTACGCATGGTCTTAATGCATTTGCTAAGACCTATTAAAACATGAGCCTAAATGACATGCTGATGACTGGCCCCCAAGTTGCAGACAAAATTTCGAAAAATTCTGCTTCGTATTCCTGTTAATGCAGTTGTATTCACTGCGGACATCAAGAAATTGTCTCGACAAATACTGGTAGGCAAAGAACATCAAGACTTTGAATGCATTGTATGGCAATGTTTTCCAACTGCTCCTATAGTGCACTATGATTTGCAGACTGTTACTTACGGTGTTTCATCTGCCCTAAATAGTCTTTTGCACCCTGACCAAATCACTTGAGAAGCTACTGCCTAGGCTGCTACAAGTTAATTGCAGCATCCTTTACCAGCGGACAGTGGTTTTGATCTCTAACAGATGTCAACAAGATCATGTCATAAGTGAACACTTTGCCTCCTCTTTCCTTTGCTGCATATACGTGCGTTCAGGCTTTGTGACTCATGCCCTTAACCCTTGTTAAGTCATCATTATTTAAGATTAGCACCATCGTGTGTATGTTGGTTGCTTGTGTTGGAAATTTCTATGGTTACTTTATTGTAGTTTGAACTCACTCTGTTAAATTATTATTACCAAAACTGTCCTCTGGAAGAAAATAATCGAAATAAAGGACACAGAGACTAGTTAAAGGAGTGCAGGAGAGAGGAGAAAAATGGAACAGAGTGAAGGAGGAGGAATGGTGGAGTGACACGGCAAGATGGAGGCATTTTACTTTGCTACCCAACCACACGCTGGAAGCAGTTGAGGATGATGATGATGATGATGATGATGATGCTCAACAACCAGAGCTCAATGAACCAACCTTTCAGAGAGCGCTGCAAGATCCCAATGGGGAAATCCGGGCTGGGGTCGGTCGTCAGCCAGAGTCGGAAGTCCTGATGAGGATCAGCGATGCTCTCCAGTAGCTTCTCGAGGTCGCGGACAAACCTCAGGAGCAAGTGGCAGTTCTGGAGCATCAGCCAGTGGCCGCGAACAATGGCTGTCTCCAGCAGACGTACCGCAGCCTGCACAAACACCATCAGTCAGGGCTACATGTCCGCGCAATTACATTTCATCCGGTGACAGCATCCACAAACACAAACTCTGCTAAACCAAACTGCGAAAAAATACTAATACACCACAATATTTAATAATCTCCTATTAAATTTCTCAGTGGGCTGCTACTGAGAAGACACGTGGATAATATCCACCAAAGTAAATTGTTTTAACAACTGTTATTAGAGGAAAATATATTTTGCACATTTTTAACTAGACTAATGCAACATTTGTGACTAGACTTACTGAAAAGCATGAACACACATGTATTCTTCTAAAGCAGTGGTTCACAAAGAGTGAACAAGGACTCACTGGTGTGCCCTAGAAGATTCATGTGTGCAACTTATGGTATTCCAGATATTAAGTATATGTGTCCAGATAGAAAAATAAATAGAGTTACTCTATTATACCATTTCATTATGGATATACCGCTTTTTTTTACTAACACACCATTATTATGTGTTATTTGAACGACTCTACAACATGTTTTACTCGAACAGTGATTTAGTTCAGTACAGTGCTATAGTTGCTCTTTAGTGTTTGTATTGTATTGTAACAAAATAAATTGAATTATAGCGAAATAAATCAAAAGAAAAGATTGAAATGTATTGAAATAATATATTTCTCTACATTTTAAGTGAAACAAACGAAATAATCTGAAACGAAACAAATGGAAATGCAATACAACCAAATGTAAAGAAATGAATTGAAACCTAATGTATCAAACTAAATGAATTGAAACAAATTAATTGATCAAAATAATTGATATTTTGTATTTTTTTATCACATAATTTTTTTCTGTAATAGCTGACTCAATTATAACATATTTATCATAAATTTGTGTTTGGTGCACCTACAATTATTTGAAGGATTTTGAATGTGCTCAAACTTTAAAAAGTATGAGAAACTCTTTTCTATAGTATTTATTTAGTTTATTTATTTCCTATATGCATAATATAACACAGCAGTGGCTACTTAATCAGGTATGTTCAGGATCACAGCCTTGCTGGATTATCTAATGTCAATATAGTTTTTATTAATACAAAAGAAAGTATTAATATACAGTTCAATGATATTTTAAACACATTCTAATAAATCACTCTATGGCAAGTAAACATGCTCCTAGAGCACTACTATTTAAAAAAGTTTGTGATATCACATTTCATCAAAGTTAACAAATCCTTTAATCCACCCAAATAATACCTACTAAAGGCAAGCAACTCAATTTGGATTGAATTAAAGAATATTCTGAACCGAAGAATGGTGGATTAAAGAACATCAACTACTGTTTATAAATATATATATAAAATTTTCCAAAAGAGGCTGCTACTGAAAACTGATATTACATGAACACATCTCTTAAGTATCACTTATTACTTGAGACAAGACTTTATGGTTTTATTTTTTAAATAAATTTGTTTTAAAAAAAAGAGACTTTGGTTTCATTTTGTTAATAAATTCTTTTTATTCATAAAGATTGTGTATTCTTTGACAAGTAATACAATCAGATATTTCTCCATACTAATTTCACCAAAATAGTGCTATTTTGACTTCTACATGATGCACTTTTGCAATAAAATACATAGTTTGTAATAAGCCTGTCTAGGATAGAATTATTTGAAATAAAATAAAGCTCAAGTACATGTGTGTTTGGAAAATGTACATATGCCAAGAAAGTAAAAAATTAGTACACCTATCCCTCACTTAGCACGACTAATTCGTTCTTAAAAATGCTCGTGTTATTCGAAATCGCGTATTCTGTAGCATTAGTCTCCATAAATAGCAAGGCTAATTTATTTAATATGTTCCAAAATTGTGTAGGAAAATTGACTTTACGTAATATAAATGCGTTGAATAACACTCAACTATAAATATGTCACACCATTTATCTTTATATGCCTACCATAGTACTTTTTATGACAAATACGACACCGCGTACAGAGAGATATGTGGTTATGTACTTTATCGGCAGTTGGCTGGGTGACTTTCCCGCCCGGGCGTGACCAACTCACGTCGCATATCTTTCCAAACCATCCTTTACTGACAGTGAAACAAATATTACTGTCCGGATAATTACATTTTAATTTTAAAAAAAATTAAAGTACTTATTCGCGTATCACTACCTGGTACACACCAATCCTGTCAGGTCAATGATTATTTTTTTCATTGCAACATTCATTTAACAACCTTTTTCACGTGAATCATCTGTTCATTTCTGTTCAAGTATCTTATGTAAAATATATTCCTGCTAGTACAACCAACAGCATCAGACTTACATAAACTTTTGGTAAGAGTCCTTATTTCGTACGATTGTGTGCACAGTTGACTTGCTTAAAACTAAAGTGCGAACAACATAAGCGTGGCCTTCATGACAATCTGCGCGCCGTAATACTTCTAGTGTTGTCTCAAATACTTGAACATGATGCATTATGAGTGATCAAGCACGTACAGTTCCCGGCAGCTGAATGGGCAGACGTTGCTTTTGTTTGAGTAAATTCCCTGCCACTGGCTAGAATGAGTTCACGGCCCGGTTTGTGGCCAGGCCACAACGGTACGTCACAGCGACATACGCAGACGTAAACACATTTGGTCCTTTGCACTCCATAGCCGCGATTTAACTTACCATAGCTGATGTTTGTACAACAGCCGATAGCATCTCTTCCCCTTTGTTTGTCTAACTGTATCCCAGGGCACATCCATTTTTTTTACAGAAGTTGAAACAGACATCGTGGCGTCGTGCTCGACTTTGTTTTTGTCTGCCGAGATTTCGTGCTAACTGAAATTTACAGACGTGCTATTCAAGACTGGGGCAGTAAAATTCACACCGCGCTAAATGAATCTGCACAATCTGAAGACGTGCTAAGTGAGGGATAGGTGTAATTAAAAATAGATGCAACCTTAAACACAAAGTAAAATTTTTTTTTTTTTTTGCTATTTATTTAGAAAATACCTTTTAGTACAAACTTCATGCTGACAAAATTACTTTCTTATAATTGAATACATTAAAATCTATGTTTCTAAGATATTTATGAGTTAAGTTTTTCTGAAAAGCTGATTAATCTGATGAATGTCTTAAAAAGAATTTCTAGAATTACTTTTTAATCTTCTTACTTTCCTAATATTCTATGTAGATTTTTAATTTCTATGATCATTCTATATTTTTTTTTTGGCAACTTGTACAAGCATTTTTTGATGCCATAGACTGTTGTGTTTAAAGTGACATTGGGAAAGTGAACATTTCTCACCTCTTCTTGACCTTGGCCCAAAGACAAGTGCCGAAACTTCACCCCACCACCAGTGGAATCAGCTAGTTTCATAAGGTCACTTGTCGGATCTGAGCCAGGACTGAGTATAAACACCACAGGTGTTGTAGGGGTGCTCTGCTCATAGATGTTGTTCAAACTATACAAACAGTGTTCAAAACACATTTAGAGAGAGAAATTAAATCATATATTGCAAGCACATATGCAAGTATATATTTATGTGTGTGTATAGTGTTTATTAATTTTACAGAAAAACCAAAACATATTGGGTACGAATCAGCAGGCACTATCAAAGAAGAGAAAGAAAAAATTTACATAAATTTTACTTAAAATTTTACTCAGAAACAACTTTAATTAACATTTTTCATGAATTGACTAATCTTGGATTCAAGATTGTTCATGTACTGCTCTGCCCTTATTTCAGATTGTACTACCCAACCCATAGTCTCATTTTCTTTTGTTAGTCCTGTCAGTTAGTAGTCTTATGTTTTGTCTATTGTGTATATGAATTTGTTGTGCCTAACTTTAAAGTTAACTAGCTTTAACTGTTGATAGGCATGTTACAAAATAGTTTATTAATTTAAAAAAGCAATATCTTCCTTTACAAGTGACTTAAGTTCTAAGAATACATTAAGTCTTATTTTTAATCCTTTAGGAGGAGAAGGTAGGAAGAGTAGATACGAACTATAAAATAAGTAGTTGTGAGAATTGAGAATGCTTATATGTTAAACAGTTTTACTTGCTTGATGAAATTTATCTCTTATAAGTATTTATTATTGTGCTAAAGTGCAATTTTATTTTCTTATATGTTTATTTGTTTAGTTAGTAACCCAGCTAGTTATTAACCCAGCCATTAGTGTAGCTACATTTCTTACAGTTCCATTGTTTTTCTAAGAGGAATTATAGTAAGGCTAGAATATTTTATCAATTTTCATTCCTTTTTATGATACTGCTGCACAGATTACATTTCATTGTTGGTTTTACATCTTTGAAATAGATTCAAAGTAGCAATTCTGGTTGTAAACTATCCTCTATGTATTAGTCTTCCTTGGTTTCTTAGCATGATAAAATTTGGAATAAACTACAATAATGAAGGGGAGTTTGAGCACTAGCTATAAACAAGGGGTTTGGACAGACATATTCATCAATCATCAAACATGCATCACTCACGCCTTTGTGGTTTATGATTCAAGATGTTAAATCAGCTTACCTTTCATTGCCCAAAATAACAACATACTAACTTCACTGAGATCTCGCATATATTTTTGTAACATCAAGGAAGGGGAGGGGGTGGGTGGGTTTATACCCTATCCCCCCCTCCCCTGCTCCCACCACTGACATCAATGTACCCCACATACGTGGCCTACACCCACTAGGCAAGAATCAGTTATCAACCATGGCCATGAAAGTCTATCATCTACTCAATACTCAACCTGATGACGGGAGGCGTGATGTACTGCTCCCCGAGAATGTCGACGATGTAATTCGTGACCGCCATGTATATGCGGTCCACTCTAAAGCACCGCAGCAGCATCAGCAGCTCAAACTTGTTCACCTTGGTGCTGTAGTCCCGCGGCAGTTCGGCCAACTCCGGCACATCCAGGTCGTACCACTGCACAAAGAGTTGACACAAGTTCCCTGTCGTGCACGGAGCCAAGAACTTTACCTCACCATCACCATATTGTTCTGCCCAAAACATCGCAGAAATGGTTCTTGACCAAGTCTGATAATGATTATTATGTATGAATTAGAATCTACGTCAATAAACACATTTGGCCACTGTTTTGGGCATTTAACCACCATGGTGCAGACTATGAGCTGATAAAAGTAACAGCTTCATGAGGTTACCATGTAATCATGCACACATGGCCATTCTCTGCCGACATATATGTGGATGTAATGACTTCTATGAGATGGACTGTAAATGTCAATTGCAACAAAAACAAATTTAACATTGAACTAAAAAAATCTAACCGCTTGTTACACACAGCATCAAAACTGACATAATTGTTAGGTCACTGTCTCCAAACGTTTATGAGAAGACAATGCTAAATCTGTGATGAAATGTTGTCATTGGCTGAAAATATTACATCTTCGCTGCAAGCTGTAAATGACCTCCTTCCCTTAGCCTGTAGCACTTCCACCATGAGCAAGTGGGGATCAATAGCATGACACCTTGTGAGCCTGCAACATCTCAGTGCTGGCCTGGACATGTTGCAGAGGGATTTAGGCACCGTCAAGTGACGCTTACTACAAACACTGGTTCTGAAAGTGTTAATTCTCGAGCAGTTATGATGACCTAATTGACTCATGATAAACATTTAAATTAGTTTAGATGTGAGTTCCATGTCATGTTCGAGAAAGACAGTGGACTAACGAGCGACAAATAAATAATGTTGGCTCCACAAATGTGAGTAGACATGAGACTTATTGTGAGAGTAGTTTTGGTGTAAGTTGCAGCACCTACTGAGTTCAAACTGTTAAAATAGGTACATTTGATTGACATTTATATTGATTGTGTAGAGCTAAACATAAGACTTTTTTAATTAATTATTTACAGTAAGTACTAAGCCTACATAGCTATTGTGATAGCCAGCAGGCACTTCATTGAATGTTATGAACTATATTAATTATACCTATACGAAAGGAGAACAAACACTAAATGTTCAAGTTCCTTTCTAGAGAATTATAAATTCAAAATGGGGAAAATGAAATTTACAAGTAAAGTTACAGCAGCAAATTATTATCTGTCCCATATGATATCTCCAGAATGGGAAATGGTATCTCTCCATAAGCTCATACTCACCTTAATTACAACGTAACCATCATATATTACTTATGATTTTGCATAATGCTTTAAAGTTTAATCATAATGTCTCTAAAATTCTCTGAATCTATGGTACCAACCTTAACCTTACACGAGATTAAGTTAAAATAAACTTGCCTGTTTCCATTCATCCACATGAGATGAAATTTCATTGTGCAAAGCTCCAAATGTTTCTGGAAAATCTGTGCTTAACTTGACTATGTCTTCCCAGCCCTTAAAAAAAATTTTGTTTCAGTGAAAGAATTTTGATAATCATAACTCACATAATATATTCTTGTCTAGGAACAAATAAGAGATATACAAAGCTATCATTTTAAACACTGCAACATTTTTAACACTAAACAATATAATTTACAATTAAAAAAAATTAAATTTAAACATCACTACTACATACCTTTTAAAAATATTTTATACTTACAGTAAGTCCTCTATTTACGTCGTACCGATTTACCTCATTTCGGATTAACGTCGCTAATGTTTGAGTACTCATATTTCAATTTAAGTTGTCGCCGATTCACAATAACGTCGTTTACAATGACCGTAAATCTTTATTTTAACCAAAACACCGTATATAATTCGTTTATAATTCTTTGTTTCCTTCGGTAGTTAATTTATGCTATGTAGCGTAAGCTACACGTTCACCGCCTTATCTTATCATACATCATGAGGGACGCTTCCTGCTCTCCGCGCGGTGATGCAATACTACCAGCCCGCCCGCTCGGCCACCCACGTATCTCGCACGTAGAAGTGTTATCTACTTCCCGCAACGACACAGCATTTTCTCCTACCCCTTTTCGGCCAACTCCTTGGCACTTCAGTAGAGGTGTAAAAGTAACTAAAAAAAGTGTACCCGTATGTATTCGTTACTATAACAATTAGTACTCGTTACTTTCGTATCGTTACTCGTTACTTCTGATACCACATAACATGCTATGTTATGTAACAGCAACGAATCGAGTCGTATTTCGTACGCGTAAAGTATGACGTCGCGTAAATAATAATAAATTGAATATAAACAATTAGAAGTATTTGATAATTAACAGCTTTTGTTAACCAAGAAACAATAAAATCTCATTAGAGCTGCTTTATTATAATATCTCTTTTAAGATAAGAACAAAAAACGTGAAAATACGTGATAGTAAAAAACAAAAACATAAATATTTATAATTTTTAAAAAATACTTTCTTACGTTGTTTCTGTTCCAATCTCAAACTTTGTCTACACACACAATACCTTTAATAAACAGTAAAAAACTTGGACGAAGAATTTCCAAATTATACTTTTCTTAATAAACAACATCGTTCTTTGTAACGAATAAGTGCGTGCATGCGTAAAACATACGAAAAATGCGAGTAACGAAATGCATTCGTGTGTAACGTTTCGTTACTCGTTACTAGATGCCGCACCCGTTACTCAGTAACGAATACATACGGTTTGCTACAGCTCTACACTTCAGTCGCTATGATATCATTGAGTTGGCCGGAGTTTTAAACGTGCCGTTGTTAACTTTATCGTAATTAAATGCGTTTGTAGTAGGCCTACAGTATCAGCTCACTGCAATTTATGATTTTTTCTTCATAAGATGTCTTCCAAACGACTATATATCTGTTTTTATATTTCAATCAATAAAGGTAATAAAGCAGCTGGTTAAATAACCATTCTATAAAGCTGAGAAGTACTAGTTGGACTTGTTTTCCACGCTGTCGGTTGTCATTTGCTGATAAAATTGCCCGTTGTCACGTCTGTATGCCAGCGCTTCCGGTCGACCTTGGGCCGTGGTCGGCCGGTGGCATGAAACATGGCTCATTTTGCGTCGTTTCTATTTACGTCGCGGTTTTCAGGAACGTAACCCCGACGTAAACCGAGGACTTACTGTATATCTAACACATAATAATATACACATACACACACATTTTAAATAATTCAAAACATTTCTTTTGAACGGACATATACTATATACTTCTTTTGGCTAGGCACATTAGTAAAAAAAAAAAAAGAATGCTTATGATTGCAGCATAAAGCAAAAAGTGTTACAAACTGAAAGACAAAAAAATCTAATATCTTCTATTTATTTCACAGGAATATAGCTAAAAAAAATATGTTATACCAAAATTTATACAAAAAATCTAAAAAAAAAAAAATATCTGAAAATTGCATGAACATACTTGTAAAATGACACAAATATAACTATCAAACATAAAATAAATAGAAAATACAAAAAAAAAACTTCTTGAAAATTAATAGTTGCATTTAGATTCATTTGACATTTAGAATCATGACAAAATTTGTTCAAGCCCATGCAAAAAAAAATGAATAATAGAAATTTGAATCATACATATACCTAAATAAGTAAAAAAAAAAAAAAAAACTTAATTCCACTAAATAAATTTTTTTATGGTAAGCAAAATATACACACTAACATGAGCTTCATCATTTTTCTGATTTAACTTTGCAATTTTAAGTTATCCACCATCACAAATACAACAGATATATTTTTAATACAATTTTTATTGCCAGAAACATACCACAATAACAAATTACAGGTCATGACACTATTAATTTTTAGTGGCCAATAAAAAAGCGAAAAAGTAAAATCAAGTAACTATCACATGCTAAGCACTCGAGACGCCAGACACAAAAAAATCATCTAGAGCCTATACCAGTTTCTCTCCCTGGTAAGAAAACTTTGTAACAAACTGGAAATCTGAACTGTCAACCATAGGTGAGGCAGTTAAATTCACGAACCTGGCTGGAAATCCAACGTCCTGGGGAAGGTTTATCAGATTTTTCCAAGCTTACGTTGCCCTTAATAAAGAAGTCAAGTTCCTCTTGCTTCACTTTTCCGATGCTCTGCTGTAGCTTGATTGTCATTTGGAACGAGAACAGGAGTTTGTGTTTTTCGAAGATGCCTGAAAAAAAAAAACTCTTGTGATATGTAGTATTCCAGTTATATAGATAGGTTTTAATAACTTAAATCTATATACAATCTAAACAGTATGTGAATATAATTATGAACAATATTTATGCAATTAAATTGAAATGAAACCAAATTAACAATGAAAAGCATGTCAATAAACCCAACACACCATAATACAAGTTATATTACACTAAACAGAACTAAAATCAGGGGTGAAGGGTGATTTTCAAAGCCTGGGAACAAAATTACCAGGAATTTCCACTATGGTAAATACTCATTATGATTGTTAAACTATTATCCTTCTTTATAATTTAAAATGACAAATATAAACAGGCGCGTAGGAAGCAAATATTTAATGGGGGGGCAAATGAGAGTATCATTATAAGTGGTGGATTTAACAAAGGGGGTGTCCGGGGGCTCTCCCCCGGTAGAAAAGAAACTTGTATTCTAAGGAGCAAAATGGTGCTATTTAAGCATCTTTCGTACATAAAAATAGAATGTACTACTAGCAGAAATTTTAACTTTTTTTTATAACAAATTTACTTAAGGCTCGGCATCACAAAACAGTGTTCACTTTACAGTTTTCGCCTCGTAGAATTCATTTTAAAGGCAATTTGTTTAATTTTCCCACTGCACAGAGTACATAAATTACAAGCACCTTCAAATTTAGTCCCCAGATATCATCAAGTTATCTAAAGCTGTATAAAAGGCAAAGATGTATTTATAATTACAAATATGTTTCACTAATTGCATCATAATTACATGACGGTGGTTGAAGATTAATATTTGTAGTGTGAGATAATATATTTTGCCAACTATCCATAGCTATAGTTACATTTTCTTAATATGTGCTAACAAACAATGCAATAATCAAAACAAGCTATAATCAAATATTTAAGTGAGGCTGAGCCTTTAGTAAACAATTTAACAAAGACGTCATTATCCCACTCATTGCCCACTCTTAAGTAAATTAATTTGAATATCAGGACAGGAGAACTCTTAATGTTACACACCTTTAATTAAATATTCTTAGATTATGCCAATATTCAGAATGTATTGACACAAGCATATGGTGTACCTAGTCTCCACTGAATATTACTTTAAAACGTGACAGAAAATCTGCTTTACCATTAATAAATCTGAAAATCTAAATATATTATGAGTTATATGACAAAATAACACATTAAAATTGATAAAGTCAAATCACAATATAACAAAACTCGGAATAGTGAGCGGTTCGACATAGCATTTAAAATTTAAAAAAGTCACCAAAAATTAAATTTTCGAAAAATGCAGTTCAACTTTAAAAAAATAAAAATTAAAGATGGAAAAAAGCTTTTCGCAATAACACTCATATCATTTTATTCAGGAAAGTCGAAATTTTATTTTGGTATTAAAAATTTAAAAAGTCAATATTTTAATTTCTTTACTGTCAAACTCCCCTTAAGAATAAGTTTAAAATGCGAACCCCACAGAATAGGCCAGTGAAGATGCTTATAAATAACTGCAAATCTGCTTGATAAATTCTTGTTCAATGATTTGTAGATTCAAAGAAAAATTTTTATTACTCGGAATAATCACGAGCGACGAGCGGAAAAAAATAATGTACCGACATACTAAACTTTAATGTTAAATAGGTATATTAGATATGGTTTTCGGGATCATGTAAAAATTCTTCTCAGTCTAAAGTGCTCAAAAGTAATACCTGTGTTAAAGGAATCCAACTCTTCTTTAGGATCTTTGTCTTCACAGGCATTACAGCCTAATGTGCACTGTTTTTAGGCGGTGATTGTCATGAACTGCAGGACTGTGCAGAACGGTTGTTGAAAAAGTTGATGCTTTTCTGAGTTATTGTACGCCGCAAAAAATAAAATACTGTTATAAATTTTCTCCTTAAACCCTAAATGTTTTTCATCACTGCCATTCCGCACTACTCACTCACGATACTACAGATAAATAAGTTTATTTTAAACAGTTCTGTAGTACGGCTCACAAAGTTTCTTGGACTTAAAAGCAAGACGTACAGCTGTTGAATGATGACGGATGTGCTCTGCACGTCAGGTCGTTACCGTTTGGTAGAAACGAGGCGGGGTGAATGCAAGGGTCTGATGGTCAGGTAGACAAGGGTGGACAAGGGTGGACAAAAACGGAGCGTAAGCTACTGCAACGAGCGAAAACATTTACTGGTCTTATATCCCACAATATTTCCGCTATCAGCACTGTGAAACGTGAATATTTAGAAGAAAACAAGAACAGTTGCCGTATTTATTGTGCCTGTACACTTATCGAAAAATCTTAATTTATTTAAAGAATAAAGTAACGCACATACAACAAAATCCCACAAAACCACTTAGCATTGCAAATGAAGACAATGCCTCTTGTTCATCTGATGCAATGGCCGGGCAAAACCATCACTTTGCCCGGCCATGAAATGTTATGGCCGGGCAGTCGCCTGGGTCGCCCCCCCGGTTCCTACGCGCCTGAATATAAACAATGTTAACAAGTTAAGAGCCACTAATCTATACACACACACACACGCCCGCACGCGCATGTTAACCAAAATCAGCCCAAATGTACTATCCTTTCGTTGATAACATGAAAACAGAGAGCAGAATACAGTAAGATCGTATGGTCGAGATTCCTACCCACCTGTACAGCCATAGTTGTAAAAGTTAGTGGTGAGCATGGAGATGATGTTCCTGAGGCGCCGGTCCAGGATGCTGTCGGGATTGGCGCGGTCCAGGGAGAAGGTGAAGACGCCGAGGTAGGCGGACAGGGAGTACTGGTACATCGGGCTCACCGTGGCCAGGTCGGAGAGCACGAAGAACAGGATCGCGCCCCGCTTGGCGGCCGGCCGGTACCCCTCCCGCAACTTGTCGATGTCTGCTGCTGTCTTTGCAGCCTGCTCCAGCTTCTGCATCACCTGCATCGCACACAAACACCCAGCTGGTTCACTTACAGCTGGCCAAAGTAAACGTTGTGCGTTCACGTTGTGCCGTGTATTAGGGATTTAGGCACGTTTTATTTAAAATTTTGTTATCATAAATATTTTTGGAAATTTAATCTTTTTTTCTCTTCTTATTTCTTTACAGCCAAGCCATCAGCCTCTGTTCTCAGAGGCGAGCTGATTTTTTTTTCCAGCCTTATGCTAGGTTAGCATTCTGGCTAATATTTCTCCCGCCTGTAGCCACGTCGGAGGCCGTTAACTTAATTTCTCCGCATGACTACTTCTGCCTACAGCAGCTTGTGGAGCAGTGCTGAGCCCTGCTAACTCTGTCACAAATTGGTATAAGGTTCACTAGCAGCAAGACACAACAGGAGGATCCCGTGGGCCTTGCGTCCCACAGACCATGCGTTTTTTGAAGCTATCCCCCCCCCTGCTCACCCACCCTTTCTTCTCAGAAGTGAAGCCAGGAGCGATGACCGCTTGTGAACACACGTGGACGGTAACCGAATTCAAGACCATCTCAGGCTTGACAGCCGCAGATACGATTCTGGACTTTAACGACATCTAGCGACGGCTGTGGTCACTAACGCCACTTGTGGGCGTCGGCAGCGCCGACACCAGCGCTTTCGAGCGGAGGTAACGACAACCTTTCTCCCCCTTATGTCTCAGGCCGCTAGGTGGCAACACTGGTTACTCCATAAACCCTTAGCAGTGACACACTCGTCGGCCAAAAGTCTATTTATTAGTACTTCTTCTCGCCACCAAAAGATAGCGCCTCAGTCGCGCAGTCACTCCAGTAAGATCTGATATTTTTTATGCCGGTCACCTTCGGGTGGGCTCGGTAAGTTTCGGCTCAGAGCCTAACCCCCTCCCATTCTCTAGAGACCCCGTGCTTATTATAGACTGATGATATCCCGCTCTGAAAGGACTTCGGTGCGTGTCTCCTGACTGACTGGTACCGTTTGTATCTGCGATCTTCGGCGAATCATCGGCATCGCATCTCGAATTATGTATTTTTCTCAGACTAGAGGGATGAAGTCCCTATCTAAAATTAAGATTAACCAGTCAGTAGTTTAGTTAAAAGTAGAGAACCTTAGTTTTTTTAATTATATATTTTTTTTCTTAAATCATGAAGACTTCCGTGTCTACCGCGCAACGTGGTTCGGGTTTTCGGAGACGAGACTCCCTCTCCTGAGCGCCAGGACCAACACCCTGTTCTGGGAAGTCTTTACGCCATCCCCCCTTTAATTTCCCTCTATTGGCCTTTTGCGCCATTTAAGTATACTGTCTGGAAACAGGTCTGATTCTTTTGAATTTGGACTTCTGTTTCAGACAGGGTTCCAATTTGGGGCAACCAAAATCCTCTGCCAGAAGATCTGGAGTCGGATCCTGAGCAGAATCCACCATCTTTAGGCCTACTACCTCTATCACCGTCAACCTACAGCCCCGGGTGATACCCGCTTCATTCCATTATTTTCTTTGCGAATTCAAAAATAGTGTAACCCAGTTAAGACAGCGGACAGTTAAAGCAGTTCGAGGAGAGGAAATTTATATAATGTTTTGCAAGGACTATATGTACAACCTGTAAAGTTAGCGATGTTAATTTCATTCATTTCTTTAAATATTGTTATTTTTGTTAAACATTCAGGGCCGGCCGTATCATAAATAAAGTTAAAGGATATAATTAATAAGTGTAATTGTGAGGAATTTATGTAAGATCACTTATCAATGAAAATCAGATGTTACAAAGGAATATTTAATCTATAAAAAAAAAAGAATAATGATTAATAAAATAAGGAAGTCTATAGACGTAACTGTTGTTTTTATTTAATTACAGTATAATCCCGCTGATGCGACCCCTCACGGTTTCCGGAAAAACGGACTTATAAATGGAATGGTCACCGCATCGTCGGATACATACACGCGAATGCCGCTCTGGCAGTGTCTAGCCGAGCTCGGCGCGTCCACTATCGCACAAAAAGCAGTCTCAGCTGTCATATTATCTTACCCGCCCGCACGAAAAGACACTGTGGTAGCTTACCTTCTGCGTGAGAAACTGTCAGCATCCTCCTCCCCTCCCACGCCGCGTGCGGCAAAAGCCAGGTTGTATAGTCCATTCTCGGTAAAATAAATATTTTTAAGGGCTTATACGACTGTCCTTCGCCGTTAATAAATACTTTATAAGTTTAAGTTATTATGATACAATTTGTTTATTAGTCACACAGCAGTTTCTGCTGAAAAATCACTAACAGCTCGAATTTTATTGAATAGAAAAATTTAGCAGGGCCATAAATATATTTATTTTACTGCATTTTCCATCTGCATTCCAACGTGTTTTTTTCTCTTTTTTTTTACGCTGTGAAGGGACGTGGAAAAGATAATTGCTTGAGCTGTCAAAATAAACATCGCTGATGGCAAGGGCGGTAGCGCATCCTATTCGTCTGTCGCTGTGATTATCTACTCCAAAAACATGTCACAGCATTTTAGGTTAGCATTGTTCTTATATCTTTTGTTTATAGCCGAATGTTTTCTACCTGATCCACACAAGTTCCTTCGCCACGTTTTGAACGAAAATAACCACATGCCGGCTAGCATAGCCGAACTCGCGTGATGCGAATTCACTTAGCGCAGCGATGTTATAGAAAAATAGCCGAGAAACAAACACCTGGCGATGTCGTTAACACAGTGAACATAGCTTTGTGTGGGCAGTGACACCTGAGATGCAGCTGGCAAGATCACACTAACCAGTCGCAAGACAATGGCACGGGACCGGGACGGCAATAGACGCGCACATAGATGCTATCAGGTGATGTGCGTAGATGCTATCAGGTGATGCGCGCAGTTTACCATTATTGGCTAGCGTGGACAATCTAGAGGGGTGGTATCTATTTTTAGCAGTCTTTTGTACGCCTGCCTGCTTACAGTACAGCGCTCGCCAAGATAAACGTGAACACATAGCGCCCAACAAAGTGTAACAGACTTGTTTTTCAGCTGATTTTACTCAAATTTTCGACTTTCTCTGCTCAAATTTTTCAGTTTCTAAAAAAAAACGGTCGTATAAACGGAATGGACGCATCAGAGGGGGGTCGCATCAGCGGGATTCTACTGTAATCTATAATAACAATCCTTTTTCTCCCAAGTGTTCGTAGGGAGTCACTAAATATTCTTTGTTTACCCCTAGTGTCGCCTCTGTTGTTGACTTTTGATAGTTATTAATTGAGGGCCCCAGTATTAAGAGTTTCCAAATCTTTTTATCTAATTACTTAATTATTCTTTAAGACACTTGGGGTATTACAACGTGCCGGGGAGCCGCGGAGGGCGGGGCCACGCACGAACCCACCTCCCCTGCCTTCTCCTTGGTGTCGTCGAGGGTGCGCACGAGCTCCACGTTGTCCAGCATGTTGCCAGTGGTGGTGGCCAGCCCCATGAGCAGGGAGTCCTCCAGCACCTTCAGCAGGGTCTTGTTCTCGCTGGTCTGCACGATGAGCTCCTCGCGCTCGCTCTCCAGGTCCGCCCGCTCGTGGCCCACCACCACGCTCAGCAGCTGGTCCTCCAGCCCCTGTCCCGGGCACAACCCCCTCACGTCTGTCACTGGCCGACCATCACCGTTCAATCGTTTCAGTCAGGACGTAGTTGTGCAAAAAAAAAAGGAACCAACCCACGTGAAACCCATTCTGAGCATTTTGAAGTTAAAGTTAATTATAAATTGTAATTCTCCTATTGATAATATAATGTGGGTACAATTTTTAATGGTCTAGTATAAATACTGATATGATAATGGCAACGACGGTACAATCACACCTTGTACTATTTGAATTTATTTTCAAATAAAATATAACAAAATTGTGGGTTGGTTCCTTTTTGCATAACTACGTCCAATTACTGCTCTAATAGTTTTCAAATGCAAAAAAAAATTAATAAATAAATAACTTCCAAGATGTAATTTACTGTTATCTTTGAAAGATTTGTGCAATGGGAGTGCATGACTTGATGTAAGTTTTTGGACATACGCCATTGCTAAGAACGTAAGAACTTTTTCTGTTGAAGAAAAACTAAAAAAAAAATAAATAAATAAATAAATAAATAAATAAAAATACCCAAAAAAGACAAAAAAACACAAAATTAAGCAAAAAATTACTGTTGTCAACAAGGATATAAACACCACAAAATATTCCGTAACAGGAATATGGTCAACAAACAAAGGAAAACAAAGAAAAATGTACTAAGAGAACGAAAAAAAACCACAAATGATGACGACACAGAAATACTGACCCCAAAAAAATTCAGCACAACAGTTGAAACGAAACAAAAACACGGAAAAACGAAAAGACGAAACAAACACAATAGTTTTCCAAAACAGAATAGAACGATAAAAAACCCCCACAAATGATGACAGCACAAAAATATTAAACCCAAAATAATTCAGCACAACAGTTGAAACGAGACAAAAACACGACAAAACGAAAATTCCTGTTACGGAATATTTTGTGGTGTTTATGTCCTTGTTGACAACAGTAATTTTTTGCTTAATTTTATGGGTTTTTTTTGTCTTTTTTGGGTATTTTCATTTATTTATTAATTTTTTTATTTTTTAGTTTTTATTCAACAGAAAAAATTCTTAGCAATGGCGTATGTCCAAAAACTTACATCAAGTCATGTAATTTACTGGTTGGGCAAATCATGGAGTGATGTGAAAGAATTCACACTGAAAAATAGCTGGAATAACATTGCCCTGAGAGATGATACCTCTGGGCCAACTAAAAACCATTACCATTTTATTATTATTATTTCCATGTTATCAGAGGATTTTGCTTATGCGAGGTTGCAGCAGTCCAAATTACCTCGGTTAATTTGATATTCTTCCTGTATAGTGAATATCACAGCTCACCTGCATTTTACATTTAGTCTCAAATTTTTCTCATCAGATATACCATCATCCACTTGAGGTAAAAAGTCACAAGTGAACAAAATTATTAGCAGTTGTGTGACCTTTGAAAACTCTAAAATAATTTAAAGTAAATATCTGGGGAGAAAATTTTTGACCCAAAAACAAATGCAAGAGAGCTACCAGAAAATATTATAGGATAATCTTTTCATCACAAGTAATGACAAGAATATAGAGATAAAAAAAAATAATAGTGTGCATGAGACTTAGCTTCAAGGATAATCACATACCTCCACCTTGGATTAATAAATTTTTAGCTGTTACTCAAATCTTTAAACTATTTACCCAAATTATTGGTATGAAAAAGCATGGAATATACATGTAGAATCACATACAGTGTTTTGGTAGGGTATATATTAACAGGCTCCAGCATTTAAGAGCTGGGTGGAAACAACTTGTTGCACGCGAGCGATAGCAGATGATGTAATATACCACTAGATAATGCATGTTGGCTTAATGAAGTGGCCAAAGCTATTTTCAAAAAATCCAATATTGTGGAGTATGATCCCCCTCAACAATCCTGCATACCTAAAACCCAGCTGTGTGTCGGATACGGCATATGTTTAGGGTTTAGAATATGTTTAACACAATTCAACCTTTTTTCACAATATCTCATTCACACAAAAATTGCACTTTGCATGGCAAAGATAAATTAGCTGTAAGAGAAAAATATGGAAAAAAAAAAGTTATTGTAGGTATTTGTCCCTCAGAGTTTATACAGTGTTTAAATGTTTGACACACACAAAACACATTCCACACAGTTTTCTTTCTCTTATAGTCATGTCCTCTAAATTGTGGAAAAATGGCTGAAATGCACTTAATAATTTCAGCATGGAAGATCCGGTGCACGGCTGGGATCCTGACATCGAAGACTCTTCAGTGGCTTCTGAGGTCATCCCTTCAGTGTGATTCGGGTTCCCCTTCTGGCTAGGTCACATCCCTGACTGTTTCTCTCCAGCATTCTTGTTTTCCTACACCCATGCTCCATCACTGATCCAGCTCACATTTACCTTACATCTGTCTCCACTGACCTCGATCAGATGTCAGTAAAATTTCATTAAATCATTATTTAAAGATACATTCATGTGTTAAGTGTTGAACATATGTAGCTTTAAGCACTACTCTGCAGATGAGTTTTACCCAAGCGAGTCAATAAATATTCACGGGTTGAACTTACCGATGCTGTGACTGTATAATTTATCACTGTGGCTTTTGCATACACAGCTGGGTCAAACTTTGGGTTCGACACCTTGGTAGTCAGATACAATCGAAATTTATCATTATAGTCAACCTCTTTGTCTCCAAGGACTACAAATATTCTGCCACTTTGATCTGCAACAGAGCCGCAACATGTTAAATTACTAAGACCAACAGCAATAGAATTTAAGTCTAAAACTCTAAAGAAAAACAAAATTTGCTTCTTATTAACACCATGTGAACAAAAATGGAAAGAGAAATTTTTCATAATGCTCCTATGAAGGGTACATCAGGTTCAGGACTTCCTCGCAAAAGCTGGCGCAGAACAACAAAGCTATCAAGTTGGTTATTATTTTATTTATTTTATTAAATAGCAAAATATTTAAAAATTCACAAAATAAAATGTTAGTAATTATATCAAAATAAAATAATAGTAACCTGTTTATGTCATCTAAGGAGTAAATTTGTAACTAACTTAAGAATGTATGACAATCATTCTGTTCAATAACGCAGTCAGTTGTGAATATCCAACGATTCTTAATATAAAATTTAACCACCTCCAAGAATTACCAATGCAAGATGTCGTGGAGGATGGAACTAAAAGTTCAAGATACTTTCTGTTTACATATGGCATGGTTAAATGTAGATACACTCCTAATTTTCACATCCAGCACACTTACGTTGTATGTTTTTTTGAAGTACATTGTCAATAACTGGATCAATAGAATCGTCAATGTCTTGGAAGAGGACCGGGATACCATTGGTGACTGCAATTTCAAGATGCCTCAGGAAATCTCGATCAGAGAATGATAAAGTCTTCAAAAAATTTTTGGCTTCACGTCTTTTGATCCACGTCAATGCCTGTAATCAAAATATGATAAAAAGCAGTTAAAACAAAATATTCTGATTTAATGTTTGAATTAGAAAACTCACATTTAAAAGTAAAAAGATTTTAACCCTAGCAGAAAAGTAACATTATATATCAAAAGTAACATTTTATATTTCTGAAGTACTATAAGCATGTAGCTTCGTGATAACACGTACATGAGTGATGATTACCTTTCTCTCTAATTTATCTATGTATTTCTCTGAAAAGATTTAGGTAACTTAAGCATGATTGTGCCTGACCCCAATTTCCAGGTATTAATATTTTAATTTGTTTTTTCTCCTCTGAAATGACAGGCTGTGTGATTTCTTGATGCAAGTTCATATTTTTTGAACTGCATTATGTTTTTAGAATGCTGACTTCATAACTGCATTAAAAGTAAATTGGAAATTAGCACTATGCTTTTACATTGTATAGCATATTTGTATAAGTCAACTGACAAAAATAATTGCAGAGATAAACTAAATATATGATAAAGAGAGCAATAGAACATGTCATTAATAAAAAAAATGTTTTTGATAATAAAACATTTTTTCTAGCTAAGAGCTACTGAAAACGGACTTTGTGCTAGCTGTTTGCTAAAAGCTTGGCACAATTCCTTGTTTATGCTTTTGTTTTTTATCTCCCCCTTTCTATGGTATTGTTTTAATTGGAAGACATCACTATATAAATAAATACAAATATTTATAAAAATTCAATGAATAGAATTTTCACACACTTTTAGCTAAAACTTGATTGTCACTTGGTGCTTATTTTTAGTTTTTTGTGACAATACATTGAATATTCTCTTCTGTGGTATCGCTTTGTTCAAAAGATATGCAACAATTATGATGTTAACAATAAAACCATTAATTTTCTTGCAAAATGCTACTGAAAATGGACTTCACCCTGGGCACTAGCCGAAAGTTCTCAGTATATTCAGATATCCTTTGGTGATGAGAGTCATGAAAGAAACCTTCTAAAGTATAAATTTGTTTGGAAGAAGAACTGTACTCTAATAAACTAATATTTCACTAACAAATGGTCCAATTCTTTCATAAGCAGCCTCTAGATAAAAATAATAAATATTAAAACAGTGTGAGTTTAAATTAATTACTATAAGTCTATGCATCCATATACATTAACTTAGCCGATTGTGCCCATTTTGAATTATCCACGGCATCACTCTCTTTGCTTAGGACAGATATTTGGGAGTCTACTGTACAACACCATTTATCGCATCAATAATCTTTGAGTGCCTTACTTGTTGCTGTGGGTCAATGCACAGAGGGAAACGGCTAGCCTGAGTGGTCAGGATACCATTTTGTACAGACAATTCATCTGGTGGCAGTCCTTCAGAATTCCACCTGCATAAAAAAAATGCATTGAAGAAAATTAAAGCAAACAAAAAATGTTAGGACCAGCAGTTTATTTGCAACAAAATTTTATCATAAATAATTGTCTTTAATTGTTAACATATGAGACATTGCATGTAGTCATACCCACAGATAAAACCATTCACAAAAGCTGAGAGAAGCTAGGAACAGCTGATTTAATGTGAAGATTTTTGGTTAGAATATTTGTCCAAGGTTTAACAAGCTATAATTCTTTGTTATACTCTCTATTGAGGAGAACTCTGAAATTATTTTTTTATAAGATCATTTATATTTATTTTATACTAGGTACTAATGGTAGATTCAAACAAAAATATAATAAAATACTTGTTTTTAGTCATTTTGAGAAATCAAGGTTCATCACTGTTGTGGAGAAAATAAGGGAATAATTGTCTTGGATTAAATAAAAATAACTTACAAGTTTCATAGTCATCGGACTGTTACAACTTTGATAGACTAATTCAACCAACAAGCTAACTTGTCACTGACTTTTGGCTAAGTGTGAATTACTCACTTATCCATACAAATTATAACCTACTTTCAGATGAGCTAAAAACTTAAAATTGGGCAAACATATTGCTTTTAGTCTGTAAGCAAAAAAAATGAGAAAATTCCTGAAAGTAAAAACATTTTATTTATAAGCCATTAAATATTAAAATTTTTAATTTTTAACTAAAAAATAAAATTTTAAATTGCTACTGTAGTAGGCACAAACCTTATTTTGAAGGTCTTTTGTAAATAAACGGTAAGCATATTAAAAAACCTGATTACACCAGCAGTATCGGAATTAACAAGATGTAAAAGTTTGGTCACATGACTTTTTGTCGTACTTCCATTAATTATACCTCAGGCAGAGCTACATTTTCATATATACGGCAAGTTTGGAATTTTTTACACATATTTTTCAATCATTTTCTACACTTAATATAGCTACATCTTCAACTTGGCAGGTCTATTGAAGTTGAAAATATCAACAATTTTGGTCATATGACTTTTGGAGTTATCTTCATCAGTTATACCTAAGACTGAGCTAGCTAGTGTAATGTCTTTACATTTTTCATACATTCTTTAAGTTTTTTCCATATTTAAAGGGCATCTATTATCCTATAATTTGCATGCCTAAAGCAGTTCGATGTGCAGTTATTAACAGTTCTAATCTGTAAACTGTTTAAATTCTTCTAGGAAAAAAAATCTGGGAATGGCATACTGAGCAGTTGATAGTGGGGAGTGAAAATTCTACTAATGGGTCACCACATGGAGTACCTCCAAAGCCAGAAGAACCCTAACTTTATGAGGAGTGGAAAGAGGTGTCGGATATTGTGGAATATGAAATAAAAATGAGTTTATCAGAAGGAATGATAGTGTGGAATGAATGGGTGATAGCATGGATTTTGAAATCAGTTGCACAAGAGAATAAGGTGTACCTAAAAAAAAAAGAGATAATTAGAAGAAATGTCAAATGTTTTTATTGTATTTACACTTATTTTTATTACTATTAAAAATTTAAATGGGTAAAAACTGTGTGGTAGTAACATGCGTGTAAAAAAATGTAATCAAATAAGTGTAACTTGATGAATGCAATGTTGTTTATATAATGCACTTGTTATAAGGGAAGAATGTAGTGTTATCTATGGTTAGAGCCAAGATTATATGGTTTTATGCGAAATCGCGAATTTTCACGCGAAATTCATCCCAAACCGCGAAAAATGCGAAATGTTTTCTAACCACAAATAAACACCTCAATATTGATTTAAATCGTTAACTACCGACTATTGGTTGATTGACAAAAATTCCGTAACTGTTTGTAGAAGAAATGGTCGTCATCCAACTGCAGTGTGGTGGTTATTTAATGCGTTAATTATTCATCTTAAAAAATTACAAGATATCACAAAAATTGACGATTTCACGAACAAAAAAAGATCGTTATCGGAGTTAGGTTAGGGTTTTTAAACGCATCTAGCCACTAGAGATCACGCAATATTAACAACTGACGATCGTAAACTTAAAATTATCAAGTTAACAAACACAACAACGTGAAAAATCTCAGCGCCTTGTTTGCTGTATCCTTTGAAAAATACACGTGAAAAAAAACTGCATTCATTAAATAAATACGTATGAAAATAAAATAAAAGCGAACATTGATATTTAATGATCACTTAATATTTAATGAAATTTCACTGTAACGCAATTTTGTGTGCTTGATGAATAAGCAGTTTACCGTGAAGCCTTCATTTTCATTTCACACTTCACAGGCGAGAGTGCCAAAATCGTAACATAATCGAAGTTTTCCGATCGCTAATGAAAAAGCACCATATTGCAAGGATTTATTTATTTTACGGTCATTAAATATTTTAAATAACGCTTACATACCCAACCCTCCCGGAAAATAAATAAAAACATTTATTTCACTGACCTGACATAACCTAACCTTTTACTTCGGGTTGAGTATATGGCTCTCTCGCCTGTAAAAAGTAGGCTTCCCGCGGTTTATTTTTTCGCTAAAACTTCAGTAAATACTAGTTTTTGGTACCTCCGGGCTTTGTTTACAAATGATGTGCATAAATGAAAGCTAAATTTCTTAATCATGCCGAAAAATAAAGCTACTGAGGCATCACGTGCTGACGAGTTTAAGAATGAGGGATTATATGTCAGTGACGGAAAAATACTTTTCTGTAAATATTGTAATTGCAGTTTGGAGCATGAACGTAAGGACACGGTAAACAAGCACATAATTAGCGACAAACATGTAAAAGCTAAACGATCCCCATGCACTTTGAAACGACAGCTTTCTATCCCAGAAGCAGGAGTGGCGCAAATATGCGCAAAAAAAACAAAAGGAAGATTTTGTTCTCGAAACTGTTGAAGCCTTTGTAGCTGCAGGTATTCCTCTTGAGAAACTTGACAACAGCAAGCTGACTGCATGGATGCAGAAGCATGTAAGTGGTGCTGGTGATCTTCCAACAGCGGATTGGATGAGGAAAAAGTACATTCCCCTACTTAGAGAGAAAAAAGAAGTGGACATCAAGCATCAGCTCTTGGGGCAAGATGTGGTCATACTCGCAGATGAAACCACTGACAAGAGTAATAATTGTGTTTTCAACATCTTGTTTAAAATTCTGAAACCAGGTGCTGAACAAGATGTTATCTTAGGGGCTTCTTGTGTCCTTGATGCAGCAAATGCTGTTTGTTGTTCTTGGGCAGTGATTGTTGTATGCTTCAAATATGAAGTCAAGGAAGAAAACATAATTGCGTATGTTACAGATAGTGCCAGGTACATGACAAAATCTGCTGGTACCCTTGAAGGTGTATTTGGTGACCACATGTACCACATACAATGTTGGGCCCATAAAGTAAACAAAATGAAAGCGGATTATCCTGAATTTGCAGCTGCTGCTTTAAAGTTAATATGGATACCTGCAACGAATGTGGACTCAGAAAGATCTTTTTCTAAGTATTCTGTAGTTGTAAGTGACAGAAGAAGATCTCTAAAACCAGAGAATGCTGAACTGCTGACAATGGTGGCTTTTTCCTGAGCTTAATTATATTGCATTTATAGAACAAAAGTTTAACTGTAGTTTCTATTTTAATTAATTTAGACTCTCTCCTGAACTCAGGAACAGTACTTACCTGCATAAGAATACTAAATATTTTAGTTGTTAATTTTTTATGTACTCTCAACATAGTATTGTTTAATGTGCATATTTTAAGTCTCTAAGCACGAATTATTGAAGCATTTGATCAAGGCAGCTCTGCTAGGTGTGTACATGTTATTACATGTGTTTTAATTTTTTATGACGATAAAGACGAAATCCACAATTCTTAATGACGAAAAGTCCTTTTTCATAACACCATAAAATCTTGGCTCTATCTATGGTTAACAAACAAAAAGTATGATAATCAAAATAGAATGGAAAGCTTTGGATCACGAAATTCTATAACTAATACAATACAACATTATAGCAAAAAGGTCATATTTTTTGTATCGTTTATAGTTTTCAATATTTAAATCTTTGTGAAGTTTTTTTAAACTTTGTTTTTCTGAATCTGGAAAATTGTTGAAGTCGTCGCATAAATTGTATTCTCTGTTGAAGTTTCAATTTCTTCTGTTATATCTGATTAGAAATGGCTGTGTAGGAGAGGTTGGTTGGTTCTGTTCTCATCTTTTGAATAGTTAATATTGTGTTTGCTCTCTCAATCTTCTCTTGATCAATGATCATACATAGCTGCTCTGTTTCCATCGCTATTACGTGGCTTGTCATAGCTAATCTCAATGTTTATTTGCTTTCAACGTTACCAAATTTATTCTGGTGCCCACTATTCATATTGTTTTGTCTGCATTTGCAGTTTAGTTATCTCTCTGTTTTTAAACTTTTCATGTTGTCCATTACATACTTCTTTTTATATTTACATTCAAACAATTAAATACTATTCCCTCTTCTCATCTAAATTCATAATTTTGCACCAGACTTTCACTCTCTTCACCTAACAATGGTTGATCGAACTCATGTTGAGGGAGATGCTGACAGCTGACTACAAACAGGAGGGCAGGTTTTGTAACGTAAGAGGTTAATAAGCAGTTCGGGCCTGTTAGCAAGTTCTTGATAAGATGCTGTTGTTCTCCAGCAAGCAGGTAGACAATAACTCTATGGACTACTGGTTTTTGTTTACCATGACGGAACATCCTTGTACGTTTATGATAGTCTCAACGGCCACTCATTATCACCTGATCAAAGACAGTTCGTCACCCGTTTTTTTAATATATATATATATATATATATATATATATATTAACTTGACACTTGATCCTGTTCATAAGCAAGGAAGCATGTTTAATTGTGGATTATTTGCCATAACCAACTCTTAGGGCCATTTTGAGATACCAAAGGCGCGGGAGCAAACAATTTTGTCAGGCCTCCATTTCTTAAACATGAAGAAGTACGAAGAACATAAAATTGTGTAGGGGATATATTCTCTAACGAATTATTGTACGTTAAATAATTGATTGTTGTGAATATCTCAAGAAGTAAATTGTATCTGGGTTTTAATTTAAGCAGAGGCCATGAATACTGTTTTTAAACAGTGTTTGATGACCGAGAACAATAGTTTTTCAGTTGAAGCAGACATTGTTTTAAGACAGAATCTTAATGTCCGTAAAACATAACATTTACATTTTTTGTTTGTGTTCGAAAAAATGGTTAATCAGCAAGATTCCATTGATAACGGAATAAACATGAACCTTGGCTACTTTTTATTTCCATGCATTTTCTCTGTTTATCCAAATATAATTTTTTTTGGTATTAATATATGTAGAAAGTTCATTTTATTTTCTTAAAAAAATTATGGCACTGCTTTCATACTTTTTTTGCACCACATTGATTCTTTTTATAAACTGATAGAGAATATTTTTATTTACCATTTTTTTTGAGTCCCTAAATATGATTCAGGTCTCTATAGCTCTCATTCTCACACTTAATTTCTTGTGTTGGAATTCTGCTAAGGATTACAGTAAAAAGTTTTTCCTTGAGCCTGCCAGTAAAACTATTCATTCTTATAAAATAGAAATATAATTATGGAAATTAAGGTGTCACGACATCCAGACACACAAATATTCTAGTGCATGACAATTGAAATGTACCTTAGCATCCCCATTACTACAGAAATTTTAGTTTTAAAGCTAGTGCCTACTCATAAACTTATCAAATAATTATTTAAATACCTAATGAAGGGTGGCTCTCGCGTGTTGCAAAAGAGAGAACGTTAACTCTAGTGACAAGTTTTGGCATCCGTTAGATTACAAAGTATTCTCCCTGACGACTCTGCAAAGAGCAAGTACTTCCAACTGATTACTCCTGCTTCCTTCTCTGTGTAGGTAAGGGAACAATTTCATCTAAAGTCTTTGGAGAGAGACTAGATCATCAGACCCTTATACCATTACATGATGTAACAACTCTCACAGATGTGGTTGACATGACTACTGATGTATTTCCACTCAGTGTTCTGCGAGATCCTGATCAGGCTGCAAGACTAGCAATCCTTTAAACTCTGAACGTAAACATCAAGGAGATCAACAATAAAAACTTGACGCCTTTACGATTACTGTTAGTAAAAGAAAAAAAATTTAAAGTAGTTAAACCAGTAAATTAAGTAAAATGGTTGCAAATGGGTATAAGCACATCTGCAGAATAGCACCATATGCTTAAACGGAAACTAAACTGTTGACGTCAACCGGGCCTGCGCCCCAGAAGCCTGGTCAGTCTCCGCCGCCTTTCCCCTCACCACCGTCCCACTTCCCGTACTGGCAGCCGCTCCGTCTCGAGTACGTAGTCGGGTGGTTGTGTTTTAAAAGCGTGCCACGGGCGTAAAGAGGGCGCTGTAGCAGCAGTGCCCACACCATTTTAACTAGAGATAAACATTGTAATTCTTTTTTTGCTTATTTTTCCCCAAGTGGCGTGTGACGGCAGATCGCCCGGGAGTGTTTTATGTACTTTAAGTAATTAATATTTAGTTAAGGCATAAACAACGAAAAGACGTACCGAACATGCACGAGGCGAACCGAAGTCCGCCAAAGCCGGACTGGTTATCATTAATAATAAATTGTTGTAATTTTAGTTCGTATTAGGTGTAATCTAATTATTAAGAGTGTTTCATGTTTTACCTGTGGCTTCCTGTGGCACGTAATCGTAAATAGGTATAATGGTAATTGGTTCGGCGTGAAGACGCCATGTTAAGCTAGCAGAGCCCTGAGCTCACCCCAGTCCTTCGCCAGCACCGACCGAGAGCAGACGCATCAGCACCCCGGGGACCTCACCGCTTGCCTGCACTGCTAAGTAATTCTGTTAAATCTTAATCATCATAAATCTTTCGTTCGTAATACCTCGGGGCTTCTCTCGGTCGGTGGGACTGTTTAAATAATTGTACGAGTGACCACTATGTTCCCTTTTGTGCTAATTACCTAATTGTAGAGTGTGACCACGTGGTCAGGTCGCACCACGTGAATCGATTCGTGCCGCAGGCTTTGTGTGATATAATCAAAGGTGTAGGCGAAGTAGCAGCTAATAAACCAGGTCATACGATTTTATTTGTATTTGTTTATTTCAACATCCTGAGTGTGACGGAGTGTGGGACGCCGTAAGAGCCCACTGCGTAGGTTAAGAGCATACCCGACGCTGAGAGCGGACCAGTAGCGAGTACTAGGATTGGCTTTAGGGGGGTTAAAATCACGCCTCACATGGGCGACGTCACGGCCCTGAAAAAGTGTCTCTCCCGGGTCCGTGCCCCTTGCACGGTGGCGCCCACAAATTAATATCAGTACATGTATCGACGCGAACCCCCGCTTAGCATAAGGACAGTTAGGACGCGGCCATGTCACTGTGTATCTATTGATCTGATAATTTGTTTTATTAGCTGTTATATATTTTAATTAGTCTTGACCTAATTTATTTTTCTAGTTTCCTGATTATAGTAGACACTGCACATGAGTACTGCACACTGGCTTTCAAAATTGTTTTACTCATGTGCTCTAGCAAAATGTAGCTAGTTAACTCTGTACTAAACAATGAGCTCAATTAACATTTCAAATTTTATACCACAATTTATTTATTTATTTACTGAACTCCATAATGCTGTGAATAAGAACAAGATGTCAGGTTGAGTCAACTAGAGTAATCATTTTAATATTAAATATCAAAACTTAACATTCTGCATTAACTGTTGCAACCACTGTGATTAGCACTCCTAGCAAGATTCATCTGCATGCTCTTTACCATGGCCATTTGGTTACATTGAGAAACATTTGATCTCTAGAACATTAGCTTTGAATGATCAAAATTGGGAGGGGGGGATCATTCAGTCAAGAAAATACCTGGTAAACAGATACTGACAGAGCGTAAGACAAGCGAAAAGCAATGGCAGGACGAGACTTACGTGCTGATTTCGACACTGTCAGACAGGTGTTCGTCCAGCGTGAACGGCAAGGTGATGGGGATGGCCTTGGTCTTTATGTCCTCCAACCAGTCGTCATACACCATCCTTCGGCGGAACTCCCAGCTGAAGGGCCCAGTGTAGCTCAGGAATGCAGAGCACAGTAGACAGTTTCCCACCAACCGCTTTTGCTCCGTTTTCAAGTTGGCTAGGTCCTTCTCCCATCTGCAAACCACACACAACCAAGCAGTTCAAAACCACAAAGTATCAATGTCAAATTCAATGTTGTTAACTCTAAGAAACCTCTTTTATACACAATTCTTATTTATACAAAGTGTGTGTGTGTGTGTAAATATATATACACACACACACACACAAATACAATCATATTTAATGTTTTATTAATTTACATTTATCCAAACATTTTGGAAGTCAACATTTTGAAATAATAACTGTGCATAAATGTACATATACAATTTAAATTATGTTACTATTGATCTTAATGTTAAATGTTAAATGGACTGTTTTAAAAGCAGTACAATATCAAGTATTTTTAAATGCTTCATATACTTATAACACTTGGGAGAATTAAAGCTGAAGACTTATTTTCATTTATTTTTTTAGCATCACTAACCTATATGTGGAAGTTGTTACAAACACAAACAAAAACATTACTGTAATACCAATTCTTTTTCTAAAGTATACAAGGAAAACATGTTAAGCATTCACAATAAAAAAAAATTACACACACACAAACACACACACCCACACACACAAACAAACACACCCACACACAAACACACACCCACACACAAACACACACAACCACACACACCCACAATGACCTCCATGTCTTGACTACATCAGTATGAGGGACTGCTCTAGAAAAAATTGTAGAGTTACAAGCAAGGATGTTTTACGAATGTTTATTTCAAAAATGCTCACATCAGCACAACGGCACTTAATTATTTCAAGTTGTAAATATTTTGTAGATCACTAGACAAATGAAAATGCTTGATTATTTTCCAGGCACAAACATCATTTTTACCACCCATAAACTGTTTGAATAGAAAATTTACAAAAAAATCAAAGTGTATAACTGGCAAACTTGTGCATTTCAATATCTCAACTAATGTAATTTGGCCAATTTTTACACTTTGTGGCAAATTCTTCCACCTAAGCACTTTTAGCAAAAAATAACAAGAGAAACACAAATAAATATGGTCACTACAATATACTTATGCCAACATGAACCTTGTGGAATCCATTTCTGACAATCATACTTGTCGAAAGATGCTCTGATTAAGCTTACACAGCCTGCCTAACACCCATTATAAATGCAACATATTAGGAAGAATAATTGTGCATTTTAATAACTTCTAGACTGAAACAAAACATTTGGCAATAGTTCAAAAGTGCACTGCGGTACCTAATGCTTTCTGAGCCCAGGCCGGATAAGAGCTTGTCGGCTGCTATCAGACGTTTCTCCATGAGATCGTTCTCGTCCTGCAGCACCTGGCGACTCTCCACCGCATCCCTGTACTGGATCTCCAGCTCGCTCAGTGTCTTCTCCAGGTTTTCGATCTCTTGATTCAGCTGTCCCAGCTTCCTCTCCATCTGCAGGGGCACTTGGCACGTTGACTACTGGCTCTCTGACACTGCAGTTTCCAACGACAAGTAATTCAACATTTCTCGATCCAAACAAGAAGTCTTAACTACTTCCTGGCTTTTGGAAAGAGACAGAATCAGGGGATGTGCGAATTGGAGTCATCTTTAATTTAAAGTCGGTCAACAATTGTCGAGCACATCACATATTCACAGTACGAATAGATGTAGATACATGATCACATGGTCAACAACTGTCCAGAACCTCACATATTCACAGTACTAATAGATGTAGATACATGATCAGATTTCACCTCCGCTAGAATAAATATTGCTGTTCCAACAGTAATCAGGTGATTAGTAACAATTAATGATGGGTCGAATCCCAATTTTCTCGAATATGAATCTTGAATTCGAATCCCAGAGAATACCTAGAATATGCATATCCCTGGAATCCGAATCTAGGTGCCAAGTGCCAAAAATTAAATAATGTACAATTAATGAAAAATATTAACTATGGTGTGGAAACATTCTACCCTTTAAATGTTTGTTTCAAAACTAAGTTTCCAGAATCAATACATACTGTAATTTTACTTATAAAATAACATGTTAAAAGTATGATATCTTGAGGTATGGTAACAAGATGGGTAGAAGAAAAAAATTTAGCTAGTAAACTTCAGAGGTTATCAGCGTTGAATTTTTAATTTACTTTATTTCCTTTAATATTCTACTTCCAATATTTTTCCTCAAATATCAAATACTAAATATTTTATGGGATTTGAGGATATGAGGATTTGATTGGACAATTCCTATTAACAATATATGGATCCAAATCAACCTAAGACTATCTTGCTTTTAAGTTAAACATTTATTAATTGCCCTGGAAAATGACTGCAACATGGCAAGTCAACTCACTGGCAAACCATCATTTCCTCTGACGTAGTCTTACACCAAAAGCCAGGACGTAACAAAAGAAATTGTAAAACCTTGCATTTTCAGTAAACGAAAAGTATCAAAAAACAAAACAGTAATTTACATAACAAAAGAAAAAAAAGATTAATAACTAATCCACAGAAACAAATATGAATTTTCTGCAAAACTTCAGCGCATTCTACATGCAGAGCCAAAACAGAATATACTATTCATGAAATTATAACTGTGTCACATCAGCAAACAAACCCAACATTTCACCTGTCATAAATTAGTTCAAAATTAATAAAGTGAAAGAACCATTTGAAGAACTACAGTTCAAATTTTTCAGCTCATTTTTGTTTTAAAAAAAACTACTAGTTAAAATTCAAAATGAGTGCAGAATGTAAAGTTTGATTTTACAATGAGGTAATTGGAGACGGCAGGTGAGAGGTGAAACGATGAGATGGAGCAATGATGGAATGCAATGGCAATGCAAGGGTAGCGAAGAAACCCACCGTCTCAAGCTAAGATACACCACGTTTCCCCACTTGTATAAATAAGGGGGGGTTTGAACATGCTGGGAATGTAACTCACTTTGCCTCGGTGAGAGGCGAGGTATCTGATCACTCAGTCAACATCATGGCTATCATCTGTAGGAGATTACCGAGTAATAACTTGGGTTGTGGGAGGCCGGGAGTTGAATGCTGGGGTTGAACTCTCTACCAATGGCAACTTACATCAGACAGTGTTTCCATCAGGAAGGCAACGCGCTGTTCCTTAGGCTTCACATCACGAGCGGCGTACCAGAACCCCAGGGCTGCCTCCACATACTTCAGCAGGCCGAAGCCAGCTTTGCTCACACCCGCCATATCTCCCAGCTTAGTGGTCTTCTGCAAACATGTACAAACAAGTCTGTTAACCGTCTATGTAAAAATATTCCCTTCTCTTGCTTTGCAATTTTCTGAACGGATTATAAAAAATATTTTATTACATACATCATTTTACCATTTTGATAAATAAAAAAAAATATAAACATTTGAATTAATAATAGTGTATTCACCCGAAAATAAGTTGACCCTGAATGTAAGGTCCAGAACAGGTTCCAAGAAAAATTAACTCACCTTTTTTTATTTCCTTTCTTAGCAGGAAGTCACTGCACAGAATCACAAAAAAAATCTAAATTTTTTATTTTATTGCCTAAATCTCTGTGAGAATTAAAAACACTACTAAAATTTAATGTTATTATAAATTCAACATGAAAAAGAACAAATAATAAATCGGAATTCTGTAACTTTTAAACGATTTTTTCGATCTGACTCAGTACCTCACCCAATTGGTTGTTGAAATAGTTTTCTGTACACCAGTTTTTTTTTATAAAACCACTTTTATTTAAATGAAAACGTGTTTGTCTAAAAAAAATGTATATATTTATGAAATGAAATGAATAATTGAATATTTATTTATAATTAATTAAATTTTCCATTTGCCGCCCCTTTCGCTCGCAGCCAGCAGTGCGTACCTTCATGTGCGCCTTGACGGCCCTGATCTGAGCGGGAGATATGTTGTCCACCTTCACTTCGAGGAGGGTCTTCAGGAAGCCGGGGTCCGCCATCATCCCCTTGGCCGTCCTCCAGCTGATCTCCTTGAGCCCCATCAGGATCGCCACGCACTCGCCCACCACCTGCACCGCCTCGTGAGGCGACGAGAACGATCTGGGAAGCCACACCGCCGGATAGTTCACGAGAGTCCGCGAAACGACGCCAACACCAGTGGCACTGATGGATCACTACGGTGTGGGGCCCAACAGCTCGCGAGCTGGGGGGTCCACGGTTCGATGGAGACACGTATGCACGGAACGGACCGGCACAGCCAAATAGTGGCCGGAACCCTACGGAACCTTACACACATGAAGGAGTATAGGACGTGTAGAAGAATGACATGCTCCAGGATATGTATTTTTAAACCACCTTGGCCTTTCCCTACTTTCCCTTCCAAACCTTCTTACTCCTCATCCACACACTGACAACTTGCAAGAAATTTAGACGTTTGTTAAACCACAACTAATGCCATCTTGCCACTGCTTGCAGAGCATCTTCTGTGCTACATTTTACAGGTCGACATATAGGACCTAGGGAAATACTTATCGACTGTAACAGATCTAGTTTCTGCCATAAAGTAATGTGTTATTTATATAAGTGATTACCGACTCGCATGTCAATAAATGTCAGGCTGTAACAAGATATTAAAACTTAGTAAGATATTACATATGCCAGGACATGCTATAAATTCAGATAATAATTCCAAAAATCAAAATTATAGAAAAAAAAATTAATAAACCCAAAATGGCAGGGCATAATCCACTGAACAGCCATGAAGGCACACCAAGTTCTGAAAATCGAAGGGCATAATTTTTTTTTGTGTCTATATACATAAGTACAAATGCAAATTTGTACTTTGTCCTTAAATTACTAATTCACTAAAAAATAAACTATAGTGACACATGGTAGCTAATAGCAGTGCTTACAAATATGAATAAAGTGCAGTTTTTATTTATTAATCTAAATAACTATGTACGTATATGAGTAAATAAACTAACATTAGACTTACAATTTGGGGCAAACATTAAGGGGACAAAAAACAGACATTCGTCAGAATTTGTTGGAAATTAGCTTAAGTGTTTTATAAATGCTTGTTTATTACTACTGTACGGCCAGCCAGCACGTATATAAGCTAGCGGGTGAGATTTGGCAAGTTAGTGGCGAGAGAGCTTCCGTGAGGGGAGGTTGTCGAATATTGCAGCTCTGAGGCCTGCCACCTAGCGGGAATCTTTCGAAGGTCTTCCACAATATCGCCTTTCTCTCTCTCGCTCTCTCTCCAACACGGACACCCAACCAGCTCTTATCTTCGCTTCCCATCTCACCCTATCCTTCATTCTCGGATCAGGTAGCCGCCCTTCCCCGCGTAGACTTTCGTGTTACTGAAAAATTTGTCCAAAGCTGAATTTTTGTACTGTGGTAGAGTTGACTATGCTTAATAACATACCGAAAGTTTACCGCTGTAGACCTTGTGCGTTATCACCGAAAATTTGCATTTAAGTCCTAGGTGACAGCAACTTGCATCAGTCCATTAAAATGCTACCCATTTATACAGTTTTTAATTTTGACTGTCCGTAAACTTAGCAAAATAATCTAGAAACTGTAATACACCCATTAATGTTAGAAAAAATTTTAATTTTTAATATTTAAGATATGATATAAACAAGCGATTAATTCACGACATATATATTTTTTTTATCTTTGCCACCCAGATAAAAATACGATTTACACTGATTTGAAGAGCCCAATGCGAAAAAATGTCTAAATAAATGTTTTTAATTATACTTTTAGCTTTAAGATAGTATATTTATAAAGAGTCTAGCATAATTAGTTGCCTCATTAAAGCTGCCCGAGCGTTGCAGTGTACTGCGGCCGTACTGATCTTTCACGGCCGGCGGGCTTTGAAACTCGCTGCGTACTGCGACACTCAATAAACTTGGTCTTATTTAGGGATTACTTAAAATATATTTAATGCATATGATAGGGTGTATTCATGTTACATCTATTGAGATATACATATTCTTTTTTCTTATATGTATGAATGATTTTTGATACAATAAAATTAACAATAAACAATTTCTGCTGGGAACTTGTAAATCAAAATTCTAGAGGACCTCTGGTTTTATATATGTGTTCGTATTTTGTTACAAAAATTTTATTATTAAAAATTATTTTAATACCAAAAAAATAATTATTTTTTATTTCTAATACATTAAGTATATTATTTTACATCAGAACTGTGCAAAATTTAATGTAGCCTATATTATAAAATATATATATTTAATTGTATGAAATTAGTTTACTACATAACAATTGAAGAAAACGATACACCGTAAATGTGCTTATTGAGTTTTGTCACTTTTATAACATAATTCGTATGATAAAATTATTTTTTTTCCAGAAAATAAATAAAACATAAGTTGTGTTGTAAAATGTATTGATAGAATTACATATTTAGTATTTTTTTCTAAGTTAATTCATTGGAGTGCTGCGCCTAGCTTACTTCGTTGAATTGCTAGTGGCAAAGAGCGGTGGTGGATGTTTTTTCAAGAGTTTGACCGTATTTTATGACCCCAGCTGTGAGAGGGTGTTCGTCCCAGAAATCCTAACGGTCAAGGAAAATAGCCTTTCTCTGTAGTCACGTACGGGTCTGCTACTCGCTTAATATTGTCAGTTTATCACAACTTTCCGGGAAGTTCTATTGTTATTTATTTATAATTTAGAAATTAAAGAGTCTATCATACTAATATTTTTACCTAAGCAAATCGCATCCTGGAAGATTTTTATCTACGTTTGCAGCAAAAATCACTTGCAGTTAGAAAACTTTTATTCTTTCAGAGTAAAATTCAGTCTGTTATTACCATACATTAAAAACCTTAGTTTTCTGGAGTAAAAAACGTCCCAGCACGAGCGACTTTAACACTGCTGCACACACACTACGCAGCTTGAAATACATCAGTGGTCAGACTATTGTACCAGACACTCAAAATATACACACTTAAACCTTACAAAAAAAACACAGACAATATTTATGAAGTGATTTTTACGCTACGCTCAACATATTTATGTAACATGTAGTCAAATTTCTATAAAAAAAATATATTTCTTACCTTTTGTGATTAAAATTACCAATTTAATAATATGACGTTTAAACTTTGAGGTGTTTATCACAGTTACCATGTAGGACATTCTTTTATATTACTTTGGTGCCATAATGAGAACCGGCTTAAAAAAGTATTAAAGTTATTAAATTTATGAAACATTTTTGTGGATCAATTTAAAAAATAATCATTAAGGACTCAACTGCTCATTATTGGTGTGATCACAAGGTTTCATCGGTAAACTTTTGACGTGTTACTAAGAAATGTTCATTCTACTACTGTACAAAATTTTTGCTTTGGGATAATTTTCCATGTATTAAAAATTTTTGTTTCTTAACAGCGAAATTCCTTCCGACCCGAGCCTACTTCGACAACCTCGCAGTAGTATACACTACGCGGCTCGGATCGCTTTAGTGGTCAGACTAATTGTATGAGACACTTAAAAAATATACCAATTTAAAGATGAATAAATATGCAACAACGTTTACTCTAAGCGATTTCCACGTTGGGCTCTTTAATTTTATGTAAGATGTATTTATATTTTCTTAAAATTGAATGAAAGTGAATTCGTTAACTTTAATGATTTAAAAGGTCTATTTTATAGAAACATGTTTAAACTTTGTGCTTTTTATCAGTATCCTCAGATGGGGCAATGTTTCTAGATTATTTTGGGTTCCATACTGACGGTCTACTCCATAAACTGCATTTGCAATATCCATTATTGAGGATCGTTGCAAAAAATTGTCATTTTGGACTTAACTGCTCGTTTTTGGTGTGACGCACAAGGTTTGCGGCAGTACTTAAACTTTTGTCGTGTTACTAAGAAATGTTAATTCTACTACTGTACAAATTTTCGGCTTTGGGATAATTTTCCATGTATTAAAAACCTTTGTTTCTTCACAGCGAAATTCGTCCCAACCCGAGCCTACATCAGCAACCTCGCAGTAGTATACACTACGCGGCTCAGATCACTTCAGTGGTCAGACACATTGTACCAGGCTCTCAACAAATAAACTAATTTAAAATTTAAGAACTAAATCGTGATCGTAAAATGGCCGCCATGGTGATTTGCGAATTTATGGAGAAATAAAAGCAGTTAAAATTTTATGTAGTTTCCAAGAGACATTATTACATCACCAATCATCTAAAATAACAGGTTTACAAAATTTCAACATATTCAGTAACTAGTCAGTTTTTTCAAATGTGTTAGTATCAACAATCTGAACCATATCTAGTCGGTGAGGTCTGTATTGTTACAAACTATTCTGGTATTTGGATTTTGAAGCTACTTACTGATTCGCTTTCAATGTCTATTAAAATATACCTAATGCTAATTGCAGGAATATTTCTACTCGATTTAAAAATTATAATTCCTGAAAATTTGTAGCGGACACGTTTCAATGTAACACCTTTTGATTTTCGAGTTATGTTGAAGTTTCACATGTCACTTCGTGTACACGAGATGGCCCCTGCTCTGTTAGCAATGAGTCATCACAACCGGTGCCGTCTGTACGAGCGTCTTCACAAGTTATCCTGAAATATGTTCTTAAATAATAATTCAAGTGAATTCTTAAAATCCTACACACCTTATCTTAAGTGTCGTAAATAAATCGTTATATTTTGTAAATCCATATAATATAGGAGCCAACATGGCGCGAAGCGATGGACGCGATACGAATAATATTTTTTTTTACCAACCACTACATCAGTAAATATTTGTGGTTTCCATTCGCTATGAATTCAAGCATGTAACATGTGTACTGCTTCTTCAATTCGGCCACAGTTAAATGGGAGGCTCTGAATCACTGAAAACTCCTCAACCAAATCAACGACGAATCACAGGCATTACAACAAACAGTTGTCACAAGTCAAGTAGCCAATGAGCAGGTGACATTTTTCGAGTCCGTAGAGGATTGTTGAGACTATCCTACAGGTCAATGGCAATGCGCCCTTACGCGCATGGTTAATACCCCGCATGAGTAGAGTGTAAAGGCGTAAGCCTGGGACACATCTAGGTCCTCATCTAACCGTGCACACTTAGATTTAACTCAGGATAGGGTGAAAAATATTTACTAATTTTGCAGTCCTAACAGTCACCAACGAATAGCCAGCAAAATACATAAATAAGCTCGCGAATATTGTTCGTAAATGAAGGCGATGCTGATACTTTGGAAACGTTACCAGCAGATATTAAATAATGTTTAACTATTATTTACGTTGCTTACTTCTTAAAACTGCATTCATGTAAACTGATTTTGTGTGAGACTATGTTGAGTGTTATCTGCTACACTTAGTTTTCTGAAAAAAGTATATTGTGGCTTAATAAACTTGTTAACATTGATGCCTGTCATAAAAAAGAATCAAACGTAATTATACGGATACATGCTGAGTATAGTTTATGAATGGTTCACACATTGCTGGAAAAAAAACATGTTTACAATTTTACACATCTTTTTGTTGTCGCATCGTGTCCATCGCGTTGTACATACGCAACTCTGAAAAATAAATATATGGTAAAAAAAGCTATAATAAAATAATCTCTTATTTTTTTTATTCTTTTTTCGAAGCGCTCTAATGGCTTTCGATAGTTTTGTTATTTTGTGTACTCTGCTTGGTGGAGGTTTCTTCTGCATTTTATTCCTGAATAAATCTTACGCTTGCAACAAAAAACATCTAGCTAAATCACTGTGCTAAATAATAACAGAGAATAACCATTCAATTATACGCCGAGCTAAACCAAACACGTTCTCTTATCTACTGAAAATGAGTACGTTGACCTTCATATCAGTTTCCCGCGAAATCCCGTCTCCTCTTCGTAAACAGCAGACAGCTGTGGCAGAGTGGGAACGAGCTGCAAAAAGTTTGGAAAACTGTCGCAAGGTGTCACTACTGTCCAGCGCGCTCCATAATTCCTCGTATCCGAGCTTGCACGCGGCTCAAATTTCTACAGCTACGTTTTTACTTTAGGTCCGACTGCAATAAGCTAAAGACTAAAATAAAGTCAATCATTCAGCCGACATATATGTAGGCGTTTGAATTACAAATGAAAACGCGAATGTTATTAAATTCGCAAATGAATATCACGCAATTTCGTAGCAGCTCAGTTATTAAAATTCAAATTGTAATTACGTTAAATTAATAATGATTACAGATAAAATAATGGTCACAGTCATATCTCCCGTGTCTGAAAATTTATCTACGAAAGTTTTACCACTGAAATCTCTATAGTTTTTTAATAAAGCTTGAATTTAAAAAATTCCCGAAAATCAGCAATAACTTAATTAAAATAAAAAAATTCAAAATTAAATTTTACACCAGAATGGTTAAAATCTTCTCTAGCAGCTGAATCATTAACAAATATATTGTTTTTTTTAATACGATGCTGGTGCACCAATCCCCTTAAAACTTGATGTTTTGACTTAATATTCAACATTTTTACAGTGATTAAGTATTGATGACTCAAGTACTAACAATATCAAGGAAGGGCCCAATATAAACTATAAAAGTACAGTATGGATTGCCATTAAGGTTTACATCAAATTAACATCCTAATGCTTGCCTGTATTGTCAGTCATGTATATGCTCATTTACTGTCAGCACAAACCTGATCTCAGTAATGTCAGCTTTATCCAATTCACTAAGTGCCTGTTTTGCTTGGTGTAGCATCGGTAGAGCTTCTTCGAGTGCTTTCTCTGCCTCTGCTTTCTCCACAGTTATCACTTTTCTCTGCTCTTCTATCTGGATGCTCGAAACAGTTGCAATCTGCTTCTTTTCAGTGGCAGATTTCTTTCCTGAAAAACAGAAACATTTATAAATAAAATTCTTTAGCTATTATTTCAGAAGAAATTCTTTAAAATTAGATGCATTGATTATTACTTTTCTTCTGAATCAAGGTTGCTACACATTTTTGAATACGAAATTTCCTGAATTTTCCCGGTTTTTCAGTCTGTGTGTATGAAATTTTCCACTTCCATAATTTTGACCCATAAGTCTAGTAGCTCCAATTACACTGTCCTTGTTTTGATACATAAATGTGATACATGCAAAGTTTTACATATTTATGGATGATCTTAGTAACATGTACAGGATTTTTGAAAATAAAAATAACAAAATCTTAAATTTTTTACAATGAAATTGGTCAAAATATACATCCACAAAATCTTGGCTCTATCAATTTCTATAAAACAATTACTAAAGGCCATTCTTTTCAATCAGCCCATGACTTATCTACATGGGTATTTTAACTCTGCACTTAACATCCTTGATCCCTGCAGGCGATTACTTAACTCCATTAATTTTGCACTTACCTTCCTCAATATCTTGAAGTAACTTCTCGCAAGCTCGAGTTTTCTCAGCGAGAACTACCTCTTGTACAGCCAGCTTTTCATTCAACACCTTTAACTCTTCCGAGGCCTCTGCAATTTTTGTTAGGCCTCCAGCCAATCTTTCACACTATTAAACATTAACAGAAAAAAAAATTAATAGTTATAATTTATCTTTTTACAATTAACAAAGGACCTACTTATAGATGCAAATACGTATACTCACATTAGCAAATACACAGAAGAAACTCTTTCAGTTGTACTTAATTGCACTATTTTTATTCAACACAAGATTGCTACAAACAATATACTGGTCATATTTATATTTAATGTCAACATCATAAAGAAAATAGAAATTCTAAGCTACAAATAAAACATATTATGTCTTCAGTATATTTAACACTGTATTAAGGTGAGAATTATTTTTTATTGCTGTAAAATGAAATAACATTTAGACAAAAAATATAAGATGTAATACAAAAAAGTTAAAAGCAATGAACCGTTTACTTTTTTTCTTTTTCACAAACACAAATAATTTAACTTCTTAAAAACATATATGTATATTCTTATCTTTTTTTGTATTTTTATGACATAACAAAGTGCAAGATTAAATTTCTAATGTCACAAAACACAAACATAGGAAAATAATTTTTTTTCCCCTTCAAATAAACTGTACACTTCAAGACAAAGCCTTTTGAGACACAAGAATATTGCAGTTACCTGTGTGACTATGAAATTATCTTTTTCCTTAAGTAACTTGAGATAGGAAGCGATGAAATCCAAAAAATGTCTGGGTGTGACATAGTTATGCCTCCTTAACCTCAGGAAGAATTCCAAAGAGTAATCTCGAATAGTTCCGTGGACGTACACAACGTGTTTCACAATACCAATCCTGTGATCCTCTGGAATGTCAGGGTTCTAAAAAAAAATCAACTCTTTACTATGAATACTTCACAAAGCTGATAAAAAAAATAAAACCAACTACGTATTTACATGGATAGAAAATATATCCCCCTAAAATAAAATAAAAATTTTAAAAAAATTTAAAAATAACAAGGACAAATGTAAAACTGAGATTTGATTAGTAGTTTATCTTATGGCATTCCTGATAGAAAAATAGTGATTAATTACATTTCTGGCCATTACTCATCTTAAATATGTTAAAATAAGCTAACCTTTGGAGCTGTTTGCTTGTCTGATCAGAGAAGCAAAACTATATAGGTATGTATAATGGTTGCATTAGCAGTTTTTTATATGTTAAAAAGTAAAAAAATAAGATGTGAATAAAAGTAAAGACCTGAAAACTTTGCATTAAAAGTGTTCAAAACTGAAAACAAAAATGGCAAAGGCGAGTAAAACTCTGTATTGTTAACGTAATATGGCTCCAGCCAGCAACAAGGATAGCCGAGTAAAGGCCAGCCATCACCCGACATCTCTTCAACTAATCAATAACCTAACGACTAGGTCTGTGCGAATACTAGTTTTTTGATGCAAAGCGAATTTCAAATCAAATGTTTTAAATATTCATCACATAGAATCAAATTGCAAATATTTTTCTGTCATTTTTTTTATTAAACTTTTTTGATAAAATACAGAATTGACGGGGGAAAAATGTGTTTAACATTTGTAATGTTTGAACTGATTAAGTGATAAATAATTGGGCAATCCACATAAAATTATTCAATAGTAATTATAAAATAACTATCCATAATATTAATATTGCACTCTCATAAAAGCAAATGGAGTGTCACTTTAAAATTTTTACAAGTTAACAACTTTATTCAATAAAAACAAATACAGCACAAAAAAACTTAATATTTTCATGAGCCTATATTACGCTTCAAATGTTATAAAGATTTGCAACAAATGTGATCAGACACAAAGCTTGAATCACAACCGAAGCTTCAAATAAAATGAACAGCAAATTTCCTGGCATAGTCAAATCAAATATTAAAAAAGAGCTTTGACTGATTTGCTTAGTGGAAGCTTCGCATAGGCCTACTAACGAAATAGAGCAACATTCAGGCACACTGGACTCGTGTTCCAGAGAACTGAGGTTCAAATCATAATATGGCCATCCTATTTAGGTTTTATGAGAATTTTCTCAACATAAAGAAATAAAGATACACCATAGGCAGCGAGCAACGAAAAGTTTTGTGAGCACATTGGCAACAGGGATTGTAACCTTGAACCTTTCAATTTTATTCTCTCGCTGTCATTTGCTATTTCTATGCTGGTGTGGTTCGAGTAGTACGTGTTTATAATGGCTGCGTCAATTCACAATCCTGCCAAATTTTAGGTGTGTTCCGTCATACATTTTATTCATGCAAAAGATGAGCAAAGAAAATGTTTGTGTCTCAGGGAACAATATGAATAGACAAAATGTAACAAAATTGTATCATGCTTTCTATGAAGGTAAGACTGATGTTCATGCAGAACACAGAACAGGTAAGCTAACTGTAATCACTATGTCCTTCTTCAAAGAATGGAGGAAGAAATTTGAGCAAATAGGCATTTCAAATAGAATTAAATTGCAATTTATGAAGCTGTGACTGTTACTTCAGGGTGCAAAAAATGTTAATGGAAAAACATAAAAAGAAAAGAATCGGCAAAACACAATACTTTCTCACAAGCTATGAGGAAGCAGGAGTTAAGTTTCTTAATCGTACTGTTACTGGTGAAGAGATGCGGATTTATCACCACACATGAATCCAAGAAACAGTTAATGCAACGGCACCATACTAATTCCCCATAAACCATGAAAGTCAAAACTTAAATTGCAGCAAAAAAAAAAATTCACGGTTTCTGTTTTCTAGGACAGACAAGACATTCTTCCGATTGACTTTATGCCTCTCGGCCCCACAATTAATTAATGCTGATGCACACTGAGGGACTTTGAGTCACCTTAGACGAACAATTGAAAAAGAAAAAAAAACGTAGGGGCATGCTGTCAAGCTGAGTTTGCTTGCTTCTTGACAATGCTCGTCCTCACACAGGTTTCAAACCAAAGCTTTCAAGTGGGAAGTTAATGACCATCTGCCATACAATCCAGACCTCGCACCCAGCGACTTCCACTTATTCCTTTGCCTGAAGAAACAGCTGCCCAGAAAAAAGCTTCAACGACAATGAGGTTTCGACAACTTGCAGTAAACTTCTATGACTGTGTGATACAAAAGTTTGTACCCAGACTAAACAGATGCTTAGACAATGGCGGCAGCTATGTCGAAAAATAAGGCATTTACCATTAAGTAATCTTTAATTTACGTTTTATAAATAAAATATTTTTAATGAGTATGTGGCATTGGATCTTTACATTTTGCATTACCCTCGTAAATGATTTACTGGTATCACTCCAATAAAATACAAGGGGAAGGGGGGACAAAAAATATAAAAAAGAAAAGTAAAGAAAGAAAGCAGCTCCCACACAAAAAGCAGTCTGAGAAGTGATGTAGAAGCATACGAACATCCCACAGGAACTCTTTGGCAACAGCCACCAGTGCCTCCTCCGGCCACGGGAAGAACCAGTTGACACAGGTGTTGTTGACGAGTCCCGGGAAGTTGCGGCACCTCTCCCGGAGGGCATCCCCCATCGGGGACATGGCAAGCACGACGTGCAGGTTGTCCGTGCATGTGTCAATAAAGAACTGCCACACCGCGTCCCTGCAAGTCGCACATCGCTGCTCTCTTATCACTGCCACAAGCTTGCTCACACAATACAGTTCCTGTTTCGCGAGGATACAGAATATCATCAGTTCAGTAAGAAAATAAATCAAATTAAAATTTTTACAACAACCTTAGTTTTGGTTAGCTAAAACTGTGAAAGTCCCATTCTCCTCTTACCATTTATTTCAGTCACTAGAGAGTTTTATTACAAATAAAAAAATGTTAATATTTTATTAATTAATATCAAATTTTTGGATGAATCTTGTCTATCTTACAAGAAAGGCCATACATAGCCAGCTAAGTAAAGGAGAGCGGCCCCCACGCGCATTCGTTTCAAGTTTTGGCCAAACGTTACGTCTGCTGGGTTACAAACTCACCCCAAATTTCAACCATGTAGCTGCACTAGGAACAAAGATAAAAATACCACTAGTATTTTTGCAAAGATTTTTTTTCTCAGGATCTACTGGACCAATTTTTATGAAAAAAAATGTATGTTGTAAATATATTCAAGCCACTCCACAGAAAAAATCAAGAACATAATCCCAAAAATTTAACTACCAGAAAAAAATTCATTTTTTTTTCATGATTTTTTTTTTCACTCACTCGCTCACAAGATACAATTACCATTTTTTTTTCTTCTATTAGACAATCGGACCTCTTTCTACAACATATAATTTTTTCCAACTCAATCGAACAGGTGGAGCATAGTTAAAAAAATTACAATACACTTTTGTTCTGGACTGTGGCTTTTGTGATGTGAAATCTCACTTTGAATTGAAAGATTTTCGAGTACTGATGCCAGCACTTAAAGGAAGACGTTCTCAGTTATCAGTTCAAGAATCGAATAAGTTGCGTTTCGTGAAAAAAATTTGTTGGCCAGTTGAATCTGTTAATGGTATAATCAAACAGAAATATCAACTCCTTAATAAAAAATTAGATAATAAAATGCTTCCAAAAGTGGGTAGTTACTTTAGGATCACATCATTTCTGCACAATAAGTTTAGAAAGCATTTAACATCCGATGCAGAATGTGCAGATGAAGTCTTCGAGAGAATGAAAATTCAGAACAGTGTCAAAAATATGTTAGCGATTGAGGTCGAAGAGAAAGGATGGCTTCATAAGAAAAGACATTTTCAAAGTATTTCATCGGAGGATCTACAAGATTTTCCAGAAATGACTGTGAGAGAGCTAAAAATTCTGTTCACCGGGTCATACCAGTTTTCACAAGCCATATCATATCTTGCAGAAATGATTGATGAAGCTGGGAACGTAAATATACAATTTGTCAAAGATAAATCAAACGTTTTGAAGCTTCAAGTTCAGTCTCGCCACGTATCCAGAAAGGTTTATCGCTGCTTCGTTGAATATATCCCTCACAGTATTGGTACAAAAGGAATCACAAGACATTATTGTGAATGAGCCAATGGGAGGACTGTCGATTGTTGTTCTCACGTAGCTGCAATCATATATTACCTGGCACATGGAAGATATTTGTCCAAGATTTTATGATCAGCTGCGATTCTGAGTAAATTGTTCGCAAAGAAGAATATAACTGCCATCATTCATGATGATAGCGACGATGATTAAGGGGGGCAGTGAAAATCGTCATTGGCTAGTAACGTAAAGGACAGCACCAAATATTGATCGAAGGTATAATTATATTGTAAGAAATTTTAAAAAAATTTACATAAAATGTGCAAAAAATATTTGAATTTTTTTTAAGTATACACCACCTCTTCGATCGACTTGGAAAAATTATATGTTGTAGAAAGAGGCCCGATTAATTAATAGAAAAAAAATTGGTAATTGTATCTCTTGAGCGAGTGACCAAAAAAAAATCATGAAAAATAAAATAATTTTTTCTGGTAGTTACATTTGTGGGATTAGGTTCTTGATTTTTTCTGTAGATTTCCTTGAATATATTTACAACATACATTTTTTTTTTTCCCATAAAAATCGGTCCAGTAGATCCTTAGAAAAAAAATCCTTCACTAAAAATACTAGTGGTATTTTTATCTTTGTTCCTAGTGCAGCTACATGGTTGAAATTTGAGGTGAGTTTGTAACCCATCAGATGCAATGTTTGGCCAAATTTTGAAACGAATGCGAATAGGAGCCGCTCACCCATACTTAGCCAGCTATGACCTTTGAATTTGATTTCTTTATACAGAACTTATCGCTTGGATCTGACAGTGAAAATGGTGCTCTCTAATTTTGCTCACGCCATTGTTAATTTACGGTACACTGAAAATAAGCAAATGAATTAATTAGCGCTTAACATCTATTCAATGTAGGTAGGGGTTATGAGAGACGATTAAATGATGATCCAGAAATTTTTCAAATTCATTTGGAGTCAGGCTGAAGTTCACAATCATATGTATTCTCTACAGATGAACACTGTTATTTTGTATCAACGTAATAGTACATATATTTATTATTTATACATATATTAAAACAAGTACCTATAATCTTTGTTGTGACACAATTACTTTAACATATCTTCAAACTTACCTCCCTGCATCCAAATTCGACTGATAGCATGTTTATTTACATATGCCGTCATGAACCTTTTGAGCTCATAATAATGGCTATGCATAGCAAAACTTGACTAACTCAACGGTTTGGGGGATTCTTTGGCATGCCATCTCCTGTATACTTTTAACTTTATGTGTGACAACGTGAATATAAATAACATGTCCACACATACCCCTGACAAATATTTTCATAAATAAACACTTCTTTTGAAATTTTCTGATAGAAATAAAGAAAATCCAATCTTCACCATCTCCATATCTGGCCGTCTGTGATTTCTTTATCTCTTTTTTAAATTTAACTTTTTATACAACCAAAGCAATAATTCTTACAGAACTTGCTTACACCATTTTAAATTGTGTATTACTAATGTTTCGTACTGAAACTGTTGTGAAAGTCAAAACCGTTAGCCGGACGTCCGATGACGCCGGTACCAGATGAACCACTGAGTCTCTCCCGGTGGCCATCAGGATCTCTTGAGCTAATGGCAGCAAAATGGCGCCATATTCGAATTTGAATCGTCCAACATTTGGATCAGTCAACACAAATCCAGGGCAAGCAATATTTACACATCCAACATACCGCCCACCAAAATGCATATTTTAACATTTATTGGGCGGGCAATGGGCACAGCTTCACCACAGGCCGCAGAAAGGTGCCTTGTTGGGTCTTCACCTCAGCCACTCTCACTACACCATCTGAGCCAGGAAAAGTCTTCACAATACGGCCTAGCTTCCAGGACAGTGGTGGTAGATTCGGATCTTTTATGAGAACCAAGGTGCCAACACTGATGATGTCTTGGTCAGTTAGGCTCTTGGGTCGTTGCTGCAGCTGTTGTAGATAATCCTGGTGCCAGCGCTTCCAGAATGACTGATGCGCCTGCTGGATGAGTTGCCATCGAGACAAACGATTTAGCTTGAGGTGGGACAATTCTGGTTCGGGCACTAGTGCAGGAGGCCCCAAGACTAGAAAATGACTGGGTGTCAGAGCAGCCATGTCGTTTGGATTATTTGAGAGAGCACACAGAGGCCGTGAGTTGAGAATGGCCTCCACTTGTGTCATGAGAGTGTATAATTCCTCATAAGTGAGTACCTGAGCACCTACACTCTTTATGAGGAGAGACTTCACAGACTTTACACCGGCCTCCCACAGGCCTCCGAAATGTGGTGCCGATGGGGGATTGAAATGTCAGGTAACTTGGTGTTCAACCAGCGACTGAGCAAAGGAGTCATGTGTATCCTTGCTTGACATGAAGGCTCTCAGTCCAGTCAACAAGCGACTGGCACCGACAAAGTTAGTCCCGCAATCGCTGTGAAGGTCAGAGCATCGCCCCCGACGAGACAAGAAACGGCGAAAGGCAGCTATGAAAGCATCTGTCGTCAGATCAGAGGCCAGCTCCAAGTGGATTGTCTTGGTGGCAAAGCATACAAACAGGCACAAGTAGGCATCCTGAATGCGGGCCTTCCGCAGTCGGGACATAGTGATTTTAAAGGGTCCAGCATAGTCGACTCCTGTCTTGAGAAATGGCTTGGCCTGTGTGACACGATCGACTGGTAGATTACCCATGGGTGGGTTTCGAGGCACAGGGCGAACTCGAAAGCATAAAGTACACTTCTTCAGCCGTTGACGAATGAGGCCCCGAGCACCTACAATCCAGAAGTCACGTTGCACAGCAGACTGTAGTATGGTGGGACCACAGTGCATCAGATGGATGTGAAGTTGGTCAATTACAAGGTCTGTCAATCTGTGGTGTTTGGGCAGTAGAATTGGATGTCGTTGGTTGTAAGCCAAGTCTGATAGCTCCAAACGTCCGCCCACCCTGAGGATGCCAGCAGGATCCAAGAAGGGAGACAGCTTGAAGAGTGGACCCCGATATGGTTGGTTAGCTTGCAGAGCTTTGATATCAGATGTGAATGCTGAAGCCTGGGCTAAACGAACCCATACCATCATGGCATCTTTAAGCTCATTAGAATCTGGTGGACTATGGGGGGGAAGTTTCTTGAAGCGCAAACGTTGCACAAAGCGGAGACAATAGGCAGTAATGCGTTTGACCTTGCTTAAAGATGAGAACCTTTCCAGCAGCGTAGTTTCTGCCAGAGGGTTGACACTATGCAAGGTAAAGATCCGTTGTTCCATCACTGTTTCGTCCATGCTGTCCATCAAGCCGGTGAGTTGTGGCCATTCCTCTGGTGGCTTATACAGCCATGATGGACCGGTCCACCACAGCGAGTGGTCAGCTATCTCACTTGGAAATAGGCCCCTAGAGGCACAATCAGCCTGGTTGCTGTCTGACAACACATGATTCCAGTGCTTTGCTGGGACAAGGTCATGGATTTGGCCGACACGATTTGCAACTAAAGTTTTCCATTTATGGGGTGATCCACGGATCCAGTGAAGGACAACTGTAGTCTGTCCAGGCAAATATTTGGTCTAGGTTCACATGAGGTCCATAATTTTGCAAGATTCTATGCATTGTGCAAGCAAGCAGCAAAGCACCACAGAGTTCCAGGCGAGGCAATGACACTCTTTTAATTGGGTCTACCTTTGACCTTCCAACCAGAAGGTATACAGATACTGAGCCATCAGGTGAAGTGGCTCTGAGATAAACAACTGCCGCATAACCTTGCTCCGAACTATCAGAGAATCCATGGATCTCTAGTAAGAGTTCTCTTTGGGTCACTGGGACAAATCTTGAAATAGTGATGCTAGCCAGACTAGGAAGCTCTCGCTGGAACCGCTGCCACGTTGCAAGGATGTCGTCAGGAGGAGGGTCATCCCAATCTATGCATCGAATCCACAAGTGCTGAATGAGGCATTTTGCAAGCAGGACCACAGGTGACAGCCAACCTAGAGGGTCAAATATTCGCGCCAAGTCGGACAGTATGCTCCGCTTCGTAGCTGTCGAGGAAGTAGGTTGAACATTGTAAGCGAATGCATCCACTTCAGATTGCCACTGCAGACCCAATATTTTGACGGTGGGAAGTCCACAAGTGTTGTCCAAGGGGAGAGCCTTGCTGCCCTGCACCAAGTCTTCGGAAAGCCAAGAGAGCAGAGATAAATCATTACTGGCAAATTTTCGCAACTGAAAACCGCCAGCCTTGAGGAGGTCAATTAACTCTCTTTGCAATGAGATAGCCTCACGTGCATTGGGTGCTCCAGTTACAACATCATCAACATACGTGTCCTTTAGGAGGACTGATGATGCCCGAGGGAATCTATCTTTCTCATCTGCAGCCAGTTGATGGAGTGTGCGGATAGCAAGGTAGGGTGCAGATGACACGCCATAGGTCACAGTGTTGAGCCTGTACTCACAAACTGGATCATCAGACGGTCGCCACAGAATTCGTTGACAGTCGCGGAATTCCTCTTGAACTAGAATCTGACGGTACATCTGTCGTATGTCAGCAGTAAATGCAACTGCATGATCTCGAAATGAGAGAAGAACGTCAGCTATGTCTCTCTGCAGTTTGGGTCCTGTAAGTAATTGATCATTCAGAGAAGTTCCTTTGCTGTCCTTGGCCGATGCATCAAAGACCACACGTAACTTTGTTGTACTACTGTCTGGTTTCATAACTCCGTGATGAGGAATATAAAACGACGGTGTAGTCAACTGGGGTTCTTGAACCATTGACATATGACCCTGGTCAACGTAATCTGACATAAATTCTACATAGGATTCCTTAAAATGAGGGTTTTTGTTCATCTTGCGTTCAAGGTAGTGAAAACGCTTGAGTGCTTGAACACGTGATTCCTCAAAATGAGGTGAAGGCTCCTTGAAAGGTAAGGCCACACTATATCTACCATTCTCATCTCTTCTGCAAGTCTCGAGAAAGATCTGTTCACATCGAATGTCCTCAGAGGAAGGCTTTGGGGGTACAATAACCTCTTCCACCTCCCAAAACTGCCGAACTGTGTCGTCAAGTGTTGGTGTAATAGAATGAAGTGATACACAACTGAGCGATACTGCAGATGTGGGTACTCTCCCCATCACTACCCATTCAAAGACAGTGTGTCAATCGCTACAGGGACCTGGGTACTGAGACTTAGTGTGCGCCCGCTCAGCACATAGGGAAACAGATCTGCCCCAATTAGCACGTCAATAGGCCCAGGCTGTGCATAGTGAGGGTCAGCTAGTTGCAAATGGGAAAGATGATCCCATGTATGAGGGTTCAGTTGTGTTGTAGGCAGTGAGCCGGTGATCTTAGGTAAAATGAAGGCAGTGAGTGACAATCGTGGACCCTCCTGACCAACTGGTTTCACAAAACAGTCAATTACTCCCCTAGCGACATGCACTGGTACCTGGGAAACACCGTAGACTGGCAGAGCTGCCTTTCGACGTATTAAGCCTAGCTTCTTCACCAGTGCTTAATTTCTAAAGTTTTAGGTGTGGGAACTCTAAAGCAGGATGCTCAGACCGGGGGGTCTGGAATACCCCCCAGGAAGGAGGAGGGTCCGGGGGCCCTCCCCCGGGAAAAAGTTTTGAAAATTATAACTGTAAACCCGCATTTTTAGGCCATCCAGACATAATACTACAATTATTTTTATAAAAAATTGATATTTTAATGGTGATTACTTTTTAAAGTGCTTGATTATGATGTAAGAAAATAAAAACATGAATTTAAATTGAGTTCACCCTTTGCTCCATTAACATCTTGTTGACTACTTTCACTGACCATTTTGTTTGAAGCAATGAAGCTTACCAATATTACTTTTTTAATGAATGGAATGAACTCGCAAACAAAGCATAATATTGATCCAACGTAATTGTTTTTTAAACTTTTAGTTTTAAGTGCGTTCCCTTGCGTTCCGGCACTCTTGGGAGGTAAGGGAACGCCGTTCCCTTGCGTTCCCACTGAAATTAACCCCTGCTCTTCACACAACCTTCTGTCATGAAGCTGGATTGGCTGGCAGAGTCCAAGAGTGCTCGAACTGTGTGAGTCCTGCCAGAGCTGACTGGAATTTCTATGAGTGCAGTGGACAGCAAAATCGTAGATGGACTGTCTTGATTATGCAGTTCGGATGCAGCCAAATATTGTCCATGAGATGAAGCACACAACGCATTCACACCATCATGGTCTGGTGACTGTGGTCGCATGTCACTAAAATGAAGTAGTGTGTGATGTCGAGAGTCACAAGACCGACAATGAGAAGACGAAAGGCATGCGCTTGCATGATGAGAGGTTCGCAAGCAGTTCAAACAGAGGTTTCCTGACCTCACCATCTGATACCTTTCCTTTGGGGATGACTCAAGGAACTTGGGGCACTGGTAGATTTCGTGAGGTCCACTGCATATGACACACTTCACTGACTTGGAGACAGTGTTTCCTGCGAATGACTGATGTTGCACATATCTAGAAGCTGGCTTAGAATAAATAGACGACTTGCTCTTAAAGGTTTTCCCAGACGTCACTAACTGTGACTCAGCTGCACGGCGGTAACCCTCTAAAAATAACAAAAACTCGGTAAGCTTGGGTAACTCTGCTCCCTTGTCATTAATAAACAGCTCCCACTGGTTACGCAAAACCTTATCCAATTTAGCTTCAATGATATGCAGCAACAGCGGGTCCCATTTTTCAACATTGACATCCAGCACTCGCAATGCTGCAATGTGCTCTGCCAGAAGAGACATCATCTTATTCACTGATGCTGGGGCCTCTAATGACACAGATGGTATTTGCATAATTGCTTCAATGTGCAATGAAACAATCAAGCGCTTGTTACTGTACCTCTTAGACAGTAGTTCCCAAGCAATACTATAGTTTGAATCAGTCAAGGGTAATGCTTGAATTACTGCCAACGCATCACCAGACAAAGTTGACTTTAGGTAAGATAGTCTCTCTACATTGGCGAGACTTCGGTTGTCTACAACCAGAGCCTCAAACCGATTTGAGAAGCTGAGCCATTCTGTTGGATTACCCTGAAAGTGGGGTAAATCAATAGCTGGCAGACGGAGTGACGACCCAGCTGCACATTGATTACGTGTTTCTTTGTTCCGGTTCTTAGAATCCTGCACTAATGTGTCCCAGATTGCATTAACTTCATAATAAAGATCGTCGAAGTGATTTAGCCTACTTGTATGCCTTGTGTCATCAAAATCAACTTGCTCCTTGCATGCCAATTCATAAGCCAAATGGTCATCTTCAAACCCATTACGAAGCTGAGATAAGTCCCGACAGGTTGCAAAGAATAATGACTGCTTGGAAGTGTCTGTAGTAACCCTTTTGGCAAGATCCGCGGCACGCTGTAATCGGTTTTCGGCACGCTCCAGACGTCGCTCCAGAGCTGAAACACTGTCAGTCATGGTTGTGTTTATTCTACTGAAGTACACTCAGTCAAAAATAGGAGCACAAAATATAAAAGTTAAATGTAATCGATTTTTTCAGCTAAAAATCGATTCTGAACCGAGTGGTTTATAAAATCGATTTTTCAACTAAAATCGATTCTGAACCGAGTGGTGTTTGAATAATCGATTTCCCATGTCCTGTGAATCGATTTTGTATCGATATGTGTAGTAATGCCGAACAAAGACTTGGCAAAATCTATGTCAACGGTCTACTTAATAATTCAAAGTCATATTTCACCGCCAGTCTTAGAAAACACGCAATCTTATAGCAGACCGGTCATTATCAGTATCTGGTTACCGTGGAAAGATGATAAGAAATAATAGTGTGGCACGACACAAAGGGCTTCGTCAGCACCTGCACCGTCAGTGTGATAAAGGCAGCTCTTATCTTCCCTTACGCACTCAGTTGTTATCTTCCCTTCCACAGGAAGCTAATAGCACATTAAGATAACCCGTTCACGTTTTTATGGCGGCGCAACGACGGACAAAGGAGACTCGGTACAACGAACAACGCAAACAAACACTCCGAATCTCTCCACGTAACTAGAATTGAGCCCGATAGTTCAGTAATCGCGGTTAGCGGATTGATCCGGCCCGGAGGACCAAATGTTTCGTACTGAAACTGTTGTGAAAGTCAAAACCGTTAGCCGGACGTCCGATGACGCCGGTACCAGATGAACCACTGAGTCTCTCCCGGTGGCCACCAGGATCTCTTGAGCTAATGGCAGCAAAATGGCGCCATATTCGAATTTGAATCGTCCAACACTTGGATCAGTCAACACAAATCCAGGGCAAGCACTATTTACACATCCAACACTATACACTAAAACACCAGAAAAAAAATTATATCACAGTCTGGGTAATGGCAGACTGGAACATGACCTTTTCACCTCAATTTACTATTGTTGGGGAATTTCCAGGATTTCAAGAAAATTCCCTGACATTCCCTGACAAATTACAACTTGCCTGACATTTCCAGAAAATGGACATACTATTTAAAATTAAAACTCACTTTGTGACAGAGGTGCCGGCTTCGACTGCCGCAGAGCGGACGTCACCCACTATCTGGTCCTTCTCGTCTTCCGCGAACAGGGCAGGCACCATGCCGGCCGTGAGGATGTTGTTGATCAGCTCTAGGAAGCCGTCCTCAACGATCTGGGCGTCGGTGAACAGGAACGCTGTCGGCTTCCGCTCCACGCCCAGCTGGTAGTACAGCTTCTTCAGGTCGTCCTTGAAGCTGGACTCGTTGTAGCCTCGGCTCAGGCTGATCTCGAACATGGTGCAGCCTGGGTGGCAAAGGAAAAGATATGGGCTGTCCCTCTGTCTAATACAACTTATCATTATAATGAAATGATTTAGTACACAGAAATCAGCCTGGTCCATCCTCACACTTAAAATGCACTGACTTTATTACCAGTAGTTTAATATATTATTCAGAGAAAGTCTATAATTTGGCATAGTTGAGACCACAGCCATGCCAGATTAGCAATTTAACCAAATTATCAGTAGTCAATATAATTTTAACTATAATACCAAAGATAAATAAATATACAGTTCAATTCTATTTAAAACAAGCTGGAATAAGCTCTATAGAAATAAAAATACATTTGAGTGCTGGTCTACAAAAAAAAGGTTATTACAGAAATGTGCACATGAAATGTGTACAACACTAGAAAGACGGACAACTGTGCTGACGTTAAAACCTGACAGTAACCACAAATTCTGAGCAAACTAAAAGTGCTAGCAGTACAGTAATGCGTCCTGGCAGCCAAAATCAACAGTGGATAACCACCCAAACAACTCTGAACGTGAAAAGCTTGATTGGTAAAAAGTGCTGAACCATAGAATGCTGGATTAAAGACATTTCACTGTAGCATAAATCATTTCCCATGAAAAACTTTAACAATTAAATCAATTATCATATTTAAATAATGACCTGTCTAAATGACTCAAATATACTGTGCTATCAAGCTTTACTAATAGTTTATGGAACTCACTTAGGCAACAAGTGTGGTAAGAAACAGGAATCACATAGCCCATTGGAAAGGACCCAGATTTTAATCCCAACAAGGCCATCCAGATTTTGAAAGTTATAGCTTAATACTAATGAACAACACTATTAAAGAGATTAAATTTGTATGTGTGTTTTAGATCAGCTATGTTAAATTACAGTATACAAATTTTAGTAGGACATCAGGACTTCACCTCAATACGAGTGTTTAACGGTTCATAAAATAACATTTAAGAAGTTAGAAATTTAAACTTTGAGCAGGGAAGACTTATTGTAAGGATAAAATTGTATGTATTAATAGGTTAAATGATGAATTTTTTAAAATTATTTTGCAGGATTCCTTAAGTAGGATTTGTATTATGACTTGTAACACTATTGAACCACGGGCAGATACAGGACTGACTTCCGGGAGGAGCACTAGAAGTCTTGGTAAAATAAGTAAAAGAATGGGAACGAAACTTAATACCTAGATATTAGTAACTAAGTCTAGTTATTTGATCCAGACTGAGTTATTAATGGTTATGCATTAGTCTTTCATACGTATATAAAATAAAAATAGACGTGAATTTACTTCAGAAGTCTTTTTGTCCACTGAATCTTTTTTATCCTTCTGAGAGGAAGATGGAGGGGATATGGGGAGAGGAAGGGGGAGACGGAGGGGGAGATGAAGGGGGAGAGGGAGGGGGGAGAGGGAGAGGGCAGAGGGAGGGGAGAGTGGGAGAGGGAAGTAGTAGAGAGAGGGGAGAGGGAGGGGGAGAAGGAGGGGGAGGGGGAGAGGGAGGGGGGAGAAAGGTAGTCATGCATCTGTATTGTACTGACAACAGTAAAACCGCATTGCAACAAAAAATTTTGTGATTTTGAAAGTTGAAACGGTACATGTCACTGAAACGTGGAGTCACCTGCGGTGAAGGCGGCCAGCCTGGTGAGGGACTGCTTGCCGCAGCCGCCCACGCCCACGATGAGCATGTGGCCGCGGTGCATGCGCAGGACGCGGTGGAGCCTCGTCAGGTGGTCCAGCGCGTCCTCGAACAACACCAGCTCCAGCGTCTGGTTCTCGTTGTACTCGCTCAGGATCTGGTCCCCGGTTCAAACACAACCAGGCACATTACCACACACACCACTCACTCAAACCAATCCAAACACTCGGATGATTTTTACAATAGGGAATATTTTACTAGACATAATATATCGGATACACGTAGGACCGTGTATTTTCCGCGAAAAAATCTGAAAGCTCATTTGACTGCAATGAGGTAGGTATGCCGGGACCGTCGGTTTCTTCCTTGCAATTGGAGACACAGTCTGCAATAGAAGCCACAATTTTTTTTTAACGGGCCAATGAGAACGCCTTTGCTTCCGCTGAATGGCCGTAATTCATGCGCCAACAGTAATCAGGTAGCTGGAAGAAAACTCTACAAATTACCAAACACAAGACGATGCTACAGTGTTTTTAACTTTCAGCTAGTCTCAAAATCTATCCACAAAAAACGCATGACTCTAAACATACACCATTGCTAATTTACACTCTTCAAAGAAAAACCTCAGGAAAGGATGACAAAGGTGAATACATAAACTAGGTGTCCATGAGTATTTGAAAAATTTTTCCATAATTGTAAATAATTTAATAGTCAATATTAATGAATGATTTGATATTTGATTCAAATAATCAAAACTGATAATTTTTTTCCAAATTACTTGTTACCAATAGAAAGGCCTCACCATGTCAAGACACATTCACAAAAAAAAATTTGAAAAAAATGTAACATCTATGATGCTAATATGATTAATTTATTTATTGAGAAATTTAGGTGGAAAGTAAAACCTCATTCTCACATTGTTTTATATTTAACAAATAATCAATGCTTATGATTTAAAATTAATAATTATAATTAAATAATAATTAAAATTAATAATTAATATTCTATTTTATGTATGTGAAACAACTTTCAAACTTAAAACTTGCTAGTTTAAGAAAATGTTTCCCATGTTATTTTTTTTTTCTTTATTTAACACCTATTTGTAACGACTCAAATTATATTACTCTCTTTATTTTACTGTATTTATGAATTAATTTTTCTTGGAAATTTATGAAGTATTTATTTCACTGTACGTTAAAAATCAATTAGAAAAATATTCTATATTCTTGAATATGATATTTGATTCAAAATTTGATTAAAATTATAAAAAAAAAACAGTATTCACAGAAGCCTAACACAAACACAAAAACAACACTATTAGCTGATGTTAAATGTTGCACGTTGGGACAATGCAGAGAATTCCACGGAATGAATTTAGTAAAAAAAAAAAAATAACCGCAATGTTGAGAGTTACAACAAGAACAGTTAAGAAAAGAAAACAACAACCCCAAACAAAACGGTGATGCACAGACGAACACCGTGATGTTAGCTGATGCTTTGTGAATGTCTGTTGGTCAAGAAACTCAAACTACAGCCAAACTCTTTCTCTTATTTTATATCCAGATAAAAGCAAAATTCAGTATACATATCTGGACACAGTATCAGTGCAATTTAGCTTATGTGTCAGTACTTTTTTTTATTTGCTTTAATTGTGATATCAGACAATATTATTTTTTAATAAAATAAAGTTTTAAGAATATGAAACTGTTTTCAGAAAAATCTCAAATTAGTGAAGTTAGGTAACTGAGGAAATAAAAACAATTAAAAATAGATATCAACTAGTTGGAAGAAAAGAGGGCTATAACGTGGGATAAAATACATAACAATGGTTTTTATCAGAATTCAATTAACATTATAGTGTGACTGGCAGGTGACAAAAAATTAATAAAAGTTACCATGATTCCTACATTGGATCAAAGTTCAATTGTGGCATTAGAGATATCAGAAGCTAATTTAACAATGGTTGATTTTTTTTTTTGAACCCAGGTCATATCTAGCTCAAAATGGCAAGACAGGCATTTTTCGGAATTTAACCTCTTTCATAAGGAAAGAGGGTATGTGGTACCATACAATAATCAACAACATCAAAGGAAAAACATCATTTATTTAAAATAATATATTTTTGAACATAAGTTTGTGATTATTAGTTGGGATTTTTAAATATTTTCCCCCGCGGAAAGGGGGGCAAACTCCCCCCTTACAACCTCCTGTATACACCCTTGCAACGAACTGATCTAATCCCTTATAGAAGTATACTTTACACTTAAAACTAACAAATTTCCTTTAGAATTAAAACGTGCACCGGTGATAATGATGGAGTGACTATTAAACTTATGAACTTGTAATTTGTGAGTTCACCCCCAATATCCGCAATGACTCAGCTGCAGTCATCGTTTAGCCGTAGCCACTCACCTCCTTGAAGAGAAGGCTGATGGCTTGGTAGTCAAGGAGGTCCTCATACAAACGCTCTTCGTCCTCCCGGAGGGCATTGCGGTAGTCCCCGAACAACAGAGGGTTTCGCAAGGCGTATTCCGCTTGCTCTGGGAATTGTGAAGTGACCACTTCTACAATGTTCTGCGACATGTGATCTCTATCCTGGTAAATAAAATTACATTATGACATGAGAATAAATATAAAATATACCTAAACTAAATAAGGATAAATTTACATATTGAATAAACATGCTAAACTATAAGAAATTAAGCAAAATAAATATAAACCATAAATTTTATATCTGTGTGAACAGAAATTTTTGAGTTCGAATCAAATTTAATAACAAATATTCTCAAATAAAATATCGAATTTAGACAGCATGAAAAATTTTTTTTTAACATTCTTATGATGGTTAAAAGCCATATTTTCACAAATACTTATGCACGGTTTCATACAACAATGAACAGGGCTCGATTTTAGCACCTGTCCGCCTGCCAGGGACAGGCAAAATCTCGTCCGGGCAGGCAAAATAAAAAAGGCAACTGTCCGGTGGACAGGTGCAACTTGTGATGCCGAGGTTATTCACACGCACTAATGCAGCAGAGGTGATTAATAACATTTATGCGACCGCGACCGCAAATAAAACGTCTTTGACAATATCTATAAATAAACAATAATGGCTGAAAGTGAGTTTGATCCAGCACCAGCAATAAATCTCTGGTATCATGATGTTCAGAGAAAACGTCGACGTCGACCCTTTCAGCCTCCTAATCGAAGATGTTCAAGACAGAATCAGCCAAGTAATTCATGCAGTGACTCGGACAGTGACTCGTCTGAAAATGATGATTAAATAAGGATGTTAAGTGTGTGATAAAAATAGGTGCAAAATATAGTAAGACTTTGAAATTTTTTTTATTTGGGTAAAACAGCGGACAGACAAATTGGATGGCGGACAGGCAAATTTTCGATTACACCTGTCCGTTGGGCAAGTTAAAATATTCCTTAAAATCTAGCCCTGACAATGAATATTCATGGAATTGGTTATAAATGCTAAAATAAGCAAACTGCTTATTATATGCTTCTTTTCAACTTATCAAAATAATTTCCAGATTGCAGATTTTCCAGCTGTCTAAGCTTTAGCCTATCTACTCTTAATATTGCACATATTGAAATGAAATATGATTAATTATATTTGGTCCATTAAAAATTTTTCATAAATTCTAATACAGTAAACTCCCGGTATATCGCGCCCCGATTGATCGCGAAAATGTCCGCAGTGAAATTCTAAACAAGATATCTCCGTACATTATTCCTCTATCTTGTAGGGTTTTCAAATTATGGTCCAATCCAGCCCAGTGTTAATTTCTGAAACACTAGTTCTTAACATCGCTTTATCTCACAAATGAAGCATCGGACCGAGGACCCGATAAAGCCCACCGTCCAGCAACATTATCCAGCGTGACTCGGCTGGGGATTGATGTTGGATAGGCTTGGTTGACGGCAAGTGCTGGGAGGGGAGAGGCGCCGCGGCTGGGAGGGGAGAGGCGAGCCGAGAATATGCGAAGACACCCGGGCCGACGGGAGGGGTGGAATATAAGCGCTAGTGATGAGAGGGGCGGTGAGTAAGCCGAAAGGGGGGAAGTCTGGTGTCCTTGAGTAGTTCACTCATTTCCCGTCTGCACACTTCTCGTGGTCACGTTTGTTGACAAGCGGAGACAAGTCATTGTTGACCGTGCGTTATTGAAGCCGTGTTTTTACAGTCAGTCTTGTTAGCGCTTGGTACGATGTCACAGAAACGAAAAACTCATTCTATAGCAGATAAACTGAAAATCATTGAGTGTGTGAAAAAAGGTGAGACAAAAGCGAGCATATCACGTGAGTGCGGTATCCCAGAAGGTACAATCAGAGGGGAGATGAAAAAGGAACAGAAACTGTGAAATTTTGTGGATGTTATTGAAAGTGATGTAGGGTTGCAAAGAAAAACAATCAAGTTAGGTGAAGACAGTGAACTGGATGAATGCATTTACAGGTGTTTTTTAACTAAACAAAGTGAAGGTGTACCCATTGTCAGGACCTATTTTGAAGGCTCAAGCTGTGAAGTTTCATAACGATTTGCATGGAAAGACGGACTTCAAAGCTTCAGAAGGCACGGTTATCACGATGGAAAGTTCATCACGGAATACAGCAGGCAAGCATCGAAGGCGAAGCCCGATCTTAGAGGGTGGGGCGGGGTAGTTGACGTATACTGTCGGAGAGGGAAGAGGTGGGAAGGAAAGATAAGGCGTAGAGAGAGGTAGAGATTCGAGCGGGCAGAAAAACGGAGAGGGGGAGGGGGTGGGGGAGGGGATGTGTTCACGCAGCACACAGGCAGAGCATGAGTCACTTGACTGAGCAGCGTTGCTGCGTACAAGGCAAAATCAGGTAGTCCGGTGTTTAAAATTCCACTCCAGAATCTTCCCATTTAGTGTGGAGCGCTTACACAAACTATGACTTCTTTTATTTTCTTTTTTACCATCATTTACTGTACAGTATTGGTATTTTACTGGACATCTGTATATAAATGTTTTGTTACAACACTTAAACCTACAGACGTAATATTATTGGGTAATTCATTGTATTATACACGTTCATCTTTTTACTTTGGTATAATGTTTTAACATTAAATAGTAAAGTAAATCAGCTAGCGTATTTTTAATCTTTGCCGAGGAATTCCCAGTGGTCCAATACTTACGTGAACCATACTGTACCACTTTTGCCGTGAGGTAGTAAACAAGCCCCGGAAATGTTTATGTGTAGCGGCCTACCGACCTTTAACCAGAGGCTGGGGAATATAACACTTGCCGATCCGAGCCACACACACTCAGCAATTCGACACAGCGTTTGGTGGAATAAGTAAAGACAAAGTTTAACAGACTTTTTAATACGGCGCCACTGATTGCACTAAAAATAATTTAAAGCAATTTTTGTTTCCCGCGTGTGACCATTTATAATTTACTGAAAGCATGGATGATAAAATTTAACCACTTGACATGATAGAAGATTCTACTGTACAAACGCTAGAATCGTTTTTCCCGTATCTGTGGCCTACTTCTGCAAAAGACACGCTATCTGTAAGTAAATCTAGAATTTTTATTTTGTCAATCAAACTCGGTACTTTGAGATTCATATTCGGTTTGAAGTATCACTACGGCCTTTCTATTTAGAAGACTTTGACCACAGAATCGTGTGTAACCGCACACACTGCACTTTGTTACGGACACTCAGACGAAGCAGATACTGTGGCTGACACCACAAGACTGGCAGCAGCTTGTGTGCCGCACGAGTGTATGGCGGCGTGTGGCGCGCTCGTAGGTCATGCGACAAACTGTGCGCGGCACGCGGAAAAAAAAAATTCAACATTTAATATTTATCTATAAAGTCCGCACATAAGGCGGGCCGGACCGTCTATACTGTGCGTGCTTGCCGACCTATTAGAACACATGCGGTGTTTTATGCCTTTTGACCTTGGTCACATCGAAACATCGCGGTTATGCAACAACGCGGGTAAGAGTTATGTCCCCCGACAACCGCGTTAAATAGGGAGTGTACTGTACGTGATACCAGGAAATAAGGAATCTTAAATACAGGAGAAAAAAGTAGGGGAAATAATAATGTCATAGGAGGAGGGCAATGAGGCCAATGAGGTTGGACTCAAGTAGAATTTCATGTTGTGGTAGCAATGGAGTTGACAATGTGATGTGTGGTTGTTTCAATGTTTGGGAAGTAGTTAGGTTCGTATTTTAAGTGTATTTGAAACATGAAAAGACACAAATTTGCTCGTTACCGAGGTTAGATGTTGATCATCACTGAAAGTATTGCTAAATATTTTTTTGCGTGTTCACCATCTTTTTTTGCATGTTCACCATTGTTGCGGAAAATTAAACTTCTTTTTTCTCTCGACTTAGAATCCACGACAACCAACAATAAATTTTAAAACTACCTCTTACAACAACAAAAAACATAACCTCTGATGTAAAGAAATATATTTACCTCATAGCTGATAAGACGATCACAAATGACTCTGACAAATTCATTCCTCCACACACGCACGAACTGCTCCGGGAGTGTGAAGTACGTGGAAGACGTGAGGCACATGCCAGCGCATATCCGCGACAAGTCTCGCAAGTTGAAAATGTAGTGAAACCTGGACGGCGTGGGTGGGAGGTCGATTATAATCACCTGAATGAATAAAGAAATGCTTAAATATTGATGCAAATAAACTATGGCCAACAGAAATATGTTATTGTCACTAAAAACAGAAACCTTGATAGACCACACACAAGTACACATGATTAAACAGTTTAAAAACATATGTGTTTATCATTCTAAACATTTATTTATAAGGTCTGGTACGCTGGTATGAGCTGAAAACATCTACTAAATGGGATGGGCATATTATGTTTGTTATGAAAATCCCTCCCCACACCGTTAAATATATACCAAATCAATTACAAACACAGTGTATAATCATCAGTAACAAAAAAAAACTCATGGAAATAAATTATGGTGGAGACACTTACTTTGTACAACTTAAGAGTCACATCTACAATGGTGGAGACCAGAGCTTGGATCTCTGGTGCAAAATTCTGGGTGTGGCCTGCCAATATGGAAGTGTATATGTGTTCCAGAGTCTCGTCGGAAGGAAATATGAGGTTGAACACACTGAACATAGATATAAAGCGTGGGTCTACTGCGTTGCGACCCCCACCAGCTTTGCCCATCGCAGCAAAGAAGCCTACAACACATTAACAACACCTATTTAAGACTGATTGGCTTTTACATAAAGTAAACACTAATAAACCAGATTAACTCTCGCTTTGTGTAAACTAAGAACAAAATCTTCATGAGCCCCGCATTTGAAGTTTCTAAACCTTAAGATACATACTACGGTAGATCCAGTGTGCAAATTAATCAGGGTGAGTGAATGGAACAAAGAAGAGAGGAGAAAGTTACCCACTCCCAGGGGTGCATGGAGGGATGAAGGAAGATGGTAAAAGGAAGGGAGGGGGGGGGGTTTGGATGTATGTCCTTCCCCCACCCCCACCCAACATTGGAATTCTATGTACACTCCTGCCCACTCCTGACTCATAGGAGAAAAAAAATGGTTTTCCCACACAGGAAAACTGATATCCCTCTGATAAATATTATTGAATAAGTGAGATAAAAGTACAATGGTTCCTCAATAGTACAAGTGAAATGTCTTGCGAGCTGGCCTTGCTCAGAGCGGACTGGCAGAGGCCGCATGGAACCCAACAGGGCCGACTCAGCACGGCCTAGTAACACATCAACCTTTCTAAAAACATCAATCATCATAATGACAGCGGTGCGTATCTAAGAACTTGCTAAACACTACATGGTCAACATATTTTGAAAGGGTATGGCATTTAAAGAATAATTCTGTGCTCAAGGGGATTTTTTCGACCTCCTTGGCAACGCCCACTGATATGCATTCCCTACCCCGACTTCCCCTTCCGCCCCACTTTAATCCCATGATCGTTACCCCCACACTGACAGCTCACAAGTTGTTTGGCTCCCATTATAGTTACACATCAAATTTTTTATACACAATTACGGTAAAATGCCGAAAAAGCCTGTTGCTTATTCATTTCAATATAGGCTGTGAATGATAATTTACTTGTGTGGCATGCAGACTTTGTGCATGAACTTAAGTAACTGGAGTTCTAGATGCACAAGTCATCTTTATACCCAATCTAAACTTTGGTTCATAATACAAGTACAGAAATCCCTGTTACAAAGTTTCTCAAGGTACTTAGAAATTTAGACTTATTAACAGGAAAAAACTTATTACTGTAAGCAATTACAGTGCAAACCTGTTATGTTTTTCAAAGGGAATAAGGAAAAAGAAATTATAAGCAGGAAATATCAATTTAGCTCTGGTAAGTGTCTGAACATTTAACCCAAGGACTCATCAGGCTGTGTAAGCAAATTTAATTTTAAATAATTAAAGGGTAAATTCGATGCTTGAATTTGCTTAACCAAGCCAATAAATTTTCAACTTTGTTTTGCTTCCAGCTTCTATTTTATTTGTCTTTTAATACATACTGCCACATTTCTGTAAAATTGTGGTCACGATTTGTGATAATGTTTAAGAGTGGGAATGCCTATTTCCAATTCATTCACCACTTGAAAATGTGTAGTTTTTGGAATTCCTACCAATGAATGAAATAAATTAAACTCTTAATTAGCAATATAAAACACTTTTTTTTGCCATTGCAGAAAAGTTGGAAAACTAAAATATTGTAGGACTACGTATGTACATATGAAAACACGCCAGAATGGCATATGATTTTTTTTTTAAGATAAGGATGCCAATAGACACGTAACTGAGAAGTTTAGTCAACACTAACGTTAGCACTAGTGTTCTAGCACACTTACATTTTGTTTTAGCATACAATCCTCTTTGAACAATCTACATCTATGGTATAACAGTGATTGTATACAAAAATTTACGTAAAATGTAAAGTAAAATTTTGAACATGTTAAACTTCACAGATGGGATCATGTTGAAATAGTTAGGTTTTTAAAACTTATTTTACAATTATTGAATTTTAGAAAGCAAACACTTGGGAAACATGCAGGAAATAAATGCACTGTTCTTATGGGGAAAATGTCAGGACTTATATGACATATGCAGGAAAACATTATAACAGGCTTCTATTGTAACGATCAAGAGGAATTTGCTGTAGGTACCGTACTTCTTTCATAACTCAAATTAACTATACTACAATTAAGTGTATTATATATAAAAAGACACTGACATGCCGCTGTGAGACGAACTTGAAGATAAGTTAAACTGCAGTTTGCAGTTTTGTTCATGTAAATAAAAAATTTTTTTGGTTATATTTTTTAATAAACATTAAATTATAACTTATATCTGAAGGTCATTTCTAAGAACTCATATATATTATAGGGACTAATGTGGTTTGATATACTTGCTATTCAATACAGTTTAACAAGCTATAAAAAGTTATACAAAAATACTTCAAACCCAATTTATCAGAAAAATGTTTCAATTTGAAAGTTGTACAAATATTTCGTTCTCTCAAAAAAAATTTTAATTTTCATTATGGCAATATCTGTTTTCATGAACTATAACAATCCAAAATAAATTGCATTACTTACCAATGTCTTTAACTGTTTTCCAATTCAGGTCCTTTCCTCTGTCGTAAAAACCACCCTTCTCGAATAATAGTTTCAAAAGTGCAATAGGCTGCTGGGTACCGTAAGTGTCTACCTACAGACAAACACAATGTAATATCAAGTATTCAGAAATTATTTGAATACTGTTTACAAGAGTACCCTATTTATAGCGAAAAAAAAAAAATACTTAAAACTCATGTAACAACCTTGGAGATACTGCTCTGCAGGTAAAAGTACAAGAAATGACCAACAATTGGCCAAGCTTGATTAGGGATCTTCTGAGATGAAAAAACTCTAGAAACAATGTAATAAATAAATAAAAATTATACAGTGATATTGAAAAATATTGCAAGAAGAGGTGCAGGTGGTTAGCTTTAAAATGAACCTTTTTTGAAACCCTACTTAAAATCAACTTTCAGTATCCCTCCAGCAGTTGGTAAATTCAATACTCCCATGGGCCCCTCATCTTGATTGCTTGCCTTGGTCAGGCGGAACTGCTGAATCATCACAAACATAAATTATTACTTTCACATCAAATCTTACTCTATTTTTCTTAATGAAAAGAAACATATTTCAGTGACCAGTCTTTTTTAAGTAACATGCAATGTCACAGAACTACTTTCCTTAAATTAATATCTAATTGACATGGTGTGAACCTAGCTACATTAGCCTTGAATTGTGTGACATTTTGCAAAAATTCATTTCAAAAGTATTTAGGTAAATCTGAATAAAATGTAGTTAACATGTAGCTACACTCAGAACCCTCAGTATCCAAATTTGTTGGCTACATATATGTACTTATCAAACTTTTTTTTCATTAAAAAACCATAAAATCCTAGTGAAATTGAAAAAAACTCTGAGTCACTACAAACAGTTCACAACATTGGTTCATACGTATAACAAGGTTGTCCAGTTTGAAATATGTGCCAACTCCGGATACTAAATATGAATCATTGCCAAAGTGCAATATAGATGCATCAAGGATGGTACTTTAAAGATTTCAAGAACCTTGGAATGTATCCTTCCTCTAGTAAAACTAAAACATAACATGAAAATACTGTATAACGAGATTAGCATATTATAATGTTTGTCTGACCTAATGGGTGGTCCTACACATAAAAAAAAAACATTCCTAGTCCTGTCTATGCACTGTCCTAACCAGTGGCAGATGCATAGGGGGAAGGGGGGATATGCAACATCTCGGTGAAGGCAGTGCATTATTTTAGGAGATGCAAGGTGAGCTGCTACAACCCCTGGACTCAGAATTCACAAAAGCAGTGATGCATGTTGACAATGAAAATGTAACTGTTCAAACCTTTTGTTGATGCAAGTTTCTTGAAAACAAAAATTCTTATTTAATTTTTCAAATCCCCTCCCTACATTAATTTCTGCATCTGCCACTGGTTTTACCATTGGTAACTTTATACTCAAGTCAAATTTATGTACTCAACAGACTTAAAATGTTTTGCACACTACTATGAATTCAATGGCAATACCTGTGGCATGTTTAAGTCATCAATAAAACAAATCAGTTTTTTTCCTATTGGAGGTCCATACATATCTTTTGTTCTTTTTTCTAATGATGACTCCAAGTTTCTTTGAACGTCCATTGAATTGGTGCGAGACGAGAAGTTGATATTGAGAACCATCTGTGAAACAAGTTTCTAGTCAGAGTAACAGTAAAAATTAAAGGTCCATGATATTAATTCAAAATTGACATTTTACAGTTCTTTCCATTGCAAACAATTCAGTAAATTAACTTCAAATATTAAATAATGAGTTTAAAACATAAAATATATAGGTAGATATATCATGTTATCTGGATAATGATTTATTACAAAAATCAATATTGAAAAAACTAACTTTCTTACAAATTTACAGGAACTAACATGTCTACCTGAGAAGTTAGGAGTATGACCAATGAAAAATACTTAATATACACATCTCACAATCTTACTTACGTAAGTGTCATCCAGCTGTCTAAGAAAATCTTGAATTATTGCAGTTTTAGATGTACCTGTTTCCCCAACCAGGGCAACTGGCCTTTTAACCTATAATCATAATTTTTCAAGTATAACTATGATAAAGCAAAATTTACCATACACATATGCATAGTGACTCAATAATCAAAGCAACTTTTTTAGTAAGTCCTACCTACAAACTAAAGAAAAAAAATTTAAATACTTCATTAAGTTAAATTTTAAGTTTTTAATTACATGGTATTCTACAGAAAACAATACAGAAGTGCCTCCTGATTGTAGTGGGCTAAAAGGCCTGTCTCTGCTATCAAAAGTTATATATCTATACATCAATAAAATAGGTTTAAATCATCACAATTTCATATTACTTTGAACATACAACTTTTATTTTCCCCACAAATTTTCACATTTCATACTATTTTTCTGCTAATGAAATGGATTTAGACTTTTGTGTTTAATACTTCCCAACACTTCCCTAGTCAGCCTTCTCCGGCTGCCAGCTTTACACATTAAAACCTATAAGTCACGAATGTTTTAGTTCTACATTGTCTTTTTAAACAAGCAGATACAACAAAATGCAAGATGAGTCTTCTTTTTGTGTTATTATTACAAGTACCAGCTTGTGAGAATTTTTAATAGTATTTCTGTACATTTACTCTGTATTACTTTTAAATAGGTATGTTAGGAATGCCTCACATCCAAGATCAAATCAGTATTTATCTACTTATCCTTATCCATCATTTTGTAAAAAAAAAAGTTAGCCTAAAAGAATGCAATTATAGAAAAGTGAATAAACTATAGGTAATGTTATGGCTAGGGGCTGGAAAAATTAGCATCTATTATAGTGAAAATAAAATTTTTAATGCTACTGATCCAAAATAATTTACATTCCTTGCTGTTTTTAAAATAAATATTCATCCATACAAATACCTAAAATTAACACTCTAATTCAGTTTTGTACAAAATACATTTGTTCCATGCCACTCTCTATCAAAACCACAAAAAAAAATTGAATGCTTATTTTACTTCAAAAATAGGTAGTGCAAAAAGCCAGCAATCATTAAGTCGTAGGTTTAATTCCTAGAATAATACACAATTCAACTGGATTAATAAGGTGGGGCTTATATATTTAAGATATTTTGGATACATGTAACTTGGCTGCATCACAAGAGACATGGCAATATCACAAATCATGATGGTCATGAAAACTAATGAAGAGAACAGGGAAAGAACAGGGAACAGGAAACGACAGTACTGTAGTACTGCTGTGGTTTACTTCACACTTCCGCTAAAGTAAAATACAAGCGAGTGTGCCTGTTGTTTTCATCTGCAAGATGAGAAAATCTGAGGCAAAGATGTTGGATGTGTTTTTGCTTATTAACTGGAGTAATAAGTCTTATGTGAGAGATATAAATTAAAATAATTTAATCAAACATGAACATGTATCCTAAACAAACTGCGAAGTACGAACATAAGGTGAATCAGGTCACAAAGTCTACAACACTGGGTTATTCCTTTCTAAGTAATGAAAATATTTATTTCGTACAACAATTTTAAAACTGTTAAAACATATGTAGGAGTCTTTTATAAAGGATTTTTTTTTATAAATCATGGGAATTTTAAACTAATTTAGCTGAAAAACAGCATCTATTTAGAAAATTAGCTAAAATAGCATTATGTTGGAAATTAGCTAAAATAGTATTTATGTTGAAAATTAGCAAAAAAAAGTTGGTTGTCTGTAAAGTCGGTTTACCGACGTTAGTTTAACGTGACGTTATAACAAAACATTGATGAAATGATTGCATACTTTTATGAATAAAATTGAATAATTTTTATTGAATTATCACTATTTTGTATGGATACAAAGGAGGAGTGAAATTAAATCTACAATTTAATTGATAAATTTAATTTTATTTGCACTCATTAATTCAAATATGTTTATTACTTTAACAAAGAGATTATTTTAACTATAACTTTCATACATGTTTGCTATTTAACTTCAAGATCATCGAGAATGTTTTACGCTTTTTCACAATTACACATTTAACGACGAAGTTTGTTCGTCGTGAAATTAAACGTAGAATTTAATAAAAATGCCCTTGCAGTTAATAAAATAAGTACGTACTTAGTAAGTTTAAGAAAGAATTTCGGCTTTAATCTCCAACCCAGACGCTCGTGGTAGGCTGGGGCCAAGATTAAAATTCGTCGAGAATATTTTACGTTTTTATGTCTTCCAGTGCTCAAAATGATATGCAATTGTGGCCCCGGGCACGAAATTTTATTTATAATTCATTAATAATAACGCCCCTCGCTATAAACAAAGGAAAATATGTATTAACGAGTGCCTGGTTGCCGCGGAAGCAGATAGATTGCGCGATTCATTTGGTTCGCGTCCGTCACTGTAGGGGAATAATATTATTTCGTTTTTATAATACGATTTTATAACAAATACGCATCCCAAATACACCAAACTTATTTATATTGTGTTACAATATTTTTTAAAACATTGTGCAAAAGATCCCGGGTGTAATTTAAATTATTATGTGTAACTGTAAAACACCATTGTTCGTACAAAAACGTATTTGAAAATTCAACATTACTTTTAAATAACCATACTGATTGTGCTGAAAATCGGGGGATGATCGTTAAATTACATAATATCAATAGTTCAAACGACGAAAACATGATTGAAAAGTCAAATCGATGGTTGTTCCAATCGAGTGGAAGAGTGATGCAGTGCAAGCGTACAATGAGAGTAATGGGACACATCGTAGTGGGACAATGTGCGTTACGGGACACTTTTTTGTGCGTGCAGCCGGCATTCATCGATTTATTAGATGTTGTCACGTCAAAAAAAAGCATTTAAAGTGTAAATTATAAAAAAATAGCATCTATAGCAAGATGCCAATTTTTCCGGCCCCTAGTTATAGCCACACATACAGCTGGCAACAGTGCGGTGTTCCGGACACGCATACAACTGGAAACAGTGCGACCAACCGTGTGCAAACAGATGCCAGGGCGGGATGTCCGATGAGTGCAGAATTAAGCCCGGATTTTCGTAGGAATACTTAGTGTGTTATGCAATACAGCCTTGTGAAAACGAAATGAACAGATAATGAACTGCAAAATTTCATATGCTACATCCTTACCTTTTTAAAATAACGTCCTCTAAAGAAGTACTGATATGCATGGAAAAAAATTACAACACTTAACTTTCACAATAAGTAACTGGTACATCATCATTATAATTTAGTAGCTAATGCAAATGATTTAGTATATTTTTCTTTAAAAAATGATACTAAAGTGTTATAACAAAACATTCTGTAATAAATAATGTAAACATTAAAAAAAAAAAAGATTTTAAGTCTTTCTCAGAACCTCCCACATATTTATTTTGATTTATTTTTCAATATAAATATATGATCTTGGCTTTAAAAATTAAGTTACTAAATGAAATTAAAAACAAAGTAGGCCCTACCTATTGTATCTGGTTTGTTGTACAAGTATTAGATTTGCTAAGATCCTTAAGACTGGAGATCTTGTAGCAGTTTGGAAACAATATATTTTCAAGGAGATGGTTCCTTGGACTAATCACAGTATGTCCTTCACGTAGATTTTTTTATTTATAAAATACTTATTTGAAATATTTTTCTCCACACAAAAAAAGTAATTACAAATTTTTGGTTGATAAAGCAGCACTTGGCTATCCTACAGCTAAAATGTCACCTCAAAGGTATTTGCAGTCATCCAGCAACATATCAGAACAAGAGACTTTCCAATTTGGTAAAATTTCATTAACAGAGGCTGCACACAGACTACTGACTTGATTCCAAGCTGCAATTTTACCACAATTAAATTTTGAAAAACTCACAGCTGCATTTCTGTCTGAACGAAGAATTTTTCAGTCGTCCTGTATTATCCTTGGCATTAAGGTGTGCCCAGACACACGCATGCACACACATTTTAATTATGTACAAAGTCTTTTGTGGGGTTCTGATATATAAATAGATGAACACATTAATGGCCCTGCCTACCTTGGCACATATATTGTGTGCAGAAAAAACCACACTATTTGAAAACTCCTCAAGATATTCAAATGATAATATTTACAAAAAGCATTTAAGAATACTCTGAGGGCTGATAAGTTGTTCTGTTTCAGAATATTTTTTAACTCCTTTTTTTTCAAGTAGCTAAAACACGTGTTTTCAGAATAATGTTAAGGCATGAAGCACCCAATACAAATTCTTGAAAAACAAAATTCAAGGGACATGCATTATCTTTACCTTTTGCTTTATTTTTCTGTCATATAATTATAATTTTACGGTCACCAATCTTATCTCATAGTTGCTCAATGCACAATGAGAAGACTGCACACATGTTTAGAGCCTTGCACTTAGAGGTAATACCATGCTAGAAGCACCAACAAACGAAACTTCATTTAACCACTATAGCACATTAGTACATTACCCAACTCAAAATTTAAAAAAAAAAAAACTAGGTCTGAGCGAAAAAAATCCTCACATACTATAAAATATTTATAATTCAATAATATATATTCAATGAAAAATATTTGAGGAACAAAAATTCATAATTTCAAACACTAGCACCTATGATGTTAACAAGGACTAATTTCAAACACTAGCACCTATGATGTAAACAAGGACTACACTATTTATCCCCAAGAAGCTATCAAAGAAATGTTAGTACGGTATCTGTTTCCAGGTAAAATTCTCTGAAAATATTTATTACTTCAGGGAATATTTTGTCATTAAAAAAAATGCAGAAATATTTTATTTTTTATAACTATTTAATATATATAATACATTTCTTCAAAACTCACATTTCTGTAAACTAGCTGGGCCTTTGAGGTTGAGCCATGTCAAGTGGTAGATTGCACCGACATTTTTGCGGTCTATCCCTTCGATAGTTTGTCAGGCAATGATCGCAAAAGCCTGCACTCTACCTGAAGTTTGCATGTTTTTTTCTCATGTACTATCTAATTCCTGACTTCTGAGATCCATATTCGGATTCAGAGCACTCTTATTTGAGTTTTTGGATTTGAGGAAAAGTGTATATGATCCGTCAAAACATAAAATCAATTTTCGTCCAGATAAATGCACACCTGTCATTATGGGGTGATGGATGACAAAGGCGAAGGTCCCCTCACCTCGTTCATGACCTTCAGCAGCCACGAAGTCCGGACAGTGTCCACCGTCGGCACCAGGATCTCGTTGAACTTGCGACTGAAGTCGTGCACGTACGGTGGCATCATCCAGCTCCACGCCACCCACAGCTTCTTCTCGACGTCCAAGTAATAGTCGTAGAGTGTAGGATAGGTGGATGGGATGTTACCTACGAGTTCAATGAATCTTGGAAACCATTTACATTCTTATCACTGATGCAATAACAACCTTGTTTAGCCACAATCTAGAGTAAGTTAATACGTTAAACTGAAGGCCATGCACAAAAATTTTTTTGATAATACGAACTAGATTTTCCAAGTCGTCAAATAATACTTTGCTATATTACTATTAACTATAATGTGCATGTTTGCATTTTTAGAACGGTAGATATCTTTCAGTCTAGTCGCACCTTAAGAGCAAAAAAGGGCTGGGTGGAGTCTAGTGCAAAATATACCAGTAGTTTTCAGAAAACTAAATCAAAAATTCAATGTTGTAACTGTACCTATTTTGGACAAGGTTTTATTTACAAAAGTATGGCCTCATCTTTTAATGGTTTTATTTTCAACAGGTTATTTTCTATGAAACTAAAAATCATAGGTTAAGTTGGGTGATTTTGTTTGAATTTCTGTCCCAAAAATCTTGGTTTTTTGACTCAACACCCCATCGTACTTAAATAGGGACATTGTGTTTTTACGGGACGAGTTAACACCCCGCGCATAACTCGTCCAGCCTAGTTTACCTGATTCTGGTTAGTTGGCTGTGAACGACAGTTCCACTGCATGTGTCCAGGCTTGTTGCAATTAAAACAGATGGGTCTGCCATCAGCTGTCCTCTGAGGTCTAGCAAAGGTTCTAGAACCGGGCCCTTGGGTTGTGTCTCTAGGTGTACTGTTGTGTTTCTGTTGGTTAGGTTGTGGGAAGTGTTTATTAAACTTATTTCTAGTTTCTCTGCTAGGTCTGAAGTTTTGAGTGGGTGTAGAATGGAATCTCAGAGCTTCCATTTCTCCGCGCAACTGTTTTAACTGTTTCCCAAACTCCATTAGGCTATTTTCTATTTTTGAATCCATTGTGTCTGCCTCCCTGATATTTCGAACAGGAACTTGTTCTGGTTTTACAGCCCCACTTCCCTTTAATCTATCATGACTCTTCGCATAGTATAGACCTGCCTCAATGTTTCTTAAATTTCCTAGCAACTGGTCTACTGTGTTGTTAGGAAACAGCATAACTTTCTCCACAATATCCGGTCGTAAGCCTCTTAATAAATATCTCACTTTATTGGCTTCTGGCATTTTGGGGTCAAGCCGATTACAAAGGTGAAGAACGTCGTAAATAAAAGATTCAAATGGTTCCTCCCCACCCTGTACTCTTGATTGAAGTCTTATTTCCAGGTCTTCTACCTGACCTACACGAACAAAAGCAGCCTTTAAAGCAGTGGCTAATTCATCAAACGTTTTCACATTTTCCAATGTTGACTCATAACTGTCATACCAGCGGCTAGCTGGTCCCCTGAGAAATGTGGGTAAATACGCAATACATTTTTGGTCATTCCAGCCATTGACCTTGGCTGCTCTCCTAAACTGTTTTATAAACTCATCGACATCTTCTATTTGTCTCCCCCAAAAATAGCTAGGTTCCACAAAAAATTTTCCTGCCTCCATTGTGTCGTGGTAGTCTTCTCTAGGTGCTGAGTTTAACAAATGCAATTTTTCTTGTATCTTTACCAGGGGCTCCTCATCTGAACTACTATTTCCACAAATATCAGGTATCCCTGTCTTGTCGTCAGTACATAGGCTAAGAGTGTATTGATAAGACATGCCCAAACATAAAAAAAAATAAACAGAATACTCAGTGTGTGGACATACTTAAACTAAAAAAAAAAAAAAATAATAATAATCATGCTCCTGATAAACATTCAGCCTCCTCACAAATGTTACCTAACCTGGCTTAAAAAAAAAATCTTAAATCAACTGCTTATAATTACACACACACAATACCAGAAAAAAAAAATCAAATGAAATACTAAAGTGCAATTTGTAAAAAAGAATTACTTAACTTAATTAAAATACTTAACTCTATAACAAGACCATTTCATTTCTACACTTATTCAGAGTACATGTGAGTAGGCCTTCTGTCTCCACTCCCCTAATTAAAACCTGAAAATGGAAGGTATGCAAATTAAAACACCTGAATATGTTGTTCCTTGCTGATAAACATAAACACTTATCTCAAACACTGGCTGAAAAAAAAGAAAATGATTACCATTACAGAATAGGCCAAATTTAAAAAAAAATTAATAATACTTTCTCATGCTTAAAACATTTATAAATAACCTGGCTGTACCTCGTGACCCCTGAAACAGATATGGTTAAAACCAAACATCACCATTACACCAAACAAATTTAAAAAAAAATAACACACACCCTACAATTAGACATACCCTAGCCTCACACCATTTTGTCGCAATCGCCCTCGGTCTCCGTCAAGATCTACAAGATGTCACTCAAAAATAAAAAAAATATAAGATAACACTCAAGTTTTCAAAATAAACATTAAGGGGGGGGGGGGGGGGGGTAGCAGTAGAGCTGGTACAGGGATTGTCTAACCTCCTTAGGACAGGGGGTGTAGGGTGTTGACTGAAAGAAAAAAAAGTATTATTTATCCCACATCGTTTCAGGTTTTATTTCTGGTAAACTATGACCAACACAAAAGTAAATAATTAACTGATTAAATAAATAAATAAAGTCAATGTCAACATACTCTGGTAACAAACAAAAAAATAAATAAATAAAATACTCTTTTGAAATAAGTAAAAGAGAACGATTATTACTTTTTTTTAAAATAACATGATTCTTAACACACACCTCGACCCATCCTTAAGCTAAAATTAACGAAAGAAATTTTACATTGCTGGATACCACAAACTGCCTGCACTCCTGGAAAGAATCAAAACGTTAAGTCATCCTAACCCAATTTTAAAATACGCCCACAACTGTTACAAGAGGTGAAAGAAAATTACGAGTTCGCCATTACTTACAACACCGTCGAACGGCAGCACGCAGCTACCCGCCAAGCCGAGGCTCCGACAGACCTCCAGCACCTCACCGAGAAGAACCACACCGGCGCACCCAGGGTGGCCCCATTTATTAAATCCACTTCACCACGTCATCACGTCGAAAACACTCCACGCGAAAACAAAAATCCCGGCCGCGATTCCACAAACCAACCGCCATTCCGCCAACCGACGCTATCCCCCCCTCCACCGGTCATGCCAGACTCGCACTTCTGCCACCTGGTGGCGACAAACACCAGCGCGTCACGCGCACGAACAGCAACGCAGCGTAACCAACCAGGGCAGCCAACACTCCCGGAGATTCCAGGACAGGATGACGCAACCGCCCGCGCAGCTGGCCAGGCTCTCGGGCGGCGAACCACGTCACCGCCCCAGAAAAACAGAGAGTGCTAGCAATCTACCGCGCCAGGAAAACAACCGTCAAAGCCCGAGTGTCGCAAACAAGTGTCAGGAACTCACGCGGGCTCACAAAGCACAACAAGCACAAAGCCAAATTAAAAAAAACTCTACACGTAAAATTTTACCGCGTGACATCATATAACTGTACAGGATGAGTCTGAATTGAAACCTAAACTTGCTGCAGGTTCATGAAGACAAAATAAGTTGAAAACATATATGAATTATGATCTAAAGTGCTTCCTAAAGCTGGTATACATCTTTGAAGATGCAGCTGAACAACAGTTATTGTAAATATTGGAGAAAGTATTTGAGATGGAATGCTACTTGTCTGAATTAAGTTTAAAAGAATGAGGATCTATAACAACAAATTTTGGGGCAAAATTATTTCATTCAAATAATTTAGGGCAACACATTTATTTTTCACATATTTTTGTGTTACCAACCTCAACCTCAATTATTTAAATTATTTAAATGAAATAATTTAGCTACAGTAACAAAATTCACAGTGGTTGTAGATCATCATTCAAATAAACATAAACATAACAATTAGTGCTCCATCTACTACTTTCTCCATTGTACATATATATATATTTACAGTGATAAAAAATTTTAAAAATTAGTTCAAAGAATACTAGTTTTTATTTAAGTGAAGAAGTTTTCATTACCATATCTAAAACAGCATTTTTCTTATTCACAATGAGACACACTGACTGAAAGAAAATGCTCGCCAACAATTCACATCAGCTGCAACGCGCACTCACGAGCCCTGCACATGTTCTCCCGGGAGTCCTCGAACGGCAGCAGGCCGCACTGCTTCTTGACTTGCTCGTCGAACAGCAGGCGGCCCTCGGCGAGCAGCGACGCCCCCAAGGAGCAGTACAGCGACTGCAGGAACACGCTCTCGATGAGCTCCGGCGAGACGGGGTCCCCTGCCTCCCCGTCCTCCGGCTGCGGCACCATGGCGTCCAGCATGAAGCACAGCTGGGTCACCTGTCGCAACACGCAAGGCTCGCCACTGCGTCGCGCGGAGCAACACCGTCACACTTATCTGGACCGCATGAAACATTGATTACTTGCTGCACGCTAGTTATAACAGTTGCCACAGTTCCAAGGATTCAAACACAAAGCACTGACCATGTTGAGATCAGTCTGCGGGACGACGGTCTCCAGTGGCACCAGCTGCATCGTGCCGATCAGGCCGTCGATGATGAAGCTCAACATCCCCGGCACGTACTGCTCGTACAGCTTCGCCAGGAGCACCCGCTCGTCCGCCGACCGGCGGGACGCGAGCCAGCGCTGCCAGTACGGCTCATAGCCCAGGTTCTTGGGGTCCACGTACACCATCCCCGCGCGCGAGACCGTCGCAGGGGAGGCGTACCTCAGGTCCCCCACCTGTCGTCGGTCACACAGGGCTCGGTGTCTGTGGTCTGTCCCGCGCTTCGAGTCTTTACCAGACTGATACTTACTACCACACTTGTTAACTTTCAAATTATTATGTAGTCTACTACCGACAATTAATATTTTTTTTAAATTTTATTCTTCCTTGAATTTTCTGAATAATGTCTTTTGGCAGTATCATTAAAGTTGTATACATTCTGGGGAAAAAAAAAAATTAATACTAAAAACCAATTATTATTTCCTAGGAGAAACCATTTGTAGCAGTCAGTCACGATTAATAACAAGTCATTTCATGAATTATGTATGTTCTTTGGTCAAACGGAGCCACAATTTCTAAGATTAAATGGTAAATAAAAATATTTGATGATAAACATGGTTGAAACCATGATGGTGTATTTAAGTGACATTTACTCTGAAGTAAAAATTTAATGTTAGCAGAAGATGTTCTTCATTAAATACGACAAGAAAATTAATTTACAAAATTCTTATTCCATATTTTCCTTTACACAATAAAAATTATAAGGAACATTTTTAAAAAATTTTCAATACACTATGAAGTTGTGCCTAAAACTTTTATGCACTTTGCGTATATTTGGTAACAGCGCACTCCGAAATAAGGACAGCACTAATGGCAGAGACTGTGCATTGGAAAGAGAGAGTAGTAAATGCACATTTAAATGCATGCTGCAAACTAAGGGTGAGAGGTGAGACCCGCTATAGTGGACACTGTGATCATCAAAGATGAGAGGGAATGACAGAAAAAAAAACCCACCAGGTCACAGAAACATATGCCATGTTTCACACATGTGAAAAATCCATGGTATATACTCTATAGCAGTGATGACTAACTTGCAGCCCATGGACCACCTACGGCCCGCACAATGAATTCGCATGGCCTGCATAAACAATCATTAAAAATATTACTATTACCATGTATTGTTGTGTATAAGCAGTTTTTGTCTGTACATATGTAGACACATGTGACAGCAGAAGGTGTTTAGAAGGCAGATTATTCTCATACATGTACTCAAAAATACTATTTTTATTTGTGTACTCTAATTGTTCCACAATAATTATTTTTATATTGACTATATTTTTGTAAGTACTGTTTTTTAAAAAAACTTACTTTTTGTTGCTTTATCATGTGTTACAAATTTATTTATTAGTCACTGTATGGAACATAAAAACATTTTTAAAAAATTCAAAATTGCAATAATAATAATAAATTTGTGACATCACGACATCACCCCCCCCCCCCCCCCCTCCTTTTTTAGTTTAAATAATTATATCTGGCCCTCAGAGAGAGTGGAAACTGCTGTACAGTAACAAACCACATCAGCATCTGCCTGAAGTTATGTTTGGGAAACAAAGACCACTGAGATCTGGCCGACCGGACCGGTGTTCGAACTCGGGTCCTCTGCGCCACCTTGCCTTGGTGGGAGGCGAGTGATTCAACCACTCACACATCGACAAACTACGAAGATTTGCAAGTACGTGTGCTGGACAAGCTTTAACAGCATGCACTGAATTCACAGCAAGCCAAACAGATTTCTCAGCTCACTTACAGAAAAGCTCCCTGGCATGTCACAGAATAACAGGATCCAATTTATGTATGCCTCCTTACCTCACCTTTCCCTTAAATAATCTTTTATTACTTCTTGTCACTCCAAAATTTTACAGTAACAATAACAGAATGAAGATTTGTGCTGAATAATCTGGTCATAAGGTCTTTCTAGAATGACCAATTTGCATTACAAAAATTAATATTATTACAATGTTAAGTATCACGAACATTTAGTAATCCTTATCTTTTAGCCTTTGGGTGAAATTCCCATTTCATGCTTTTTAAATCATAAGTCACCAGGCATATGTGGCAAGCTCTGAAGTGTACAAGAAAGTCCTGCCACAACGGTACTAGAGCTGGCCTCAGCCAAAATGCAGCCACGACATACGTCTACGAATACATGGGTTCCATAAGACACTGATGACAAAACAAGTACACTCGATGGCAAACTCGCAGTGTTCCATCTGCAGTGATGGAAAATTAAGTGCGAAGATATTGCTTAAAGGGTGGACTGGAAATGGTTTGGATATCCCTCATTAGCCATTACTAGAGGCAAGTTTATAAGCTGAAGTGACAAAACCAAAGTAACAGCGAAATTAGAGTCAATACACCACCAAACACCGAAATGGAAGGCAAAACACAAAATGCAGCACAATTCACCTCAAATACTTAATTTTCTTATATTAAAAGGTACTATTCATTTTATAAATTTTTGGCTTAGGTTTTTATTTAATAACCTAAAATATAGCGTATTCAGTAACAAATATTTCTTTAGTTTATATGTATGGATTCTTCAAAGCAAAGTAAATAAAAATATTCTAAACATACTATACAGACATGGCTAAAGACCTTCATAGAAACATCAGAAGGATATCTCTGATTTTGAGCATTGCATTTTATTTTTTGATTTACATTAATAATATTAAAATAATAAGACTAACAAAAAGCTCATTTTAATCTGAAAATATGTTGGTACCTACTAGAAATAAACTTAAACCACACAATCAAAATATTACTAAAAAGTAATGTAAGGTTAATAGTTCCAATATCACAATTTCTTGTTTGGATATGAGAGTACTTTTTTAATATTAATGCAGGATACTTTAAAAATAAAAACAATGGCAACCAAACTTGTCAAAATAACCATTAAATCTTGGCTCTAATACTGCATTTAAAAATAATGTTCAGAGGTACTTTTTTTTTATTATATATTATAATTATAACACTTTTGTAAACTAAGGAACTTTACAAACAAGATGGAATTTTTGGTTTAACTTAATCCCATCAATATATGGTAATGTTTAATGTACACATTTGAAGTGTCTTACCACAAATTGTTGAAGTAGTTGATAGAATAATTATGTCAATAAGTACTTATTATTACATGTGTTTTAATTGTTAATGATGATAATGTGTTAATGACTAAATTCACTATTTTCATTGACCAAATTTGCTTTTTTATAACACAATAAAACCTTGGCTATAGCCATCACATACTCAAAAGAACAATAACTGTATTACTATGAGGATATCTCCATTGATGAGGAACATGAATAATAAGCAGGCAAGACTAGCAAACACGAATAATGACAAAGATTTACCTCAAACAGCATAGCACAGTGTGGTTGGAGTCTTATGCGCTCGCCGTTAGACAGCGTAAGCAGCCTGTTGTCATCCATCACAGAATTCATGTTCTCTATCCACAGGGCATCCACGTCCCCATCAAACAGTATGTACAGGCGTTCCTCCTTGTCCGAGGGCTTGTTTATCTCTCTGAAGATGTTGGACAGCAAACCGTCCGTCCAGTCCCTAGTGTCGGGGTCGAGGATGCCGTATAGCTCGATCACCGAGCAGGCCTGAGGGAAACAGAAACTGCTTTACAGTTCACGGCTTGGCAGAAATCTCTCCAAATGGATCTCTTTCACTTCCTACCCAAGGCATTGTTAAATGTCACAATCTCATTATTGGTTTCACATTTTTTTCAGTTTTATCCAAACTGGTACTATAGATTTATAATTAACTTTTAAAATGCTTAACATTTTTTTTTTAAATGTTACTGCAGTGATTTGCCAAGACAGCATAAATTTTAAATACTATTATTGTTTAAAGCTCATGTGAAACTGACTTAAATGGGTATCTTCAAAAAATATAAACAACCGACATCAAACCTTTGGGTTCAGAGTGAACAACTTGGTTGGGAGTCCAAGGATCGTCTGTGCTTTAGTCAACGTCTGGATCACAACTGTTTTGCCACCTCCAGATGGGCCCACAATCATGGTTGAGTGCCGCGTCATCATGGTCTCGTATAGCTGCACCACTTTATCCACCTACATAAAATACAATAGAGCAAATAAAGAACAAAATCCTATAAACTGGTTATATTGATACAGTTTCAATTAATTTCGAATTCTAAAAATACTTCTGTGAGGTAAATAAAATTTTTAACTTAAAAGTATAATTTTCATTGTGTTTGATTAAAGTAGAATATTTTGCAAACATTCAATAACAGGAGCATTCAAAAAAAATTTTTTTTTAATTGAAGAGAGGCTTAAAATTATATGAATCAGAGGTTAGTGACTTACACCAGTGTGCTCAACTCTCATGGCTACGAAATGGCACCTCATTCTACAACTAGGCCCAGTCTACCAGCACATTATGCCTTGCCAACACCTGCACCATCAATATCTAAGATGTGAGGAAGACGAGCCCCAATGATAGGCAGCAGTGTATCCACAACTTAACTGATTTGAGAGGCATTCAATTTCACAAATGTTTCATTCTTAACATGAATGTAAGCTCTACCAATCTCTCATCCATTTTAATAGTTTTCAATTACTTGTTTCTTGCTTACTCTGTGATGTAGTGATGAAATCAAGGTTCACCCTCTCTTATTACAGACCATTTCCTTATTCAACCTAGTATTAATCCCTGTCTCATCAAACAATCTTGCAAGATAACAAATATATTTATGTGGGGCCAGGTTCTGGTTGGTGAGAGTGAGTCGACGAAACGTTTAACATGGGCTCCACCGTAGTTTAACTTTGGAACCACTGTAGGTTTAACATGTGTGCCACCATAGGTTTAACATGGGTGCCACGGTAGGTTTAACAAGGGCGGTACCATAGGTTTAAGAGAACACGGACCCAGCTAACACTCTCTGTCCAGGGCATGACGAAGCCCAAGTGGGGGGGAACGAGGCATATCCCAGATAGTAGTGCCTTGTTCAATAATTTGGTCTGCTCTCAGCATCGTACATGCTAGATGTGAACAACTATATGGGCACTTGCGGCATCCCACACGCATCTATACCTCCACGCACCCCACGTGGTCAAAGAGAAATACATAAGTAAAGACAATACATTTATTACATGCTTCACTGCAGTTAACATGAACATTAAAAATAAATAATAACCGCACAGATGAAAAGCCCTGCGGCATGAATTGGCTTACTTGCATTCCAGCACATCCACATGGCTGGATGATATTCCAGTGTTAGTTTCAAAGTTCTTGAAAGAGTTTAAATTTAAGTAAGTTAAACAATGCTCTCCCAAGACAGTCCCGAGGATAACAGAAAGAGTTAAATTGAAAAGGATTATATCAGTAGGCCACTATAAAGTCCCCTGGGTGCAGGTGGGTCCGGCCTCGAAAAGTGATGATGGTCAACTATAGACAGCAATGGCCACAGAAGACGCTGCATGGCGTCCCCACGCCAGGACACAAAACCGCTGGGTTATTTTGACAATACCACCTCAGACATTCAAAACAGAAGGAATAAATCTTCCACAAAAATTAGGAAACAGTATAAAGTTATATAGGTAAGCCTTTTAGATTGATTGTATTTAATATTATAATTATAAACAGTATGTGAATATCTTATTTCTCAGAACGTCAGAAGACACTGGCAGACTAATTAAATAAAAGTTATTTCTTTAGACATTGATAAAGAAATAACAATTACAAATAATTAATCATGCTTAATTTGGGTGCAAGACAATGATTCTACTCGCTTGGGTGAAGGCAAGGTACACATCACACGCTGACGTACAGTGCTGTTAAATTATGCCAGGGTAGGAAGAAGGGATGAGGGGATAGTAAAGTCGCATTGGTCTTCACGGGACGTAGGCCCTGGACGACGTAAATATTGAACTACAAATGCTCATCGAAACACATTTCAGCAACACACATGTCAAACCAACCAAAAAATCTTTTCCCACTTTTATCACTTGTCAATCTGTAACATAAAACCACTATATTTTATCAAACTTTGAAACAATTTACTATTGATTGTGGCTAGGTGAATGACTGACTATCAACATTTTATCATGTTTCATCACTGACTTGATACACAGTTGGATTCATTGATTTCTTCTCTTATGTTTGATTAACGATTAAAACAGATGTGTTTTTAACTACACCTGTGATTAAAACACAGAATGGTTGGGTGACATTTACAGAACACACATTAAAAATGACTAATACACCTATCCCTCACTTAGCACAACTAATTCGTTCCTAAAAATGCTCTTCGAAATCGTGAATTCTGAAGCATTAGCTTCCATAAATAGCAAGGCTAATTTATTTAATGTGTTCCAAAATTGTGTAGGAAAATATACTTTACGTAATATAAATGTGTTGAATAACACTCAACTATAAATATGTCACAACATTTATCTTTATATGCCTCCCATCGCACTTCGTATGACAAATATGACTCCGCGTAACGGGAGATACGTTGTTATTTACTTTATGGTCAGTCGGCTGGCTGACTTGCCCGCCCGGGCGTGACCTTCAACTCATGTCGCATACCTTTCCAAACCATCCTTTACTGACAGTGAGACCAATCTGGATGATTACATTTTTATTCTTCAAAAATTAAAGTGCTTATTCAGGCCAATGATTATTTTTTTTCATTGCAACATTCATTTAACAACCTTTTCCACATGAATCATCTGTTCATTTCTGTTCCGGTATCTAATGTCAAGTATATTCCCACTAGTAGAACCAAAGCATCAGACTTATATAAACTTTTGGTAAGAGTCCTTATTTCGTACGATTGTGCGCACAGTTGACTTGCTTAAAACTAAAGTCAGACCAACATAAGCGTGGCCTTTATGACAATCTGTGTGCCGTAATCTAGTTTTGTCTCAAATACTTGAACACAATGCATTATGAGTGATCAAGCACGTACAGTTACCGGCAGCTGAATGGCAGACGTTGCTTTAGTTTGAGTGAATACCCTGCCACTGGCTAGACTGAGTTCACGGCCCGGTTTGTGGCCAGGCGACAATGGTACGGCACGGCGGCATACGCGCGGATGTAAAAACATTTGGTCCTTTACACTCCATAGCCACAATTTAACTTGCCATAGCTGATGTTTGTACAACAGTCGATAGCGTAGTCAGACCTGCGCGCGCATCTCTTCCCCCCTTGTTCTGTATCCCATGGCATATCTGTTGTTTACAGAAGTTGAAACAGACTGTGTCGCCGTGCTCGACTTTTTTTTGCCTGCCGAGATTTCTACTAACTAAAATTTACAGACGTGCTATTCAAGACTGGGGCAGTATTATTTACATTGTGCTAAATGAATCCGCGCAATCTTAACACATGTTCTAAGTGAGGGATAGGTGTACAGTTTAGTTAACTAACAATTTTAATATTTCCTGTTTTCTAGATTTTTCATGTTTGCGGTAAGTCTGAACATTTACCAATTAAGTTTGTTTCCATTTAAACTGGAAGTAAACCATTTTTTTTTCTATTCATTAAATTAACTTTTGAGCTTTTATCAGTCGTGTCTTTCTGGAGACCCAATCATGCTCCGATAGTTTTACCTGGTAAGTATTTTCAAACAAGAACCAAAATTGAACTTTGCAAAAAAAAGAACATTGTAAAAAAGAAGAACATTGGTGCATAAGTAAACAGTACAAATAATAGAACTTAAAGAAAATATCCATCACATAACATAAAACAAAGCATATGGTAATAAAGAAAGAAAAGCTACAAAAAATCAGTCATCACAGGCAAGACTTCAGTTATGTGAGGAAAGGAAAAAAATTCATTATAAGATCTATATAAACTAACCTTAATAACTAAAAAACTTTTAAGGCAAAAAAAGTAAGACAAATATTATGTGGACCACAAATGGTACAAGTGGAACTCTAAAATACATAATAATAAATTTTAGCTCAAACAAAGTTATTATTTCAACACTAAGTTAAGTCATCACTAAATAAAAAACAAGATGAGTAATAAACGAATTAACATTACCTGCTCAGGCAGCACTATATAGCCAGAGTCGCTTAAAGCTTTCGTCACAGCAGCATTGAAATCAGGATAGCCAACACGAGGACAATCCAGTCCCGGGAAAAGATCATTGATAAGCCCCAGGAACAGTGGAACGTCATCAAAAACAAATTTTGGAAGGTTCATGTCCCTAAAGACAAAGCATGATTATATCTACAGCATTCTGGTACAAAATAAGTGCTAAAATTTTTAATTTATCATAATTAGAAACTAAATTAGAAACAAATTAAGACAACACATAATATCTACTAATGTAATAATAAGTGGAGAGAATGAACAAATCAACAAACAAATAAATGAATGAATGTGCTTGGGCTTAATGTATGGGCATCATCAACATTGGGGTCATTAGAGACAATGAAGGGTAATGAGATAACAATAGAGCAATGACGGAATGAATGGGTGAAGAAAATCCGCCAGCTTACGGAAATATCCTCTACATTCCTACACTAGCGAAAAATCCCGGTTTGACTCTGACAGGAATCAAACTATGATCTCTTGATGGGAGGCAAGTGATTACACTACTCAGCCCCCATGGTTCCTCATTACATTTTAATCTTGTCTCTACCTATGATAATGCTTGGACAACGGACATTCATTCGCACTGACCTAAGAGCCCTCATAAGGACAAGCTGCTCCGAGTAGTCTGGAGTGCTCCTCTTCAGCTCTCCTGCCATCACAAGCACAGACTTGATGGCTCGCAGACCAAAGTCGTAGTGGTTCTGTCTCGACAACTGCTCTTTTGATTGCTTGTACAGCACTGTCATTTTCTTGGCCAGCAGCTGGGTCGATTGGAACAAATTAAAGTGCTCCTCATTCCATTATTCAATCTTATTATTCAATAAAATACACAGTTTCCGCCCCTTCCTCCTAAAGCAGCCATGGTGTAAGTATTACAAAAAGTTACATACTGATAGCATTCTTACTTTTTTTGATGTTGTCGAAAAGTTAGAGTTTAAAGTACCTTTAATCCTGAATAAGATACTTTTAATCCTGATTATGTCTGGGTATTTCAAAAGTGAGACTAAATAATTTTCTTGCAATAAGCCAATGAAAATGGCCACCACATCCTAAGAAATGCCATGCTAGATTTTTACAATAATTGTTTTGACAACTATGTCTTTGTCCTTCTATGCTGTCTTTTTATTCTAAAGACATCTGATCATTCAAGTACTTTATGTAAGATTTAATGGGAAAATATTTCATTTTTACGCTACAGACAATAATAAACTTTAACTTTATAAAAAAAAATTATAAATATTTTTGTATGTATATGATTCTTTAATAAGCCTGAACTAGCCTACGAGGTACACTGTTTTGTCACAAACAGAACAATTTTAAACAAATTCACATGCTACAAGCTGTAAAAGGCGACAAATCTTACCTTAGCATCCAGGAATCCTTCGCAGAAGAGCATGATCTGGCAGATGAGCTCGAGGTCCGGCACGATGCAGACGACCGGTCGGAACAGAGCTTTCACAGACTCGGGCAGTTCCGTGCGACCAGCGTATCCCGGGTTCATGGTGATGAAGATACCTACCTTAGGATCCAGTGCAATCTCTTGGCCTTCAAACTGCAATTATAAATATTTATTTAATTATTTGTAATATTCCCACCAACAGTTTTGAAAACATTTTAAAGTATAGGCAAAACATATATACAAACAACAAATCGCACCCCGAGTACAAAACTATCGTAACTCAAAAAATTGAGTTTATGAGATATATTTACCATAAGCAGGAAAGTATCATTATCTAGGCACTGCAAGACTATCGCAATATTATACATATTTACTTTTATGGGACTTATGGAAAATAATGTAGTGTTGCACTCTGGAAAACATTATATAAGAATATGTGCAAGACTATGGCATCTGAGTTGTGATAGTATTGCACTGATTTTTGAGTTATGATAGTCTTGTACTCAGGGTGTGAAATACACGTGCATAAAGATGACACAAACACAGGTACAGTTAATGAGACATCAACAGGTACTTTTAATAAAATAAAATGAAAGCAAAAAGGTAAAACAAACAAAAAAATTCAAAACAGAAACACACAAGAAAAAAATAGTATATTCTAGAATACAGAATATTAAAAATAATGAAACATAACAGCTAATTATATAATTAAGAAATCATAATGATAACAAATTGTAAATATATTTCAACTGTTATTGGATACCTAGGAAATCAATTTATTAAAATTGGTACACAACTTTTTCACACTTATTTTATCATCATGAAAATTATTATGTTTATCTTGGTCATTAAAGTTTGTAATTAGTCTATAAATAATGTCATTTTTGTTGTGTAAAGTACAAAACATAGCCTATAATCAACTATTAAATTGAGGGACTCTTAAGACCAGTATTTTCAAGAAATTATTTTATATGTGTTTGAGATATGTATCAGTTTATGCTGAAACGGGCATCTATAACTTTTGCAGTCAACAAGATGATCTAAATTTCAAATAATTCATTTAGGCAGTTTTATGGTTTATCACTGTCCGATTTGATGATGTTCCATAGTTCTCACTAAAGAAAATAAAGAGTTAGTATTAACTCAGTGCTTGAATACGTAATGAATTTGATTAGAGCATAAGTTTGATTGCACATAAGTTCAAAAACACTCCCATTCCTTCGTAGTAGAGCCCATCAAGATGGTAAAATGAGGAGTTGAAAATATAAGTTTATACCAAATTTCAACTAAATGTATGATTTTTTTTATTTCACTGCTAACTAACACCATAGTTTCACTAGTGTGTTACAATTACTTTCTGGCTGTTGAAGCTCATGCAGTTATATACTTTTAACATGACACAGACGTCTGACTAGTCTCGACTGTCTTCATATTAAAAAAAACAGTCTTCTGTCAAACTGCCGCTCCACAACTGTCCAAACAACACTGGTATAGAGATAACAACGTGGTTTGAACCAAAGTTATTTCATTAGAATGAATGCACAAGTAAGTGTTTTAAGTTTCACATTCAACAGGGATACCCACAAAATGATTTGCAATTACAAGTGCACCATATACGTACCTACGTTTTCTGGTGTCTTTTCTCAAACCAAATATATTAACTCTCTGTGTAAATTCAATACATAACATTTCAACCATAATTTTTATTTTTACCCAAAAGAAAGAAAAAAAATCAACTTTTAAAAACTTTGATTCAATCAGTTTCTATGGACATGGTTGGACTCAAATATTTTGGGAACTGTAGTTTAAGTGTTGGTAAAATTGTGGCTTTTTTTTTTAATGTTATTAAGGCAGGAACAGACTTCTTACTTAAATAATGATACAGGTAAATTTAAGAATGGTTGGTACGTACATTAAAACGGCTAACATTCAACATCAATGCATTGCGTATGGTCTGCAGCTGGGTAGAGATGACGGACAACACCGATATATCAATGCGGTTGAATTCATCAAAACACCCCCAGGCTCCGCACTGACAAAGTCCACTGAAGATCTTCCCCACGGCCCTGAAGTCCATTCCCTCTCCACAGTTGGTCACAATGCACAACAAGCCCAGCGCCTTGGCCAAGTCTTTGGTCGTCTCAGTCTTGCCTGTACCAGCCGGTCCTGAAAACACCCCCCACCAACAAGTAGTATGTTATAACCTCGAAACAGTTTCACTGAATCATGAAAAACTCAAGAGTGTTCCTATACAGACCTGAATAAAATCTATTTTCATTCCACACAGCACCTCTAACATATATCAGGGATGATACAAGACTGAGAAAACATTACAAACATAAAGTGATGTCTACAGGGCGTGATGGTTGGAATGGCTGAGGTGGTTGGGTTGCCTCAGAAAGGTCTCCAGCTAGGCAAGAAAGAAGAGGAGCCATGCACTAGCCCCTGTGAAACATGAGTTGGTGAATGTTTTTACGGTCATGACGTCACCTGTTGCCCGGCAAAGATACCCTGTAGGACACTGCTAATTAGACAAAAAGGATGCAAACACCAGATGATGGGTACTGTCACCAATCGAGGCTGTGCCCGTAAGCTCGACATGTCTCCATCCTCTCCTTTTCTGAAATTAATCCTTTCCACTCTGTTAATGTGAAAAATATAGCAACTACCATCCATTCTTGTGTAGCACTTATGTGTAGAGGCTACCTGACATCAGTACCATACACAAAGGCAATTGGCTTAAAGTAGTATGAACACACAAAAACACACACACAAAAATACACACACAAACACACACACACAAACACACACACACAAACACACACACAAACACACACAGCTGTCCCGGTCAAAAGTCACCCACATACTGCCACTGCATCCAGGATCTCCGCTGGGGTTGGTTAATGAAAGGGTTGACTATTGATATTGCAGTCTCTTAACTGTTTCGTAGTGGCACGGATGGCACTGATTGAAGTGGCGGTGCATCATAACGGCTTTAGTGGACCCGAAGGGACACACAGGGTTGGTGTCGATAGTTATAAGATAACGTGAAGTCAATATAAAGACAAAAATTTCCAACATAACATATAAAGGCAGTGTTTCGGTCCTGGAAACAGCCTACTTACCTGCCGGCGCTCCACCCAGGTGCATTGACAGAGCCTGTGTAATTGTCAGGTAGATGCGATCCGTGAGTGGTGTGATGACGAGGCGACCATTCAGGCCCATGTACTCGTATCCGTACTCAAAGCTTCCTGGAGAATAATTGCAACCAGCTCATTAAGTAGTGTTTCAATTTTACAGTTTACAAATTCAAAGATAACTATTGCTCCTACCTCTAAATTAATTACAGAGAAAGGTCTTTAACGCAGCACTTTTGGAACCACAGCCATGCCAGGTTAGCGATTTTGCTGCATCATCTAACATCTAGGCCTGTGCGAAACTTCGACTAAGCAAATCAATCAAAACTCTTTTTAAAATCTGATTTGAATTCGCCAGAAAATATGCTACTAGTTTTATTTGAAGCTTCAGTTATGAAGTTATGATGCGAAGCTTCAATTCTGATGCAAAGCTTCTCATCTGATGTGAAGCTTCATGTTGGTAGCAAATGTTTGCTACATTTGAACGCTTAAGATTTGCTCATGAAAAAAAAAATTATTATTTTTTTTTTGTGTTGTATATGTTTTGCTTGAACAAAGTTGCTACTGAAAAATCAAAAGGCACTGAATTTGTTTTTATGAATGCTCAATTTTAATATTATGCATGGTTATTTTATAATATTTATTGAATGATGTTATACAAAGAGCCCAATCGATTAATCACTTAATAAGTTTAAACATTACAAACATTAAACAATTTTTTTTGTCAGTCCTGTATTATTTTATATAAGTGTAAAAAAACCTTCACCATTAACCATGTTCGCAATTCGATTACACTACACAAATATTTTAAACATTTGATTTAAAATTCACTTCGCATCAAAAAACTAGTATTCGCACAGGCCTACTAACATCTATATCCTTTTTTATGGGAATACTAAAAAAAATATATATTTTTTTTATGTATTTAAAGAAGTTGTAATAAGTTGCTCTATAAAAAGAGAAAATACAGATGAGCACAAAATCTTTAAAAAAATAATGTACTGGTAAAATGAGAAATGTGAAATGTAACCTGCTAGAAAACAGGAAACACAGTACCAATATGATAACCATCAGTAAATTTGAACTCTAAGAGAACTAAAAACGCCGACAGTGGAGGCAGTGCAGTAATGCGACCTTAGAGCCAAGGTGAACAGTCGTAATTCACCCAAAAATATCTACACATGAACAGCTCGATTGGTTCTATATTACAGAATGTCCCGAACCATAGAATGCTAGATCAAAGATCTTTCACCATGGTTATTAGTCAATTTTTGGTCAATATTGGTGTAGTTATCATTCCATCACAAATTTATCCCATCCAACATCCAAATACATATGTACATTAACAGATATAACAATTTTTTTTATTTACAGAAAACTGTAACAAAAAAAGACAGAACTCATCTGCATACATGCATTAATCATCTATTTAAACATTTAGCATTAATAGAACGGAGTTGCAATAAATAAATGGTTTACACATTTGGTTATGACAGCAGTTGTTAATAATTAATATTATTTCTGCTTCATGATTAACAATTTTTTGCTCAAAATAAGAGCTGGAGGGCTGAAGAGTGCCTACTAAACTAATGCAAGGAAAAATATGAAAAGCAGTTAACACCCATGTTGCTGAGATTTGACACTAATATTGATACATAAAATAAATTTAAAGTTCCACTCTTGTAACAGATACCCTAATGAATTTTCTCTCAAAAAATATTACTTGCTCACAAAAAATTCGCCAAACAATAGAACCACAAGATACATTAGAATTAAAATACCACTTTCACGTACCTGTGCACTGTTTCACGATCAAGTTGTCTACTTCTTTTATCCAGAAAAACTTCAACTGAATTTCCCATTCAAATTCTTGTGCATTAGTTACACTGCAATGAGATTAAATCCTATGATAAGAATTCAAAATTGTTTTTTTCTATGATGAATTTATAGTTAAATGGAATGTACCAATGAGCAGTTCACAAGAACTTCAGTTTCCAGTAATGGTAGTTCCAGAATTTTAAGGTCCAGGTATTTGATAATTTTGCCTCTGTATAAGACACTGAAATTTATTAGTAGATTTCTGGATTTCAGTTGCAACAGCATACTACTTTTGTGATGCCCTCCATTTTCTTTAGATGTTACAGCTCAGTCTCAAACACCAAGTTCGTAGTTTTTTATTTTCTAGTAGTTATTATTAATCAAGAGATTTTCCTTGGTCGCTCTCTTGCATTTAATGTTAGGTCACAAATTTTCTCAATACATATTTAATAAACATGATTTTAAAGCTGAGATTATTATGAATAATGGTGTAATTTTTTTTTTATATTTTTCTTTTAGAATATTTTAAGAAAATATTGGTTGAGAAAATTTCAGACAAAACAAAAATTATAAGTGTTATACATTAACAGGAAAATTCCTTAATAGTAATGACAAGAAAATGTAATAACAAATGCAATGTGTAATAATGAAATTAGTTCTGTAAAAGTATCACAAGAGTTAAAATTAATTATTTAGAATATTCTCAAGTTCTGATAATAACTGTTAACAAGTTCAAAACATATCATTTAAACTAGATAATAAATAAAATAAAAAAGTTAGTTAAGAAAAAAATATTTTATTTTATCTGCATTGTAGGTTACTTAAGCATGCAAAAAATACAAGTATTAAAATGTATTGATATAAAAAAAAGTGGAACAAGCAATTATTAATGTAAGAACATAGTTCAATAGGGGTCTTTGATTCAGTACTCAAGCAAAATTTAAGTTGTAAATGAAAAAATTTTCAGAGCTACTTAACTTTGATATTCATATCCATCCTGTAAGCTTTCTTGCTCTTATAAAAAAAAACTTAACTTACGAATTTTACTATAAAAATTTACCCAACTTGAAATTTAAAAAAAAGTTCTAGCTAACATATGTAGTAAATTTATATTGAAAAAAAAAAATTATCATTAAGTTATTTTGAATGTTATACTTGGTTTTAATCAGTAATTTTTATTATGGTTAAGAAAATGGACTTTTCATTACACTAACATGGTTTTAAGCAACTAAATAAAAATATGTACAAAGAGCAGAATAATGTTGGCAACATAAAAATTTATGTACAGCACACAAATATTTTAACACTGTCCAGAGAAAATATATCGCTCAATTAAGCTTTAAGCATATTCCTTACTTGTCCCTGACAAAGTTTTCAATGATGTCTCTGGAATGCACGTCAATAATCAGCACAGTGTTGAACTTCCTTCTATCATTCTTCGTGAGCTCGGACCTAACTCGCAACACCAATTCATCCAGCTGCCTGTTCAGCTGGAGCAAATATTCCTTCATGGCCTCCTTCCTTCCCTAGAAAGCAGCAATCATAAGCTGTGTTTTAGAGCTTGTGCAGAATCCACTTTTCAAAGCTATTTTGATGCATGTTAATCATAATGGTGCTGATGTGAAAGGACACTTCTGTTAACACATTCAGAGTACTGTGTTATAATCTGTCAGTCAGCACTGTTACACTATAGAGGCAGCAACTTTCCCTTATCTCAATCCCTGACTGTATGGAGGCACCTCACACATCAATACAGCACAAATAAAGCCATATGTTTTCCATCCTTTGCTCCCAACCCACCTATACGCTATGCTATACACACTCTGCAACTAAACACCACAATGCTTCAGGGCCGGAAAGCCAAAGAGATTAGGATGATGATAAACCAGGCTAGTGGCGACCAGTAGTGCAAAAGATTTTACTGGTTGCATCTTGATTAACATACGCTTGTAACACACATAATTTACTTCACCAGAAAACACAAAGTCTACAAACAATACTTAAAAATAATCATGAACACGTTACCATATCATGGCTCTTCAGTACATAGCAAGACCTACATTATGCAAATTATATAATAATGAACTATAAAATTAGCCTAAAGACAGATGCAGAAAATTAGCAGGTGAAACATAATCTGAGTGAATAACTGTGGTATACCAAACATAATATAAATCTAAATGTACATAATACACAACAAGTATAAACAAAACCAGTCATGAGATAAATCTACCAATATTACAATATTAACAAAACAAAGGGAAGAATAAGTTAAAGCATAAGTCCCAAAGCCACACAAACTATAAACTAAGTGTAATTATATCTCGAGTCTACTCAGGTGATGAAAGTATGTATTGGTAAGAAGTCAAAACCAAAAATATAAAGAAGCAATATAAAGCTCTCTTGCTGGAGAGTTTTAACGTTGCTGATACAAACACAAAAATTGTAATAAACGTATAATCATTGACAACCACCTGGATCCAACAGCTGTGTACCCACCTGCTTGATCAGGGAAAACACATTCTCTACCTCTGCTGTCCACCACACCTGGTTGGCAGCTAAACACACCATTCCCTGGTAGTCCAGCATCCACTCTGTTCTAGGAGACAGGAAAGACAGGAAATAGGAAATCAGAAAGCATTTTGTTAACATCAGGACTATTGAAATGGGTAAAACAGGAGGCTATTTTCACGATATTTTAAGCCTCCTGATGCGCCACACCTTTGCTTATCTTCCCAGGGGCATTACAATTTGTGGTGCAATCCTATTTTTGTATTTTTGTTTTCCTGCCCAACCAACTCAGAGCACATGCCTGGTAACAGATTCAAACACCACAGTAAGACTTGATAAACAGAGACTAGCAAATTTACTTTCACCTGCTTCAGTATTAGTACAGTATACAGTATTTCATTATGTATTAATTTTAGTTATTTTCAACATTGAACACAAATAAATTTTAGATTTACGGAATGATTTCATTGCTATATCATACTGAAATATAAGTACTATTGAATCTCCCAAACAAGTTTAAGCCCCTTCTTCCTTTAAATCGTCGGGGCTACTAATCACAGACCTACCTGGTGTATCATCAAATCAGAAGCTAGGCAAATAACTTTCCATTAAAAATTACTTTCTATTCTATGGGACTTTAGCAGTGATTCTACAGTGGAAATGCACCAAATTTTTTTGAACATAAAATGTCTGAAAACATCAATTTTAAACCTATTTGCCATCCAATATTATAAACTAAACCGTACAGGCAAATGTAATGGCTCTTAAATACTATTCACAACATCAGACACCTTTAAGAAATCTCGAGCAGTTTGTAAATTGATCAGATAACCAATGCAGCTTTGTTTGGCAGCCCAGCCAAGCCCAACAATGGAACCAACAATGAAGACAAAGTAAAGGAAGAAAATGAAGAGAAAGAGCAACAAGAAGAAAGAGGGTGAGACAGTGTGTACAAGCGTGGCTATTGCAATGGTAAAAACTCTGTGGATATGGTGGTTCGCATCTGATTTGTTTTCAATTCAAGTAATACTTCATTAAATGACAAAGACTGTATTAAAATCATCTTGTATTAAAAAAATAAGCATTTCTTTAAATTTTTATTAATTATTAATAATGTGTGAAATAAAGGTCCAAAAAGGATAGGCCAATTGATTAGTTACAGTTTTATTTATCAACTTATATTTACACTATTGTTGTTTTTTATTGCATGATTGTCACACATTTTATGTAAAAATCAAGTTTGTAAAGTAGAGGTGCAATTTTTATATGAGAAAACATTTTTTAAGAGGTTAATTTTTTCATAACAACAAAACTGTTGCAAGGAAATTATGTTTAATTAAAAAGCAGAGTATATAAAAGAACACCAAACAATGAAAATTAATTAGTCATTCAGAAAAAACATATTTTGTATCAACTTAATCCCCAAACGTGAGGCGGAACTAATTCCGCATACCCATAACTATCGTCGTGGTAGTACACACTAACCATGAAAGAGTGCAGGCTATTAAATGTAGTTACTCAACACAAGACAGAGTGTGCGCGTTTCATGCGATCGGTGAGCTATCAAAACTAGACTAAGTGTGCGCACTCCATACAGGCTTCAATGTAACCAAACATATGATTCCAATTAGCGCTTGGCTACAATTTCATTTCATTTCATATATGCTACACAGCGGCGATGGAACAGATAAAGGGTAAAACGTTTTAAATGGTGTTTAAAAGAGAATTTACACATCGGAAACTTCTCATTTTGTTAATCAATAAGTAAACAGTAATATCCAAACAAACAATGTATTTAAACTTAAATAAAAAATTGTTTGATACGGGAAAAGAAGATTTTGGGCAACATTTTTATGGACAAAAAGGTGGGACCCAAACATTTGACTGTATTAGATGGGAAATCATATTTGTGTGGGACCATCTTAAACGAGTTTTCCTGTAATTACTGTATTTTCTAATTAAAACTGTCACACCACCTGACTACAACTTGAAAACTATCCTGTGATATTTGGCAAGGTCATGTTTACTACCCACACAACAGCGGGACCAAAAATATCTTGCAACTTTTACTGAAGAAAATTTTTTTTCTAAATTTTGACGCCCTAAAATAACAGTGTGACAGATGATTATGCAATAAAACACTACAATCAAGTTATAAAAATTTAATTGTCTGTCTACCAAGTAATCACACTTTTAAAAAGTCTACTATTCACTCTCCCTACTGGAGCTCGGGTCGACAGTGGCCATCTCTCTACTGCTCAACCTCTTCAATTCATTGTCCTCTCCCAGCCTCTTAGTCTTTCGTCGGGGTCAACTTGACACCTAAAACTCCGAGAACAATGGCATCGTAGTTACACCACTCTGGAAGCTTGCCGAACATGCAAAGGGGGTAGACTGGCATTGTGCCAATTAGATTACCACAGAGGGAGAGGTGCTACCTGCGTGTATATTTTGATATTTTAATTTACAGCTAGCTCCCTCACTCCAACCCAAATTATTTTATGTCAAAATTACCACAAATGTTACGATAGTTCAGCCCAGTATGTTTAACCGATTAATGCACTATAACAATTATGTTTTAACTTTAAATCAGGCAAAAATATCCTTTTACACAACTATCAACGAATTAACACAGTTAACATAGTAATGTTCCTGCGCTGTCGTTAAAAGGAGCCAACTGTTATGTCTGAGAAGCTAAACTGGCACTCTCAGCCAGCTTTAAGAATGGCTGAGGCTTAAGTTGACAGGAACAAATGCAATGGATTATCAACATGAGAAACCCTCTTAGAGAAAATTTCTTGTTCAATTGAAGGCTGAATTTTAACTAGAGTCACTCAATTGTAGGAGATCAACAACCAAACGTTCAGACCATTTAAAGGTCTTGAAACCAAGCCCATGGAGGATAGTTAATACATCTGGAAAGAATTTACATGCATTGAGTATTATCCGAAAAAAAAGTTTATTTTTGGTACCTTGGTCTCCGCACCTTCCCGTAATCATATATAGCCTTTTTAGTGATGTAACGGTTAGTTCTGCGCATCTCGCCAAGCACAGTGTTCATCCATTCCTCGACGCGGCCTTCTGTGAAGACTGGCTGTCTAAACTGCATCACCTCCATCTCGCAAGAGTTCATGGCAGATGCAATTTTCCGGTTCTGATCGTTGGCACCGAGCCTTAGGCTGCAGATGTTATCAAACATCTGCAAAATAACGGCAGAAATCAAACTCATGCTAGACAGTAAAAAAAAAAATTGTGAATGTTACCAAACCAAAAAGAAATACATGATATTTTTTTTTAAATAATGGATGACATAAAACAGACAGTCTAATGAATTCAAAGTATGTTGCAACTTGAAAACAAAACAAAAATTTAACATTTAAGAGAAATAACATTTAAATAAAACTGTTTAAAAAATATAAATACATTTTAAATAAAAATAACCTTTGTAATCTATACTGTTTGTTATTTTATTTTAAATCCAAAATGTAGTATATTTATATTGTGTTGTTTGTGTCAACTATCCACACATATTGATCTGAAAACTGCCTTCACACCAACCTTAACCATGTGCTCCTGAATGCATCCTGGGTCACTGCTGCCGAGGACAGACAGCAACTCATCATCAGAAATGAAGAAAAATCTGGGGAAAGCATTCCTCTTTGAGTCCAAGTACTCATTCAATGACTTCTGGCACCGCTCCAAACCATCCAGCAGACCCATCAAAACTTCCATGCGGCCTGGATGAAGGCAGCTTTCTTTTACGTTTGGATTCTTTGCTGTTAGCAACATTATCTGGAAAATACAAAACAAATCATCACAATGACATTATGTACAATAAAGTATGAGATTCCTAAGGTAACAGTACAAAATATTGCCAGATTTCCACTACCATGACTCATATTTTCCACAACTTGATTTCATTAAATTATAAAGTAGAACCGTGATTAACTGGGGTAATTGGAGGGGGGGGGGGGGGAAGGTCAGCACGGATAAGCGAAAATCATGGAAAATCCAATTAAAATGTATTTAGGTTATGCAATACAACCCAGACTAGTATTTCTTCTCGCAAGCAGTTCTAGTCTGTTTCTTTGTCCATTCATTTCTACTTTTAATAAATAATTTTTAATTTCACTCCTTTCTTGTCCCTTCTCAAATGAATTACACTTCACAGTCTTAATTCCTTCCCCCCCCCCCCCCCCCCCCCAAATTGATTTTTAATTGAGAACCCAGTTAACCGAATACCCGGTTAATCGGGTACTGATAATCAAGGTTCTACTTTATTTTAGAAATAAATTCTTTTATTCTTGAATCCAAATCTAGAATTAGAGTCACATAGTGTACCTTGAATCTACCCTTCCAATCCGAATATAGGTTTTAAGGGTAAAAAATTAAATAATGTACAAGGAAAAAAAATTATATCAAAGTTGTTCAGAAATTTTTCCCTTTTGATGTTCGTTTCATAAACCAAGTTTCCTTAATAATCCATTTCAAAATTTAATTTCCTTTGTTTAGTATTGCAAGCACAATATCTTGGCAAATGGTAATATGATAGGTACAAATAAAAATACAAATAGGTTTAATGACTTCAGAGTTGTCAGTGTAAAATTTTTCAACTTTCTTCATTTCCTCCAATGTTTTTTCTTCAATTTTTTTCTTCCAATCTCAATTTTTCAATTATAATAGATTTGATGGTATTCCATGATTCAGGGGTTCGAGGGTTCAAGAATTTGGCCGGCTCATCCAATATTTAAATACAGTAGACGTAGTACCCCAATTATTCGGGATAACAACTGGCAAGATGTTCACAGATAACAAAAAAAAACTGTTTACAGTAGAATCCCGCTGATGCGACCCCTCACGGTTTCCGGAAAAACGGACTTATAAAACGGAATGGTCGCAATAGAGAATTCGGGCCAATTTTTACCCCCCCCCAGAAAAAAAATCCAAATACATAAAAAAATCGCCTGTGTTCAGATTTGATATTCAAATAGTCTATGGTGTAAAAAAGACAACTTTTTAAATTCATATTACACATCGGACTCGCATACCCCGAACAATGGGTTCCGATAAATACTCACGCTAAGTGAATTCACGTCACACGAGTTCGGCTATGCTAGCTGGCTGTTATTTTCGTTCAAAACGTGGCGAAGGAACTTGTGTGGATCAGGTAGAAAAGAATCGGCTATAAATGAAAGATATAAGAACAGTGCTATCCTGAAATGCTGCGACATGTTTTTGGAGTAGATAATCACAGTGACAGACCGACAGGATGCGCTCCCGCCCTTGCCGTCAGCGATGTTTATTTTGACAGCTCAAGCAATTATCTTTTCCACGACCCTTCACAGCGTAAAAAAAAAAAAAAAAACATGTTCAAATGCAGATGGAAAAGTAACTATGCAGTAAAATAAATATATTTACGGCCCTGCTAAATTTTTCTATTCAATAAAATTCGAGGTATTAGTGATTTTTCAGCAGAAACTGCTGTGTGACTAATAAACAAATTGTATCATAATAATTTAAACTTATATAGTATTTATTAACGGTGAAGGACTGTCGTATAAGCCCATAACATTTTTATTTTACCAAGAATGGACTATACAACCTGGCTTTTGTCACACACAGTGTGGGAGGGGAGGAGGATGCTGACAGTTTCTCACGCAGAAGGGTGAAATAAGGGAGGGAATGTGTTGAATGTTAGTTGAAAAAGGGGGGGGAGGGTGTTTTTACATGGTTTGCGGTTCTGGGAGGGATGAGCCTTGAAGAATTAGCAGGGGATGGGAGAGGTAAGCATCGTGTCACGTCACGTATGACGTCAAGCCGCCACTACCGCCAACCTAACCGGACGAGTTTCTTATGCTCTCGTAGAAGCTACCACAGTGGCTTTTCGTGCCGGCGGGTAAGATAACATGACAGCTGAGACGGCTTTTCGTGCGATAGTGGACGCGTCGAGCTCGGCTAGACACTGCCGCATGGACAGTCTAGAGGGGTGGTATCTATTTTTAGCCGTCTTTTGTATGCCTGCCTGCTTACAGTAAAGCCAGGGGGGAGGGGTTTTAGGGGTTCAAATCCCCTCCCCCCCCTTAGCACCAAATCTTTAATTTCTTATTCATCACTCAAACAAATTTCATATTAAAATTAATAAAATTTTTACCATTACAATATTTAAATTTAATTCCCGAAAACTGCTAAAATAGCACTATTTTACACCTTAATATCCAAATTTTCCCGGGGGAGAACCCCCGGACCCCCCGCTTTAATACGCGGGGGGGGGGGGGGGTGCGCATGCTTCTTAACACCCCCCATACACAAATCCTGGCTACGCCACTGAGTACAGTTCTCGCCAAGATAAACGTCAACACATAGCGCCCAACAAAGTGTAACAGACTTGTTTTTCAGCTGATTTTACTCAAATTTTCGATTTTCTCTGCTCAAATTTTTCACAGTTTCTCAAAATACAGTTGTATAAACGGAATGGATGCATCAGAGGGGGGTCACATCGGCGGGATTCTACTGTAGTTAAAACATTTTTATCCCAACTAGCCTATCTAGACAAACACTACTTAAGATTGTACGTAACAGGTACTAAAGTGTTAGACGTAATTTAGATAAAAAGTTGCAGTGCATATCACTAAAACATAGTCGTATTTTACGTTGCGGTATTTTACATGCAGATGGTCAATATTTTAAATTTTTGTTGAAGGTCAAGTACCACTTATTTGCGTTTATTATTACTGTTTAAAGATTATGACAGAAAAAATACTGCTGCGTTGCGACTGCCACCTCGAAACTGTGCAGGCCAGATATCACTCGCGTGAGTCACGGAACAGCAGCGCCATGCCTGCATCAACCGAGCACGGTTCACAAGGCCACGTTGAACACAAGCACGCACAGCTTACAGGGATTTTTTTTTTATAATTTGCTCAAACATATTTGAACACTTACCAACTACGTATGCATTTTTCATCTTGAATCACAGCATAAAACGCTCCATTACATCAATAGATCACAAAAATAAAATTTAAAAAAAATAGTTAAAAAAAATATTTTTGTGTTTATGGTTTATGGAAGTGAAATATGGCACTGTTAACCTGCAAACTGGATAACCCACACCCAAATAATCAGGACTATACTGTATGTAACTAATTAATAAAGACAACAAAGAAACTACTAGTTATGATATTAAAAGTTAATCTCACCTTACGAAATTCTTTGTCAATGTCATCGAATTTCCTTGCTTCGTCTGGCAACTGGGCACGAATATCCCCCGATAAGAAAATGCCTTCCAAATACATCCATCTACGCTGAACTTCCATCCATGCATCAATAACTTCCCCAATTAAAGACAAATTTTTCTCCCAAGTTTGCACCAGCCCTAAGAAGGGTCCTATAAACCTGCAAGAAAAATAAACACATCAAACATCACAAACTATGTACACTTGATATTTTAAGGGCTGGATCATAAGGCACAATACACAAGTAATTTAATGGTTTTGCATCACCGTCTTTGTGACTGTTAATTCAACACACACAGCTACACTTTACCTCTTTACTCTTTAACTCTTCATAATAACTGCCATTCATATGGAATATTGTATGTAGTTACAAAATGAAATCTGAACAAACATGCCTTGTGAGACATTCATAAAGAAAGACAGTCAGATTGATAAAGTAGACACCAATACTGACAAATCTGTACAAATAACAAAAAAATTATAAAATGTTAAGTCTTTACACTACTTGCTACTAAATTTATTTAGAACTCAAATGAATAGTCTAGAATTATGAATCAGTTCTGCACTCAAAAGTTATGGACTCAGTAAACTATACACAAGAAGGTTAAAGAATCGGTCAACACAAATTTACAAAACCTTAACTAATGATTACTTTGATGATCAATCTGAAGTACCATAGATGAGTTCTCTAGTCTAAATTATTTGCGATTCTCATAAATAATGTGCAACACACGGCAATGTCCAAAAATTAATCATAAAACATTCTATTTAAAATATTGTTAACTTCTACAGCATGATGATATGATTGATATGACATTAAATATCATCATTAATTGGAAATACACTCTAATTGTACATAATTATAATTCTGCTTAGACCATTTTGTGTTTGTTGTAATGGCATTTTCATGTCACAGTATTTGTAGAAAAAATATTGAATGAATTACAATTATGCATCTTGTTAACTTTGAAGTCAATGGAGATGACAACTGGTGAACAGATGAGATGGGGCAGTATGTGTGTATATGTATGTGTGTATTTGTATGTGTGTGTATGTGTGTGTGTCTGTGTGTGTGTGTCTGTGTGTGTGTCTGTATGTGTGTGTCTGTATATGTGTGTGTGGGGGGGGGAGGGGGGGGGGGAATAGAATTCCCTGAGAACCCTTCCTCCTACAACATCCTTTACGTTTCCCGCATGCAGAGGAAATATTTGAAAAATAAGTTATTGAAATTGTGTTTTGATTCTAATCTAACGCTAAATATTAAGCGAAATACTGCATTTTAAGGGCAATCAACGTCACCTGACAAAAATTGTTAGGTAAAATGTTTTATTTATTTTTCTCACTCCCCCAAATTGTTGAAATTTTCCCCCAACATTTTTTACAATGGCACAACTTGTGCCATGCATCCTCCCAGTGGGTGACCCCGACTGCCTTGGCAGAAGCAAGAACACGAGAAAGAACTCACTGGGAGCCGGCCATTCCCTGCAGGCTCATGGAGTTCTCCTCCAGGACGGGCACAACCTCGTCCAGAGGCCCCAGGATGAACCCGCGGTCCTCGGTGCCCCTGGAGTACTTCTTGACCACGAACTCCATGGAGGTCCACTGGCTCGCAATCTCCTTCACCTGCTGCTCCAGGGTCAGCTCCTTGATGGCGTTGTTGATGATCTGCAGGGCGATGTCCTCGAAGCGGTGCAGCTCCATCGCGAACATGTTCTCCAGCGTGAAGCGGTCGGCCGACATGTCGAAGTGCTGGCCGGTCCGGTTCATCAGCTCTTCCCAGTGGCGAGGCCTGTACAGATATTCAAGGAAATAATTATTCGAATCATTAATGTTTAGCATGCAGAATAATATTTTATAGTATATGCTTGCAAAATAAGCTACTTCTAACAAAACTAGCATTCCACTTTACTTAGCAGCAACAATGACACAACGTGCACATTACCTCAACGCCTCACTCTTCAGCTGAACAAACAAAGGTACGGTTCTCTTGAAATCCTTCATGTTTTCATCGAGAACCTGGCCAACCAGCATCTGTCGAGCATCGGCATGCAACCGACGGAACTCACGCAGGAAGGTGTCAATCCCGTCCTGAAGGGCCTTGGGATTCAGGTTTACCCACAGCGTCTTGGCCCACTCCTCTCGGGCAATCTGCAAAGAACGATGGCAACCGTCACAAACATAATTAGTGGAAAGGTAAAAACACAACAGTTTTAAAAAAAAATTGATCCTGGCTAAAGAATGTACTGTCTTACATAAAAACCCTACTTCTTGAGGAAATATGTTCTTAACCTAAAGCACTCAGTTCGTTAGCCTATGTATTTATTTTTGCTTTCTGCATGCAGCTTTTCCTTTGTTATTCTGTCTCATGTAATGTACTTTTTCTATAATATGCTACTGTTCATTATTTATTTACCAGAATCATGTACTTATGTTTCTTTAGTAAAGATTTCCCCAATAATCAATCGGTCACTATTCTTTAAGGTCTAACATGCTATGCAGATCCACAATAATGTTTCCGTTAATTTCTAAGATAATAAGTAACCTTATGTCATCTCGATCACGTTTCATATACACTTCAGCAAGATAATCAAATAAAAAGAATAGCTATTTTTCCTGGCCTTGTTACGAATGTAAGTTTTTCCTTGTAAATTAAATTTTTTAGCTCATTTATGTTTTTAGATGTTATTATTCATTAAATGGTATGAAATTTATCAAATGGTATAATTTTGTTGAGTCAATTATTTTAAGCGTAAAGTTAGCGATGTTTGTAAGTTAAGTTTTAAAGATGTTTTAAAAGTAAAAGGCTGAAACTTATTTTTTTGGCAAGTTTACACAAGTGGAGCCTGCACTTGATTGGACGGCTTCTAGGAGGAGTTGCGCTAAGAGTGTATTTGTGAACTGTCGCGGCACCTACGATGGCCCATGCTATGGCTGTCTTGGGCGCTGGTACGCACGCAAGTTTCGGTGGCTGTTTTGTTGTGTGCAAGAACGACTCAAGTGGCTGGCCTGTGGTGATGGTGGCTGCCTTGAAGTGAGTTAAGCTGTCAGCTGGAGAGATTCACTAACCGGCTGCAGCACGAGCAGGGACATGTTGTCTGTAGGTGTGTGTGTTGAGGTAGACAAAGGCTTGGGAGCACGAATGCTCAGCCTTGTGGGACGTGAAACAGGTGGCTTCCATTTTAAATAGTTCGTCATTGGTGCCGAAGATGAAGTTTAAGTATGCGAGTTTCGATTCCGCAAATACGAGGCCACGAACTGTAAGTACTGTCTGCTCCAATCTTTTTATGGTGTTGGTCGGCCGGATTTATTAGCGTGGCTATGAATACTCTACTTTGATTATGGAATGAGGAACCCTGATGCCTTCGCAAGCTCCCGGATTTGGACCGCATTTGCAACAATTGTGATTACACTCGTTAAAAGAAGAAAACGGTTGTCCTTTCTAGGAATATACTGTTTAGAAAGTTAGTGGTTAAATTCACCATAGGAGAAAATAATTTTTAAGGGGTCCCAAATAATCTTTTAATGTTTTAGATATTAAAAAAACTATTTAAAAAAGTTGTTTTAGAAATTTTTTTATATATATTTTATCTCTCACCTGTTAACAAATTGTAATTAAGGTTTTTAGGAATGTTATTGGTGTATCCAAATTTATTTATGCAAAATAATTTTAATATAATGGCGCCAGTTAAATTGCGTAGTTTTAAAGTTGGTAATCAATTCTAAAAATGTATATGAAAATTGTTGATGGTATTTTTTTTTTATATTTAATGTTTTTATAATTGTATTGGGGAAGTCCAGTGGAAATGGTAAAATTGTGAATGAAAAATCCAGTTTACATTTTATAAGCTTCAAGCATGAATAGTTGTATGTTTATGGTAGCAAAATAAATTGTCAGTGGAAATGATTTTGCAGTTTTTTGAATTTTACTGTTGGACCAATTCGACAGCATAGCTTTTGGTTAACTTTTTTTTTTTACTGATATTTAAACCAACCCATGGCGAAGGTATTTTGCAAAGTTACCTTTTGGAATTTATTTTGAAATTAATTGAAATTATTTTAAAAATCCTTTGCAGGGTGTTCTGATTGTGTGATCGGCCTCTAAAGCAGAGAACACACGCTTGAACAAAATTAATCTTTGAACTTTTATTTAAAAAAAATTTTTTTTACTCAAAGTTATGAAAACTCACTTTAAAAAGCTTTAAATATTGCCTCCAAAACAAAAAAAAAATTCTTTCCTTTTTTCTTGCTAATTATTATATATCAACCTTTCTCTCTTGCAAAGACATACTAAGAGCTGGAAAATTAGCATCTATTTTTTCCCCAAAATTAGCATCTCTTATTTTATAAATTAGCATCTATTATTGTAAATTAGTACTGTATTTTTAATGCTAACTTATTTAAAACAATAGTTACATTCTAATTATTTGTAAACTAAATACTCATATATACAAATACCTACAAATAACCCTCTAGTTCAGTTTTTTACAAAAAAATTATTTTTTCATGAATTTCTACATTAAAACCACAAAAAATATTTATTGCTTGATTTACATAATAAAATTGGTAGTGCAATATGCTAACAAACTAAAAGCTGCATGTTTAATTTGTAGAATAACACACAAAACCACTGAATTAATGGGATGGTGCTTATATTTTGAAGGTACACATATTGAATACATGTAACTTGCTGCATTACAGAGACATGGTAATATCACGAATCATGATGGTCATGAAAAACTAGTGTCGAGAACAATTCCTAGAAAATCAACACACGGGTCAAGTGTAACATTTGGGGGAACACCAAGGACTTGTAGTACTGCTGTGATCAAGGGCATTGATCCCAGGGAGGAGGGAGGGGAGCCCAGATTGTAATCTCTGAGGGGGTCTGCTTGCGCTTGCAAAATCGCAACTAAGAAATGGGAATAACAAACTTTATCCCACGGGCCCCCCTTCTGGGAATCCTACAGATTTTCGCCCATGGCTGTAATCACTGTTGTGGTTTAATTCACACTCCCCGTACAGCAAAATGCAAGACAGTGCAGTTTTGTTTTAATATTATTGCCAACCATACAACTTTCGTCTGCGAGATGAGTAAATCTGCAGCAAAAATTGGTGGACATGTTGTGTTTGTGTATTAACTGAAGTGCTTAAGTCATATGACAGACATAAATTTAAATAAAGTAATCATAAATGTGCATGTGTTCCAGACAAACTGCAAAGAACAAATATAAGGTGAGTCAGGTAACAAAGTCTACAAGACTGGGTTATTTCTTTCTAAGTGTGAGAAGATATATTTTGTAAAAAAATTCTGAAACTGTCAAAAAATATATAACAGTTATTTGGAATTTTATAAAGAATTTTTATTTACAAATTAATGTATTTTTAACTATATTATCTGAAACATGTATTTATATATGACGTCGTCCGGGCCTGCGGCCCCTTTGAGCCCGATATGACACCGCCCAAACACAATCTCTGTTCAAACCTCCCGCTCGTGTGTGCGTGTGTTGCTAGCCCGGCAAGAGGGCACTTAGATGCAGTGCGCCGCACCCCTAATATATATTAATTAATATTGTAATTCCTTTTCTTTCTTCCCCAAAACAGTGTAACGATGGCTATGCATGTGAGTGTCTTTTAATTAACAAATTCATGATCTTTTGTTATTTAATAAGTCCAAGCACGAACAAGGACGCTCCGTAGCGGGCGACGGAGGAACTAGCATGCAACTCATTTGAACCATGTTTTATTCTTATAAGTAATTATTACAGACGGTCTGGACATGGAAGTAATTTAATAATTTTTGTAAAAGGATTTATGTATTTTCTAATAGTAACCCGGGGCACGCTACAGCTAAGTTGTAACGGTAATTGTGTTCGGCGCGAAGGGGCGCCATGTTGCCTCCCGCAAGCCATGAGCTCAGCCCAGTCTCCTTCTACAGCCGGCCGAGAGCGGACGTCTCTGCAGACACCCCGAGGACATCACCGTTGGTTCACCGATTAATAGGTCTGTAAATTAATTTATCCAAATCGTTTTCTTTTCATCCTCGGGGCCTCTCTCAGTCGGAGAGACTGCATAAGTAATAATTATTTACTCTTCTGAGTTTTTATCTCATCGGTGTATTAAGTAACGGCTTGAGGCGGCCACGTGCGTGGTTCGCCTCCTCACCTAATCTGATTCGTGCCTCGGGCGTTTTATAGTTGTATCAACGGAGGATCGTGTTAAGATGTGTACCGTGAGTAGAATAAAAACCAATTAACTGAGTTACGTGTTTTGCGTTCGGGGGGACCACGTGGGTCCTTAACCTGGTCAGCGGCGTGTGGGACGCCCTGAGAGCCCACTGCGACAATTAGGAGCGTGCCCGACGCTGAGAGCGGGCTTAGTTAGGGACAGGAGCTGCGTTGAACATCTGGAGGGCTAATGTCTCGCCGCACACGGGCCACGTAACGCCCTGAGTTAGAGTCTTTCAGCCGGGTCCACGTGCCCACTCACGTGGTGGCGCCCATTAATTTACACCGATATTCTCACCTCAACACCGGTACGCCCTCATATATAAAATTAGTTAAAGATAGCATTTATGTTGAATATTAGCAAAAAATAGCATCTATAGCATCTTATGTGTAAATTAGCAAAAAAAAATTGCATCCATAGCAAGATGCTAATTTTCCTGGCCCCTTAATCCATAAATAATTTACTACTCACAAAAAAAATCAATTTACTTAATAATTTCTGAATTTCTTATGCTATCATGTACGTTCATTGTAGCAGAGGCACATAATATTCATCTTGTTTAAATTTACCTTTTGTCTAGTGTACAGGTCAAACAGCTTTTCCAAATTCTCCATTTGTGTCAAAGCCTTAAGAAAGTCGGAATAATCTGCTGGTGGTATATCAAATAATACTTCTGCGTTCTGCAGATCTCTCCGTTTGTCATCCAAACGAATAAATTCTGGCTGGTACTCCTGAAATATTAAACGAACAGTTTATTTTTTCCTATAAATATTTTTAAAAAAACTAATCCTGACTTTTAAAAACTGATGTGTATGAGTATAAGAAAAAATATAAATATATTTGAGCTACATACATACAAATAAATATGTTTGTCAGTGAAACAAAATTTTAAAAATACTGAAAAAAGATAATCTTTCAACCCATTTAATGTCATTACTCTCATAAGAATTGAGTTAACAAAGTTTTTAATGACACACTCCACAAATTAATTTTTAAGTTTTTACAGAAGTGCACAATCTTAAAAAAAAACTAACTTTAATCAGCGTAACTCCGCGATCCAGATCGTTCCCCACAGCAACGGGACCTTCTGTGTTGAAGCGTTCAACAAACTCCTTGATGTAGGCGACAAAGTCGCTGATCTCGACCCTGGTCATGGCTGCAAACCGCTCCTTCGTGGGTTCCAGTGAGAACATGCGGGCTAGCGCCAACAGGTACAGGGCTTTCCACTCTTCCTCCAAGCCCGCAGCGAGTTTTTCGTCTTCTTCATCAGCCTGGAAGTTGTAAACAACAAAGTGAAAACAAGTGGCTACCACAACTACAACCAATTTGTTATGGTCACTATTCCATAAATAATTACCCAAGAAACAGGACAGAGAGCATTTTTGAGTTACGCATCAACACAAGACCTACAAAAGTACATTTTCACAAAAACTGAGAACCAGTGGTAATTAAATTTTATAAAGAGTTGAGTAATCCTCTACAAAATAAATCACAAATAATATTCACCCATAGCGTAATTCCCCTGTGTTAAAAAAAAACACATTCATCAAAATTTAGCATGTCAACATCCACTTTAGAAATAATATTTTTAAATTTGTCATTTCCATTCAACGAATCACACGAACACATCATATTATAGTATATATTTTATTTCCAGTACATGCTCATCTGCAACTCTTTTGCAGATTTTCCAAACAATAAATTAATCGTACATTTAATTAAGTTACACAGATGCATCACTAACCAATGTTCCATTAGCAAACCATTTAGACAACATGTGACTCTGCTAAAAATATTACTGCAAATTTGCAACCAACCTTTAAATAGTATAAATAACAGCATTATAACAGATAGAAACAACAATATCAAAACAGAATATTTGGAGAAGAAATAATTCCAATTTTACTCTAACAGATGGTTGTTGTACATATAACTGCTAGAATCAATTAGTAGGAATATTTACTTACATGCACTCCATGCAAGCGAAGTGTGCGATATCTCTCACATATGTCATTGTACGTGAGCTCTGCACTGATCGACATCTTTTGTATCGTAGTGATCGTCTGAAGAACAAACTTGAATGAATTCAGCGCTTCGATGGGCTGCTGTACATCGTCGTAAAGCTCCTATTAAAAAAGCGGTACACAGCGGCATTTACTGGATGAAACAATGAAACGAGAAAGGCACTCACTTTTAAAAGTTAAGGTGAGAATTTTTTAACACATGCTTCAGTGGACATTCAGACATTGACAGTTATAAATTGTATCGTAATAAAACAAAACAAATTCATGTAGCACCAGACCAGCTAACATGTATCAATAATTATTTTGTTAATTTGATAAGACTATTCAGCTATCAAAGGCCAAATGTTTGCAAAAGCAACTGTTAAAAAAAGTCTCACCTCATCTTTAACAGAATTTTATATCGTGAAGATAAAAATACTATTACACAAAAGAACAAAATGCCTGCAAAGGACACATAATTAATAAAACAAACTTTCCATAAAATGAAATGATGCTGGAGGATTAAAATTCGTACTCTTACTATGTTTCAAACTTAACCAGCAAACACATATGCTTTAAGAGGTACAACAAGGGGTATGTATATTACTGAACATCTAGCCAGTACTGCTAGGCTTGCAGCAAAACAAAAAATACCCACTCCTACCTGCATTGTCATTATAAATGCTTCCATCTTTTCTTTAGTGTTAGCAGCGAGGCGCTCAGCCAAGCATTTCTTCCATCCCATACAGTGTTCCTTGATGGAATCGATCAGAGGTACACAGTTCACCCTGAAATATACAAAACATTTCACTAGCTGCCAAAAATTTACTTTAATCGAATGATGGCACAATTTACATGGTTAGTCTAAAAGGCAACAAACAAGTATGACACTGAATCACTCTCAGAACTGGTCAAGCACAGCATATTAGCATTTTGCCAAACCCCTCAATTACTTTGATTCATGACTCACCATGACACTACAGTCTGTTTCAAATAATCCATACTTTGTACTCTAGATTCCAGATTTTTTACTCTACTTCTGACAGTCATTCCTGCCAACAACTGCACTAAATTCAACTTAACCACAGCCTGTCTTACACAACTACCAACTGGCAATGTATAAAAACAATTATTTTCTTAATTTACCATCTTTATGACTGAAAGAATACACTTAGCAAGAATTCAAAAGTGTTCATATTAGTTTGGATTAACTATACTTACTGCTATGCATTTCCCATACTGCCCCTTTCCAAGTTATATTTAAGTTATCAATTGCATAAGCACTTACCTCACACAGCATACATCGTGGAACTTTTCAATTTTTTCTATCGTTTCAATTACTTCTCCAAAATAAGACAACTTCTCGTCATACATGACAAGCGTGGGTTTTTGAGAATCAAACCTATCACAAGCAGCATCCTTGTCAAACGACCACAGAGCTCTGTACTTCTGCCATCTAGAAAGAAAAAATTTGTTGGAAAGATTGAAAAACAAAGGACCCGTTCTGCATTCAATTTATGGACCCACTAACATGGTTAGTGTTAAACAATATTAATCTATAAAATAATCTCAAATTATATGGTAATTACATCTGAAATTGCAAATCTTTAAGGGAAACATGCATTTGGAATAAAATTCTTGTGTGTTAGATGGGAAAAATAACGACAATATAAGAAACATCAATACCTTTGCAAATATTTCAGGATATCCGAAATGAGTTTCTGGACAGAGTCCATAATTTTCACAACCATGTCATTAACCGCTTGAGTTCTGACAACATCTTCCAAAAAAGAAAACACATATAACTCTTCAGAGTCTCTGGATTTGACTGGCGCACATTCCAAACATGTTCCTTTCATCCATCTCGGCAATGACTTCAACCTGTTAAAACACAATAGCTCCTGTTGAGACCATATTTAACAATCATAAATGTGTTCATTTTCTGAACTGAAGAGCAGACTGATTCAAAACGTTAGTCAGCTCCCTGACAACACATAATCATGTATGGCCAATTCGTAAGGACAAGATTATATGGTGAATTGTGATAAAAATGAAATAACAACGCAAAGCATGTCAATACAAACATGTAACACTGAAATGCAAGTTTATACACCATTAAGCTACCGATATAACTAAAACACATTAAATCAATCAGAAATTTGAAGGGGGAAAAAACTCAAATTACAAAAATTTTATGCTGTATTATGGTATACTTATGGGTATAATTTATTTAGCATTTATTTTGTGCCAAAATCTTTGAAATGAATGGATTAGAAAACATAGTGCATTGTTTGATATTGCATCTATAAGAAACATGTATTTACATTAATTATATTGGCACATTTTTTCTAACACACAACAATTTTAATTTATTTGTATTTTTCTGAGCAGTTCTGTTCCCTAATGCTTATTGTTATGATTTTATTACATAAGTGTATCAGGTGTCATCCAAAATTGAGACTATTTTGGTGATCTAAGTATTCATAAATATCTTAGTTTCATATTTGTTGAGTAAAAAACTATTTTTATGAATAAAGACAATGTATAAAAATAAATGCAGTAAGGTCAAAATCTCCTATTTTAAAAACTCAACTGTCCTAAAAATTAAACCAACAAATCATATCCCTACCAATTAGGCAATGTAGAAGTATTTCTCATCTATAGAGAACAGATTTTAAAGTTTTATTTTTTAGATCAATTTTGTTTTTAAAATAGAGGATTTTGGTGTTGTCATTTATATCAATCCTATTTATGTTAAATAATTATTCAAGAAATATGACACCTATATTTTTTTATTTACTCAAAATAGCATAATTTTGATTGAGGTATATGATGAATTTTAATAATAAAATAATTTGTCTCAAGCATGTTTAGCCCAGAACTGCTCAAAGCAATAAAAATTAATCTGCAAGAATCTACATGTTTGAAAAATGTACCGTCAGTAATATGAAAGTAAGGTAATAAAGAGGGATGTTAAAAACAAAGTAAAATTATTTTTATTTCATGCAATATAAATGATACTAATCAAATTTACTGAATTGATTACGGTTTTGTGATATGTTATATTTTGTTAAAATGCTGATTGATTTTATGATTTTAGTAGCATTTTGATACTATTTTATTAACTGCATTGCGGAGTTATATGGTGTATTATAAGCTCTTTGAACCACCGTAAAATCTTATCCCTATTAAATGAATGCCAACCATCAAGTTACACTCTCAGCCTTGTTATAATACACTAATGGGTGCTTACACAAAGAACAAGTTGCGGACAGAACCAACTATGGTGTTGTGTATATCGAGAGGGGTGGGACGAACCACCACTTCTAGATCCGAGAGCAACGTGTCCACTTGGAAGAGTGCAACTTTCCCATTCAAGAAACTGTTGAAGTTCTTAATGTTGACCAGCATCAACCTGCAGACAAAGAAATAGGACACTGTGTTTTAATAAAACCTCTACAAAGACAGACCACACAAAATTGCATAACAATGTAAAAGGGTCATTCAAATATAAACCCTAATTTGGTTTATTCGACTCAAGTAGTGACGTGAGCGACAGAGTGCACCAGGGAATCGGCGGGAGAATGGAGAGGGGATAGGTATGCATACAGCCTTCACACGTCCGTCATTTCAGTATTGCTATGACCTATGAGTAAGCAAAAAGGTACCAGCGTCAGTTGCACAAGCGTTATTCTTTGTTTTCTCACCAACTAAGGTGTGAAATCAAGTGAAATTTTGAAGAGACCCTAGCAAAATTAGGTGATACTACCCAAGTGTTTGATTAGGACCAGAAGTTTTGAAATGATTGTGATAAAGTGGGAAATCAAAGCCATAAATGGCGTATGGAGACCAGTGTCAATAAAGACAAAATTCAGGCCATGTTGAATACCAATGTTTGGTCCATTCAAGTAAGCATTAGGAGGAGAAATACATGAAGACAACTCTGCAGTTGAACAGTACGTACACAATTGGCTACTGGGGCAACCATCTTATTTTTTATTCATGAAGGAATCAATAATCCTCCTATCCAATGGAGAAAATGTATTTCTGTAAAAGGAAACTATGTAGAACAATAAGGCATTTAATTTTTGTTTTCATAAATAACCAACAAATATGTATTAAAAAAATTCCAGTTTATATTTTAATGATCCTTGTACAAGTAAAGATATACTCTGAGTAGGGTTCCCACTCTCTTACTTCTACCAATTTCTCTGAAATTTTCGTTTTCTTTGTCTCACCTGAAACTTTTCCTAGTGAGATACGGATAAAAACTGATACGATCCAATCACTGATACATTTATTTAAACAGATCCAACAACCAATACAAAACCGATTCAATACATCTTTGTAAATAATCACAATGCAAGTCCCCAGAAATTCAATATTTGTAAGTAATAAGTTTATAAAATTCTTTATAAAAGAACTTTGATAGATGATAGATGAAAAAGTATTTTACACCATAAAATTTGTGCACAGCACAATAAATATCATGCATTTGACTAATTAACAAACACAACATTCTATAATACCCTTGAATTACAAAATAAAGTTGGTAAAAAGAAGAAAAAATGGAAGCGACACCTCAACGGACAAAATGGTACTTTTTTTTATTGTATCAATTTATTAACTATTGGTTGGAAATGATCACGCCGTTACATTACTAATTTTTTCCCCTATGTAATGTGCCTAGGTAGCAAAATAATACTTATATTACAGTACACATTATAACCAAAAAAGTTCTTAAAAACATATATAACATTTAAAATATTTTCCTGCAAAATATCCACATTTTGAATTATTATCATTTCCATCAATACTAGATAACCAACCTGCCAGTCTGGAAACAAATAAATATATTTTTTTGATGTTAATGAAACATATAAACAATACATTGAAGTTATCAGGCGAAAGAATGCAGTTATGTATTTGATTTAGCTTTAAATTATACACCATGGTTTTTATGCATATCCCTTACATTTAATTACATACTGTTATTTATACTGATTATTAACAGCACTTGAATTTTTTATTTATAATGTTAACATACAGGTTTTGAGTCATTAGGATACTATAGAATAATTACTGATACATACTGTCTTAAGACATTGTCAATTTCCCTGTGTTTTCCAAGTTTTAAGAAGCCTTTTAAATTCACTGAGAGTTCTCTGTTTTACAGAAAATCCATCTGCAGAAACTCTGGTAGCATAATGATTTCAGGTATGTGCAACCCCTTTTCCCAGAAACCATAAAAAAAATTCAAAATTTTAGCTTAAGTGCATTAACATTACATGATTTCATAGCTGTTTAAAAAATCTGTATTTTGCAAAAAGTTACATTTATTGTATTTTTCTAAACAGTGTAGATTTTTCTTACATTATATTGATAGACTAACATGGTACATTTTTTTTCCATATGAATCACTGACTTTCAAAAGTACAGAAATTGCATTTGCATTGGCCATTCAAATACAGAAAAACACTTCTCACCAACCACAGAAAAAAATTTGTGCAAAACATTAACATAGTGAGTCTAAGTTAAAAAATGGTCAAATGTTTCTGCAAAATACAAATTTATCTAGTCACATTTCATCTATAACACAGAGTATAATGAGGATCTGGTCCGACCATTACCTGACGAGAGTAGTGAAAATTTTATCTTCCCAATAATCATAATACATTTCCATTAGTGGACATGTTCCTGTGTTTGTGTACAACACTAACACTTCCAGCTTCATGAGGACTGGGCCCACACCACCATATATCTTCACCATCTGCATCATTTTCTCATCACGATTTTTTTCCATGTAGGCAAAGAATTCCTTGAAAATAAAGTAACAGATTTCAGTTGATACTTATCTCGGTCACATTTTACTAACTGCCAAAAACTTACTCTGATCGAATGACGGCACAATTTACATGATTCGTATCAATGGCAAAAAAAAAAAAAAAAAAAAACAAGTGCTTCCAGCAGTATGATATTGAATCAATCTCAAAACTGGTCACACATAGCATATTACTTTGACTCGTGACCTATGAACTCTGAACACTACAGTACATTCCATACAATCCAGACATTTTGTACTCAACTTCTGACAGTCATTCCTGCCAACAACTGCACAAAATTCATTTAACCAAAGCCTGTCTTACACAGTGAACTGGCAATGTATAAGAACAACTATGTAGTTTGTTTTATTTTAGCTTCTTGACTGAAAGAAAATACTTAGCAGGATTTCAAAAGTGTTTGTATTAGTTGGAATTAACTATATACACAGGTATGCATTTCCCTCATTGCTCCTTTCTAAGTTAGATTTAAGTTATCAATTGCATTAGCACTACCTCACACAGCATACATCATTGAACTTTTCTATAGTTTCAATTACTTGGTCACTTTGTAACACTTGTTGACCAGGTAATTGATTACTTTATTTACCTGAAAACATTGCCATTAATTATTACAAAAACTGTTGAAAATGAAAGTGGGGGTTGCATTATAGTAGCAAACTTTTATCTTGACACTGGAAGAACTTATTAACAGCTTAGTTCAAAAACTACACACACTGTATATCACAACAATCTTTGCTTTCTGGCTGATTGTTTTTTAACCACATCCATAAAACTCCATTTCTTTCTTAACTGCTACTTGCCGTTTCAAAAAAGGGTTTGTAAATCACCCTACTAACAAAGTATCACCAGAAAAGCTCTATTAATATCATAAAAATTCACTAATTTAAATCATTTATATTTCTACATGATTTCTACTGTGATTTCCACTCCATTAAAAATTTCTCATAACCTCATAATCAAAACGTTTGGGGGGAGTCACATTATTTTCGGGTAAATTCGGTGACGAACAGTTTGCGAAACACCAGAGCGAACATTACCTTACAGTTGGGGCGAACCGGCTCGGAAACAGGTGGGTGGAGGTAGAACAAGTTGAATATCCCGAGAGATTCTATCTGCGCTCGGATATCCTGGGTGACTTTCTGGACCTGCTTCACAAACGAGACTAGGTTCTTGAAGGCTTGCTGGCAGCGTGCCGCATATTCCTTCACTCCCAGAGAGTTCCACGAGAAACGTGTCAGCCCAGACTGGATGTGCTTTTCCACCTCCAGCAAATGATTCCTCAGGAACTGCAACTAATGAAACAGAATGCACATCATTAATGTGTTTTTTTTATTAGTAATTTCTTACGTCGTCGCTCCTGTTTGAATGAATCCCAGCCCCAATTCTGTTTACTGTATTGTTATTGTTGAGGGTTGCTGTGTACTTTTTTATTTGTGCGACTTGGTGCCTTCTTACACCATCCGTTGGACCTTGGGACAGTGCTGCGATCTTTGGACGAAACGGACAGTTACGCATCATCATGGCGTTGGTTCAAATGTTGATGTATGTGCTCGAATATTTTTGAAGATGCTGGTGATGAGACCGGCTCACCTCAGGTATGTTGAGGCTGTCTATCAGCTTGTTGTAGTTGCCGACGAGGGTCTGGCAGGCCACCAGGTCGCTGTTCAGCCGGTCCTTCTGCACGCACAGGTTCCGCACGGCTGCGGGCAGCGGGAACCCGAGCTGCTCCATCAGCTCCGCCTCCGAGATGATGACGGAGACCGCCGGGTCGAAGTTCACCTGCGGGCGACACTGCCTCTGTCCAACGTTCGGTGCCAAACATTTGTGTGAGGACGAGGAAGATGTACTGCCGTTCAAAATGTGTCTGGAACCAGTGTTCCTACAGTATTATTGGTAAGTATTAAAAACAGGTAAGAAAGTAGAACAGAAGAAGCAAATACACAAGTAATTTTCAAAAATAAAAAAAAATTCAACATTTATCATAAATACTATGGATGGGCTGCAAATTCTGAAATACCATAAAAAAAATTAAGAAATATAAATATTTTGTATTCAACAAAAAATAGTATTTGAAGAAAAATAATGGAATAAGGAAAAATAAAAGAATTTAAATACTCAAAACTTCTTCAGTATGCATATTTGTTGACTACAGTGGCTAGGCACCTTCTGTAATCCAATCCAGCATCAGTCAAACCCCTCGCGTTAAGATTTTTTCAGGCATATTCCGACTGTTGACCTTGGCCGCCAAGTCATGAAAATGTGCTGTCTGCGATTTTAGTTCGTTCAGAATTCATTTGACTGATTGTTTTCATTTCAGCAGTGTTTTTCCTGTTTTAATGGGTTATATTTCATATTTTATGACAGTACATTTCCATAATGATTTTTTGAAGAAGACTAATGTTCATATGTAGTTTTCTTTCTCTAGAGAAACAGCTTACTACAATTTTTTAAAAAAAGATTATATCTACTGTTACACTGCAGATGTATTTTTCATTGGAATTTCCACTAAAACTACAAACGTTCAATAGTTCAACAAGATCGCTAATATGATACAGTTGTGGTTCAAACTGTGCTGGATTAAAGGCTTTTACTTACTTAATACATATTCATAACATTCCTCAAAATATAATATTTTTAACTACAACTTAAAATGTGTTGATTGAGAATAATTGATTTGTGAAACACAACTGTGTATGTGGACAGTAACCACAATTAATTACACAAGCACAATACATACAAATGAAGGGAAGTCCCACCAGCTACAGTGTTCTTAAAATGTTTGTTGAGCACTTCAGGCAACATTTGTGACCCAAAAAAAAAACAGAACTTGTGGCTTAACCTAGAGAACTGCATTAAAAAAAAACCACCAATTCTTTCCGTAGAGGCCCGAAAATTTCGCCAATTATTTTGGTGTCAGGCCAAATTCACAGTGCAATGGATAATCTACGAACTTTTACATTCCTATTGGCTGATTTCTCACTCCAGAAGGCCAATGTGATTACTCTCCCTGCTGCTAGCTGACTGGCCCACAGTTGTAGAGGGGAGTGGTGGAACTATTGAGAACTTGTCATCAAAGCAATCTTACTTGTGAACAAACAAATCCGCGAAATTTCTGGTCATTGTATTTCCTCAACTGAATCAGAAACGAGGAACCACATATACTGCAACTATACAAAACGATCGGTATTCACCCATAAATAACCAAGCAGCGTAAAAAAAAATTCTTCCGGACATAACTATTAGAGGCATTGCAGGCTATCAGATGGGTCATGTTTTTTTTTTTGTGAAAATAATTTTCAGACCAGTTGTATGTTAAAACTTTGTAGCATTATCTGTATTTCGCCCACTGAAGTAAACTGACCGTGTGGAAGGGCATCGCGCTACCTGGAAGCGTAGGTTCTCCTCCACGAGCACCACTTCGCTGGCCAGCGAGGGAGGGGAGTCCGACTTCGAAGCCGACAAGAGGCTGGAGGAGGACACCTTCTGCGACAACCGGGCAGCCTTGCCCTTGCCGACCCACTTCATGGCCATTGCCACGCTGCTCATCGTCATCGGCGGAGCTGAAGGACAGGCAAGTGACATGGTACATCTGCAGCACGTAACAGGAAGAAAAAATAAACCAGGTAGGTAGAACTGTGAAAAGTATTTAATCCGCAGAGTTCGGGACCACAGCCATTGCAGAGGCATGATTATATGGTGAATAACAACGGACTTGAAGTCAATACACACAGCCACACACCTGAATGGATGTCAATACACTGCATAACACCTAAATGCAAATCAAAACACAAATTGCAGCAAAATTTACCTCAAATACCTCATTTTGTCAATTAAAATATAGAATTTATTTCATAATTATTTAATTTAGAAGATTTTTAGTTTACAGAAATTTTAGTTAGCAAAATCTTTAGTTTTAAAAAATAATATTTTATGTTTTAGATGCAGTTTTTTGATTAAACGACTCTCCTCTGTATATGTAGTATTATTTTAAGTAAATATTTTACATCTCTTACCATGAATTGTTGAAGCAGTTGTTATATGTAATTGTGTTTACATGGGTTTTAATTTTTAATGACATTATAAGCAGGAACATTATAACAGAGTTCTACTGTAGATGGCAAAAATCCCATTCGAGTAGCATCTCATTTTTCACATTTGTTTCCAAATATTAATCCTTCGCCTGTACATGCATAAAAATCACAGTTGTTATTCGCAGTCGAGGATGACCACAAAAGACATTCTGAAAGGTCTGAAACATCATTTTCGGATAAGAAGCCTCAACCAGAAGCCAAGACACAGTTAATGAGCATTTATGCTAAAACATCAACTTGTTCCCTCTCTTTTTATTAATTTTATACTCGTAGGTGTCCAAGAACCTAACAATATAAATTGTCCTTACATTTTTCTATTTCAAAACTTTATTTTCTTATATAGTCAATATTTAGTTATTATGACTACAATTTATTTTCTGGTTAAGAACACTACATACATACAGACTATCACACCATAAATTTAAATTTTAGTAATTCACGACCACTACTCACCTCCTCGGAGAGACGTCAATGGCGGGAGAGAGGCCACGCTGCTGACCTTTGACCTTCTGCTCCCGGTAGAGCTCCTCTTATCCAGCTGCAGACTGGGGTGCTCTGCTTTCTGAGGAGTCTTTACACGCGCCGATGCCCAAACACTGTCCTTCCGTGTCAGAGCTTTCTGAAATACTTTCACCTCTGAAAATATATCAAAGGAACTGAAGTATGTACTTGTTTGGTAAAAGTAAAAAAAAAGCTTAACTTGCTAAGCAGTCAGTAAATTTACAATTCATGATATGAAACTCTATTGTTTACTAGCCTCAGATTTTTTTTTCCTTTACCTACATGTTATCAAAAAATAAATTTCATGATGAGGTTTGGTGATCTATTGCTGAACTTCTATGAAGACCATAGTACTCTTTAACATATTTCAGAACTTTCTATGCTTAAAAGTTTCATTGTTTGATTATGTAAATGCATCTTGTATTGTACTATTACAAGTTAATCAATGTAACCTAATATCTGGAAGGTACAAAAATGTTTGTATACTTTTTTTTTTAAATATGATCACACACTATAAATTAATTGTGGACAGTACATCCAATAAATTGCAACTATAACAGTCGTAGAGCTGTTCTCAAAGATAAACACACACTAAACAGTGGCCTACTTTTTTATATCTTCCACAGTGTGATATTCAAATACACAGAGTCCCCAAATAACCTGTTACAAATTTGAAACTGAATCTTCTAAAATCAATGTACCTCTTTCTCTGTCATATTTCACAACTTTTAGCACTGGTTTGTTCATGGTAGCATCAATTGCTTTCAGTGCTTGTTTTTTCCAACCATCATATTTTTCTTTTTCAAACGCTTTCATTTGTTTTCCAAGTTTCAGATACCTCACAAATGCCTGAAAAAAATATACATATATTACATATTATTTGTACCACTATATTTACACCATTACATGTAATATAATTTGAAAAATTTCACAAGATAAGTATTATTAACTTACTTCTTCTTTCAGCTTTGAATCTTTAAGTTCTTCAGCATCCTGGAAATCCAGAACTAATTTTTTAAGCTGATTAAAAAGAGCTTGACACCAGAAGATGGCTCCTGCCATTGGAGGATGATTTCTCAACAGCGGAGGAGAAGATTTTCCTTTCTGTGAAATAATTTTCAAATTTATTTATTTTATGTTAATAACTTATTTATTCTGTTATTTATTTATTCAAAATTTTGTGTGGCTCCTCAAAAATGGGAAACATAAAAAAATTACCAGACTGTCTAAAATTTACAACTGCAAGCATTTTATTTTTCATGTGTTCTTTTCACTCCAAGCTAGAATTAACAATCACACACATAGACACAAGCACATATATTCACACAAACACTCACATCCCTTTGGTATGATAATTGGACAACACCATCATCAGAGGGTTGTTTTATTTATTTTTTATCACTTTGACAGTTGTACATAACTGGGTCAACATTTCTCATTCTCATGTATTACTGGCTCAGGGTTGTTCAGGGCATGCTGACCATACATCAAGTAAAGCGGATCCAAACATGCTTCAAGTCTACTTTGAATCCAATGAATCCACAAAATGCTAGTGCCTCCAAATATAAAATACTCTGTACATGAGATCAATACAGAAACAAATTTTACGCGAAAGTCGATAGTCACTATAGAGGGTAGCACTTGTGCTCCCAGGGAACTGTCATGTATATACAAGTTAAATTTGTATTTTTTCTTTGCTTTTAATGTCATGTTTGATTCAGTTTATTTACAAGCTCCATGGTTTTTATGTAGAGTACAATTTATAAAGTTACGGTGAATAAATTTGACATTTCGAAAATAAGTGTTTCAAACAACGCGGAACAACAATCTGAAACTTCGTTGAATGCACTAGTTAAGAAGATTGAAGTTCCGTATGCGAGAATCTAGACGTTGGTAAGAAACTGTAGTTTCCGAAACATCTATCCCTCAAATACCACATAATTATAACATTGAAATAGTGTTTCAGTGATTCTACAAAAGGTAACATCATAATAAGAAGAACTCAGGAACTATGATTCCTAATCTACCACATTTTACGTCAGAATAAGTCTTCAGGAAAACATAAGCTGAAAGAAGTGGTAGTTAAGCCAATACGTCATTAGTAACAACCTGACAGCTACACAAGAACATTCAAGCAGAAGGAAGGAAGGCAGCATCAACCATATACAACCATATACCAATCATACATCCAGAGACCACTACGCGGAAGAAGGAGTGAGGCCTGATGCAGTACAATCCAGCTGCTATTAGACCATGGTGTACAACGCCCCGGTTCCTGTGCTTCGTCGACCCTGGATGCAGTCTTAGGTGGATTCCGAACTACTTGGCGCCATTTGTTATCGAGCCACAGATGATTGAGGCACCGAATACAAATTATATTCATATTTCAGTCAAGTAAGATCTATTGTATAGGTATGTTAGAGACCCAGTTAACATTACGTTCATTTCTTGAGGCGAACAATACCAGTTTATTGTTTTCGAATTATATCATCCTTGAATAATGATAATTTTGAATTAATGATAATTAGCTTGATCGTCAGTTCGTGAAGTACATTTGATTCTTACCAAAATTCAAATAGGATTTGAACTATGAGTCTTGAAAACACTTTAGATTCATTTGCTTTGAATTTTCAGTATAATAATAAATACTATTGAACAGCTTAAGGAGTCGATAACATTTATTTTAATGTAATTATAATTAGATTACTTGAGTAACTGTTGATATTTGTCTTAACTCATAACTTGTGCACCTACCTAGTGGTCTAGCTCTAACATTGTTACCACTCACCAACTCCAGCTAGCTCGAATTAGGTGATGAGTGGAACATACAGTTTGCAGATCACAAAGAAATTAGAAATTTATAAACAATGTTCGATGTATTACCTGTTTTATTTATTTATGTAAAAATCACATTTTATTCCGTACAATAGAGCACACAACAAAAATTTAAACGGTACCTCCAAAAAGGAGAAAAACACGTAAACTTATTACAAATTACATTATATTACCCGGATAAGTTCCGGGCTGCGACGGCTGGACAAAACCCTTTGTCGCTTCGCTGTGGGCTTCGCCTACGACTACGGTCAAAAAATTCAAATTAATTTAAATGTCCGAAAGGAAAAAAAAAGTTCTTAGGCGTCGCCCGGACCGTAGCAGCAAAGTTGTACTTCAAAATAACATTGCTATATGATGCGAGCCATCGCCCGACCACGACCTCTCGGCACGGTGCTCAGACAATGACTGATCTTAAAGCCTTCCTTTCCTTCGTGCGGGCAGTGTCCTGGGCTCGCTGACGTAATTTTCAGCCAATCACGGCGCATGGCAACAAAAGCTTCCACAAAATGCTTACTTCTGTTCCCACAACGCAACGATTTTGTCTCTTTCTCACACTCCCGTGACAGTGACTCACACGCCTAGCGTGTGAAACAAAGCCTCGGTCGTGGAAAAAACGAATGAGAATTACGTCAGCACGGCTTCCCACACAAAGAATATAGCAAAAAAAATTACTTCAAAATTAAACTTATGAAATTTGAAAATAAAAACAATAAACCCGGAGAATTACGTTTACAATAACTTCGAAAAAGAAACAACTTTACATCATTTGAAAACCTAACCTGAAATTTGACAAAAAAAATTATAACAAACGATTATTGCTGGATTGCATGAGGAAGGCTGTAATCTGGGTTGTTACAACATGCCGAGTTTTAGTTCTGAGAAATATAGAATCTCACACATTCAAGTTAGTATTAACATTTGTAAAGACTTCATTAGTCGATATTAGAGTAACATTCATATCAAGATTTGACCTCAGAGCGAATGGTACGAATCAATCGTAGTATAGTTAAATAGTAAGTATGTTAATCTGTAAGATTTAACTAAAGGATATGTTGATCAAATGTAATACCACTTTGAAAGGAAATAAATGTTCATGATTATGCTTCTGACTAATAACGCATTATTTTAAAGGTTAGTAACTATTATTTGCTTTAATAATCTTCTAGTGATTCTTATGGCACCCAAAATAATATCAATGTTGAGAGTTCAAAAGAGTCTGTAGAACTGAGGTAAGGTTCCATTAGCGAACGACATAAGTCCCTTTTGGTCTCAACATCACGTACAATACAATTTATTATGTATGACTTACTTTACATGATTATTTTTATTAAATATGGTTCTAACATTTATATTAGTTTGTGTTAATGTTTTCATGTTCGTAAAGAAGTGTTTTTTTATCATTAGGTGAAGTCTGTTGTATCATTACAGAATCATGTTGTGTGTTGGCTTTCTCGGCTATTAAATGCCGGTAATAAAAGTGATTTGTGCTATAAAATAGTTTTACATTCATTCGCATGTACATCTGAACAGAAATACCATGCCTTCTAACAGATACTAATAACTAAAATATGGAGAACTTAATCAGATACCATCAACATTTTACCTAGAGATTAAAGCGTGGGGCCAAACGTCTTGGAAGCTGGGCTCCATGGTTTTATGGATAGGGACCCGGGAAATTCGCGACTCGCGAATTCGCGAAAATTGTTAAAACCATTTAAAATGTTGTTAAAAATATTAAATACATTATAAAAATGATTTAGTATGTTTTTTGAATCAAGAAATAGTCGCGAATTTGTTAAAATTCGGTAGTACCCACGAATTTCTGTATGTCTTCAAGATTATCCGCGAATTTTTCGGATCCATGACAGAAAAAAGTTTGTGCGAGCGCGAGACGGTTGTTTACTATTCATCCGTCAACAATATCAGGTTGCAATAGCAGGGTTGGCGGAAGTTGAGAAGGTTGGAAGGGTGGAAGGGGGGAAGGCAGAGGCGGAAGATGATCAGTGAGTGTGTGGCAGTGTAAAAGGGGAGCAGGCGTAGTGCTAGCTCGGTCCAGTCAGGTTTGAATAGTCGTAGGGTGGACACATATTCGAAACGTTCGTTTATATATGCGGATATGCCGCCCAAAATAAACATTGACGAAAGAGTGAAACAGTTTTCCCAAGATGGAATGGTTAAATCTCAAAATATTATGATATGCCGTTTTTGCAATAAAACAGTGGCGTGGGAAACATCCGACGGTGTGAAGAAACACATACGAAGTAATGGTCACGCTGAAGCCGTCAAGAAAGGAAAACGGCAGAAAACGATGTTTGAAGCTGTCGAAGGCGCCAAGGAAGCTGAAGGTACGGTAGTGTTACACGATATAATGCTGGCATGCATTCATTATCTTTCACCAATATTGGAAATGTATTATACAGAACCATTAAAAAATCCTTTTTATTTTTTATTGTTTTATAAAAAAAAGAACGTCACTTCAGGAACACAAGTAGCTACAGTAAACTCTCGGTTATCCGGGCCCCGGAATATCCGGTTTTTGGGTTATCCGTGCATGAATTTAGATTAATTAATAGTTATTCTGAAGCTGTAAAAAAAAATGACATCGCTCCGACGCGACGTACATATTTATTTTCTTGGCCGTTTAATATATTTAACCACTCTGTCTCTGTGTCAGAAAGCTGTTTGGTCTAATAAATAAATAAATAAATAAATAAATAATAAATAAATAACCTTTGTGTCGTCCTCCCTTTCAGATGTCACATTTGTCACTCTTTAAACCCGAGGGGGATACCATTACTTCTACTCCCCCACCCCCTTCCGCTGCCTCTTCTGTTTGTTTCACGTGTTACTTTCCGCTCGGCCCAGCAACACGGCAGGCACCTGGCGAGTGACGTGTCTGGCTGGCATTCGGCTGGAAGAATGGCCACGGGTTTGGAAAGAGGGTGGGGGGGAACCTTGCCTAAATTTATATGTGCATTGTCAGCACAATCTTATCTTGCGCAGTGTTAACTTTCTCTCTTCCAAAAACTGTTGTAAATGACCGTGAACGAGCAACTTACTTGAAGGAAATCTTCACGAGTATATCACGACAGGTTTTCATGATGCAAACAATATCGTTTTTCTCTAGCGACAAGGAACTGTAAAGATTAACTTGCCGCCGAGTTGTAGGAAAAATAAATACAACAAACAGTGGGAGCTACATAATTTTGCTACTCAGTGCTAAAGCACAGTTTAAATAAACCGGCATGTCCTTTTGTTAAAGCTTAGAGTTGTATATTTCTGTTAAAAAAATATATATAAAAATACTAAGTACATGTTTTACTTTTAGGTTGCTAAAATGGACTTCATCACATCGACAGTGGAAATGATGGTATCTGCAAACATACCACTTGAGAAAGCAGATCATCCAGCATTCAGGCAGTGGGTGAAAAAACAAATAGTTGGTGGTGGAGACCTGCCTAGCAGTGATACCTTACGCCGAGATTACCTGCCACATTTAGCAAAATGTAGAAAGGACGAAGTGGTTACAGCACTGAAAGAAAAGAGTGTTGCCATAATGTCAGATGAAACTACAGACAAGTTAGGGAGAGCAATTTATGTTGTTTTGCTCTCTACAGTTGAGCCTTGTGACTCTCAACAACAGTATGTTGCAGCTGTGACTTCATTAGAAGCTGTAAATGGCAGGACATGTGCTAGAGCTATTTCTGATGCCTTGCAAGATATGGAGGTTGGCTACGATCAGGTGGTGGCATTTGTAAGTGATGCAGCTTCTTACATGAAATCTTGTTTTGATGGTCTTTCCATATTGTTGCCTGATTCAGTTGTGCAAGTGCAGTGCTGGGCCCATAAAGTGAATCTTCTTGGAGTCCTCATGAAAAACAGTCTTTCAGAATTGAACCAAGTTGTAATATCTGTGAAGCAGATATTTTTAAATGCCAGGAAGAAACGTTATGCTTTCCAGCAGTTTTTGCAACAGGAAGGCTCTAGTGATGGATTTTTCCCTATTCCTGTTGTAACCAGATGGAACTCCTGGTTGACAGCAGTTGAATGGCTTTCTGATAACTGGGAGATCTTGTTTGCTTTTCTGCGGTCAGAGACAGCAAGGGAGAACAATTTCAATGGTGGTTCATCTCATCTACAGACCCTTGGCGAAGAGGAACTCGGCATGCTGCATGTACAATCACTCTTTGTGAAATCAGTCAGTTCCCTCATTAAACCATTCTTGGTAAGCTTGGAAACTAATTCTAAGCCTATGGCTTCAGAAGTCTATCCAAAACTCCAGTTTGTGAGGAGGAGACTGCAAATTTTTGGTGAAGGTGTCTTCAGTGATGAAGTGAAGGAAAGTGCCAACAAGCTCAAGAGTCTCCACAAAGGAAAAACCAGCGAATTGTTAAAAAAAACTGCACAAGACATGTCGCTGAAGCTGGACAAGTTAATGGCAGAGGATCCTGCTCGCAAGTACTTGCAACCAGTTGCAGAGTTGTTTCACAAGCAAAATATACTCACTCAGGATGTTACTAGCAACAAACTTGAAGTTCTTTTTTCAAAAGTTCCATCACTTAAAGACATAGAACTTGATCAGGGTGTACATGCATATGCTGAACTCGCAGAGCTATTGAAAACACACACCAATCTTAGTGTATTTGAAGCACTAAATTCAATGCAAGATGACCACAGATCCTTTGTGGTGGGTGCTTTAAGAGCTATATGGATGCCTGTGACAAATGTGGATTGTGAGCGCTTCTTCTCACAATTTTCTGGTGTTCTCACAAATAGGAGAACAAATCTAAGTCTAACCAACCTTGAACTTCTGTCTTCCTATGCATATGAAGCCTTTGCATGAGGTTCTGGAAGTTGTCATTTAAGTTTACGTATTTACAAGAAATTAATCTTAAAAACACTAGTAGCTACTAGACATTTTACTTCGAAAACACATTATTTACTGATTACACGTGTGTATTCATTTTAAGTGTCTGCCTAAGCTACATTATTTTATTGAATTGCTTGTTAAAAATGTGAATTACCTTAATGCGCATGAACACTGGTTTAAAAATTGGTTTTAATTTTTTTTTTTAATTAATTTAAAATTGGATATATGTAAGCTTTTATGCAGCAAATTTAAACAGCCTTTTCGATTTATTTTGATCTTGTATACATTTGCTACTCAAGAAATTTGCATTTTATTCAAGAATATTGGTAACTTTACTCAAGAATTTTTGCTTTCCTCACTCAAGAAATTTGGCAGGTGCTATTCAAGAAATTCCCGGGTCCCTATTTATGGAATAACACTGTTTAAACGGACAAGCAGAGCCCTATGGAAAAAAAAAAAAAAAAAACAGTGCCCAAACTCTGTACAGCCTGGCTGTGCATTAACTGTTCTAAAAAATATCACTGATCAACATTACACTGGTGCATGTAGCTATGTATTGCTCGCTAAGCACTTCATGGTCAACATATTTTGAATGGATATAGCACACTAAACCACGCTGACGTTTGGCCCACATTTTACCCTGGAGACATGGAAGCAAACCAACACTCACAAATAGTAACACAGAGAAAAGCTTTGGGGTCTACATAATTATAAAAACACTAACGCAGAGATTGAAAAAAATAGGACACAAGATAAAGATCATCATTACAGCTTTTAAATGCAGTAAAAAACTCTCCCAAAAGTATTCAGTTCGAGAATATTTTCTTCCTAATGAACAATGAACAAATGAGGAATTTAACATGTTTAAAAACTCTTAAACATTTAAAAGAAGTAGCAGTTAGGTACGTCAGTAGAAAGTGGTGGCCCAAAGGCAAATATGCATCCACATCTCAGAGCTGAATACATAATTATTTATATCACTGTATATAAATGAGATATTATTTCGTAATCTTTCAGACAAAAACCTTTTTTAAAATATTGTCACCATTAGTATTTCCTTTTTTGGTAAAGTTTTTAAAGTGCTCATCTACTTTCTATGGCATAAATACAGTATTTAAAAACAAAAAATATATTTTAAAGCATCTGTACTTGAAAAATTGTTCTAAATAAATGACCAATTGTTATTAAAATTTAAATTTATATATATATATTCATCAATAAATCTGTTTTGATTGCTGACTAAGTTAGTGTGTTTCATCTTAGGGTAACAAAGATTTTTAATATTTTAATTGAACATAAAAATTAGACAAGGTAAAAAAAGTCCCAATAAAAAGTTTCAATTTAAAAAACACTACATACTGTTTCAATATTAATAAATCATTATTTTGATTTTAAATTTTATAAAATTTATTTTTATCCCTGAGTAAATTTATGTAAAAATCAATAAATACATTGAAAAAGTTTCTAATTCATCATTATTTACTTTAGCAAAAAAAAATGTATCCGACTACATATCTATGCAGAATATCACTGTGTAAATTCAAACTTCTTCTAACATCAGCGTGTACTATATGCATACTTATAAAGATAAATTTAACTTACTTCAAACTTATCTTCAATTTGTGCAATTTCTTGACAAAAACGGCCCATTATCACTTCAAATTTTGTCTGCAATTGATTTTTTAACATAGGCTGAGTTTCAACATTTTTGAACTTCATAAGCATTTGCAAAGCATCTTCAGAGGACCTGTGCCAAAGAAAAAACTCCTGCAACATGTTTAAGTGCTTCGTAGTCATCAGTAGGTACTTAACTCACAAAACCTGACTGACTTGGTGTAAAAAGCTCGGAATGGAAAGAGATTGATTTAGGTTCACCAACAAATATTATGTTCACTGTATGTGTTTCTCAGAGCTTGATGTTTGATTACAGAACAAATAAAAAGCATAATGAAACACATCATTTATAGCCATTACTGACAATTTTAGAGCCAGTAATACATACTTACAATTTGTGGCACAGCCTAAACTAACAAGTGCAGGACATGTGCCTCAACACAGTAATATCCATCAACGTTAAACAAATACAGTTGTTACTGATTGCCACATATTTCCATATCGCTAAAAAGCAACTTATTTATTGCACTGTGAATATAATAGTTAAAATTTAACTAATTTCGCACCGAGAAGTTACTGGCATATTTTCATGGTGTACGACCGACAACACATTATTAACTTGTTTTTACAAAGATAGAAATAAAAATTGAGCTCTGAAGGCACCTAAATGGGAGAATAAAACTATTTGATATGATCTTACCATAAGTAAAAAAATTCTGAAATGCATTTATTTACATCCTGAGGCAAGTATGTTTGGACAGAACAGTTTAAAAATATCAAGTTACTAGTATTGAAGTTATTTAAATTATTCCCTTTATAGAATCTTTACTGTGCTATATCACATTATTTGAAAAACTAAAATTTACATTCAGCCTTTTTAGAAATCATTAAAATTTCATTTTCTGATTGTTAATTGTTATACTAACAGCTATTTGATTATGAAAACTTCTCCAACAGTAAATATGTTACAGACTTCTATTTCCTCATCTCTCTCTAGTTGACAGGTTACCTTAGTATTTTGAAAGAATCGTCGATGAACCACATAGCTTCCTTCTCCAGCACTTCCACTTGCTTGTTGAACTGAGTCACCAGGCCCTGCCACATCTCTTCATTTTCTTCCAAAAAGATGTCAAAGTCCGCCGACAATATAGGCTGCACCAGATCCTTCACCTTCTTCGCTGCTGTGTCAATTTGCGAAGTGAAGGTGACGATTGCCTTCAGCTCTGGCCCAAAAATGTTTTCGAAATTGAGTGTGACCTGCGTTTTCATGAAAATTTCAAAACCAAATGCAATAACAATGTATTACAGTAAAAGCTCTTCGATTCGGCATGTCTTGGACCGCAGCTGTACCGGATTAGCAATTTAGCTGGAGTATTTATTTATTTATAACATGCACACCAATAATTGTGGAAAATTAGTGGTGGGCACGAAATACAATTACGACAAGAAAAAAAAATTACAAGCAAAAAAATCCTAAACATAAACAAAGAACAATAGACAAGACAAATTACAGTATAAAAAAACTGGAACACATACTGATAAAATTACCAATTATTAATTACAAAATAAATTATAAATGTATTAAAATGTAAAATTTTCCAAATTGAAATAGGAAATTAATACAAAGACAAATAAATAATTATCAAAAGTAAGTACAGTTATAACCTGAACACCAAAGAAAAATTAACATGTAATGACATTTTAAAAAAGTTGTAACAGGCTGCCCTATGAATGTACACTGTATGTACACAGTTGTAATATCATGCAAACGTGACATTACCCGCTGTAAAACCAGAATTGACCAAAAAATCTGAATTTGAGCGGCTCAATCAGTGCCAGATAACAGACTATCGAATTAAAGAGCTCTGACTAATATGGACATGGTAACTAGCTCTCCTTACAGTACCTGAAACTAAACAAGACTCAAATAAGTACCATTAAACACTAAAAAAGTAACACAATAAAAATGAAAATAGAAAAATAAATTTTATTAAAACCAGTATTTAATTTACCTTGCATATATTTTTCTAATTTGGTATTTTTATAATTTCCATAAAATTTCTCACAGAAAAAACCAACTAAAAAAAAAATTGGTTGTCTGTAAAGTCGGTTTACGGACGATAGTTTAACGTGACGTCATAACAAAACATTGATGAAATGATTGATCCAGAAGAAAAGGAAATATCATATTCGGCCTGAGACTGCAACCAAACCATTTAGGCATTAAAAATATTATATTCTTTGAGGAAGAATTGTTTTTTAATTTTTCATGACAAAATCTACCTCTGCATACTTTTATGAATAAAATTGAATCATTTTTATTGAATTATCACTATTTTGTATGGATACAAAGGAGTGAAATGAAATGTGCAATTGAATTAATAAATTTACTTTTATTTGCATTCATTAATTCAAATATATTTATTACTTTTGAAATGTTGCATGCGCCATATTTATTTTTTAAAGTACAAAAAAAAATTTCGCAGCTGCCGGGTTTCGAACCCACAACCTTTAGTTTAAGAATTAGGTACACTAACCACACGCCCACGAGGCCATACTAAGATAATGTAGTTTCAAATGGTATATATATATATATATATATTTATAAAAACTTTGTTCACGGTAGGGGTATAATATTAACACGATTTTATAACAAATACGCATCCCAAATACACCAAACTTATTTATAATGTGTTACAATATTTTTAAAACATTGTGCAAAAGATCCCGGGTGTAATTTGAATTATTATGTGTAACTGTAAAACACCATTGTTGGTTCAAAACGTATTTGAATTTTCAACATTACTTTTAAATAACCGTACCGATTGTGCTGAAAATCGGTGGACGATCGTTAAATTACATAATATTAATAATTCAAACGACGAAAATATGATTGAAAAGTCAAATCGATGGTCGTTCCAATCGAGTGGAAGAGAGATGCCACGCATGCGTACAATGAGCATGAAGAGAGATGCCACACATGCGTACAATGAGCAAACAGAACACATCCGTAGTGGGACATCCGTAGTGGGACACTTTTTCGTGCGTGGAGCCGGTGTTCATCGATTTATTAGACGTTGTCACGTCAAAAATAAATTTATTAGCTAGCAAACAGCATGAAACTAAAAAGAAAATATTCCTGATCGTAGTATGCAGAGTCGATTTTAGAGACCTATCATGCAAATACAGAATACAAACACACACACACACACACACAGTATTTTTGCAAGGATGAACGAGCGCAACGTTTCCTTGGACCAGGTTCCTTAGGCGGCAAGAGGCAGTAACAAACTGTGACAGTGGGTTACGGGTCGCGACTAGAGAAACTAGAGAAAGGAGAGTACAATAAAATTAGAAAGCCATAATATTTGAATAGGCTGCATGAAATAAAAATGAACTGAGGGTGCAAGTGAAAAACTTTCAAGTGGAAGTAATTCATCTAATTTTGCGAAGAGCTATTGGGCTAGTTAATAGTGTCTTGATTCTGAGATATCATTAGATGGAGCACAAACCCCACAGTAGACTCGGCAGATTGTCACACCTTCGTACCTGCTGAGTACCTTGTCCCATCTTAAGTGCTCACTCACACCATCAACTCACGATTTGGGAAGTGTTTCCATTATTGCACCCAAGCAAAGAGCCAACGAGCACCAACGAGGTGAGACTGCAGTAGGCCCGTGCGAAGCTTCAACCAAGCAAATCAAATCCAAGCTCTTTTTAATATTCGATTTGACTTTGCCAGGATATTTCCAATTCGTTTTATTTGAAGCTTCGGTTTTAATGCAAAGCTTCGCATCTGATGTGAAGCTTCACATTTGTTGCAAAGCTCTAAAACATCAGAAGATTAAGATTCGCTCATGAAAATATTTAGTAATTTTTTTTATATTGTACACACTTTGCTTCAATAAAGTTGGTTACTTAAAAAATCAAAAGGTGGCACTCTGCTTTTTTGAATGCTTGATAATATTATGCATGGATGTTTTAAAATTTTTATTGAATTATGTTATAAATATAGACAAATTGGTTGATCAATCAATCAAACATTACAAACACTAAACAATTTTTTTTGCTTCAATATTGTATTTTATTAAATAAGTGTAATACAGCTTCGTCAAAAGCGATATTCTAAATTCAATTTGACTTCGCAAATATTTTAAACATTTGAATCGATATTCGCTTTGCATCAAGAAAACTAGTATTCGCACAGGCCTAGACTGCAGGTGGTGCAACAGACGGAACAATGACTGTTCACTGCTGTGTCACAGTTTTCTCATCTTCTTTCAAATTCTGACGTATAGTAGATACAGTAGAACCCCGATTATCCGTGACTCGATCATCCGATTCGCGGATTAACCGCGATTTATGTCCATCAAGTCCAATTTTTTAGTTACATACAACCAATGATTCAAAATGTATGTAAATGTTAAAATACTTTTCAAAATGTATGTTGGTCAAAGTACTTTGACTCAGTTATGTTTATATACACAGAAAGTTTTAAAAAAAATACTAGTACATACATACGTATGTACATAATATTTTTGTGTTCCATGTTACGTGAATAGATTATACACTGGTGCGCGATTCCACGTCCGCATGACCGGACTGTACACTCCCGCGCGCAGCACGGCGCCGTGCCACAGAGTTTACCCGGCGCATGGAGACAGTCCATTCCATTAGTGTACGTTGTTGAAGCGTGAAGGTGGTGATAATTTTATGTATTGTAACAGTGATCTACATTCCGACGGATTATACCGTTGTGTTGTGCGGAAGTGTTGAGCGCAACATTTCATCATGTCATCAAATGAACAGAAAAGAAAGCGAGTGGTACTGTCCATCGACAGCAAAACAAAAATTATAGAAAGATTTCAGAGTGGAGAAACGATTGCAAACTTGCGACTGAGTTTGATGTCGGTAACACAACAGTGCGCGACAGCATAAAAAATCACGAAAAAATCCTTTAGTTTGCTTCACAGGCTGACACTTCAAGTGGATTAAATAAACGCAAGACGACGAAAGAATCCACATTTAGCAGCTTGGACGCTTGTTTGTTTGAATGGTTTCAACAGAATAGGTTGGAGGGTGTACCACTAAGTGGCGTAATTTTATCACAGCAGACGCAAATTTTTTAAAAAAAAAAACTAGGCTTGACAGAAGAACCATATTCCTGTTATATTACTTCTCCGTTATTTTATGAGCACCGACTGTACGGAAGTGTGTGTGTTGCAACTATAGTGCTTGGCACGCAAGATAAATTCAGCCTATCACTTGCTGACGCGGCGCAGTGATACGACGGTGTTTGTTTAGTATTTCAAAACTCAGCTAAGAGTGAACGGAGAATAGATATAACTACCCCTCACGATTCCCGAGATTAGGGTCGTTATAGAGAGGTGGTCGTTATAAGATTTCCGACCCATCTGCAACACTAAGTAATAATAGGCCGTTTTTGCACTAAGTCCAAGTTCAGCAAGCTAAAAATAAAAAATCTAACATTTAAAATTCATATAAATAAAGGGGGATAAAAACACCGTGAATTATACGAGACAGAGACACCGATTCAAAACCATGAAATAAAGTCTCAATGCACTGGTATGAAAATTCTTATCTCGAAAAGAATTTTGAAGGCAGTCGTTCTGTAAAACAAAAACCAGCCCGATGGTGTTACTGACAACAGAGCAATGAGCTAAGTGTGGCAGCGTCGCTTACGGGCGATGAAAAGAATGCGTGACCTTGGCAGCTATCAGCTGTCTTGGGCCCTTGGACTGGCGGGCGGCTAGCCACACACCTCGGTGCAACAACGACTCGCGTGCCCACGTCTCCACACACAAAATACTTAAAAACCACTGCTGCCCAGCACTAAGAAGTCCGCCTCTATGTCAACAACGCACACGCACACAAAGCATGTGTATATATGTAATCTCCGAATGTCCACAGATGGCTGTCTGTGGGCTAATGACCTTTGAGGCAAGCATGACTCAGCTAACCGCGATTTGGGATTATCCGACTCACTCGTCCCCTTCATTAACACCGATAATCGGGGTTCTACTGTATTTTGTGTTTTCTCGGCTCATGAATTAGTGTCTCATTTGTTTTGAAATTACTGTATTTTAAGATATGCAGTTACACAAAACTAGAAAGGGATTTATAAAGAAAACAGAAATTGAGAATAAAATTGAGGTGTATAATGATTGAGGAAACTTTCCAAAGAAAAAAATAATCAGTGGATAATGAAAATTCATGGCTAATGAAACAATAATTGAAAGGGTGACAGTTTTTTTTTCCTAAGTATTTTTGTATTCAAGTTGTTGTCTTTCAAATTACATCATATAGTTGAGACTATATATGAATAAATACCCTCTCCAAATATTTTGTATATTGCACATTGTGGCATATTTAATAGTGTTTCAAGTGCAGTCAAAATAAATAAAATTGGACTAACCTTTAATACTTCATAAAGCTGATCGCATACTCTCTGCATGTAATCTGTTGTCTGGAATAGTTGTTTCCTGTCAAATTCCCAGCGCTGGCCTTTACCACTTTCTTCTATCATACGACGAATGTCCATGTACGACTTCTTCCACGTTTCAAGCATTTTGCTTGCTTCACTAATCACTTTTAACGCACTTCTTAAGTCTTGGTTACTGAAATAATTAATTATTCTCATATTTCATTGTGAAATATGTATATTGGGATTATACCAACTAAAGATATTATGATTTAAAAGATTTTCATGAACATAAGCCATTGCTGGTTTTAACTGTATGTCATTGAGAAACTACAAGAATGAACAAGAATAATACAAACACACAGAACACATAAAAACCCTTGTTTTTCCAAGTCCTCTATCAGTCTGTTTGTGCCTGATGATGGGAACAGATGTCAGTTCCCGAAACATCTGAACTGTTTGTCTCAGGAAGCCTATTGTGTTCACCTGTGCCATCATCATTGTGTTGTCCCAAATATCTGTTTAGTTTCATGTACTGCGTACATCTGTGCGTCTCTGTGTTGTACAAATTATCTGTTTGGTATTATCGTTGGGTTCGTCTGTCGCTGTGCTGTCCAAAGGTTGTTTGTCTGTAGTTTCTGTTCTTGTTACAACTCTCTCGTCGGTTAGCCCACTGACTGTCTGTGCTGTGATATTTTTTTAACTAATTCCTTCCATGAAATTCTATCTGTGCTGTCATTTGATATCAGCTGATTTTGTCTTCTTTTCTGTGTGTTTGTGTATACATCTTTCTCGTTCATTACTGTGGTGTCTCTATGACATACAGTTAAAACCAGCAATGGTGTATGTCCATGAAAATATCTTAAACAAAAGTTCCCCATTGCAAGAATCATTCAGAGAAGATATTAGGATAGCAACTTAATTCAATAAAACCAAAAAAAATTTTTAAGTTTTGATGAAAAATGTTCTTCAAGTGTATCTACACACCACTCCTACAAGTAATCTCCAGCTGATTGGCCAAAACCAAGGTATAAATAAATTAAGGCAAACTGTCTCATCGACTTTGGGTTCATTAGAGATGATATTAGGTGACAATATGGGATTGGATACTGATGAAACGCCTGGGTGGGGGAAACAGAAGCACCCTGTAAAAACCCACAAGTTAATGTGATGCTTGACATGTTTACCAATTGCAAAAAAAAAAATCCATGATAGACCCCAACAGGAATCAAACCCAGATCACCTAGCGAAATGAGCACGTCTAAAAAAATAATCTATGTTTAAAGGTACCACCTGACTGGACAAAAAAGTTCCAACAGCTCCAAAAGCTCATAAGAGCAACACTGTCTTGAGCCTCACACACATCTTCGCCTCTACACGCTAGGCACAGAACCGGCATGTAACGCGCCTCTGTGCGACTGACAGCAATGACCATATAATTTTATGCTGGAATACTGAAGATAAGGGTCCCTGGACTTCCCTAATCCACTAAAAAAACTGTGTTAGAAGTTTTCATACCAATATATTTCTGTGAAAACACCCGTTTTAGGTTTTTTTTTTTTTTTTTTTTTTTCACTGTCCAAAAAATCCATTTTAAAGATGAAACCATGAAAAGAAACTTAAATAGACAAGTGCAATGGTTCTTAAATGCTATTCATTATCAGACACTTGCAACAAATCTGGAGCAATTAACACCTGGAGCTCTGCGCACCGTTTGGCAATCCAGCCAGGCTGCCACCTTAACTTATTTAAAAAAAAAACTGATCTACCTACTGCTGTCATAATGATGAAACTAAGTAAACAGAGAACTTACACGAGAAGTTGGTTTACATTGAGATTAGTGGAGACCTGGTAACAGAGGGTATACGCAACCCGTTTCATCAAGCCGGTCATCATCTCGTCCGTGGAGTAGAAGCGAGACAGCATCCAGATCATGTGCAGCCCTTCCATCAAGGTGGGAATCACTTCTCCGATTTCTTGGAAGCTCTGCGCTTCAAACAGCGTCTGCAACATCTTTACATTACTACTGCGGCACCAAGGGCTGCTTGGATTACGTGTTCAAGTATCTTGTGGTAAATCACATAGCATAATTTTTGGATCATAATTTAAATGCAACAAGAAATAAGTCAATATAATTAATTTTTCGCAATAACTCTCACAATAATAAAAAGGCTATATATATTTTTTTAACATTCAATTTTTTCAGTTAATAATGTTCGCAGGCTTTCAGGGCCATTGTCTGAAGTAGCTTGGCTACTGGGTTGTAGCCATGTCCTTGGTGAATAATTCACCGACGTTTCGGTCGACATTGCAGTCGCCATCATCAGGGAGCAGTTACAGCTAAAACCCAGAAGCCAAGCTACTTCAATTTTTTCAGTTAGTTGTTTGTAAAAATAAATATTATGTAACAGTGAAAAAATCAGATGTTTTCTGACTAAACAATTTTTGTTGATAGTTTAGAAAAAGTATACTGTATATAAACAATTACATTCTAATCTATAAATATAGAGGACAGATTTTGTCTTTCTTTTGCATAGCGCAGAGACAGAAAGGCCTGAAATTAGGTACATAGATTCAAAACAATTAAAAGCACCTCAAAGCAATTTTTTGGAAATTTCTTTTAGTTCTTCTAAATCTAATTTTTTAGAGATTTTCACCCATCAATATTGATTATTTGCCTCTCAACATTCCGTGAGAGTCGTTAAGTAAAGAAACAACTGTCAGACTACTCTTTGATGGTTCATCGTCGCCATGTTTGTTCCACATGTGAAATAATACTAGCAGCATATTTCTTTTTAACACTGTCCTTTCTTTTCTTCAGTCGTGTGAACTCGTTATTTCTGTTTCGAATTAGGTTCGGGATAAAACTATTTTCATTTTAATACTTTCTACGTGCTATTAATGTTAATTATTAAAGTGATCTTCCTGCCACCACAAAAACAATGTATGATAAAAAAAATATATTCTTAGCACCTAAAATCTTTTGCATACAATATAGCATCTTTGATTTATATTTATTCCCATTATAATGCAAATAATGTTTTTGTTTTACAAAAATTTGATTTAGTGTTCTTTTACTCATGGTGTGGAAGTAGTGGACCAACGAGGAAAGGTGGTGGCGTACACACAAGAACAGGCCGAGGCAGACCAAGTAGTGCAACAGTAGCGGAGGCACAAGGGAGGGGGAATGGTAAACACACAAGGACGGGCAGAGGTAGACTAATGTAGCGGACCCACGAGGATGAGCAATGGCATACCCACAAAGTGGTGCATTGTCAGACCCATGTGAACGGGCAGTGGTGTACCAAGGAGAGAGGAGGACCCATAAGGTACGGCAGAGGTGAATGCACTGTGGCGACTACTCACTTCATGACCACAACCTTGACATTCCACTGGAAGCAAACCATAATTTAACTTTACTAAATTACTCAGAAACCAAATCGTAATTTTAACCTTGCTCTCCCATAAAAAGGACGTCCAAAAACTAATCATGTTAACAAACAAAAATAATGTTGATGAAGTCATAAAAAAAGGTTGGTTAGCAGTTGGTAATTTAATACCTTTATTTTTGATTAAGGAACAATATAAATTCGGGTACAAACCAATTCAGCAATGAAATAGCTTCATGGGAAACTATTACGATGTAAACATCTAATTAAATTTACTGTTAACTAAAAATGAGGACGTCCACTAAATGACTTAATCAAATCTACAAAAAATAATACCAAAAATTACGTTAAACGCTAAATACAAAAAAAATAATTTGGACATGTCAGTAAAATATACTAAAACAAATTTAATTTAAATTGATTTTTTATAGTTCTAAGCATACGGTCAAACTTCTAGAACATTCTCTCTTCTACCTGTAAACCAAATGTACGATGACATGTACATAAGTAAAATGATTCATCAAAAATTATTAGTTGACTTTAATTTTGAGGGGTTTCACAAACAGTGACAAATGTTTTAAAAATATGGGCTTTTGCAAAAAATTTCCAGTTCCATTTTCTGTAAATATGTCCTTCACAAAGTGGACGAAATAACTTCGTTTGATGAAGAGGTATTTGCTGACGTGGCGAAACAGCTCAAAATCATAATGAAGACAAAGTGGGGGCTAATGGAACCAAGTTGACGTAACTCACTTGGTGTCTCGTAGCTGATGTTCAAACTGTGTGCTACCAACGCATACACACAATTTTGTGTGCTGTCCTGAACACGAAAAAGGGGCCCAGATCATCATGGCGCAGAACACACTTGTAGCCCATAACACTCACTCCCACATTATTTGTTCCGCATGCAAAGTTTTTTGCAAGCCCCCAAATAGTCCACTCCACCAACTTGACCAAACCTCCCCCTATCTTCACCCTGTACAATTAGCTGAGTACACGTGACGACATTCACGCACCAGCCGCACCTCCAATGGCACTCAGTCTAACAACTCCTACATAAATAACAAAGTAAACCAGAAGAAAGTATCTTGCCCTACTTATATTTTACATAGCACTTAAACTAAAATTTATGTTTACTAAAAATTTTTACTCAATAAAAAATATGTATATATAAAAACATTACCAATTACAAGTTTAACAATTACACAAAACTAAAATAATCTAACTTAACTAACTTAAGTAGCATGGCTGTCACTCACTGACTTATAACTGTATATCTCAATATTATGGTTTTAATGGCTAACATTATACATAAAGTCACTGCAACAGCATTGTGGACACGGCACCACCATCATGCATAAAGAGGAGTCCTGAAGACTTCTTTACTACTTAAAACCTGACAAATTTTTCAAAAGTTTATATTTTATGTACACTATATTTTCTTTGATTAAAGTCACCAATCCCTTAATTAGCACGACTAATGTGTTCCTAAAAATGTCCGTGTTACTCGAAATCACGTATTCTAAAGCATAAATAGCAAGGCTAATTTACTTTATCTGTTCCAAAATGTGTACAGAAATTTTCTTTATGTAATATTAATGTGTTCAATAACACTCAAAGATAAATATGTTACACCATTTATCTATATAAGCCTACCATTGAATACTTTGTATGACAAATATGACACCACATAACGGGAGATAGGTGGTTATGTACCGCCCGGGTGTGACCAACTCACATCACGTACCTTTCCATGAACTTTCCAAACCATCCTTTACTGGCAGTGAAACCGATATTACTGTACGGATATTTAAATTTTAATTTTTCAAAAATTAAAGAGCTTATTCGTGTAATACTGCTTGGTTCATATCAATACTGTGAGGCCCTTTTTTTTTATTGCACCATTCATCTAACCTTTTCCAAGTGAATCATCTGTTCATTTCTGTTCCAGTATCTAATGTAAAATATATCCCTGCTAGTAAAACCAACAGCATCAGATTTATAAAAACGTTTGACAGAGTCTTATTTTGCAATTATGCGAACAGTTGACTAGCTTCAAACTAAAGTGCAACCAACATAAGTGTGGCTTCATGACATTCTGCATGCCATAATACTTCAAGTTTTGTCTCAAATACTTGAACACAATGCATTATACTTTCACTTGGAAACCATATTCCAATATGATTCCAACTACAGGTGCTTGCGCACGTACAGTTATCGGCAGACAAATGAGCAGATGTTGCTTTGTGTTTGAACGTGCGAGATCCCTGCCACTGGCTAGGCCGAAGTTCATTATGGCCTGGCCTGTGGTCAGGTGACAACGGTACGGCTCAGCAGCATACCCGCAGACGTAAAAAAATTTGGTCCTTTGCATTCCATAGCCGCAATTGAATTTGTCATGACTGATGTTTGTACAAGAGCCGATAGTGTAATCAGTCCTGCGTGCGCATCCCTTCCCTCTCGTATAGCTAACTGTGTGAATGGTACATCTGTAGTTTACAGAGTTGAAGCACACTTTGTGGCATCTTGCCCAACGTTTTTTTTTTACCTGTGTTGATTCCGTGCAAAATGAAATTTACAGATGAACTATTCACGACTGGGGCATTAAAATTAACATCAAGGTAAATGAATTCGCGCAATTTGAAGACGTGCTATGTGAGGAATTGGGATACACATTGTTTTACAGAAAATTCAAGACCCAATGTACTCTGATCTTACAAATTGTTACAAGCACATTGGAGATGGGGCTGCAAGGCAGGCCGGTGGACCTGCTAGCAGTCAACTGGCCTGTTGGCCCCCCCTGGTTGGGACGTGGTCCATTCAGCAGAACACATTCCTTGTCGGATTAGTAAGGTCCTCGCTACTCCCCTGCTTTGTCAATGAACCCTCAGTCCCCCTGGAGGATCCTGTGGGCTCCCAAAGCCTGCCACGTGCGTAACTAGAATGCCATTGTTGTAGAAACTTCTGGTGTCATGTCAACCCTGATCATGCTACACTTTAAAGGAGTGTGCCTCCAAAGCAGTGAAGTGTAGAGAGCGAGTGACCCCATGGTGAATGACAAGCGACAGGCTTTGTCGCGGAGACTGACAGGACTGTGCTGTGTGTGACGTATGAGTGGGTAGTGCGTGGCAGTGGGTTGCGACAGAAGTGCGAGGTAAGAGACAAGCAGCAGGATGAGCCACTGTTGATTCGAGCTCCAGTGTGGGAGTAAACTGTGGACTAAATGAATGGTGATTAAATAGTGAACAGACATTTTAAGTGTTGTAATTTAATTAATAGTGTAAATAGAAGTAAAACATAAAAAAAATTATTTATTGGGCTAATCTTTTCAAACCTGTTTTCCCATCCATAACAATATATGCTAGGTGTTTCTAACACCTGTGTTTAGCAGGAATCACTCACCTTGAAGTGCCGAATAACAGTGTGAAGAAATTTTACATTATCCCGTGCCTCTTCGTAGTGTTTTATAAGCAAGTCTTCGAAATGTTGGAAACCTTGAGGGATCTGGGAGTCCGACATGTTCAGCACTGTCAAGATTCGTTGAATGGATGGATTCTTCAACTGTTCCACAAGGCCACTCAGGGACCCTTCCTTCTCATGCCACAATTCAAATTCATCCATCGGATAAGGACCTAGAGGTCTCTGTAACATGTTCCGAATTTTTACTCAAGGTAGTTAAGCTGGATCTCACATCATGCATGCTGAGCACACTTTAAACTTTGAACACTATTAGGAAGTGGTTTCCCATCTTTTGACATACGTTGCTTTCACAGACTATTGCTCATAACCGGATGCCTTCATGTTTAATTTATTACTATTAAATTAATAATCTATAATAAAATTATAATAAAATATTATATTATACTATAATAAAAAAACCGAAAGCGCTAGAGGCAAGAAATTTGTTAATAGATTCTCCAAGGGGGATTCCATGTGTACCTCAAAGCTATTTTTTCTAAATTTTATTTTTTTGATTTAATGTTTTAGCAATTCTTGACCACTATTTCCAAATATCTCATCTTCAAATCATTGCCAAATTAAGATTGTAATGCTAATGCCATTATGTATACCTCAATGGCTGGGGTAAAATGAAGTTTGTTCTGTATTTCTAACTTCAGTAACCCATTACTCTTACCCTTACTCTGTTTTTTCTATATTAAAGCACATCCTGTAATCTATCAACCAGAAAACCTTGAAACTTTCAAAGAATATAAAAGTGACATCTGGCTTTGGTTTAAAACAAGATTTGCATTAAATTTTTATTATACATTTTTCTATAAATCTTTGAATGAAAAACTGAGTTCTGTCAATTCAGTGTAAGTACATTTGGTTTTCTTTCAATAATTATGTTTTCTACTTTACAGGTAATAGGCCTTAACCGGTTATTTCCCATATTTTTGAGGTATTAAGAGCCTAATGAGCTGAAATTTAGAGAAAATAAACTTTAGGACTTAGAGATGCACAAAGGCGTGATAGTTTTTTTTAATTACAACTCATATATCTCCGATTTCAAACTTTTTTTTGGGTACGGTAATTTGTGAATTGGAACCTGGTATAGAATTAAAGTTTGATATCATGTTAACAATAAGGACTTTTTATCGCACCCTTAATGTCTAATGAGCAGGGCAAAACACAGGTACATCAGCCAGTAAATAAAAATAAATGTGAGATTATAAATTAAAGTAATTAACACTGAACTATTCAGACTTGTCTGTGAGCAAATAAATTACTTAGCAAAGATATATGCTGTTATTTCGTAACTTTAAACATGTAGATAAAAACAAATGAAAACTGTGTGTGTGTGCTCCATTGGCATGCTGTTTGTATTAAGGCTCAGTCTCACAGCAAAATTTGATAGTTTTATTTATGGCATAACTTTACTCTAAGGGCTATTTCTGTAAATTTCTAGCATTATCCCTCTTTTGCATTTGTTGTTCTGGCACAAATATTTTCTTTGGATATTCACTAAGTGAAGGAGCAGCTCCACGGCTGGGCAAGTTGGGAAACTGCCAAGGCCCTGCGCTGGCGGATTTAATTTTAAATTTCCCTTGTTTGTCTAGCATTATGTTCAAAATATGGTCATTAATGGGAAAAGGAAAATAAAATTGTTATTAGTGTGAAGTTCAAAGTGTTGGCCTACACCTATTTCAATTCATGATTTCGTAAAAGAAAAATTTTGAAATATTTTATTTCCTGATATAAGGACACTATGTCACAGGAATTTTATTGTAATAATTTATAAAACCAACCAGAGGATAACTTATCAGGATTTATTACAATAAATTAGCAAAACTGGCCAAATTAGCAAGATTGATGTATGAAGGAGTTTTTATTTTTCAAATTATATGTGGAGGGCTTGGAGGCTATTCTGTATGCCCCACTCCTCCCGGGAAGGCTCGTCTTCAAAACAGTATGCCCCCCCCCCCAAAAGTACATGGTTCAGGACCCCGCAAAGTCTAGGGCTGCCACTGACTAAGTGTAATATAATTAGTGTATTCAAATGGTAACTTGTGCAACTTTTTACAGCTATTATATTACACTTGTGAATATCTGTTGAAAATATTTATGACAGAACAACAAATGTTATTATTAGTAGACAGGATTTTATGGTTTAATTTTAGGACAATTTTGTTTGTAAAATAAGAGATTTTGGTAATATTGTTTTTATTTTTTTATGGATTCTGTTTATTCATAAAGATAGCATATTATTGAACACATATGACTCACAAATGTTTTATGATACTTATTTCACCAAAACTTGGTGGGGGGAAATATGGCAACGGCTGGTCACTGTGGTACAGGCAGCTCAGATCAGGGTTAAAACCAGTTTTCAAATTCGCCCAGTGCAGGTATGACATTTAAAAGCATGCACCATTTAGTATTTGAAGTAATAAATTATTTTTGATAATTATAACCAATTATCATTTACGAAAATGTAATAACATGAAATTTTACTAAACATCATGAAAAAGTACAAAGACATTTACATATTAACACAATCTACACACATTCTACAACAGGGAATTTTTAAGTGCATGCTTTAACTGCTATTCACGAAACAATCCTAGAAAAAAATATGGTACACAGGCATGATTATGACTGTTTAAGTGCTGTTACTTTTTTTTTACTACAACCTTTGAGTTGCACACTCAACCTTTTATCTACACTATTTATGAATGGGAAATAATGATTTAGTGATTCACTTTCTTGACTCTAGCAACATCTAAATGATATGAGACAAGTAGACATGTCACCTTTCGCATATTCTCATCTATAGTTTCACTGATGTGGTCCTCCCAAGTCATCACCACTTGCTCCAGTTCTTTAATCAATGCAGCATCTTTAGCTAGGGCTTGCAGGTCTTGGCTAGGGTCAAACAGTTGCGGGATGGCCGGTACAGTCAGGATAATGTTTTCCTGTGTGTGTTTCAAGGCCCTGTGCAGTAGACAATCAATCACTTCAGAACGTTATCCTCTAAAACATATGTTCACTTCTAAATGTCACCCTTTACAACATACAATCACTTCAAAACATCACCTTGAACAATACACAAACCCTTCAAAAAATTACTCTGTACAACATATAATCACTTCAGAATATAACCCTCTAAAACATACAATCATCACAACCGAATGTTACCCAGTACAACATACAGTCACCTCAAAGTATTTATTACCTTTATAATCACCAACCTTGTAAACTAAGCTAACTTGATTAACAAATAAAACTATATTGACTTGAAAAGTATTCATGGCACTATAATAGCATGAGTAATTTCAGAAGCACATACATAAGGCACATACTCTAAAACCATGAAGAAAATGTTTTAGACGAGTAACTCAGCAATATTGACGGCAATCTAAGCCGGGAAGCTGAGTGGCCAGGGCAGACCTGGCAAGATGATTCTGCGATGGTTCTCAGTTTCCTTCCACAGTGTTGAAATGAAGGGACAACACAACCCAGGACCTATGGCTCATCAGCCAGACTCAGCCATACTGACATTTAGAGGTCTGCAAGTCTTCCAAAAATATTTAATATTTATAAATAAATTGAACTTTTTTATTACTCATTACCAAAAGATACACCAAGTGGAACACACACTCAAAAAATTTTTAATGAAAAAATGTGACTTTTATGAAGCTAAGAGATTTATTTAGAAATGTATATATATTTGATTTCTGCAACATAGTATATACATCCAGTTTATGTATAACAAATTCAGTGATTATGATTTAAAATAATTTTTAAAATATTCTATTTTTATGTATATCATAAGTTGGTTTTCAAAATAAATTTTTACTGATTTAAGAAAATACATTGCCCGTTTTTTTTTATTTTGTTGCATTTTACACCACTCTTTTATGGTTTTATATACATACATATTTATTTATTTATTTATTTATTTATTTATTTATTTCTCTCTTTTTCTTCAATTCATGGACTTTTGTGAGTGTAAAAAATATGTTAAATTAACAAGTGTTCCTATAGACTGTCACGATCAAGTATCATTAATTTTTTTCAGGTTCGCTGAATAAAAAAATTCCCAACATTTTTTTATCGATATTCTTGTACAAATAAGTGTGCACACAAAAACAAAACTGCTCAACAGTTTTTAAACTATATTTTAAAACTGCAATGGTAGTTGAAAATAAATCACAAGACCAATTCATTCATCCTGAGCAGTAGTAATGCTTTCTTATACTTTTATAGTGATAAATTTCATTAGTACTTAATCCTCTCATAACAAACCAAATTATTTTATTGCAATTTCATTATTGACCTGCTGGTCACAGCAATTATATTAACTAATTTTTGCTTCAATCATTTTAAGAAAAATTGTGTTTTTGATCATTGCAGCTATTTGTATATTAGCTTGTTTTCTTTGAAAGAACTACAAAGACAAAACGTTTAGAATTAAAGTTTAATGACCAGTAAAAAAGTTAGAAATTAAATTTTTTAAATGTGGGAAAAACACAAGTTTGTGATAAAATAATTTAATTTTAAGTCTTTTAATTACTGCTGTAACCTTAATCTGTTAATGTAGCGGTGGTAGGTAGGTATTGGGAATGTCTGTTAAGGTGAGAGGTTTTGGTGAACTGTGGTTCGACGATTTGACGAGGGCTTCACGCGTCACGTGAAAAAGAAGCGGTAGAGCTAGTGATTGGCAGGTCGAGTCAACTGTGAATTTGCACCTGAGAAATGGTGGACACATGCCGCAGTGTGTGCCGAGTCGCAGCAATTTCGCGTTTACCGGGCAGCTCAATTCATGACCTTGAAAGGTGTTGGCCAAGAGAGTGACGAGTGCCGACACCATGCACGTGAAATGGGCTAGCCAGCGATACCTGTTGCTGCTGTGAAGTGAGTCAAAACAACACAGGAGAGGCACGGCAACCTCTGGCAAGAGCATAAAAAGACCAAAATTATTAAAATTACTAAATTCTGACCAAAAGCACCAAGTATCGCTGAATTAGCAGTTTGCATAAAATATACTCTCTGCCACAAAGCAGACAAACACAGAGTCGATAGGCCTAAAACATAACCCCACTCAAAATAAGTAAAGTATAAATGCAAATTTACCAAACAAAATTTGAATAATAAATATAACCACCTACAATGTTGCTAGCATTCTTTCAAGAAGGATTTGACAAATTCAACCAATCAATTGGACCAAAAAAATGTATGATCTTACCAAACTAACAACACTCATTACAAGCTTACTCATAATAAAAAAAGGTTATAAATTTAAATTGATTTAAAATTCTTCCAAACAAACTGTGTTCCTAACCAAAATACATAGAATAACTTACACTTATAAATTTCCACTAAAACAGTAGCAAAGGAAATACTAACAGTTTCTTGTAAATCTCATAAAGTTCCTTTTGCAACAATTCTCATAACATGTCCAACAGTTCTGCGATGCAATTTTTCTCATGGCACCCCCTTACTTTTCTTTTCCAAAACGTGTCATGCGGTTAACTTATACAAAGTTTCGTACACATTCTTAATGTAAATAATTAACACATTGACAAACTTGCTGGCAAAGTTTATTAAACACGATGGGCCGGACAAAATACACACTCGTAACTCTAGAGTCAGCAAACTCTGTAAACTAACTATGTAGTCGTGAATATCCAAACGTTCTGCAGTCTCGTTTTTAAATTGTACTCCTATACATTTGTGGTAAAAAAACATAAAATTCCTTTTCAAAGTTATATATATATAAAGTAAAATTAATTTACTACTGCGAGAGCGGTGTAAAATGGCTAGAACATGAAATGTTTAATTCCAATCTGTGAAGCATTGTAATTATATTCATTGGAAATATTGAACAATAACCTGTACTACAAACTGCCATAAAACAGGGAGGAATAGAATCAAAATTTTATATAACAAAAAAAATGTTTCATTGTTTTAATAGTTTTAATGATAGTTCTAATACATGTATGATTATTTTCTGCAATATTATGTTTCAAAATAAGTTACAAACTTTTGATCCTATTCACCCCCCTGATCCTATTCACCCTGTTTTAAGGTACTATTCAGATAAGTCCTCTTTACACTGAATAGTATGTAGTAGTACTCAATTTTGTGTTAAATTAAGAGACATTTCCAGAACATATACTACACAGATATTGAAATTAGCTTTACCTTTATATATGATGTACTGAGAATAATCTGGAAATGTATGAAATTCTTCAACCAGATTTTCATTTAAATCCTTATTATAAATGCAAAGCGTGTGTGTGTCTGTCCTTTCATGTAGCAACGGAGCATAACCTTTTCTTTATAATACAAGCAAGCTCATAATGAATGTTGTTTCAGTTTGGTAAGGCCACATATTTTTCTTTGGCCCGACCGAGTGGTTGAGTTTGTCATATACTTGTAAGAAATGCTAGCAACAGTGCAGGTGGTAGATTTATTAATAAAATTTCATTTCTGTAAATTTGTATTTATACTTTATTTATTTTGAGCCTGTTTTTGTTTTAGGCCTATAGACTGAGTTTATCTGCTTTCTGGCAGTGTTTACTTTATGCAAACCGTGAACTCAGCAATACTTGGTGATTTTGGTCAGCGTTCGATTATTTTGAAAATTTGTGGTTAATTTCTGCTTGTTGCCGGGTGTCGCTATGCCTCCCCTGGAAGGGAAGGGGTTGTATTTTGCATAACTTGGGTATTTCTGAAACACAGAGTTTTATAGTTCTAAAGGAAATTGATCTGATTACACTACTGATCTTTACTATCACAAAAAAATATTGTTGATCCTCACCACATTCCAATTTCTTGCTTAAAAAAATGTATCATGTTTCCATGATTCACAACAACCCTTTTTCAGTATTCTATGGTTTGAAATATTGTGTAATCAAGCACCACATTTGTTTTCTGATGGATTTTGACTGTTTAATTTAGAACTGCATTACTGCACTGCTGGCATTTCTAAATCACTCAAAGTTTATTGTTACCGTCAGGTTTTATTCTAGTAAAATGTTCCCTGTTTTCTAGCTGGTTACATTTTCGTAATAATTTTCATTGAAGAAGATTCACAAACACATCAACTCAAATACAGTAATGCTCATCAGCACTTTTTTTCTTTCTAAAATGGAAGCTTATTACAACTTTTATTAATAACCACTATACAGAATATTAATTTTACTTTGGTATTCCAATTAAAACTATATTGACGTTTGATAATCGGGCAAAATTTCTAATCCCGCATGGCAGTGGTCCCGAACATGCCGGATTAAGGAGCTCGCTTAGAAGGTTGTATTTTTGTTAGTGATGATAAGTGCGACATTTGCAAGTGCTTCTAGTGTGGTATCTATCGCCTCTATTATCAAGGTGTAATACCCCTAGTGTCTTAAAGAATAATTAAATAATAAGGTTAAAAGATTTGGAAGCTTTGATTACTGAGGCCCTTAATTAATAACTAGAAAAGTCAACAACAGAGGCGACACTAGAAGTAAACAAAGAAAATTTAGGGACTCCCTACAAATACTTGGGAGTAAAAGGATCGTTATTATATATTAAATAAATAAAAACAACTGTTACGTCTATAGACTTCCTTATTTTATTAATCATTGTTCTTTTTTTTTTGATAGATTAAATTTTCCTTAGTAAAGACTGTTTTTCATTGATAAGTGATCTTATTTACATAACTCACAATTACACTTATTATATGATATTCCTTAACGTTATTTACGATAGGGCCGGCCCTCAATGTATAACAAAAATTAAAATATTTAAAAACAAGAATGAAATTAACATTAGTAACTTTAAAGATTGTACATATAGTCCTTCCAAAACATAATATAAATTTCTTCTCCTCGAACTGCTTTTTACTGTCCGCTGTCTTAACTGGGTTACACTAATCTTGGGTTCGTGAATAAAAAGATAGAATTATGCGGGTATCACCCGGGGCTGTAGGTAGACGGTGATCAAGGTAGTAGGCCTAATGATGTTGGGTTCTGCGCAGGAACCGACTCCAGAGGTTCTGGCAGAGGATTTTGGTTGCCCCAAACTTGGAACCCTGTCTGAAACAAAAGTCCAAATTCCAAAGAATTAGACCTGTTTCCAGACAGTATACTTAAATGGCGCAAAAGGCCAATAGAGGGAAATAAAGGGGGGGGGGATGATGTCAAGACTTACCAAAACAGGGTGTTGGTCCTGGCGCTCAGGAGAGGGCGTCTCGTCTCCGCAAACTCGAACCACGATTCGCGGTAGCCACGGAAGTCATCATGATTAATTTAAAAAATTATTAATATAAAAATACTAAGTTTCTCTACTTTCAACTAAACTACTGACTGGTTAATAATTTTAGCTAGGGACTCCATCCCTTTAGTCTGAGAAGACTACATAATATACGATGTCGATGATTCGCAGAAGATCGCAGATACAAACGGTACCAGTCAGTCAGGAGGCGCGCACCGAAGTAAGTTCAGAGCGGGATCTCACCAGGATATCATAAGCGCGGGGTCTCTAGAGAATGGGAGGGGGGGTAGGCTCTGAGCCGAAAATTACCGAGTCCACCCGAAGGTGTCCGGCATAAAAAAATTAGATCTTACTGGAGCGACTGCGCGACTGAGGCGCTATCTTTTGGTGGCGAGAGGAAGTACTAATAAATCGACTAGTGACCGACGAGAGTGTCAAGCTAGGGGGTTAATGGAGTAACCAGTGGTGCCACCTAGCGGCCTGAGACATAAGGAGGGGAGAGGTTGTCGTTACCTCCGCGCGAGCGCGGTAGTGTCGGCGCTGCCGACGCCTCACCAGTGGCATTAGTTACCACAGCCGTCGCTAGGTGTCGTTAAGTTGCAGAATCGTAACTGCGGCTGTCAAGCCTGAGATGGCCTTGAGTTCGGTTAACGCACTCGAGCGGTCGTCGCTCCTAGCCACTTCTGAGAAGAGAGGGTGGGAGAGCAGGCGGGGGGTGGCTTCAAAAAACGCATGGTCTGTGGGACACAAGGCCCACGGGATCCTCCTGTCGTGTCTTGCTGCTAGTGAACCTTATACCGATTCGTGACAGAGTTAGCAGGGCTCAGCACTGCTTCACAAGCTGCTCTTAGCAAAAGGAGACCCGCGAAGAAATAACGTTACCGGCTCCGACGTGCCTGGAGGCGGGAGAAATATTAGCCAGAATGCTAGCCTAGCATGAGGCTGGGAAAGAAAATCAGCTCGCCTCTGAGAACAGAGGCTGAGGGCCTGGCCGTAAAGAAAATAAGATGAGAGAAAAAAAAAATAATATTTCCAAAATATTTCATATTACAAAATTTTAAATAAAACGTGCCTAAATACTTAATACACGGCACAAAGGCTGTGGACTGGTGCAGTTTTCTTGCCATGAATAAGGCATTAATGGGATTTTAGCAGTGACTGTAACATTATATATGGCTGAGAAATGAAGGTAAATTTGATTCAGTCCGTTGAGTACTTTTAAAAATATGTACTGAATGTTTCATGCTTAAAAATTAGCAATTTTCATTCTTCTAAAAATAAAGTATGAAAACGAAATACGAAAAATAGAACTAGAAATCTGCCCTCAGAATATCTTTAATGCTTTTTCATTACCAGACAACACTCCGATATCTCGAGCAGTTTTCAAATTGCATGGTTTTTTCTGAAGCTCTGCACACTGTATGTGTGCCCAGGTAGGCAGTGCCCTTAAAGATTTTCCACTGTACCTAAATGCTTCAACACCTTTGTTTGAATAATTTCGAGGTTCTTGACACTCACCACTCTGCACTATTCAGGAACTTGTTTATGCTGCTCACGAGGTCGCTCTTCATGGGACAGTCAGCCAGCGAACAGGAGTCGGGGGACGCCACAGGTATGTGGCGTTCCTCCCGCTCAATCATCTGGGCCAAGATGAAGAAGTCAGAGGGCTTGTACAGCGAAGCTCGCGAGGAAGCCCGTCGTCCTCGCTGCTCCTGCGGTGGTCTCGCTCGATCCTCTTGCCGCGACTGCAGTCTACTGAACAGCGGCTCTCGGAACTGTGCCGTCACCAGCGGCACACTCACCTGGGAGCCAAAATTAACACTTCAAAGACAACTACCAGTTTATTATTAGGGACAAGATATTAAGGTTTTATTTTTAGTCCAATTTTTTGGTTTTTTAAAATGGGCAGTTTTGGTGTTATTGTTTTTATTCTTATAAATACAGTATATTAGTCAACAAATATGACACTACACATGACACTTAATACATATTTTACCAAAATAGTATAATAAGTTTACTGATTCAAGACTCATTTTATCAATAAAATAACTTGTAGTAAGCTTGTCTACAATAGATTTACTTGGGAGGACATAAAAAAAATCTGCATGCTTCTGTGTGTGTGAAAAATGCATCAACATCAGTAAGGTAAATATGAGTTAAATAAAAATGCATCAAAAATACAAATACCTGTAGATAGGTATTTCAAGAATAACTTTTTGTAATGAAATTTACATAAAATACAGAACATAACAAAGAATTGCCATTATAAATGTATTGAAAATAACATCAAAATGTAACATGAAATATTAAATTGCTGCTTAAAATATTTATATTAGCTTAAATGACCTAAGCTACCATAGCAAAAAAAAATCAACCCGAGCTATGTAACTTTTTGGTTAATATCAGCAATACGAGAAGGAACATAATGATCTAAACACCACAATTACCAATGCTCCCTGTGGGCTTTGAAGATCTTAGATCACAATACTAAATGTAAAAACACTTCTTAGGTGAACACTTCTGTCTATGAACAAAACATGTCTTTCGAAGCACCTAAACTTAACCCCACACCATCCATCTAGATATCAAGATATATTTATCAGTCACTAGGTAATTTTTTTTTTTAATGGGCATTTTGTATTGACGAATGTGAGGTCATTAGAAAAGATAACACACTAATAAAAGACTAGGGTATCAGGCACAGGAACTGGCAGTGCCTATAGCAGTGATTCTCAAAGTATACTCCAGGGAACGCTGATGTGCCCTAGAAGATTCCGGGTGCACCCTGTAGTATTCCAGAGAAATGTGTGTTCAGATATAAAAATATTTAGTTACCTTATCATCCATTTAATTATGGATAAATTAGTCTTTTATGTTAACAGATCATTATGTGTTATATATTATTCATAAACAAAAGAATGAATTAACAAAAGGAATGCTTAATTTTTTTACTGCATTTTTTTTTCTGTAATAATTGACTTATTAATTTTTCACAGATATTTGTATAAAGTGCACCTACAATATTTGTAGAATTTGAAATGCACCCCGACTTTTGAATGTTTGAGAACCACTAACCTATAGTAAGGAACTATTCCAGCATTTGCCTGAAGAAAGATTTCAGGGAACCACGGGAAACCAAAATCATGATGGTTGGAATGGAATTCGAAACCGGGAGCTCTGGGCTGCAGTCAGTGGCGGATCTAGGATTTAGTTTTGGGAGGGGCTTGACCCAGCTGAGGCTAGGCTTGATCAAGGCAAACACTAAAACAATAGTGGACCCCGATGCTTTTGGAGGGGGCTTGAGCCCCTTAGCCCCCCCCCCCCCCCCCCCCTCTGGATCCGCTACTGGCTGCAGTTCCGGTGTCTTACAAACGTGATACCTTCGCTCAATTCTTTGATCCTGACCACACGGGGCCAAAAAAAAAATGAACTAAGATTGACTCTCAAACGTCAATTGACCTTACCTGCCGCAGGAAATTCCTCACAAACGACAGCAAGTGGCCTCTGCACGAGCCGAAGATGAAATGCTGAGGGAGCTCCTCGACTGCTTTCTCCCAGGATTCCTGGTACGGGACCCTGAGTCCGCTGCTTCGCAACACGTACACGTACCTCTGCGACGGGTCGACTTTGCTTTCCTCCATGGCGCCAAAGAAGCCATTTAGCATCGGAGCTTGAATCACCTTCTCCACTACTTTCTGCCAAGATTTTAAAAAAAAACACAACTTCATTAGTTTGCCAAATGCACAAAAATACACTGAATTAAACTGTTTGAAGAATATAGTTCATCGCAAAATAGAAAAAAAAATTATACTTAGAAAATTCTAGGGCACCGGAACAGCTTACCTACTACCTAAAAATGATAGCATAGGATAAATAGTTTATAGCACAGGCATAAGAAATTTTTATGAGTCAATACATACAGATCCTTACAATTATTAAATTTAATTTGATGAGCACTGTGTGTAGAATAACTGTTAATGTTAGTGACAGTGATTAAAGTTTGAAAATAATACTAATAAATAAAAAAAAATTAATTAATGGTATATATTAATAAACTGTTTCATAGCAGTGCTGCTGTATTAGCTTCTATGATATTTGTGGCTCACAAACCAGTTGTTAGCTGGTTACTCAGCTAGGGGAAATACTTAACTATCTCCTGAAATAAAATTTTGGATGATCCCTGTAGTACTCAGCAACTCAATCTCAAACTGCTGGTGTGCGTAAATCCAGTAAATTTTCTACAACTAACTCTTCGCAATATACTGTATGTTGTTATATTTCCAGATGGTCAAACGGGATGAAAAGGTACATGAACCATGACCCCTTGAAAAGTGAACTCCAGAATGCTATGCAACTTCAGACTTGGTTCCCAATGAAACTCAACTGTTTTATTCTTTGAGTACAAAAATGATAACGTGTTGAAACTATTATTCCTAGAAAACAAATGATGCACAAATTGTAATATGTTAAAGTATATTGTGAAAAAATTATAACTGATTATACTTACTAAGCTGTGTATTAAAATCATACGCAATGTTAGGTAAATGTTCAGGTGCAGCAACGCTATAGAATGGCAGTTGATACCAGTAACATCAGAACAGAGGCAGATAGCCAAGTGAGGGTAACAAATGTATTGAGGGTAACATACGTAGCACAATGTGTACACGTGTTGATAGTACCTTGACATATGAAACTTCAGTTTCTTGCTCATCAAGTTCTGTGGGTGACTGACTTGGATCTGTCACCAGTTCCACCACTGCAAAAAGGAGGAAAGTTAAATCCTTATATGCTACGAATATGAAGGCTTGTATAAAAAAAATAACAGTTTTTAAGGAACAAAAAATGCATTGACTGAAGCCCTCAGCATGCCTTAGCACTCTCTAGATAGCCTCCTACCCTTCCTGCATAACCATAACCAACCACTGTACAACATGAAAGCTCAGTTACACTCAAGAGATCAGGAAAGGATACAGATGGAGCATAAGCCGACGTGAAGCAGTTTTTTCCCCCCATGTTTTTCTGATTTTCACATACCAATATGGCGGATGTTTGTTTATATTTATATCAGCTATTCTATCCTGCTTTTATTAACGACTGTAGTTCAGGTTCAGCTGTTCGGAAGAAAATTATATCAAAATATTACTGGTTAATATGTTTATATATATATTAAAAGTCTAAAATGAATCTTCACAATACAAAAATGTAATGATACAAGTTGACATTTTTCTCCAATTTAACCTCTAATGCAGGTACGACAGATACAATTGCAAACAAAAGGCCGCTATTTCAGTGTAGTACACTGAAATCACCCTCCCCTTTTGTCTTTATCCCCCTACCTCGTCAAGAATCTAACCTTATGCTGCATCTGTAGATTTCCCTAATCTCTAGTTACACTATGTTTTACCTTTCCTGCATTCCTCAAAACCCCCATTCTTACAGAACATGTCCTACATTGATCCTCCTCCTTATGTAAGATGGGTAAGTGATAGAAACAACATTTTATGTTTTTATATTTAGGAAAAAATCATTTTTAAAACGAGATTTTGGAGGTATAATTTTTATTTTTTATGAATTCTGTTTAATCATGAAGATATTATACTACATATTCAACAAATGAAACTTAAATATTTCATGATTCTTTTTCCCCAATAACAATGTCATTTTTACTAATACATGATACACTTTTACACTACAAAAATTTGTAAAAGGCATATCTAGGACAAAACTACTCAGAACATTAAGAATATATTGGCAAGTATATGTGTGTTTGGAAAATTAACCAATGTCATAATGTAACAATGAGTTACTAATTTAAGAATATATTGGCAAGTATTTGTGTGTTTGGAAATTTAACCAATGTCATAACGTAACAATGAGTTACTAATAACATTTGCAAGATAAAAAAATGTAAAATTTATTTTTTCCATTCTATTTAGGGCATACATTTTATACAACTTCATGCTATATAAGATATTTTGATTGAATTAATTAAATATATTACAGTCTCTATTGTGATTTGAGTTTAGTTTTAATTTAAAAATATTGATTAATTTTTATGGTGCATCAACTTGCATTTTCGTGTTATATAGTGTATAGTAATATACTTTTTGGTGTCATTTCTGTTTTATTGCAATTCACCATATAATCTTGTCCCTACTGATTTATCTTCCACCTCCATATACAAGATAAGTGGCTTCATTATCATGCCGCTTTAGGGAGAATCCAATGGGATTCAGGAGGATTTTTATTTTGTACTAGTAAAAATAGTGGGACCCAAATTAAATTTATTTTCTTTGTTGAAAATTGGTTGAGCAACAAACCTACCCAAAGTTACTAAACCATTTACAATGTCAAAAAAAATTGTTTTAATGATTAATTTTAAAATAACCTGTGATAGTTACGTATTGTGAGATGATAATTACACATTGTAAAATGTTAAGTACCTACTTACATGAATGTTTCAGAATCCGTAGGAATTAATGTCAAAATTTTTCCACATTGATTTTCTCACGGAGCAAGGTGACATAGTGTTCAAGACACCGAACTCGCATTCCATAGTACCCCATAGTAATGGAATCCCGGTCAGGACATCCTGATTGTGGCTATCTGTGGTTTCCCAAAGATAATTCCAAGTTCCTTAGTATAGACAATGGCCAATTCCTTACCCAGTATCCCTATACTCTATATTGCATTGATGTAACATCTCTAATGACCTCATCAATGAGACTTTATGCTCAAGTAAAAAAAAAAATTATTGGTATCTGAACCATATAACTCCAATCCCCCATTTCCCAACTAAACCAGATGATTAGAGATTAACAGTATTACAAATTCTGATCAACATCATTCCCATAATTTTCACAGCAGACAAAATAAACACAGTACGATGAGTTACCACTTGCCACGGAAATAAAGAACATACAAGCAATTATAAAAAAAAATTAAACTATGTTGCACAGCTTCTAGCTCAGCCTGTTATGTAGTTGAAATAAATGAACACTCACGTGTGCGAGGGCTCTTCCTCCCTTTACGCTTGGATTTCGGACTTGTCTTCCGCTTGCCACTGCCTTTCTTCGAACTGCCGTCATCTTTGGAGGTCTTTTTCTTCTTCTTCTTCTTCTTGTGTCCCTTTGCACTCCCCTTGTCTTCCTCGGCAGCAGAGTGAGAGCTCAGGTCCTCGGCGGTCATGGAAGAAGCCGGATTAGTGCTCTCTTCCCCGCCTGAAGGGCCTTCGAGGTCGCTCGCCATCTTCCCCGTCTCCAGGTCGGCATCCTCTTCAGCGTTATGCACGTCTAGGTCTGGTGCCACTTGACTCTCTGGTGCTTCTTGGCCATCTGGTGCTGCGTGGTCATCCGCAACCTCTGGGCTGGCAGCCGAGACATCCTTAGCATCTGCGTCTGGCCCGCTCTCCGCAAACCCCTCATCCTCAGTCCTCGGACTCCCCTGCTCCGCGGCCTCTTTCTTTGCACCCTTCCCTTTCTTCCCCCTTTTTTTCCCCTTCTCTTCACGACCGCCCTTTGGGCTGCCGACTTTCTCTTTCTTTACCTTATCGTGACCGCCCCTCGGGCTGCCGACTTTCTCTTTCTTTCCGCTCCCACCCCGTTTCTTCTTCTTCTTCTTTCCAGACCGTGGAGTTGGTGTGGCAGAGTCCGACTCAGATTCACTCAACTTCGCAGTGGGTGCCGTCTTGATCACTAGAAAAATATTTTTACCATGATCTCACAACTAACAAACCAGTAACCACCATCTAAATGTTTGCAAGTCATGTATCAGTTACATCAGCTCAGCTTATCTGTATTTGAAGAAATTTTGTATAGTGATACATATAATAACAATCACTCAATATTTATTACCATAAGGGGGATAAGCACCTACAATATTGGATTTTTCAAATACTAAGCTACAGCTAATCAGGGTTCGTACTCCTTTACCACAACAAAAAAATTAAGAACTTTCAAGGACTTTCCAAAGAAATTTTAAGGACCTCAATAGTAAATATATTTCAGAACATAATCTAAATTAGAAAAGAATACTTTTACCATACCAGGTTGCAGTCTTTATTATGATAAAATACATATGCTAAAAAACACTTATTTTTCTCCAAATAATAGGCTGTAGATCATTGTTATGTACTGCGACTGTTAGTTTTAGGGAGAGTATTTAGGTAGTCAAGTTGGTGCCTAGGTGTGTATATGTGGCAACATTGTGAACAACCTTTGTGATGTGTACATTCAGACGGGAATGGACAATGAATGTGTAATGATGGTTACCACGATAAATTGGAATTGGAACAATCATGAGCGTGGTTAGGGGCAGTATACAACATTGGCGACTAGGATAAAGAAGTTAGAACAAACAAACAGATGTGAACATGGGGAGTTTTATTGGTTTGGTGGGCGAGTTTATACACGAACAAGAGTTGTGGAAATTGTACCGTTGAAAACTTCAATTTTATTTTGTCACAAATAAAGATGACGAGACAAAAAGGGCCACAGTTTTAATAGTGTGTGGTGCATTCTGGTTACATTTCTTTTGCCTTCACAATCCACGGATGCTGCCTCGCTGGGAGATGTGCTTGTGAAGCTAATCGACAATTCTGAGCTGAATCCCAGTGAAATAGTGGAAACTTTCAAAATTCTCCGCAAATCAACATGAAGGATAGACGATCGCCCTTTGTGTTGGAGTGAGGGACTGAGTGGTTCAACATGTTCTACTAGCCAAAGACAAGCTCACACTTAAAGATGCAGTAGAAATTGCAATGGCGGCAGAGGCAACTTGGAAAAACATGGCAGACTTGAGAAGTGCTACGATAATGCATCTGGGTGAAGAGATAAATAGAATTTACACAGGACTAAGCCGTGACCGTAAAAACTTATCCACAAGAACTATGAGAAGGCAAATGGAGAATTTAGCCACCATACCCGACACAGAGGCTATTATTACCCAGCAGTGATGGCAATAAAACGGAAAACATGTAGCAGATCTTTGTACAAACCGGGGGCATATTGAGCATGTGTGCATCATGAAAAAGAAATGTCAACCTGCTACGGACTCAACACGGAAAGAAAGATCAGCCTCCCAGAAAATTCCGTGAAGTGCAGCATTTGCAAACGTACACACCAACAGACGATGTTGAATATACTTTATACAATATGCAAGAATCAAATTGGCGGAAGCCTTTGTGCATGTAAGTGTACCTAGATGGGAGCCCTCTTACCATGGAAATTGATACTGTGACAGGTCACTCCATCATCAGTTGGCAGAAGTTTAAATCTCTGTGGCCTCATGAGCTTCCCTTAAAAATGGTAAGAATTGTGTTACGTACTTGATCTCAGGAGCACTTAGAAGTATTAGACATGAAGGAGGTAGAAGTAAAACGAAAGATGGGAGGATGGTATCGCTTGAGCTATTTGTGGTGCAAGGAATTGGGCCTAGCTTGATGGGTCCTGATTGGTTAGAGCCAGTAGGAATTGAACTGGTAGGACTGCACCAACTTCAAGAAGTTCATCTGAATAGGTTAATGACCCAGCAACCTTATATATTTCAGACAAGAGGAATTGGGGAAATATATGGGACCAGAGGTGTCCATCATCATTCATCCAGGAAGCAGTCCAATTTTTCGGAAGTGTAGACCTGTACCTTTTGCAATGAGGGTAAGTACAGAAATAGACAGTCTAGTGCAGCAAGGTGTATTTTAACCAGTGTCTTTCTCAAGGTAGCTACACCAGTGGTGCCAATCATCAAAAGTGATGGTTCTGTCAGGTTGTGTGGTGATTAAAAGAGCACGCTGAACAGTGTGCCAGTAAAACTCAACAAGGTTTTTGCGTTGCTTCAAGGCGATCAAGTTTATACCAAACTTGACTTGGAGGAAGCCTACCTGCAGGTCATAGTTGATTCCACAGCAGAACTGCTCACAGTCTACACATTGAAGGGACTCTACAAGGTAAGAAGCCTGCCTTTTGGAATTAGTAGAGGGCCAGCTATTTTCCAATGCTTGATGGCCACACTGCTCGCAGTTTTATTGGAAGACATTTTAATAACAGATAGTGGTGCACAGGAACATTGGAACCATGTCCACTAAGTCCTGGAGCGGTTAGAAAAGACAGGGCTCAAACTGAAAAAGTCTAAGTGTGTTTTTTGCAGTAGAGTCTGTACAATTTCTGGGACATAAAACTGATGGGAGGGTCATTCACTCGTTGGAGAGTAAAGTTGAAGTTGTACATAGTGCACCAAAGTCAAGAAATAAGAAAGAACTACAGCATTCCTTGGGCTTTTAAATTTATATGAAAGATACTTAAAAAACTGATCTGAAGTATTGGAGCCATTGCATAGACTACTTGATGCAGTGACTCTGTGAGAGTTGGTAATCCTGAGGACAAGTGAGTGAGAAAGAGGAAGTGGTGTGAAGAATGTGTGTGGAAGTGTGGTAGAGAGTTTAGTGGAGAACTGAAGATGTTTGAATTGTAAATGTAGTGAATAAGGAGTTTGATGCTAATTGGGATACCATTATTTATAATATTAACAGGTTATGGGCCCAGATACGTATGTGTATTAGGTGAATACTGTTGTGCTGATGAACCTAGCACGCGCTCAAATTTATCAAAATGGCAGATAAGGTAGAGACGAGCAACATTCAGAAGTTTGATGGGAATAATTTTTCACAGTGGAAATTCCAAATTGTGTGTGCTCTTAAGGCAAAAGGATTGTTTGATGTCGTGAATGGGACGTCTAAAAGGCCGGCAGATGAAGAAAAGCAGTAAACTTGGTTAAGAAGAGACGCAAATGCCATGTTTGTATTGATTTCTGCAATGGAGTTCAAGCAAATAGACATAATTGAAAATTGCTCTACATCATTTGAATTTATGGAAAAGCTTAATTCCGTTTACCAACAAAAGTCAGAGTTTAGTAAAATGTAATTACTGTAGAAATTTCACCGTCTCAGGTTGGAGCCAGATGATTCCATAATTACTTATATTTCTAAGGTAGAAATGTTAGCGAAGCAAATCAGAGAGGCTGGTGAATGTCAGAAACTGCCATTGTGACGAAAATAATAAGTACACTTCCGGAAAAATATAGGAATTTTCGTCAAGCCTGGCTGTCTACAGATGAAAGCAAACAAAACATACATAACCTTACCACCAGGCTCTTGATGAAGAAGCTAGCCTGACTGTATCAGACGAGAGGAGTTCGGAATCGGCTCTAGCAGTGGCAAGATTCAAGAATAGGAGAAGCATCACCTGTTACAACTGCGGAAAGGAGGGGCAAATAGCCCGCAGCTGTAGAGAAACTTCTCAATACAAGAACAAGTTTCATAATGCCAATAGATACAATAACAAGAGTGCCTTCTTTACAGTGGTGAATGAAGAAGAGGCCTGCATAGTGGATGAGAAAATTTACTGGACCATGGACAGTGGGGCTTCGTGTCACATGGCATTTATTAGAGACATTTTGGAAAATTTTGTAGATGTAAATGATAGTGTCAGCCTGGGAAATAGTGCAACGTTTGAAGTGAAAGGGATGGGTAATGTCAGGATTGAAAAATGGGTGAACGATGCTTGGATCAAGGGTACTACATATTACCAATGTACCTACTGTATGTTCTAGAATTACGAAGAAACCTACTGTCAGAAGGGGTCATCACAAGTAAAGGAATGAGAATAGAAAAATCAGGCATGCATGTTCAAGTTTATAATCACAGTGAACTTGTACGCGTTGGTGTACGACAAGAGAATAACCTCTATAACATGAAATTTAAGACCTTGAAGCCAGGTCACATGGAAATTAATGTCACTAAAAATGAGTTTCAACTTTGGCATGAACGGCTCAGACACATTAATGTTAAGTACTTGAGTGGAGTTCCTAAGTTTGTTGATGATGTGAGCTTTAAGGGCAAGCAAGATATTGTTTGTGAAGGATGTATATATGGCAAGCAGCACAAACTGCCCTTCTCTCGAAACATGGTTAGGTCCTCACAGCCAGGGGAAGTGATTCACTGTGATTTATGTGGACCAATGCCTGTACCTTCAGTTTGTGGTTTCAAGTAATTACTTCGCAATATTTAAAGATGACCATTCAGGCTTTGAGTTTGTAAGATTCTTAAGGCATAAAAATGATGTGCTATTCCAATTAAAGCAAGTGATTAGAATATGTAACACCAAGTTTGGACATAGTGTGCAGCGATTGAGAGTGGATAACGGTACAGAGTTCATCAACACTGAGTTTCAAGAGTATCTCTCAGAAAATGGAATTGTGCTTGAAAGAACTGCCCTGTATACTCCTCAACAAAATGGCAGGATCGAAAAAGAGAACAGAACTGTAATGGAAAGTGCAAAATCTATGATGCACTCCAGGAATGTGGCTCCGTGCCTGTGGGCCGCGGCAGTAAACACAGTTGTTTATCTCCTGAATCGAACACCAACCTCTGGCTCCTCTTAAACACCATATGAGAAATTGACAGTGAAAACACCCTCACTAAAACATGCTTGAATTTTTGGAAGTGAGGCATACGTATTGGTACCAGCACAACGTAGGGATAAATTGGCAGCAAAAAGCAAGAAAATGATCTTTGTTGGATATGATGGAGAATCAACCAATTACATACTATATGATCCTGTGACAAAAAAGATAACGGTATCAAGAAATGTCATATGTGAAGAAAAAATCACCCAACCTACAGATACTAGAAGCAGTGCTGGTAAGATTACAGTTGAGAGTAAGGACATGGCCACTAACCAAAAGATGTCTCCAGAAATTGATGAACTACGATCTGAAGATGAGGACCCATTTATTGGCTTTGAAATACCTGAGGGAAACAAGGACGAGAAAAAAACAAGAGACCATAGATAGTAAACTGGTGACGGACATAAGATCTAAACGACAAACTCAAGTACCTAAGAAACTTATAGACTATAAACTCCATCAGATAGAAGCACTAACTGTTGGGCAGTACCACCCATCTTCAAACCCCAAGACGTTTGAAGAAGCGATGGAAAATGGGTGGGAGAAGGCAATAAAGGAAGAAATTGAAGCCCTAAATGAAAATAAAACTTGGGAACTTGTTCCTGAGCCAGATGGGATGAATATTATAGACAGCAAGTTGGTCTTCACTGAGAAGACTGTAGATGGAAAATTGGAGAAGAAAGCACGATTAGTTGCCAGAGGATGTTTTCAAGAAGCTACTGCAGATCTTTATGCTCCTGTTGCTTGAATGTCCACCATACGAGTTCTATTGGCAGTTGCTGTGGAAAAGGACCTGAGTATTAAACAATTGGATGTAAATCAGCATTCCTCAATGGGACATTGAAAGAACCAGTGTATACGCATGTTCCCAAAGATGTTAGTAGTTTCGGTGTTTCAGGTGTATTAGAGTCAAAGGAAGAGCATGTAGTTGTATTGTATATTATCTAAGACTTTGTATGGTTTGAGGGAAGCACCCAAATGCTGGAATGCAACATTAAATAATGCACTCTCATCTCTTGGGTTTCAACGTTCAAGTGTTGACTCATGTCTCTGAGTGAGAGTGCATACTGATCTATGCTGATGATATATTGATTGTGTATAAGGCTGAAGAGGTTGTGTTTAACATTGTCTCAAAATTGAAGAGTAGGTTTAAGTTGAAGGAATTTCATGATAATAATCACATTATTTGCTTGGGTATACAGACTGACAGGATTAAAGGGGGGTTTTGTCTTAAGCCAGGGCAGTCTGATTGAGAAAGTGCTTGACAGGTTCAATATGAAGGACTGTAAGCCATGTTCAGTGCCCATGGAGCCTAAGTCCATCAAGTGTAAGTCAGGTGTGTGAGGCCCCATATAAAGAACTGTTTGTTTGTTTGATGTATATTGTTGGGCACTAGACCAGATATTAGATTTGCTGTTGTGTACTTTTCAAGGTTTAAAAACACATTTTATTATACTATTTGGAAGCACTTGAAAAACATGCTGAGATATTAGTCTGGTTCACGACATTTTGGGCTGGTATTCTTGAAGTCAGATGAGGGTAATGGTCAGATCAGCGCATATGTTGATTTAGATACATGATGGTAATGACATCTCTGATCATAAAAGTGTTACTGGGTATACAGTTTTCTTCCACAAGTGCATAGTGTGGAGTTCAAAGAAGCAAGGTATTGTAAGTACAAGCAGTAGTGAGGCCGAGTATGTAGCAATATCTGAGTGTATTAAGGAGTGCAAGTACACTTTTCAGTTACTACAGGAAATAGTGACTGAAAGGTGTACCCCTGTTGTCGTATTTGATGACAGTCAATCTGCCATAAAAATGGCAAGTACATGTGAGACCAGAAGAAGTAGGCACCTATACATCAGGTACCATTTTATACGTGAGGAAGTTCAGAATGGTAACGTGAAGTTAATGTATATAAAATCAGATGAACAGGTGGCAGATGTGTTGACAAAAAGTTTAATGAAACAGAAGTTTGTGAAATTCAGAAAGGAGCTAGGTGTCGTAGATGTGCAGGATTGGGAGAGGATGTGAGAGTTGGCAATCCTGAGGATAAGTGAGTGAGAGAGGAAGTGGTGTGAAGAATGTGTGTGGAAGCATGGTAGAGAGTTTAGTGGAGAACTGAAGATGTTTGAATTGTAAACGTAGTGAATAAAGAGTTTGATGCTAACTGGGATACCATTATTGATAATATTAACAGACTCCATGGCAGTGGATGAAAATGAACTATGAACTTGGCAAGCCCTTGATCCTAACTTCAGAGTATGAAGTTGGAGAAGTTCTAGCTCATGAGCTAGGGAATGGGGTAGAGGCTCCTGTGGCATTTGCTTCCAGAACATTGCAACAGTGTGAGTACAACTATTCCCAATTGGATAAGGAAGCTCTCACAATGATCTTTGGTGTTACTAAGTTCAAGCAGTATCTTGTGGGTAGACATTTTAAAATTGTAAAATATCACAAGCCACTCCTAAGACTGCAAAACCTATTCCAGATACACTTTCTCCTCAATTACTACGTTGAAGTCTTGATGCTGGCCATGCATGATGTTGAGTGTTGCTGTGTACTTTTTTTAATTGTGCGACTTGGTGCCTTCTTGCACCACACGTTGGACCTTGGGACAGTGCTGCGATCTGTGGACTAAACGGACAGTTACGCATCATCATGGCGTCGGTACGAATGTTGATGTATGTGCTCGAACATTTTTGGTCCTCCGGGCCGGATTATAACGCAAATCAAGATTAACGGATGGTGAAAGTGTTATAATATAATCTAGGGAACGATTTTCAAAATATTTTGCACGGGAAACGGTATAAGGACCTATCGGTGACGCGCGGTTGTAATGCCGACGGCTTATAATTAATGACGGACATTGCGAAGGTAGAAATTGATAATTATTAGAAGAGTGAAATTATGCGGCAGTGCATCTATGTTTACGGTTATTAAGGGCACACAAGAGTCCTTACGCGGGGATTAGTGAAGTTACGCACACAAAAATAACTATAAAATTTATAAGTCAAAAACAAAGGGAAACGCTTACCTACTAGATAAGCACAATGGCGGCACAAACACCGGAATTGCAACACGTAATTTTCAACTTTTTATTGGGCAAAGCCGATGAAGCCCGTGATTTGTATGAAGCGTCGGAGGAGGATGCATCCAAATTGGAGGATTTTAAAATTGTATTTGAGGAAGTTATAGAAAAAAGGAGTGAGTTACTAGCAAATTTCTTTGCAATGTGCACTAACCCCCCCAGTGATAAGGTCGATATGAGCGAAGTCAAGCAACAGTTCGCGGTTTATGAAGTAGTGTTCCGGGAATTGCGTAAATTATACAATAAACAGACGTCAAGCCAAAGTGAGGTTAAGGCACCAGGTGACACAGTGCCTAACACGGGATCGCAAGCCACGTTAAGTCCCCACGTATCAATGTTGCCTGCATTACCGCTACCGGTGTTCGGCGGTAACCGTGCTGAGTGGAAGGGATTTGCGGAACTATTCAACTCGATAGTTGGCCAATGTTTGCACTTGACTAAAGTGCAAAAAACTCACTATCTGTTAGGATGCCTTAAGGGCGAGGCGCGGGACTTAGTTTGCAACATACCAGTCACGGAAGGTAATTATGATGTAATATGGGGCCTTTTGGAAAGGAAATTCTTGAGTGTTCGGATCACAGCGACCATCCATGTGCAAAAAATATTGCATTTGGCTCAAGTAGACAGTCGCAGTGAGAATGCCCTTAGCAAGTTTGTAGCCTGTGTCGAAGAGAATGTAAATGCCCTGAAGGCATTGGAATTCCCTGTCGAAAAGTGGGACTTCCTCTTATTGAACATTTTGTTAGAGAAGCTTGATTCACCTTTGAAACAGGGGTTTGAAATGTCAAATGAAGAGGACATTCCCTCCTACCGCAATCTCTTGAAGTTTCTGGACAAGAGGGCAAAGGCAGCAGAGCAAGTCCATCTGTCTTCAGTTAGGTGCACCAGGCCAGTCTTCTCACAAAACACTTCAAGCAACCGGGTTCTTAACATAAATAAGTGGCGACCGATGAATGTGTCAGACTCAAACATACCCGGTTTTAGAAAGACTACACTTGTTTCAACTCAAGACAACCTGAAGTGTAGTGTGTGCGACGGATTTCATGGATTGCACACCTGCCAGGAATTTCGTTCAAGGTCGGTTGAGGATAGACGGAACTTAGTGCAGGCGCAGAGGCTCTGTTATAACTGTCTGCGGGGACAACACGTGGCAGCACAGTGTAAGTCTAAGTTTCGCTGCCAACTCTGCCAGGGCAGTCACCATACACTCCTCCACATTGTCACGGGACAGGGGCCTAGGAACTACGCAGCGAGCTCAGATGACGATGGACGGGATGAGGAAGAAGGTCCAGCAATTACCATGTGTGCATCAGAAGAAATGAGGCCGGTCAATCCACCCACCACAGTACTGTTAATGACGGCATTGATACGCATCAAGGACGGTGCAGGTCAATACCAAGTGGTTCGTGCGTTACTAGATACTGCTTCGCAGTCTTCCTTCATCACAGAGGCATGTGTACAACGGCTGGGACTAAGGCGACATCGTACAACTGTGAGTATTGCTGGGGTTGGCAACACTTTGATCCCGGAAGCCAAGGGATCGGTTATTTGCGAGATTAGATCACACCAATCACCAAAACTTCACATCACCAGCAAGGCATTAATTCTTAAAAGAATAACCAAGGACCTACCATCAACCAAGATTGCCACTGGGAGCTTAGTGCATCTAGATGGCCTGCCGCTGGCAGATCCCCAGTTCTCTGTGCCCAGTGCCATAGACATGCTGCTCTCTGCGGAGGTAGTGGCAGAAGTAATGACAGGTACTAAGATTCATGGACCGCCTCATGCCTTCCAAACCCTATTCGGATGGGTACTGGCAGGCAATGCACCATGTGCACAGTTCACTCAGCCGGCATCAGCATCATTACTGGTACGCACTGACATGTCCCTAGACCTCGCTCTTCAACGGTTCTGGGAGGTTGACAATCTCCCTAGTAAGACCTTCACATCCAGGGAAGATCGGATCTGTGAACAGCACTTCCAGGAGACTCACAGGCGTGACAACCAAGGCAGGTAGGTGTTGAGGCTTCCGTTTGCACGTTCAGCGGACATGTTGGGTGATTCATTCACAACTGCCCTCAAGCGATTGCAGGGGCTAGAGCGTAAACTATGTCGATCCCCACAGTTGCTTCAGCAATACCAGCAATTCATGGAGGAGTACGAAAGCCTGGGTCATATGTCAAAGATTGGGACATTGACACAGGATGCCGACAGCAAGGTGTTTGTATCGTTAAGGGCGGATGCGCGTAACCAACCACTGTACATTATACCACATCATGCTGTGGTCAAAGAAGATAGTTTAACGACTAAGGTACGCGTAGTATTTGATGCATCGTCGGAGACGACCAATGGACCCTCCTTGAACAAGTTGCTGTTGTCTGGTCCTAAATTGCACAAGGAGGTTGCTGACATTGTGCTGAACTTCCGAACATCAGCAATTGCGATAACAGCTGATGTATGCAAGATGTATCGTCAAATTGTAATTGATCCTGAGGATAGGAAGTTCCAGTGTATTTTGTGGCGAAATTCGGTTAGTGACCCAATACATATATTTGAGCTGAACACAGTAACGTATGGACTATCATCTTCACCCTTCCAAGCGCTCCGAACCATGCAGCAGTTGGCAACAGACGAAGGAGCTAACTATCCTTTAGCTGCTCACACTCTGTTACATGATGTGTTTGTTGATGATATTGTGACCGGAGCCGATACTGTAGGTGATGCACAGGAATTGAAGACTCAGCTAGTGGCGCTACTCGGAGCAGGTGGCTTCCAACTTCACAAATGGTGCTCCAATAATGGAAATGTAGTAGGCCCCCATGACGCTGCCCAGGCTGATATGAAATTTGACAGTACGGAGTCGGTGAAGGTGTTAGGAATACATTGGACTCCATCAAAGGATGAGTTTTGCTACAAGGTAAAGGTACCCACTGTACCGAATACCAAACGTGGTATTCTGTCCTTCATAGCTCGATTGTATGACCCATGTGGCTGGTTGGCCCCAGTGATTACAGCCAGTAAAATTCTGCTGCAAGTGTTGTGGACTAAGGGTCTTGGTTGGGATGACCAAGTTGACGAAGACGTCTTGTCTGAATGGGAGAGCTTTACAGCAGCGTTACCATTGTTGTCTCGGGTACGAATACCCCGATTTATTCCATTGCAAGAATTGGACGTTCAGTTTCATGGGTTCTGTGACGCGAGTGAGAAGGCCTATGCTGCAGTCATGTATGTTAGGTGTGTGACAAGGAGCGGTGAAGTTACTGTGCGCCTGCTAATGGCAAAGTCAAGGGTCGCTCCCTTAAAGACATTGTCCATTCCAAAACTTGAGCTCTGTGCTGCACACTTGTTGAGTAAGCTATGCTTACATGTTTTGGCACTTTTCCAGCCGAAGGTCAAGACTCCAGTGTTGCATGCTTGGACAGACTCAACTATTGTCCTAGCTTGGTTAAGAATGTCTCCACACACGCTGCAGACATTTGTGGCAAATAGAGTGGCTGAAATTCAGATTGCGGTGCCACCAAGTGCCTGGAAGCATGTTCCCTCGGAATGCAACCCAGCTGATGCAGCTTCTCGTGGATGCTTGCCAGTTCAACTGATGGACCAGTCTTGCTGGTTAGGCGGTCCTGGATGGCTGTTGCAAAAAGAAGAACATTGGCCATCACAGGCGATGAAACACCACGGGAGCATTCCCGAACTGAAACCACCCTCAGTTGCAATATTAGTTGCTCAGCATGAAGAGGAGAGGTCAGAGGACCCTCTAGGTCTTATCCAGAATGCATCTTCATTGGGTAAACTTCAGGCTGTGACAGCATGGGTCCTGCGTGCGAAAGCAGGATTCCAGAAACAACAGTACTTACAGGACACCATTTTAACCTTCAAGGAAAGGGAGGCTGCTTTAACTTACCTGATTAAAATTACCCAATTATATTTCTTTAAGGATGCCATCACTGCCATCAAGAAAGGGGAAACATGTAGCAAGAATATTCAGGCATTGGCACCCTTCATTGACTTACAGGGAGTCGTCAGGGTGGGCGGCAGGTTACAACATGCCTCTATTCCTGAGAGGACGAAGCATCCTATTCTGTTACCGGCGCAAAGCAAACTTTCAGAGTTAATTGTGATTCACTTTCATGTTGGCCACCTCCATGCGGGCCCACAGACGACTTTGTGTCTGACACGGCGTCACTAATGGATAGTCTCTGGAAGAAGTCTAGTTCGCAAGATGCTTCACAAGTGTATGAATTGTTTCAAGGTGAGAGCTACGGCATTGAAACCACTCATGGGCGCACTACCAGTCGCAAGACTTACTCAAGTCAGAGCGTTTCGCTCTGTAGGAGTTGATTTTGCAGGACCATTTCTCACTACCCCAGACAGAACACGAAGAAGAGTGACGTATAAGACCTACATGTGTTTGTTTGTCTGTATGGCCACTAAGGCGGTACATCTTGAAATGGTGACTGATCTTTCTGCAGACGCATTCTTAGCAGCCTTGAAACGGTTTGTCTCACTCCGAGGAACTCCCACGGAAATCTACTCTGACAATGGTACTAACTTTGTGGGTGTCCGTAACCACTTGAAGGATCTATACAAGACTCTGTGGTCAGGCGAGCCTCGACAGCACATCCTGTGTGAAGCAGCTCAACGAGGTATCAAATGGCACTTCAACCCCCCCGCAAGCCCTCACTTTGGGGGCCTCTGGGAGGCGGCTGTTAAAATAGCAAAACAACACATGAAGCGAGTAGTGGGGAACCTGCTTCTTACCCTAGAGGAATTTGTCACTCTGCTAGCACAAATATCAGCGGTGATGAACTCTCGGCCACTGTGTGCGCTGTCAACAGACCCTGAAGAGTATGATGTACTCACTCCAGGTCATTTTCTGGTTGGCGAGCCAATGACTGCTGTGCCAGACCATGATTTGATGAATCTTTCCCTAAATAAGTTGGACAGATGGCAACTTGTTACCCGCTTGCAACAGACAATGTGGAAACGGTGGAGTGTGGAGTACCTCCACACACTTCAACAACGTGCTAAATGGACCACCCCAACACCTAATATACAACTAGACCAGCTGGTTTTGGTCCAGGAACCCAATCTTCCTCTACTTAGATGGAAGACTGCGAGAGTCACAGCTCTCCATCCAGGCCAAGATGGGATAGTGCGTGTTGTCACACTGAAGACTCCTCAAGGGACATTTGTGAGACCAGTGGCTAAAATTTGCCCATTGCCCATGAACTAACCATACTAGTTCTTGGCTAGTTCACATTCTTGTTAAGGATGCCGTAGAGTGTAGTTTTTTTTTGTTTATATGTTTACCTGGTGATTATGAAAATACTTATTTTCGGTGGGCGGAATGTTGAGTGTTGCTGTGTACTTTTTTTTAATTGTGCGACTTGGTGCCTTCTTGCACCACACGTTGGACCTTGGGACAGTGCTGCGATCTGTGGACTAAACGGACAGTTACGCATCATCATGGCGTCGGTACGAATGTTGATGTATGTGCTCGAACACATGATTATAAACTGGAATATAGGGCCGGATCAGAAATTAATCATGCAGATGCTCTTAGCTGGTTGCCCCTGCTCAGTCAGAAATTTACAGTCCCAGCACCATGTGATGTACTAATGCTTGAAGATTTGCCGGAGCCACTTGCTGATAACTTAAAAGTAGCTGCAGAAACAAATAAAGATTCTGTGTAAGCTCAGGTCATGACATATGTACAACAAGGATGGTCAACTGGCATTAAAGATGGGGACTTGCAACCTTATTGTGCACGGCAAGATGAGCTGTCTGTGCACTAGAAGTGTTTGTTATGGGGATCTAGGGTAATGATTCCAACCACCTTACGATCAGTCATTATAAAGATGCTCCACGCAAACCATGATGGCATGGTCCGCATGAAAGCAGTTGCCAGAAGCTATTTTAGTGGCCCAAGCTGGATGCAAGAATTGAGGAAGTAGTAAAAATATGTGTTACTTGTCAAAGCTGTCACAACAATTCCCCCAAGTTGCAGATGGTATTATGGCCAGCCCCAGAGAAGTCATGGTTACGACTACATATTGAATTTGCTGGACCATTCCAAGGGATGATATTTTTGATTGTTGTAGAGGCATTTTCAAAGTGGCCAGAAGTCAGGCGGGTAAATAGTATGTCAGCTGCGGCAGTTGTGCACAAATTACGGGACATATTTAGCTGCCACGGCTCTGGTGATGCAGTCTGGCTTCACAAATATTTGCATGAGCCAAAGTGGGAGCAGGCTGCATGATTGCAGGTAAAGGGCAGTTGATATACAGAGTGCAGGACGAGCAAGGTCATGAACATCGGCATCACGTTGACCAACTACGGCATTGTCTGGGTCAGACAACAGGGGGAACCGTTAAGATGTGTCCAAAAGAGATGAGACAGCATGACTCAGGGTGCCTAGCACTGTCACAGAAGACGGTGACATCCATGTTAAGCCATGACCACTCCAGAGCCCAGTTGACTTCTGGGGTGCCATCATAAAAGGACGCAGTTAGGCAGTGAGGGACGAGTCTACTATTGCGGCAAACCAGCAAGCAAGGGCAGCTAGGACTCCAAGTTCCAGAGACTCTTCACCATTCTGGGGATTTGATGTGGTCTGAAGAACAATCTGCCCCTAAACGATTTTCAACACATCACCCCACCCCAAGAAACTTCTTGATTTTGTGATGTTCTAAGAGGGGAGAGAACCTGTTATGTGTTGAGACTGTTAGTTTTAAGTAGAGTATTTAGGTAGTCAAAAGTTGGTAGCTAGGGTGTGCATATATGGCAACATTACGAATGACCTTTGTGATGTGTATGTTCAGACGGGAATGAACAATGAATGTGTAACTATAGTTATTGGAATTGGAAAAATTATGAGTGTGGTTGGTGGGCAGTATACAACAATCATATTCATCATAAATGTAGTCACAAAAATTTAATTAATTAATGCTCAATTTATTTCTAGAAATCACTCTTAAAATGGCTGAACCATGTCCAGTTTCTTTAATTTTTGGTATAGGCTAAATTATTTCTTTAGCTTGCTTTTAAATAATTAATGGTATTAATATAATTTTAACATACATGTAGCAGGGTACTAAAAATAAAATTTACCTTCTTGGGGTACTAGAATTTCTTCTTGAACCATTTTGTCATAGTAGGTCTTGTAGAGGAAGAAGACCTTTGAGTGTATGTCTTCGTTGCTTTGTGCAGTGTCATCAAAGAATGCTTCCATTTGGTTTCGCAGTGACCTGTCATCCTGATTCAACATATTTTCGAACAGTTCCACATCTGATTCATCAACAAGGCTCAGAAGCCTCTGCCTTAGCCAAGTCAGTCTTAAGTCAGTCATTCTGAAACAAAGTCAAAAGTCTGTGAACTTATTTTTGAAACCAGAGTTCATAAACAAACACACAGTTGCTTTATATTTCAGGCAGTCTACAAATCCATGAGGAACCAATTTCAGGACTTTCTTTGACAGGCCTTTTTAATAAGAAATTTTTACAACTACTAATATCACCCAGTCAATTTTTATTTTTAATTGGTCAATATTAACACATACAAAATAGATCTGCTTGCAGAATTTTAAGTTAGAAAGCTAAAATATATATAATTTCCACATGATTAAGTTGACAGTATCCAAATGTTTACATTTAATGTCCTCCTATAAGCTGATGAAGTAAAGCATTGACAAAAAATTGCAATTTAACAAGCGACAGCTGGAAATTAAGGATTAAAGTTCCATAAATTTCCAGCATAATTTTTGTTTATTTATGGCCTTTTGTTAACAGTCCTTCAGTTTTGTTGTTGTTGTTTCATGAGTTTTGTGGCACATTTAGAAACAGTTTTTAGGCTATAGGTACTTTGACACTATTTTGTATTCTTTCACCAAGCATGAAAATAAAGCAATACCTATTCCAATCTGTTTGATATTTGGACTTTTATTTTGTGAAATACATTTTGTTAAGTTTTCAATTGTAACACTCTGGTTGTCACCTGTTTATAGGAAATGCTTAGCTTATACAACTTACATTCATAACAAGAATTAAATTATATATGAAAACTGTTTAATATATAAACTGATAGTGTGTAAATTCTTACAATTACAATAGAAGGTCTACCTATAACTAATAAATTTATAAAAATTTAAACATGACCATTGTGTCTTGGTTAGGAAAGTATTATATACTTTGATAACATTTGGTTATTACATTAACTAATTACATTTGCATCTGCATTCACCGGTCACACAGAACAAAACTTACATGGCAGTGATGTGTAACTCAGAACCACCAAAAAAAAAAGACTTTTAGATCAAAATAAATTTTCTATTAAAAAAAAAAATAATGCATTTTCTTTCTGCCTGATGTTTTCCAATCGTTCTGCAAAAAGGTATTGTGATACTTCAGATAGTTTCCCAGTAGTTTACTGTTTTAAGGAGTGATTAGGTAAGGTTAGTTACATTATAAAAACAGAGAGATCGCCAAAATAAGATTAGCTACGCTACAATAAAAATATTGTTAAATTGTGTGAGCAGTTGGTTACAGTAGGTTAGATTAGTTACATTTAAAGTACAGAACTATAGGATTGGCAGTTAAATTATGTTACCAAAATTGTAATTAATGTAGCTGATATAACTTAAAAAAACGTCACATCCTTTTACCAAACATACACACACAGTATTTTCAATGTGGTTAACCAAACCTAACCAACCATTCTCACAATTTCATGGTAAATTTCATTCACTTAACCTAACAAAGCATTAAAATGTTACACTACTTGTAAAATATTATAGGTATTGCAACATCTCATAAAAGAATGATTGGAAAACATGTCAGGAAGTAAGAAATTGCAATTCAATTTTTTTTTTTTTTACAAATAATTTACTCCTTTCCAGAATTACAATCCTCCCTCTATTGTGTCAAGAATACGCAAAGAAATAGTCACATTTTTCAAACTGATTCACGTCCAATGAGCTGCAAGTCTGGGTGCACCTTAGTATTTCATTTCCATCATCTCTTGCTATTTTTTCGGACAAACAAAGATACCCGCGACTCTCGCCAGATGTGTAACGAGCCGGTATTCAAATAGCCCCATTGAATCAATATGCTCACAGCTCACCACTGATCTCGCAGCGTAAACCAAGCATTCCATCTGCTTTACACACTGTTACTTGCAAAAAAAAAAACCGCGTCCACAAAGCAGTTATAGAGGTTCATAGCGATGAGCATACCTCTAGAGATACAGAACGTGATGGCTGGCGAGTGACCTCAAATGCAAATTTGCAAATTTTAACCAAAGAAAACTTAAGAATTGCAAAACAGCTCTACTTTGCTTTTCGGAGAATGAGGAAAGCAAGTGCGGAGAATACACCCACCTACCTGCAGTGTTATATCCCTTGCTTTAAATAATTCATCAAACATAAAGAAATCGAAAAAGACAGTTGTGCCCCATTCACTCGCTCCGATCATTCTTATGGCTAAAGAAAATGTAAACAGCAAACGTTTATCAGTTAAAATTAAAGAATAGTGTTATTAGACTGCCGTATTTTAAAACAACCTTTCATTTTTATTTTTAATTTTCCATTTTATTCTAGCATTGATGATTACTTTGAATTTCATCGAAGTTATATGCCATTAACTACGTTACTAAAATATGTATCTGTAAGTTTTGGTTTAAAATTTGCTTACCTTACTTATAAAAGCAATTAAAGTACTAATTGGAATAATTAAATAATATTTATGTTAACAAACTAACTTAAAACAATGATCACTAAAACGCAGTTTAAAAACAGTATTGCGCCGTTTCCATGGCATCGTTTAAGCGTCTACTACAAGACTGCCAAACTAAAAAAAAAAATAAGTTAAAAATATTAAAATAAAGCTTCAAATTTAAAATATTAAAATAATGCTTCAGATATAAAATAGCAAGTATAAAGGTATTTACTTTCACAACTTTCTTAAAGGTCAAATATGTTGTAGGATACTAATTAGTTACGTTACAGATATTCTCTGCCCTTTTACAAATAATGATTCCTTTGGAAACGAGTTGCCAGTAATGTAACATTGTGCAACACATGGCTATAGTTATTTTTGCATATATGAAATACGTTTTTCCAGATAATACCAAATATTGCAATCTATTATGTATTTTTTACAAAAATGGCGCATAATTATATATATATATTTTAATTGGTGTTATGCTGCTACTTACTTATGTTTCCATAAAATACTCTTATTTTGACTTTAGGTAAAACAGCATTAAAAATAAAAATGTATTGTTACTCAAAAATAAATGTGATCAATGTAAACACTTAGGATTTTTAGTTTTGGGCGCCTGATATTTCCTGCTTAGTCCTTGAAAATTAAACAAATACAATAAACATTTAATGTGTGAGGTTTCAAAGCACTTAACTTTTCAAATTAACAAACTCTTATATATGTAAAAGAAGACTGATTTTATTATATTGACGCCGTCGTCGGTGCTCCCTCTGAGAGCACAGGCCGTTATGTGTCCTCAACACCTGATCAGTGCAGTGCCCCGAACGGCGTGACGTCAGTCACGGCCGCCTACGTGTGCAAAGCGCCCGGCCGGGTGTGGCACTGCGCAAGGGTATTATTTATTCATGTATTTGATAAGACAAACAAAAACTAATAAGTCTAAATTCATTAATAATTAATGTTAATTTAATGATCATGTTATAAAGGGTTGCAGTCGTCCGGGGTCTCGGGCTCGAGTCCCGGTGTGGCTCCTAGTGGGAAAAGGCGGTTCTTGATCTGTGTTGTCCGGGTGGGCGCCAGACTAGCTCGTTTCTAGTCGTGAATTTGGGGTCGTGGATGTATGTGCCCCTGCGTGGCCCACTAGGGCCGGCGGCGGTGTTGCGTGAGATGATTTTAAATAAGAGACGTGGAGTTGAGGTGGCGGTGTCGTACCTTTTATTCAGAGGAGCGAGTCGTACACAATACAACACTCTACAGAGGTCCCCGGGGGGTTTTACTTGTTATTCCGTGGCGCCGTATTGTTTGTGTTCCGCGTTACGTGGCCTCGGACGCTGTTATGTCTCAGACGTCTCACTGGGTACGCAGGTAACGTAATTTCGTAACACAAAGGCGGGACACAAAATACACTGAATTAAGGGGGCGCGTACAGGTTACGTGGCACTCGTTACTCGGGTAACGTAAGTTAGCAATACAAAATACGGGATACAAAGATACACTGAATTAAGGGGGTGCGCACAAGTTACGTGGCACTCGTTACTCGGGTAACGTAAGTTAGCAATACAAAACACGGGATACAAAAATACACTGGATTAAGGGGGCGCGCACAAGTTACATGGCACTCGTTACTCGGGTAACGTAAGTTAGCAGTACAAAATACGGGATACAAAAATACACTGAATTAAGGGGCGGGCGATTGGAGACGGCCAATCCCGTATGCAAATGTCTCGGCGCGGGTGTTGTGCCCACTGTGGTGAAACACGCACCGCAATTAAGTTTGTCCAAGTTCCCTTGCGGGTTTGTGGTCAGCGCCGTGCGCATGACCTTAAACAAAGTTCTGTACGTTGCGGGAGACGGCCCGTGCCGTATGCTGAAGAGCAGCCCCGCTGACCAAGTGTGGTACGGGGTGTCCTTAAGTTGATGCGGCCGGATTAGGTCCGGGACCGAAAAAAGGGACCGGGTACTCACGGAGAGGTTAAGTAATAAAAGGGGTTTGGTTAATTAGTGACTATATTTACCGGACGTTACTTTCAATGTAGACAAAGGATGTTGCCTCTCCGTGGGACGTAGGTCCGCCCCGGTCCATGAGCTGCGCTGAACTGCCGAACTGGCATGGCGTCCGAGGGAGGCTCGGCCTCTCTCGCGCCAGGCGTGACCTCATTACGCTAGACTCCAAACGGGTGTGTCTGGAAGAGATTTTATTGTCGCTAAAATCCTCATTTAATGTTTCAGGAGGAATGGGTACGGTTCTTCTCTTGTCTACTCAGGTTTCCGCGGCTTTGTCTTTAATTGCTGTTCGGGTCGCCTGACTCGGGTGGGCCATGGCCAGGGGTGTGTTCCGTTAGCGGGAGCGTATACTGGCGGGTGCAGGTCGGGCTCTGGGGTGGTCGTCGGCCAGACGACGTCAGGGTTATCATTCACAAAACTGGCCGGAGTCATCTTCCCGTGCTCCGCAGTTTTCCCACGGAATTTCCCCCCTCCCTGGCCCCGGCGGCCAGGGAGGTTAGTCAGTCACCATCCAACTCTCGCCCGGGCCGGCAGCTCACGCACGGGGAGCCCTCAACTTTCGCGCCAACGCCATAGTAACTACAATAGGTAATTATAGCCATAATCATTTTAATCCAGCTCCCCGGTCGGCCCGAAACGACCGTTCGCGACCCCGCGCGGTCCATTAATAATATGTGCAGTCCACCTCAGGACTTTTTATGTATTACGTAATTAACTAGGTGACCCACCGTGGCACCTGCGCCTCACGCTATAACGTCCCACCCCGGGACATAGTTCTTCGCCCACGCAGGGCGGCACTGCGCCAAACGTGATACCAAACTTTCTGACGAGTCATTAACTGGGACGTGCCACGGCCACGCGTGTGATATCCAGTCAGATTCCACCGTGCCCGTACCCAGCGTAACGTGGCCCTCGCCACCACGCGGAGCAGCCGCCTTTGTATCACATCTGTGCGGGACTAACCACAGTGATTATAGTGTAATGTGTTATCTTAAGTAATTTGCGGGACCTATCGCCCACGCACTTCACGTTGCGTCCAAGTACCCTCGCATAAGCCAGAACAGGTTCATCGTGCGCGGAGCTTAGGTCGACGATGAAGCGGCCAGTTACGTGAACGTGTGACGTGTAGATTGTGCGACGTAATAAATAACTAAAAGTACGTGTGTGTTTCATTAATAAGGCGTCCTGGGAGGCCATAACAGCCCGGGGAGTCCTTTGTCGACGCGTCCCTGCCTGCAGCCACGAGGCCAGGAACCCCGCCCTTGAGACCCAAAATTAATCAAACAGTTTAAATTCACGTAAATTCAGATCAGGCAACGGGGACGGCGTCAATATAACATAAAATAGACACTAACAAAGGTTATTCCAGCTTTATTCTAGTAAATCAATTAAAAATAGTGTACGAATCTAGCATAGCCATATGGTGAACACTCTGAATGAACAGTTCAGAATTATTAAGAAAGATATCTTTAAATTTATTTTAAAACATAATTTGTTTTGAAAATTTTATGTCTAGACCAATTCAATTCGGTATAGCACGAGGGGCTGACTCCCAGACCTCTGGTCTTTTCCGTGTGTGAATATGTAGTGTATATTTAATAATAAAAAAATTTACATATCCAGTCAAACTGGATATTAAAATGTTAACTGGGGACTTAAGCAATTTTTAAGAATCAAAATATACATCTCGGGAAGTGACAATTGTTTTACAATGTGATGGTTTCAGTAAATTGTGTTAACCGTCAATCCAATATGGCATAACTTTGCAGCTGCTGGACTGGGACGGACCATTAACACACATAATAGTTTATCAGATCATTTCTGAAGCACTCAAATCCCTTAAACATATTACATGTTTGTTACCGCAATTATTTTATACACTTTTGTTCTACTGCATTATTGCTGAACTTTTAATCCAGCAAAGCCTTACTGGTGTGTGAGTCAGTTTCTCACACAGGACTGCACCAAAGAATCTCCCCGGTGGTGTTCCGAATCCCAGCTTGCACGGGTTTTGGCGCTTCCAAAATTTGAAACAATGCAATTGTAATTTATAAGCACCGTACTGCCGAAGCGGCAGCCAATTACATGTTGCCATTCAGAGTCGCCGCGCTGCCGAAGCGGCAGCCTTTTACATGTTGCCATTCAGAGTCGCAGCGCTGCCGAAGCGGTGGCCAATAACACTGTTATGTACTGTCAGCTCAGTTGGTAAGGCTGAGAGTGTTGTGTTGTCTATGGTTCGTCAGTCAGCAGCTGGCGCATCATGGCGGACAGCTCGTCTGTATAACCAATGTATCGCGTAATGCAGACACAGTGCGTGTAACAGGTACCTGAATAAAAAACACGTTGCCATTCAGAGTCACCGCCAGAGACACAAAAGGTTTATAATTACATAAACCCCATTTATGTAATTATATAAATGGGTCTCACTGATGTAAAATACACCTAAAATAAGGTCCAAACCAAAAGAATGTTTAGAATGAATGTTTACATCTCATGTAAACAACGATATAGTTCACTTGCTGGCCACTAGGCAACTGTAAATAAACATAACAAAACCTATTGACAGTACTCTGAAGCAGTGTACCTATCAGTACAATTGAAGCATAATAATTTTAAACCATGTCAAAGATAATCGAACATTCAACTGACGCCACCGTCAGTGCTCCCTCTGAGAGCACAGGCCGTTATGTGTCCTCAACACCTGATCAGTGCCGTGCCACGAACACGCCTGTGCGTGCAACATAGTGCAGTGCCCCGAATGGCGTGACGTCAGTCACGGCCTCCTACGTGTGCAAAGCGCCCGGCCGGGTGTGGCACTGCGCAACTAAGTAATCTGTTCATGCATTCGATAAAACAAGCAAAAACTAAAACTTGTAAAATAGCCAATAATTAATGTTAATTAAATAATCATTTTGTAAACCAATATCGTTCACAAAACTGGTCGAAATCATCTTCCCGCGCTCCGCAGTTTCCCGCGGAATTCCCCCCCCCCCCCCCCCTGGCCACAGTGGCCAGGGAGGTTAGTCAGTAGCCATCCAGCACTCGCCAGGGCCGGCAGCCCCGCGCACGGGGAGCATTCATCTTTCGCGCCAATCTCACCATTAACAGCAATAGGTAATTATAGTCAAACCGTTTCAACAGCTCCCCGGTCGGCCCAAACCGGCCGTACGATATTTCGTGCGGTCTTTCGATATAATGTGTGACTCGTCACCGGGTCTTTCTTGTGCTATGTAAATTATTTAGGTGACCCGCCGTGGCACCTGCGCCTCACGCTATTGAAACTCCCCACGGGGAATTAGCTCATCGCCCACGCGGGGCGGCACTGTGCCAAACGCGAGACTAAGTTTACGGACGATTCATCAACTGGGACGTGCAACGGTCACGGACGCGATATCCCTCCGGATTTCGCCGTGCCCTTACCCAGCATAACGTGGCCCTCGCCACCACGCGGAGTAGCCGCCATTGTGTGACCACCTGAGTGGGACACCTGAACTTGGCCCGGACCCGGGACTATCCCCTAGTGACTATAGTGTATTGTTTCTGTGTTAAGTAACTTTGTATAATCAGTCGTTAGCGTACTTCATGTTACGTCCCGCACAAACGTTCACGTGTGCAGAAACGGGCTTGCCGCTCACCCGAGCATTCGTCTCGCAACTCGCCGGGTAACTACCCCTCTTAGAGTACTAACCGCCGGGCTACCGGGCGATCGTAACGAGTACCGCCAATTGAGGGTGGTGTAGGTTGAGTGGAGGTCGACGATGATGCGGCCAGTCGCGTGAGAGTGCCATCTGTGACGTAACGAAGTGTAACGTGTGCGACGTAATAAATCAGTTAAAAGTACGTGTGTGTTTTCTCCAATACGGCGTCCTGGGAGGCCATAACAGCCCGGGGAGCCCTTTGCCGACGCGTCCCTGCCTGCAGCCACGAGGCCAGAAACCCCGCCCTTGAGAACAAAATTCAGCAAAACCTAGTAATTTAACGTAATTTCTAAACAGGCAGCGGGGACGGCGTCACAACAATTTAACTATCTTGTTTTACCATGCTCGTTAATAGCCATAGTTAATACTGTAAAGTTATTCAGGGAACTAATAAAAATAATTTTAGCTAATTAGGTACTGGGACAACAAAAATGCATAAATGCTGGATAAGAATCCAGTATTACTGGGAACACAGTTTTTTAGTGATACATTTGTTTTAATGTAAGTGTACAAATTTACAAATATCTGTAAGTTAACATGATAGTTATGTTCGATTTAAAAAATAATTCAGTTTAATGGGTTTGAAAAAAAAAGTGGCCGAATAGGGGAGTTTCTTGGCAAATTTTCCGATGTGGTGACGAAGCATGGAGAATGTAATACTACACCTAATGGATTTCATGTTGTTTCTGACATCCTGTGAAGTCTCGTCCATACCACTTAGTCTCTTCCCAAATCAAGAATATGTGATCGATCATTGATCGTATTTTAAAGAATGGGGCTAATTTACCTTCAAACTCAGAATATCGCACACCTACTTTTCTCGTTGCCAAGAGAATTTACGCAAGCCATTATTGCATCCAAATTAATAAATTAATATTGTATTTGACCCATTTATTATGCCGAAAGTTGAGAGTGCTCTTCAGCACCTTAGGAAGGCTTGATATTTTTCCACTTTAGATCTGAATTCCAGCTTTCAACAATTACATGCAAATGTTGGTCTCTAATTGTAGAACCTGGTACTGGTATTTTTTTCCCCTTGTTCAGATTGTGCAAGGGTAATATCTGCCTTCTGATTGTGTTGGACATTTTTACGAAGTTTTTCTTCCTTCTCCCTCTTAGAAACATGAAGGCTCCTACGATCGTGAACTCTCTCACACGTTCGGTATGAAAATTATTTGGGTCACCCTGTTTCATCATGTCTAATAATGCCAGATATTTCCAGTCCTCTGCATACAAGAATATGTGTTTCGACTGGGCATCATGGATTAATAAAAACCTACAGGCCTGACTTACCATCTTTTATTACCGTGACCATGCTAGGTGGGTTGAAGACTTTATCTCATTAATATGGGATTTTATTCATTGGAGCAGGTTTTCCTCGAAGTGTTCTTTTTTTTTTGGCTAGTCAACTCACTCACCCTCTGCTAAATGAGTGTGGGATTCCTCTTCCTCTCCTTCCTGGGGATGAGGTCTCCCGCGATGAGCTCTACGTGGTCATGTAGAGAATTTAAGGAAGGCGCAGGAGATTGTGGCAAAGCGAATGATAGCAGCCGTGGGAGGCACAGCTTTCATTTTGGAGACTCAGTGCTTTGTAAGAACATGTTATTTCCATCAGACATAGATAGAATCAGCAGCAAGTTTATAGAGAAATATAGTGGTACCTTCGTAATTAGTAGGATGTTGGGAGCGAACACTACCTTGCTGGTTCACTGTGAGGATGGAAAGGTTTTATCGAAAATGCCACATCACAATTGAAAGAGTTCTTGGAGTGATGTGAAGTTTTCAAGTTGCTGTATTGTAGTAGTAGTAGTAGTAGTAATAGTAGTAGTTCAGCTGGTTTTCGCCCTCTGGTAACCCAGTTCAAGACGGCTTGCATTCGTTGCCCAGTGTCCATCAGATGATGAACGGTAACTGCAACAGCTCTAACCTCTGCCACCAAGTCCGGCAACATCCGCTCTGTCTTTTCACATCAATTTCTGCGTAGTATTTTCAGGCACCACCGCCCAGTGGTTCAGAAACGTCCACTCTGGCTTGCAGTTAAGACAGTTCGCCCAATCGTCTGCGATGATTTCTCAAACTGCAACTGGAGTCTCTCTGACCACTCGTTAAAAAAATACAGAATGGCCTCTCTCACTATCTGCTCAGAGTGCCTTCGTAGTTCGTCAATTCCAATCCGTCCGACATACTTCTGGTAATGTCCACCACACATTGACCCCCATCTTCCCAACCTTGCCTCTCAATAACTACCAGCAGTAATACAACATTAACAATTCATCTTCTCCCCTGCATAACCAATCACTTGTACATCTCACTTGCATACTACACGACGAAAGTGTTCAAGTTCGGGAGTGCAGTACTTTATTGCTACATTTTCCAGTGTCCATCCGGACATGGCTGCTTCCTCCAGCAGCGTGACATCTTAGGCGGGTGGTGGCGGGCTCGGCGGCATCGGCAGGTTAATTCAGTGACGATCCCAAGTAGTCGTGGAGTGAAGTAAAGGTTTAGACTGTGTTCTATGTGACTGACAGTCCCCCTTATATACCCGAAAAGATCCGCCCAGGGATTCGGTTCGTACTTACAGATCACCATTCAGTGATCCGGTTCTCTTTTGGGAGTTTCGCCGATGGTCTCGACAACGATTATTGGTGAACCATGTTACGAGTCAATTGATTCGGATCCCGGGATTGGGTTCCGGCATATTCTTGGCGTAGACGGGAGTCATGTGGTTAGGATGACACATTTTACTTACAAATAAACAACAAATGTTACTGTGTGTCATGACACCAGTAACAACTATTTGTGTTTTCTCTAGTATGTGAAAAAAATTCATGCACGGCATAAAATGCTTGATGTAAAGATACACTATTAAAAAGGTTTGTTTCTTGTTTTGCAATCAATTGGTTTAAATGGTCCTTTTTTTGTGTGATACTCACTGGTAACACTACTTCTAGCACCTTGTCAGAGTAACGATTTCCTCATCGCACAATACATAGAAATGCACAGAACTTTACAAATTAGCATGGTGATAAAACATGCTGCGAAATTGTTGGATGTCTACGCTTGAGTCAAAGAGTGAATCTCAATTAAGGGGCTCACCTATTCAGGGGCGTATTTGCGTTGGTGAGGCGAGATGGTAGGTGCGACACTCACAGGTGCTTATATCGCAATATTGCTTCTAAGTGCAAGGCTCTGAAATAACACCTCTTCTTGTCGTGGATGTGGCAACTAGGGGAGAGTGGGGGAAATCCGCCACCTGGGGTAAATTCGCCACCCATAGAAACAGACGAGGTGCGCGTGCTGGAGTGAAGTGGATTGGTGCGAGATCTAGCAGAAGGAGTTTGAAACATGTTGTGTTAGCGTCTGGTGCGGTTCTGGCTGCGTGGTTTTTTCATTGACAATAAATAGTTTTTTCTGTGTTTTCATATAATTTATGGACTCGATTTGTAGCAAGGTAAGTGTAGTTAAATATTAACTAACACATGTAGTTATATTATAATGTTAAATACTTATTATTAGTGAGCAATTTAACATATTTGTTTGTGTTCATAGTTATTTAGGTTATGTGCAAAAATGGTGCAAAACGACTGATACAAAATGGGGCAATACCGCCACCCCTGCATGGGGCAATGGCGCCATGGTGGCGATATTACCCCTATACAATTTTGCAAGTTGCATATCCTTTATTATTATTTTTCAGATGCCACGGACTAGGAAAAGGAGAACTGAAAAAGCAAAATGGTCAGAGGAAAGTTTGAAGGAAGCTATTGATGCTGTGAAGAAGGGTAAGTCAGTGAAAAGTACTGCAAACCAGTATAACATTCCCAGGTCAACAATAAGAGATCGATTGAAAACAAACTTAACAGAAAAACCAAACCTTGGGAAGAAAGCCACTATTTACAGCAGAACAAGAAAAAGAAATAGCTGATCATGTTTTATTGCTATCAAGGTTGTTTTTCGGTATTTATATTACTGAACTTCGACGTTTGGCGTTTGATATAGCAGAGGCAAATGGCATGCAACACACCTTCAATAAGAAAACTAAATTAGCTGGCCCAGAATGGGTTTATGGTTTCTTGAACCGAAACCCGTCAATCAGTCTGCGAAAACCGGAACCTACCAGCCTAAATAGAATTTTCTGGATTCAACAAGGTTGGAGTAGATATTTTCTTCAAAAATATGGAAACAGTACAAGAAAAATTTCATTTCCCAGCATCCAGAATATATAATGTGGATGAGACCGGTATATCCACGGTACATAAACCAGGAAAGATTCTGGGACCTAAAGGCCAGAAACAAGTGGGAGCAGCAACAAGTTGGGAGAGAGGAAAAAATGTGACAGTAGTTTGCACTGTGAGTGCTACCGGAAATTACATTCCACCCATGTTAATTTTTCCACGCCAGCAAGGGCGCCCATACCCGGGGGCAGGGGGGGGCCGTGGCCCCCCCCTAGCTTTCAGGGAAGGAAAAAATATATAGTGTAGTCAGGTGTTTTACTTTAAAGAAAATTATTTAAATTCGGTATTATGTAGAAGTGGTTCAACACGAATCTATTATTTTATATCGTTTTTTACATGTCTACTTCATTTTTTGTTAGTTCAAGCATTAGTTTCTGCTGCTGCGATATAAGGTGTTGTGTACAGGGAGAAAACGCTGTTCAAGCGCAACGCCCGTGGCGAGTCATTCCCCTTCGTAATCCTGCCCAAGCTCACTCGATAACACAACACAACAGATTTAGACCAGTCAGAGTTAGACGACGCGACAATTGACATGTGCTTGCAGACGGCGAAATGTTTTGCTACTTTTTCGTCATAATAATGTGTATGTTCACAAATAACATCTCAAAACAGAGATTTTTCAATAGTCTTTAGATCTACAGTTTTATGCATCTGGTCTAGATTTAGTTTAGTGTATTCAGTCAGTATAAATAACTTAATTGTAAATAAATAAGTGAAAAGTGTAAAGATAAAAACCATTGTTATTATGTAGTGCTTCTTAGTTTTCCTCATTCATCACATCCGCTCAGAATATTCACAATAATTTTTAAGGTAAGCTTACACCATTAAAGTTACTCAAATAAGAATTATTGTTCAGAAAAGTTTACAACGTAAAATTTATGTTGGAATTTTGAACTTAGAGGAAAACTTTATTTTTTCCTTCAAAAGTGTTTAAAAGGATAAGGATTCCGCTACCTTCAGTAGACTCGGAAGCAATTCACACTGGAATCCCGATTTTACGTACGCTCACGGTCGCTTGGATTGCATTCGTAAAAACGTTATCTTCATAAAATTTTAAACACCCCACCCCCTGAAGATACATGTTATAATTTATTGAACGGAATATATATAATATTAAATAGTAAAAACAATGACTGCCGTCCGCCCTCTGCCCTCCCCTGCGTTCCCCTTATTTATTATTTTTTTAACATTCCATAACTTGCCTCATTGCACGAGTGATATAAAGTGACCTCACAGCCACTAACCACAGCTGCACCACGCACTGCATCATGTTAACTTTTGTGTGGTGACAGATACATCAATACTGACCTGCTAGAAAAATTTCAAAAGCAGAGAGAAAGCAATGACGAATTCAAAACCATTTTCGAGGCAGTAAAAGAAGACTGTAATGAGCTTGACATAGATATAAATATCCCAATATTGGCTGGAAGACAGACCCACAGATGTAACGTGAATGTCCAGTGCTCATCACCTGAAGACTATTTCAAAGTTGCAATTTACAATCCGTACATGGATTCTATAATTATGTCTCTTACTACAAGATTTGAAAGAGATAAAGGCATACCTCTCAAAGGTGGAATTCTTCAACTACATTTGATGAAAAAGGAGACGAAAGATTTCATGAGAAACATAAAAAGTTTGCAAAAGTTTTATCAAATCGACAACTTGGAAGCAGAAGCCAGAGTATGGTATGACGTCTGGACGAATACGGAATGTTTGGAAAAAACAAAGCTCCATGATATACTTTCAGAAACAATGTTTTACCCATCAGTACCTAAGGAGACTGCTTATATTCTACCAAACCATACCCCCACAACTTGCACAATAGAGCGTTCTTTCAGCACACTGCGTAAAGTGAAGACGTGGCTGAGAAGTACTACTGGCGAGGACCGTCTGTCCAGCTTGTGCCTTCTAAGTGTCCACAGGAAAAGAGTGAAAAACCCTGGTTTCGAGGACAAAGTGCTTGACTTGTTCGGCAAAAAGAAAATAAATTTACAGTTTGCTTTTTCAGATAAATATTATAGTCAAATCCGTAATCAAACTTATGCATATTAATTTATCTTAAAATTTGCTTTTTATGTCAATACTAGTGAAAAATTGTGTGATGTGTGCATTTTTAATTTGTTTTCTGTATTAAATTATGAAGGTAGAGAAGCATAAGATACTGAAATTTAAATTCTTATACTTTATTCATACTTAACAATTCTGTTAACTTAAATTAGGTTAATCCTCTATGATTGTGTTTAGACACTGATATGAAATTCCTCTTTTTTATCTTTGCTTGTTTCATAAAATGTTCATATTTTATAAATAACCCATTGACATTCATGTGTTGAACAATAAATTTAATTATTATAAGAAGATGAACTTGTAAGAAAGTTAATGATTGGCTAGCATATCCAGCGAATAGCGATAGCTAGGACATTCAGCTTATGTTTTGTGTTTTGACATCTGAAAGTCGTTTAAATAGCAAAGGAAAAGTACATTCTTTAGAAAAAAGGAGTATTCGTTCTACCACGGTTTTGAAGAGACATCGTTATTACCTACTTTTGATTATCCACGACATAACAATTTTGCACGATTTTATTATAGTTTCGACTGACATTCAAGTTTTTACTAATAAAGCTATGTGGCAGAAGTAGTATTAATGAATTAAATTATTGTGACATCAAATTTTTATCATCGTAGGCGATAAACTGCAACCACGATAGGGTTACTTCACGATCTATTGCTTGCTTTGAAACGAACTATCAAATTTTCACGACGGAAACGAATGAAACCAGTCAACTAAGTTTACAGCCTGCAAGACTGATTCCTGACGCTGTTCAACGTGCTGTAATGCCAGCGATCAACATTTTTGGCTAAAGAGAATCGAGCTGAGGAGAATAATTTCTGCAAGTTCATATCAAAACCGCTCCAGCCGGAAGGAAGGAAGGCCAACGATTGACCGACAGTGGCGATATAGAAGCAGTTGAGGGCGCTGTGTTTCACACAGAACTTCGAAATCGACCATTGGTGCGTACCGAACAAGACCTTTCCCACTGCGAGGAAGGAAGCAGCGGCAGTGAGCAGCCATATTTCCCGGACCACGCACAGCTCTGTTTCAGAGCCAGGGGTCATCTGTGTCGTCATACTTTCGCATGTACTGACGGAGGTTGGTTGCCGTCGTATTGAATAGCATTTGAACAATTTTCGGGAGTCCCTTGAACTATCGATTATCAAGTACCTAAATCAATTTATTTTCATATAATCTGAGATCACACTAATTTTCCAGAAGTTCATCTTCAATTTAATTTTATTGTGAATAATTTTTGGTATGAACTAAATTTTAATTTGTTCTAACTATAATGTTGATTTTGTGTCTGATCAGATGGAATTAGAAGTTGCTGTTTGATTAATAACTTAACTTTGCAATTTACTTTTGAGAATTTACCTTGTCCCTTAAGTGTAGTTCATATCCAGTGGTCCAATTTGCTGACACCATTGAGCAAAAATAGCCGTAAGCACTGTTTAAAGGCACTCATTGATAACATGATCTGAGCTGATAATATTAAATTGAGTTTGAAGTTACATGATTTGAAACAATTCCTTTTTTAGTAACTTATATCTTATTTGAATATTGTAAACAGATTTCACATTTGTAATTTGAAGCTTTACTATCACTAAATAAACTTATAGTCCTCGACTACTGAATCCATCTGTGCTAATTCTAAATGATAAGCAATTATGATTTATATCAAAACATACTAATATTCATTTAACTGTGAACGAGGGAATATTTTGTGTGATACAATATCGCCGTGGTAAAGGTAAACAACAGTTGAAAAAAAATTGACTATAATTATAAGCATAGTTCAGGCGTTACATTTAAAAACAACTATTTTCCTACTGTGATAACATATTTAAATCGTTTCTCTCCCAAAGTTAAATCTTTTGACCAACACGTTTAATCTTTATAATTATTTTAATTTAATTTGTACGCGACATTTATTTAGGGGTAAAGAGAGCAATGAGTTGAAGGACTGTATTCTTGATATTCGTGTTCCCGAGACGCTGCAAAAATATAAGGACTGTATTCCTGCATTTGTGTTGCTAAAAATTCACTTGTTACAATAAAATAGTTATTATTTAATTAATAAAGTAGCCAATAAAGCTTTTTTTATGGCGAATGAGTACTGTGGTCTATTATTTTAGTAACAGGACAAAAAATTTTAACAGGGTCAGAACTGGAACTATTTTATGGCTAGTAACAGGCCGCAGTTAGTCTTCCAAAATATTAAAAATACTTCATACCCCTAAGTCTGGCCCCCCCCTACAAATTATCATATGGGCGCCCTTGCACGCCAGCGAATGTCACCACACTTACAGAAAGGAGGATCACGTGATGCAATTTATGCATGTTCCAAGAATGGGTGGATCAATGAAGATCTATTTATGGATTGGCTACAGCACTTCCAAAAGCACACTGGACCAACTATCGAAGATCCTGTCTTACTTATTCTTGATAACCACTCCAGCCACAAATCGTACAGGGTGTATTCATTTTGCAGAAAGAATTATATACATATTATGTCACTTCCACCCCATTCATCTCATCGACTACAACCATTGAACATATGTTTTTATGGCCCTCTTAAGAACACTTTTAACAAGGAATGTGAACTCTACATGAAAACTCACAGCAGTGAGAACCTAATAATCACACCATACGAACAGGCAGAAATTTTTAACCGAACCTACATTCGTGTTGCTATGCTGGAGAAAGGGGTCACTGGATTTTTGACAGCAGGAATTTATCCATTGAATCCAAACTAATTTGGAGAAGATGATTTCATTGCTACACGTGAAGTTAATTCAACAGTTTGCATTAAAGATGATGAAGAGCAGCAAATTTAATCTAGTCCTATTCTTACGGCTACATCACATCAACCTCCAGTACCAGAATCAACATGCCAAGGTAACACAGATATGGAGCCGGAGCCTCTACCTTCCACATCTGGAAAAAAAATTAAGTAAGTTAACCTCCTTTATTGCACCACACTGTGGGCCTAGTTGAAAAAATCTCTCCAATTCCTAAACCATGTTCATCAAAATCGGTTGGCCTCAAGAAAGCAGCACTCTGAGATCATCACTTCGAGTCCAATGAAGGCCTACTTTGACGAAATCACTAAGAAGAAATTGATAAAAAGAAGATATAATGTCACAGATGAGAGGAAAAAAAGGAAGTCATCCAGCAAACACTCAGGAAAGAAGGTCATGAAGACATGCAGAAGAATCGTCATCGTCTTCAAACGAGGAAGACATAGATGAAAAAAAATTGTGTGACGACCATGAGAATGATGATATAGACCCAGTGCAGTTTGGTGATGATTTCAACGTGTGCGTTATATGCAATGAATTCGGAAAAAATAACGAATTATTGTTCCGCTGTACGCTTTGTTCCCGATGGGCCCATTCAGAATGCAGTGGCTATGAATCAGCTAAAGACTATATATGTGATTTTTGTTAATTTCTCTGTTGTATTCTAATGGGTGGCTATGAATCGGCTAAAGCATGAGTAAATTTACTTTTGTTCTTTGTCGTAGTGTATCCTTGTAAGTGTAAATGAAAGTTATAGCTTAAACACTTCAATGTTGTAATAAATAATGTCTTCTTTACAAACAATATAAATATCTAAAATGAGTGGCGGAATTACCCCGAGTAGCGGGGTAATACCGCCATTTGCAGAATCGTAATTACATACAAATTACACATAGAAGACTTATTTCTAAGATATTGAACTATTAGCATTGTGTACTAAGATCCCCAACAGTCAGGTATAACTGTTTATTTCCAGCATAGGCGTACCCAGGAATTTTTTTCGGGGGGTGTTCTTCCAGATTTTTAAGAAAAACTGCATAAACACAAAAAATTAATTATTTCTTGAGTAAATAAATAGAATAGTTTCAAATTTCATTTTTTAACCTGGGCTATTGTTGATATGTAATTTGTACGTAATTTTTCTTTCAATTAAGTAAGGTCACATTACAATATTAAAATACCTACAAAACCCCCCAAAAAGATATATATATATATATATATAAATAATTAGTTAACTTAACGAATTTACGTACGCACTTTACAAACTTATCTATACTAATATTATAAAACTGAAGAGTTTGTTTGTTTGTTTGAAAGCGCTAATCTCAGGAACCACTAGTCCGATTAGAAAAATTCTTTCAGTGTTAGATAGTACATTTATCGAGGAAGGCTATAGGCTATATTATATTATCAATAACATTAGGGATCCTTACTAAAAGTCCAATTTAGAATTAAATGCGTTGGAGGGGGTTAGATACAACATGCAGTACACGTACGAAGTGTGTTAATGCCGCAGGCGCTATTGCCTATTAACATAGTTGCCACGCACTAGATGCCTTATCATTCTTAATTTTCCCATACAAGTAAAAAAACACCCGTGTGATATTAACAACGAAGCAATCAGTGTCCTCATAAGAGTTCAATTAGTATTTAAATACTTTTTATCACTTTAAATCGCAAACCTAAACTATTGTTTTTTTTCCTCTCTCTGTGTTTAGTTTGTTTTTTTTATTGCCCTTTTTTTCAAGTATATATATTTTACAGACTTGAAACTTCACAGTAATGTTCCTTATGTTACGCAGGATGACATTTTCCGAAAATTAGATCCCATGGGTGGTTAAAACCAGGCAACAGTGGGTACTTTGTCTGCATGAGAACAGGATTTTGCATTGTTCATGCCTTCTGCGTCTCCATGGCAACGGGCATCGCGCGGCAGTGGCGTACCCACAAGGAGGGGCATGTATAATGAGCGGCGCAAGAGTGATCTGCCTGTAGACTGCCGTAGCGAAGTACGGGTACATCAGTTGTACGTTGCGTGCACGAGTCGGGAAACCATCGGTGCTATTAATTTTCTCTCCGGTACATTATACAGCATTGTAATAAATGTTCACTGAATTTTTTTTTTATTTACCATTACTGTAAATGGGAGATGTGGCTTAATTTTTTTCCATTAGTATAGCCGTGCGAAGCCGGGTCGAGCAGCTAGTTCCTAATAAGTTGACAGCATGACAATAGAATAATTTCTGTATAATTTGATTGTAAGGGTGTTAGCAACTAAGGCCGGAATTACAATAGCTCGTCCATTCGTCATCCGTATGTCAATTACGTGACCTGCACCCAATAAGATGGACTGAAAAATGTCATCCACTCGTCCGTCAAAAGCTTGGTAACTTTATACTTTTTACGGGTGAACGGATGAAACTATAACCTCCTTATGTCTTCTAGGTGTTTGCATATAAAATATTATATTAAAATATATTAAAGTTTGTTTAATTGTTTAGCTGATTACAAAATCATTTCTTAGCTTACGTTTAGACACATTTCGAAAGCTCTTTTTTGAAACAAAAATGGTCTAAGTCACGGAAGTATTATAATTACTTATGGTAACTCTGGAAATGTGAAAATACATACCGAAAAAAAAAACTCTTGAGTTTAATGAGTTTCAAGTACTTACTTTACATAATTGTTTAAGTAATATAATTACATATGATAATTTTTTTCCCCCAAATTGTTAAGTTTTCTCAACAGTTGTCAGCATTGACATGGAGAAATATTATGACGGACGAGCGGAGTGTTGTAAATCGCCAGCCGACCTCCGTAGCGTAGTCGGATGCACACCGGCTTATGGTGGGAGAGGTTCTGGGTTCGAGTCCCGGGTAAGGCATGGGAGTATAATTGAGACTTATTCAAAATATACAGTGCGACAGCGGGATTTTGCATTGTTTATGCCTTCTGCGTCTCCATGGCAACGAGCATTGCTTTGATTTTTTTTCCATTCGAGGTGCGGCAGTGGCGTACCCACAAGGAGGGGCATGTATATTGAGCGGCGCAAGAGTGTAGGTACTGCCTTCAGACTGCCGTAGCGAAGTACGGGTACATCAGTTGTACGTTGCGTGCTCGAGAATCGGGAAACCATCGGTGCTACTTGTTTTCTCTCCGGTACATTACAAAGCATTGTAATAAATTTTTGTCAAAATTAATTGCATTTTATTTCATTTATTATTACTGTAAATGGGATATTTAGTCTCATTTTTCCCCATTAGTATAGCCGTGCGAAGTTGGGTCGGGCAGCTAGTATATTTTATATATATTAATTTATATTGTTCTATTACAATGTTCGCTAAAAACACCTAAACATTGAGTTGAGGCCATTAAGCTACTGACTCAAAAACAACTTCACACCACTTGGCACTAAACGAGGTCCCTTTCATCTGAGGTGAGAAATTTACATTTCAGCTTTCAATGTTTGTAACAGTTGTTTAAAATTACGCACCTTGCGATAATCAAACTTTTTTCTTCGTGTTATACGTACAGATGTACAGTATTTAAATGAAAGAACCTGACTTGAAAAAACGACCAAAAAACGTCCCATCCCCCCCCCCCCCAAGTTTTAATAGTTTTATAGAGTTTTGTATGAAATTAGGTCGCAATCACTACTGTTACTAAATGCCCAATTCTACTAAGCAAATGTGAAACATAATCAAAGTAGAGTTGAACTGATTATTCCATAGACCAATCACAGCGATTTGAGAATTTAGACTGACCTATTATGAACCAAACACTGCAATTCAAATTTGTTTATGTTTACTTACCAATTGGTCTGCTTGGTGACGTTATTTCTCTCGTTGCTCTGTGTTTAGAAATTGAGATCGAATGACATGAGTGTTCATAAATTTCTTGCCTTATTTCGGGGGAGGGGGGGGGGGGAGTTGAACCCCCAAAACACCCCCCCCTGGGTACGCCTATGATTTCCAGCCTATCGTCATTCGGTTGATGGCTATCTTATGTTTTCCTTAAGGTGGTGGCATTCCCCCATCCAGGGGCGTAGGAACCGGGGGGGACAGGGGGGACGTGTCCCCCTGAACTTTTTGAGTGGAGGGGACTGTCCCCCCCCCCCAACTTTCTAGACCGTTATATTTTTATTTTATAATATTATTCCGCATTACTGTTATGCTATTTGAATAAATCAATAATCTAAGCAATTTTCAGCGAATCGGGTACCATGTATTTAAGGTTCATGTGCAAGAAATATGTCCAGCATCGAAATTATAGAATTCAAAAACAAATAGTAAAGTGACTTTACTTTAAACTGTCGAAATGTACCGATGCTATTTGAAATAGAGTATACCTGCAGGACTACGCCCCTTCCACTTTGCAACCAGACCTAATGTCTGCTGTCATTAGGCAGCTTAGCTCCCTCCCTCCTCTTGTATCATACACCTATACATATCGTCTGTGAGTGTACTTGCACATTCCTTGAATAACCTTAAGTATTTCGCTATTTTGTTGTGTTGGGTGTTAGAAGTAGTGGTGTAGAAACATGTGTTAGGCAGTAGACCAGAGAGTTGTAGATGTAGAGTCAAACTACTTACGTGTGCATTAGCATTTCATTTTATCGACAATGAAAAGACAAAAAAAACTGTTTTAGCATATTTTTCAATAGCCAAAAGACAGTGTGAAGATGCACATGCTGAAACTTCATCAAACGGAAGTGAACCAGTAATAAGTGGAACTGAGGTGAGTAACAATCTATCATGAGAAAAATTCTGGCGGTACAACACATTATAAATTTGATTATTAATTATTCTCTTTGTAATAAAGTGGCAAGAACAAGTGCGTGTTTGGGGGGGGGGGGGGGTAGGAGGCGGTTTTGAATTACCATTAAACCATTACATTTAACACTTAACTGTAATTTTATAATTTGTAGTCTTAAGTTTCTGTCCCTTGCTGGTAGTAACTCATCCTTAAACATAAAAGAGATAAGAAAGTTAAAAGGTTAACTTAAGGATTTGTAAACATTGAAATAAAAATGTTTCTTTTTAGAAAGTCCACACAAATTTAATAACCTATTTAACGGCTTTGCATACATAAAAAATTCTACTAAACATAGAACAAGTATTCATGTAAATATAAAGTCCTTTTCTTAGAAATGTAGTTATTTTAAGTTACCTGGTTCGTTTCTCAGTGGGGTCATCCGAATTTCGGATGTGGAAATTATGCCGGGATGATGCTACGGAAAGCTGGTATTCTCAGGGATTTCCTGTTTTCCCTTTTCCCTGCCTTTTATTTTCGGCGCGGCACACCGTTCACCTCATTTCAAACACCCTCTCACTTTTTTTCCCGCCCAGATACACTCCTTCAAAAGGTATCTCTCCACTTAAGTACTTAATATAAATAGTTGTCATAAGAAAAATAGTGTCGCTCATTAACAGGATGGATAGTATAACATTGAATTGTGACAGCAATGCCACAGGTGCCTGTGTTCAAAAATGAGTAAGGAAACTAACATAGAAACCGCAAGCGTAACAATTACACACAAAAGTACAAAACAAAAAATTTGTGTGCCGCGCGGTGGCCGAGCGATTAGAGCTTTCGCCTCTCACCAAGTCCAAGTTACCCCTGTGACCTTAGTAACTGCAGGTGATTTTACTCTGATTAAATCTTTACATTTTTATTAAGTGAGTGAATACTTTAATACAAAAAAAATGTGCAGTGTTATTTAAGGTATCGAATAGTGACGTGTGCTGGAGATTTTAAATGTGTAGGGCTAATCAGTCAAAGTAGTCGTGACATAATATGTAGCCTATTATGTGGACAAGAAGACAAAGTTTATGACTTATAAACGATTTTTTTAATGTTTCCAAGTGTACATGTTTTTTTTTCAAATTTATATTGAAAATATCGTAAATGAATTATTTGTAGAAAATAATTTATACAAATATAATTATGATTGTAAAATAATACTATTTATTTCCATTCGAGTAAAAAAAAAAGAGAGCTTGTGCCCTCCCTGCCTTCTGCCCAACTTTATTTGTAAATTCTTCACTCATCAAATTTTATCTTAAGGAAACAATAATTTTGACATCGATGTATCCAATGGTTAGATACAAAAAATGCTTAAAAAGCGCTATTTTGCACTTTTAAAATAAAATTTTCCGGGGGAGGACCCCCGGATCCCCCACCAATGCCCCCATCTTCCCCTAATGTAAATAAGTTCCTTGAGTGCTTTCAAGAATCTGCACTGCATGTTTCATACGTAACAATTATTCTGAAAACACACATTTTAGCCATTTATAATTTTCTAAAAATACAGTCTAAAAAATGAAATACAGAAACAGAACTTTTCATCTTCCCTAAGCATATTCTTAAATGCTTTTCATAAACAGAGGCCACTCTGATATCTTGAACAGTTTTCAAATAGAGTGGGGGCCTTAAGGAAGTACCGAATCATAGGCAACCCTATCAATACGTTTCTAAAATTAGTTTCCAATTAAGCTATAAGATTTTTTTCCCAGATTCCATAGGACATTCGCGAATTTCCCCCTCTCTCCAAGTCACTAACAATCAGAAGTCTTCGGCACACATTTTTCAATTGATCTCCACTGTAAAATCATCTCGCCGGTCCTGCTTGGATGGGTCAGCCCCACACCAGCCATATTAAGCATAGTTATATGTCATTAAGAGCAGTGTGACCCACTGGTTACAGTAAGTACTCACGAGCAGCGAAAGACGAAAAACGGGCATAGAACATAAAATATATCTAAACACAAAATATGTTGTTAAAATACAACTTTTTGGACATACACCTTTGCAGTTTTGCACTTTTTGTCATGGAAAAACTGAAAATAAAACTCAGAATAATAAAGAAAAATGAAAACATAAGCCCACAGAGAACCAGCCTAAATCATCTGCTGTCGAACCATCAGTCAGATGACAGGAACAGATGCCAGTTTCCTAAATGTCGCAACTGTTTTGTCGTAGGAAAACCTACTATGTTTTTCGATGCTGTCGTCGTTGCGTGGTCCATAATTCTGGTTTATTTTCATCATTGTGTTCGCATGTTTGCTGAATTTTCCAGGTTTGTTGTCTGTCTGCATTTCCTGTTCTTGTTGAAACTGTATCATCGTTGTTAGCCCACTGGTTCTTGTGCTGTTATTTTTTCTTGTGCTGTATGATACGATAAGTTTAAATTTGTTCGTCTGTGCTGTCGTCTTTGTCTTTTCAATAATACCTGTTTATGTTCATTGTTGGGTCCATCATTTCAGCTTCAGCTAATTGAGGCTTGTTTTCTGTGGGTTTATGTTTTCATTTGTTTTTATTATTTTGCATTCTTGAGTTTGTTCCACGACAAACAGTGCAAAATTGTATTAATTCAACTCCTGTTACAAAAATTAAAAATTAGTGTGTGTACCTTTAGCAGTCTTTGCAAATTTAAGTTACAGGTGATTCTTACATCTACAAACAAATAAATCGCTATCCCAACTGAATAAACTAGCTGTCTACAATACATCGAATATTCTTTTAGAAATGACAGTAAATTTATAGACTTTCCAAAGAATTCACCTAAAATAAATGAAAAGTTCTTCGTCATTTCAAAAAACAGAATCTTCGTAAAAAAAACCATGCTGTATTTCGGCTTCCGAGATGTATTTTTCTTTCATAACAAAGGTGGACAAAAGAACAGTACCTATTTTTACTGAAGGCTTAACCCGTTTTTGATTGTTTTCTTAAGAGGCCTGTACATACCTACTACCTTCAGGATATGATTGCAGAGCCTTTTGTTTAGGAAAATTTACATCTTCCCGCAACAGATAAAACTATCATGTTTTTTGAGCTAATAGGGGAAGGATGACTGAAACTGCTCCTAAATTTTATAATCCTTTTTGAAGTTGGGAACATAGGTAAAAAAATTCCCGAATGTATGGTTTTACACAGGTGTTTTATGGCTTGTGTGTAATTTTTTTTTAATAGAGGTCTCTCACAAGGGGAGTCCTCTCCAAAAATTCATCTTTATTTACAGTAAAAAGTACAAAGAAAAATGAAAACGCATATACATGGCCTCCAGGGCTTCAGGACGACAATGTTTATTTATACATTATGTACAGATGTAGCTCCTCCGATGATGCCGTCCCTAATTCATAAGATAGATTAAAATGGTACATAGAAATACATACCGCTGAGAAACAACGAAACGCATTTCTGCACATTTATTCTGCCGGCATCGGCAGGTGTTTCCTTCAGCCGGCCGACAGGAGCCAGGAGTGGGGGAAGCGCCTGTGCTGGCAGCGGAGGAGAAGTTCGTCTGCCACCAGCTGGTCTCATTGGCGCTTCGCGGTGTCGGGATGCGCGATAAGCACGAGTGTTCTGTGAGAGTGGCTACAGCGGAGGCCGCCTGGTCTGGAATGAATAAATGCTGGGATTCAGGCAAATAGAGATTCCCAGGGGGAACCTCAAACCATTCTTACGCCCAAACTTCCGGTGTGGCGAGAAGGCTCAGTAAAGAACACTCGGAGTCAAGCGGGAATGAATTAAGTGACTGTACTATTTACTGCTTGTTAAATCGATGGTTTGCTTTGTATGCATTTTTTTTTCAAGAATGAATGAGAAAAGTAACAAGAAAAAAGAAAAGAAGAAACATCTTTATGTTTCTGCAGCAAGAAAAATAAAACCACTAATCTCAAAACATGCTGAAGTCAAAAGTCAGTTTGTTTTGTAATATGTCATACCACATACCAATGATGTTCATTAGCCTGCATAGTCGTATATTACCTTGTGAACCCTTCCCTCCGACCCCCTCCCATACATAATGTTGATTTACCTTAGTTTATTTAAAATCTGTATATTGGGAAGTAATTTTACAAACAAAAAATACATTTTTCGTTTGGTTGTCAGTTTTCATTAAATCCAAACAGATGAATTTGGTTTGTTTATGACATTTAATGCATCTATTACTTATTAGTTTAAATGGGCTGAATACCCTCTTGAAAATTAATGCTCTCTCGAAAGCTACGCTCATGATATTTTTTCTTTCGTGGGAAATAGTAGACAAAATTTATAAAAAAAAAGTATTTATGTTTAAAATTGTTATAGCATACATATAGTATTTGTAATTTCCACTGAAAAATCAATTTATATGCAGTAATAAAACTAAACCTAATGCAAACAATTTCTATAAAGAGTTGGAAATCCAAAGCTTTTTAAGAACCACTGCAGCCTTCAAAAATTATTCGAAAAAGAAATAACTTCCGAAGTGCAGGAAGTGCTATCATGAAGAAGGCTGTCAGGCAAAGTGAGTTACTGTATACATTTTATGAGAAAAAAATTGTTATTATTTTAGAGGTATTAAAATTGGCAACAAAAACAATTTCTGTTCATTTCACGGGATTAATAACTTTTGACAATCATGTTTTTTTCTGCTCTTTAGCATAGTGCAATTTATGGCACAATAATAAAGACGTCTAGGTAATAAAAAAAATAATATATCTATTGTATAGCACGATAAATTAAACTTAATGCTGCAGTTATCAGGATCTGTAACCTTGGCAGCCAGGGAGTAAAAACAGCAGAAGATAAAATGATTTTGTTTCAGATGAAGCGAATAACTACTATGTAGTCAATGTTCAGTACGATGAAGATGAGCAGTGAAAAATTCAAATAATAAAAAATAAGCTAACTACAAAGTTTTTTTTTAATATTCGCTGGTTTTTTTTTGTCGAATATTTCCTGAAAAAGTGTTCAGAACATTTTTCTCTGCGTATATTGGCATACAGTCAGATAATTCTAATAACATAACTAACATGACAATGGTTTTTAATTAAATTGTCACTGTTAAAAGTAAAAATAAAAAATAAAGATATATTCTAATTAAACTTAATACTTGTCACCATATATTTTGCATCTTATTTAACAGCAATATACCATATCCAGTGTAATATAGGAACAACTTAAGCATTAAAAATATAGTTATATACTATATTAGTAGTATGTAAATGGGGCATCTGGGACACGGGTTCTGGGTGTGGAGCCTGGAGCCGACCGCCATATTGGATTGTGATGTCACGGTGACCATCTTGGATGACCTTGACCTTTGACCTTGAACTTGAACTATTGTTTTGACGACCTTTGGCTTTCAAAATTTGCCAAAATTCCAGTGACAAAAAAACCGCCAAAAATTCTCAAAAAAAATTTTAATTCGAAAATTAGAATTTAGAAAATCTCAAAAACTTTTTGCCTTAGAAAGGACACAAATTCCTAAATGGGGCTTAAGCATCCATGTCTACAGCCTCCGATAAGCCTCTGACATCATATAGAATTATAACATCACCGTTTAAATTTCCGTTACGGCCGCCATGTTGAAAATCTTTACTTATTATCCGATTTTAATGAAAAAAATTTAAAATTTATAAAAAAACTAACTAAAATGTAATAAAATATTTAAAAAAATATATCTTTAAAAAATATAAAAAAAAGTTCACTTACACCTTGAAGTCCTCGGTTCGAATCCGGTAAAAACAAAACTAATAAAAAATGTCGATGGATCCTTCCTCCACAGAAGCTACCTGCAGACTGACCTCCCACCACCACCAATACCAAGGTATATATCGTCAGCTGGTATGATGTCATGTCCGCCATCTTGTTTTCATCCACTGGAGGCCACCATCTTGTTTTCCTCTACTAGAGTCCGCTGACATCATGTTAGTTTAATTTTTTGTTCACTGTACATTTGACCGCGACTGTTGGCATTGAACTTTGACCCTGGCCTTGAACTTAGGCCTTGACCTTGTACTTGACCTTGAACTTTGAATTTGAGCTTTGACCTTGACCTTAATGGCCATCTTGAATCCGCCATTTTGTGTTTTTTACTCGCTACCAGGAGCGATAGTTAACATATATCACCTGCTAGAGGACATTGCCACCATCTTGTTTTCGTCTGGCGGAGGACGCCATATTGTGTGTGTATTCGTCTGATAGAGTGCATTACCATCATATTAGTTAAATCGGGAGCGCACGAAAAAAAACCATCATAATATTGACAAGCATAATCGAGAGCAAACAGAGAAAACCGTCAAACGTTTTATTTGGTATCATAATATTACAGAATTTTTTTTAAAAATAAAAATAAAATATTCAAAATAAAAATTGTGAAAAAATTACAATAACAAAAAAAATTAATTTAAAATTACAAAAAATTTCTGGCTTGTACTAGAACACTATCTTTGCTCAACAATGAGAAGTTCACAAGCTAGCAAAGGCTGTTTTTTTTTGTAGTTTTTCCTTCAATTTTTTTTGTAATTTTTTCATTTTTTTTATTTTTTAAATTTTTTTACTTTAGTATTGTGATATAAAAGAAATGATGTGAAGGTTTTCTCGGTGTGCTCTCGATTATTCTTGTCAATATTATGATGGTATTTTCATGTGCTTCTTATTAAACGTGTCCTGACATCTGATGGTGATCTCCGAGTGCTTCTTGTTATTTGTGAGAAATCGAATTCTGAATGAAGGATTTTTTATTTAATGAGTCATACCATTTTATTCAGAGTTACATTTTATTATTAAATTTCTGCTACTAAATCAGCACTTACAATATTTTTATCAGGTGGAATTTAAAAAAAAATCATTATTCAGTGATTCAGTCCAATGATATGTGATAAGGCGGATGAGAAACACTATCACGAAGGACGAACTTCCTTGTCCTTGGTGTCTAGCGAAGCCTTCCTTCTTTTGTGATCGTTAGCGAGCATCCCGCATCCCACATACAAGAACTAAATGATATTTACCTGCAAGCAACACATGGCGTCATCTGTTGACAAGAATCGGGACTACTTGCTACGAGTTCTTTTGCATGAGATAACTTAACACTCGCTGATGAAATATTTAAAAAATTACATTTAAGTAATGGTTTCAATTTTAAAACTTTCAGTTTGCATCTAACATTAGTCACAGAAGCTATCATGGATCTTGATTCGGTGTCTGTCGCTGTATCGAAAGGACACAGGTGTAAGTTTTGCAGCAAGGAATTTATCTTGAGAAAGAATGGAAGACAACACAAGAAGAACGACTGTGTTAAAAATCCACTACGCAATATGATAAATTGTGTTCGATGTAGCAAGTTGTTTACGCGAAGAGAGAGACATGATAGAACTTAAGCCTGCGTACAATCTAGAGGACAACGATGTATCTACTAGTCTAAAGAAGAGTGACTGCATTAAAGCCAATAATTTTCCTTGTCTTGGAAGAGATTATGTTCATGGCTCTTCCAATATCGACAAAGAACTTAAATTGAAGAATGTTGATGATTTATGGAAGAATGAAGATAATGGAAGAATCCTTAACGTAAAAAGTGAGAATAAATGCAAGCCGAATTCAAGTAGATCTTTCCTACTTTGTAAAAATGATGGACTCCTAAAAAGGAAGCATGAAGACGATGAAGAAGCTTCGATATCAACGATATCGAATTCTTACAGTAATCTGGGTGAAGACTATGCCTTCTACGGTGATGGCGACAGTGACTCTGAAGCTGATGACAAAAGCAAAGACTGTGATGAAACACCTACAGCTGACAAGATCGAAGACTGTGACGGTGTCCTGAGACCGAAACGATGGAAACGTCGAAATAATATTAATTATCTTGATCAAGCTAGTGATGAACACTGTTTCGATGACGAAAGTGACCTTGAAGTTGGTGTTAAAACAGAAGTCACCAGAGATCATAATATTTATTATAAAGATGTAAGGAAGATGAACGTAGCAGAAGAAATTGATTACACCTTGTGGGAAGATCCTAACATATTGATTGACAGGCTAAGACTTTTACATGCTTCGCTTTGTGCGGGAAACTATTCACACATCAAAGAAATATCCTTCATACTCAAAGAACTGAAGGAGGCTGGCTACATACAATAATGACTTGTTTAACTTGACGTGTATAATGATGAAAAATAAAATAAATAATTTAAATAAAAAAATTAATTTTTCATTTTATTTGTATTCTGGTTTCTAACTACAACCTTGTTCTCGTAACACAGCTTCCCTTTTTTTCATTGTGCTTCCAAATGTGCTTCCTTTTCGTTGATTGTACTTCCAATTGTGCTTCCTTTTTGTTGATTGTGCTTCCTATTGTGCTTCCTTTTTGGTGATTGTGCTTCCGATTGTGCTTCCTTTCGTTAGTTGTGCTTCCGATTGTGCTTCCGGTTGTGCTTCCTTTCGTTGATTGTGCTTCCGATTGTGCTTCCTTTTTTATGATTGTGCTTCCTCTTTGTCGAATGTGCTTTCGATTGTGCTGTCCTTTTTGTTTATTGTGCTTCCGATTGTGCTTCCTTTTCTATGGTTGTGCTTCCTCTTTGTCTCATGTGCTTCCGATTGTGCTTCGTTTTTCGTTGAATGTGCTTCCAAATGTGCTTCCTTTTCCATAATTGTGATTTCAAGTGTGCTTCCTTTTTGTTGATTGTGCTTCCTATTGTATTTTATCTTTGTCGAATGTGCTTCCGATTGTGTTTCCTTTTTGTTGATTGTGTGTAGTAAAATCTGTAGTGACTATATATTTACTAGTTCAAAACCTCTTGGCCTTGGTAAAATATTTTTCAAGATCTCTTGGTCCTTTAGTATGCATAAGACATGTTACGATGGTCTAATTGAATGTAATTAGCTAACGACGAAGAATGTCATGAGGTTCGGAAATGTCTAGCCTGTACGTCTGACATTCTTAATGACCCGGTCTCGTGGTCCGAAGACTCTTCGTCTATATGTATGGCTTTGTACATGAACGGTTTAAAGGTTATTCTAAGTATCGAAAAATAAGACTTACATGTTAGGTAATGCTACAACGTATTTAATTCGTCGGTCAGGTATATTGGCTTGAGTTGTTTTTCTTAGAGTGAATGATTAGTAAACTCCGCGAAATGTAATGGAAAACAGAATATAAAATTTATTTAATATTTAGTAACACTTGTCACTGGTCAAGAATCAAACCGAGGACAGGAATCCATAGATTCAATATGTAAATGAATGAGTGATTTTTTCGATGAATTTAAGAATTGTTCCCGAATTTCTAGGTCAATAAATACGAATTTCCAAGATCGCAGTTTTAATGGCTTACTGGAGGCTGGTTGGTAGTAGAGGATTTTAAGCCTATTTATGTCTTACCACCTTATTCATTGAAATTGATATTTCTTACATAATTTTTTTTGCTTCGCCCAGGGATCTAACCAAGAACAGGAATCAATCGAATCAATCAGTATATTGATTGGAAAAAGTATTTAATGAATTTTGGAATTTTTCCCTAATTTCTAGCTGAATAATTACACAATTCCAAGATGGCACCAACATTTCAAGATGGCGGGTGTCTCAGTAATAATACATGATTACTGCTTTCTAGCGGGTAATACTTAAACTAATATGATGGTAATTCACTCTATCAGACGAGTACACACACAATATGGCGTCCTCCAGCAGATGAAAACAAGATCCTCTAGCAGGTGATATATGTTAACTATCGCTCCTGGTAGCGAGTACTGAACACAAAATGGCAGAACCAGGATGGCCGTCAAGGTAAAGGTCAAAGCTCAAATTCAAAGTTCAAGGTTAAGGTCAAAGTTCAAGGCCAAAGTTCAAGGTCAAGTACAAGGTCAAGGTCAAAGTACAAGGTCAAAGTTCAAAGTCAAAGTTCAAGGTCAGGGTCAAAGTTCAATGCCAACAGTCGTAGTCAAATGTACAGTGAACAAAAATTAAACTAACATGATGTCAGCAGACTCTAGTAGAGGAAAACAAGATGGTGGCCTCCAGCGGACGAAAACAAGATGGCGGACATGACATCATATTAGCTGACGTTATATACCTTGGTATTGGTGGTGGTGGGAGGTCAGTGTGCAGGTGGCTTCTGTGGAGGAAGGATCCATCGACATTTTTTATTAGTTTTGTTGTTACCGCATTCGAACCGAGGACTTCAAGGCATAAGTGTACTTTTTATAATTTTTAAAAAAAATTATTAAATTTTAATTAGTTAATTTTTTTATAAATTTTAATTTTTTTTTCATTAAAATTGGATAATAAGTAAAGATTTTCAAGATGGCGGCCGTAACGGTAATTGCAACGTTTTGATCGTCACGTGGGACCAGGGACGTCAGCAGAGGTGCGCGCAGGCGGGTGGCTACGGCGCATGCGCAGTCTGGCGGAGGCCGGGCCATATTGTAGCGGCAAGTAAGAGAGAAGGTGTGGCGGAGCGACGGTGGAAGGACGCAGAGGTGTTGGGACGACATCGGGAGGTCACCGGCAGAATAGCGGTGTAGTGCTGACTAGTAATGGTCAAGGGTCGGCACGAATGGACCGTCACCAGGGAATGTCTGTGACATGGCTCGTGCTGACTAGGACTGACGTCGTGCAGCATACACCGGGGACCCGGGAACCATACAGTTCCACAGGACGGGGGGTCGTGTCTTAGGGGGAACAAGCATATGAGTATCCTGGTTGTCGACCCATCATTTTCTTGTTGCATATCTACGTGAGGAGCTTCGTCCAGGGCAGCACTGGAAGGAGAGATCTGCCGAGAACACATCGCCACAGCCGTGCCGCCCAAGAGGAACATCGTAAACAGCAACAACTCGCCCGCAACGAACCCATATTCGCGGGCGCCCGGAAAACAGCATATTGAGGCGGGATCGACAAAATCGTCAGTAACAGTGGCGGACACTTAGGTCGGTTAGGGATTATTCTAGCACGAACTAATAACTGTACAAGGCCCTGAACTATTTGTTTTTGTCACCGTTCTTTTTTTAACCTATGGTTTATAAAATCTGAGGGGCAAAATAAATTATTGTTATTTTGTAAAACGCGTTAGTTCTTTGTATAATAGGGTTTACGTTATAAACCTAGATGAAGTCAGAGGCTTATCGGAGGCTGTAGACATGGATGCTTAAGCCTCTTTTAGGAATTTGTGTTCTTTCTAAGGCAAAAAGTTTTTGAGATTTTCGAAATCCTAATTTTCGAATTAACAAATTTTTTGAGAATTTTTGGCGGGATTTTTTTCAAAAAAAAAATGTAATTTTGTCAAATTTTGAAGGCCAAGGTCATAAAGGCCCAAGGTCACGGTCAAGGTCAAGGTCATCCAAGTTTGCGACCGTGACGTCACAATCCAATATGGCGGTCGGCTGAAGGCTCCACATCCAGAACCCGTGTCCCAGGGGCTCCATTTACATACTAATTATAGTGTACATTTTCATAGTCTATTTCGTTCTTTGGATAATAGAATTATTAATATTTTTACTTATATCACTACTACTGTTTCATTCGTAACCGGGAGAAAATAATAATAATACATCTACATATTTATTACGTACATAGAAACTAACTTGTTTTATTTTTACATATCAATAGTATGTCATTTATTCAAAACCAATGTTGCTGACGGACACATAATAGCACACAACATGAAGGAGAACCAGACCCGAGTGTATAAATGTAGTACTAATTCGGTAAACTTTCGTCACAACTTAATTATTTAAAGAAAACATTGCTTGACAGTAATCGACGCAAATAAATTTTAGTTTCTTAGCCAATGAGGTCTAATACTACAGACGAAAAATGTGTCAATGTTTCCATACCTATGTGCGCGCTTGCTATATATGCATGATTTTTGAGTAGGTAACACGTAGGCCTACATATTTCCGACAGTGATATTAAAAAGTTATAATTTTTTGTTTAAATATAACTTAAAATGTATTTCTTCATCGCATGGATTAGTTGCGTAGTTTTGACAGCTTGATATACTTAACGTTCAGTACTCGCTAGAGGTACCGAGCATGTTTCAATTAACTTATAATACGTAACATGGACACGAAAATTAACGTAGAATACTTTAAAATAATGTTCAGCGTGATAAATATAGTATATTGTGAATCAACTACATTTCATAGTATAGTTATCTTATACAAAAAAATATGTACGTATATTTTTTGCAAAACTCTGCCACCCCGGATAAACCTCCGGATGGCTCTGGTAAAGAAACGGGCTCCCCATTTGGAAGCCATCCTAAAAGGTTTTTGGTTTCTACCCACCACACAGTGGGGTATTTGACCCAAAAAGGCGGCAAAATTAACTTCGTACTAATTTGTATTCCTTTCGCTTTGGTATAAGTCAGAAAAAATGCGTGGACTTTATAGCGGTGATGAGCTCACCACCTACTTCTCTACTACTCATTGGGAATTTTTATTTTGTTTTCATTTCCATTTACTCGAAAACTTGAAAGAAAAAAAAATGTAATAAGCAAATCACTTACATATACAAACAGACAATTAAGTATATGACGAACTCTGAAATAAAACAGTTTAGTTTGCAATATAATTTATTTTACAAAATAATAAAAATGTTTTACAAATAAGACGAAAATATCAGTCTCAGGAAGAAACTCAACTCTCTTAATCATATTCTTACACATGTTCCTCAGATCCTTGTTCATTATTTTCCCAGGGAAGCAGCATTTAGAAAGCAATCTTACTAAAAGGTTTTGATTTTTTTCCCTTTGTATAATGAAATTTAAATAGGGGCCAGACATTAATAATAATAATAATCTATTTATAACTAGCTGCAATAGGCTACCCGGCGTTGCCCGGGCTGAACACAGGGTGTAGTAAGTAATTGTCTTCTTAATTTGAATGTCAAGTGTGAAAATTAATTTATATCACTTTCAGATCCCGACAGACGTTCTGCCAGTTTATAGTTATTTACCTGGTCTGTATGTAATTTAGACTTTATGAAGCAATATAGAAAAAAGCTGAAAAATAAGAGATTACTAATATTGAAAAGATTCCATTATCTAGCTAATGCTCGGCCTGCAATGCAATGCCTCATTCAGTTTTGTTTTGTTATATGTTTGAAGTAGTTCCACATATACAAATCATCTATCTAGCTCTCTATATATATTTATCTCTATCTACATCTATATACATATATGTATCTCTCTATCTCTATTTATCTCTTTATATCTACATATATACTTCCCACTATCTCTATATATTCTATATATAAGTCTCTATATAGCTCTATACATCTATAGGCATATCTCTTTATCTAACCCATTTCATTCTCTATACCTCACTCTATCTCAACTTATCTCTCCGTCTCTATCTCACTATATATATATATTTCACTTTATCTGTCTCTCTTTTATATTTAAATAAATTGTGTCATGCGTGCGCACTTATACAACAAAAAAAAACGAAGTGCCGCTATATAAAATGAAATAAACACATTTTTGACACGATTTGTGCTCCAACTATTGAAAAATAGTTATACCGTCTCAGAGACCTTCACGGGCAGCGCATAACAACTCATCAAAATTTCATCGCAGTCGGATGGATGATATAGGAACGCATACGGCACAATTAAACGAAAATTAAAGACATTACAATCGCATCAAACGATGGTGCGTTTAAAATTCAAGGCAATTCTATCTATTGACGAAGTTAAGAACAAAACTGTTATTAACGCCTTTATTTTGCTAGCTGCTGCGAGCTCCACTAAGCGGACTGGTCTCACCAAGGAGAAAAAATATTAATTTGCCAGACCTTACTATGTGTATGATCGTGTGTCAGACATAGAGAAATGACACTCACTCACTATTTGTATGTCTATGACCTATGATTTTTTTTTGTTATAAAATGAAATTATTATTACTTTTTCACTCCCTTAGGGATGGATTTTCATATTAATATGGGGGTCTATGTGTTAATCCAGGTTATAAGCTAGCTGCAGGCCAAATTTCATTCAAATCCATTCAGTAGTTTTTACGTGAAAGAGTAATAAACATCAATCCATCCATACTTACAAACTTTCGCGTTTATAATATTAGTAGGGTGTTCATATTGCTTTGTTCCCGAGAAATTTTTCTTGAGTAACTTTCTCTAAATTGGCGAAGATGTTTATTTCTTGCCTCTGCAGCCTCTTCTAGTGATGTCCCTATTGGAAGTAAGGCGTGCTCAATAATCACGTGTCTGTGGATTAATATTTTGTGGACAGTAGGAGTCATCGGGTGCCACGAATATAGTTCTAGGTACAATTTCGCTGTATCTATGCAGTAAGTAGAAAATTTTTCAATGTTGATGTTGTGTCAACTGGAAATCACCTCTAAGACAGTGGCAAATCTTTCTATGCGACTTTTGTCGGTACCTGTGATCCTTGCAGACGTTTCTGGGGAAAAAACCTTCGGCTTGTATTGCCATAATTACTGTTGCCATATCGGGATTTTGGTACATCAACAATGAGTCCAAGTTCTGTTCTAAATTTCTGCTGCATGATTTTTTCTTTCGTTTATTATTATTTTATCTTCTTCAGATAGTATTTGCCACTTTAACAGAGATATTGTACGAAATATAGAGCAAAGTTGCAAAAAACCTTATTCGGGCATGTAATATCGACAAACCAAATGTTAGATTTTCAGTATTTACTTCATTACATCTTGACAAATCATTGAACTGCTGATGTAGCTTTAGAAATTAAACATATCATGGTTGATCTAGTATTTTTTGCTGCGTTACACACTTTGCCATCCACCATAGTCAAAAGCATCGTGTGATTAACAGCTATTTCTTTTTCTTCTTTTACAATTACTGTTGCATTTAAATATTTAATTTTGTGATTGCGGTAGTGAATTTATTCTTTAGTTACATCTGACGTCTCGTGTATAAACATTATCCTGATAGGACGACAAAACTATGGCGATGATGGCGTAGGATTTTGACAAATCACTTTATGGTTTGTTAGGCAAGTGAATCGCGAGGAAGTAGAGATTACGGAACGATGTTGGCTTCAGAATCACTGATATTTTGGAAGTTTTGTTTGTACTGAGCTTGTTGCGATTCATCGCAGCCCCTTTTGCATTTCAGTTCAAGGGAAGCTAATTCTTCAGTCGTTAAAACTTCAACAACATCGTTTAAGTAAAGTATAAGTCGCTCTACGATATGGTTCAATAATGCCTGTAAATCAACCTCTGCATAGGTTTCAGTAACCCGGTAGGATTCGTTTGCAGGATAGCAATCTTTTTTCGCTTTTTGTAAAATACTTTAGCAAGGATAAAGACCTTTAGAAGTTTATCGAATAATCTCATGTTGTCTTCTACTTAATGACGCTTCAACAAACATTGATAGAGCTTCTTTTGGAGTTAGTTGCTAACCAACTGATGATGATGGATCACTTTCCCTGTATGCTTTTTTTGTACCTGTCACCGCGTGTTGGAGTAGTCATGATGTATTTCACTGCGTGTGCTGCACCTTAATTCCCTTGCTCCCGCTGCAGCATTTTGTCCAGCGCACAACAGCTCTTGCGATTCATTACTCGTCCCTAGATGTTCTGTTGTCCGACGTTTACTGCGATCTGTCAGGTCATCAAAAGCCTTTTGCGGGCCGCCAACAGTTATATGAATTACTTTCTTGAGAGGTATTTATATAGTTCCTTGTAGCCATTTGTAGAATTTATCCAAAAAAACTTGCTCTGTTCTTTTAGCAGCATACCATTTAGACAAAATTTTCAGATTTAAATCGCGAAAATCTTTTAACAAATTCAGGTTTTTGCTCTGAAGGAAAACTAGGTTCCTCTATTACTTCATTCCGAAATAATATAGCCTGTTTATTTCCATAATTTTGCTTTTATTTCTTAGATATAAATTCTCGAGTAGAAATTTTCACATAATAATGCCCTGAAAAGAAATAAAATGAGAAATAGGACGATCAGTCTAAAATATATTGATTTTAATAACAAATGTAGGCTGCATTAAAGAAAATAATATAAAATTAATTGGAACTTTATGGCATTTAAAATTCAAACGATCAGTAAGTAGATAAGTGAATCTATTATATAACAGAAAATGCAAAATCCGGAAAAGTAAAGGTTAAAAAAATTGCAATGTTTTCTCAGTTTCGAAATCGTATAGTTATAAATAAATTATAGCAATAGTAAACATTTGAAATTATTTCTAACAATAATACATACCTGGCTCAACGTTTACCATTTCAAAAATCACAGCAATTCAGTCAAAAAACCATAGAAAGTAACAAAAGAAATCTTGTTTCATTTTACTTTCACTCACAAGCTCGTACGCGTATTCAGCAAGGCGCTGTTATGACGACCGACCATGCTGCGCAGAGTGATTCAGGTAAAAAAAAAAAGTTTTATAATCACTCAGGATCCCAACTTTGTCAGGTAGTCACCGTTTCCGAGAATTCGCTTGTTTTTAACTATCAACTTTTGTCCATGTTTTTGGATTAAAAATCCCTCTGTATGCACCGTCTCTTATGTAGCCTGACTTGTTGCAAGGGATTGTATTATTATCAGACAAATGCCTTAATTTGCCTGACACAATCCGTCTTGGAGGAACCGAGCCGCGAATCCGGATCCTGCAAGTCACAAGTCAGATGCTCTGCCCCAGAGCCAGAAGGTAGAGCGGCGACCTGAAACGATGTTATTCCACGAGTTTACTGTAGTTGTTTGTCATTAAACACGTGCTTACTTCTGGCAATTCATTTGGGACGTAATCATGTACCTATGTAAGAATGTGTAACATCTAACCTCGGTACCGAGCAAACTCATGTGTTCTTATGTTGTTCATGCTGCAAATAAACTTATAATGCAAAACAAGGACAAAAAATTTAACGTAGAGTTATTAAAAATAATGCCGAGCGTAATAAATAAATTGATAAATATAATAGCCGCTTTTCAAATACCAAAATGCCTGGACGAGAATCACACATATACTTTCTGCGCCCGCCTCTAAAATTCGCTGCCTGAATCGTAAACGTTGCTGGCAACCATCAAACGCAGATAGTAATTAGCAGCACGTATTTATTTCGTTGGACAGGTGTCTTTTTTAGAGTCATTTTTCGTAGAGAGAATGATTAATGGACTCCACAAAGGCAATGGGAAACAGAATATAAAATTTATTTTAAGTTTTAATTACTATTATAACTGACTGTGAATCGAACAAGGACGGGAACCGATCGAGTCAATCATTATTTTAATAATTCATTTTTTGATGAATTTTGGAATTGTTTCTAATTTCTAGCTGAATAATTACAGAATTTATATATGACAGTCAGCTTGCTGGAGACTGCTAGCAGAGGAATTTAAGCCTCTTTTAGGACTTTCCACAATATTTATTGAAATTAATATTTTTTCCATATAATTAAATTTTGTATCGCCAAGTAACGAACCAAGGACATTAAACGATGGAATCAATCAGTATATTAATGAATGATGTTTTGATGAATTTTGGAATTTTTCCCGAATTTATAGATAAATAATTACGAATTTCCAAGATGGCACCCAAATGTCAAGATATCAGGTGTCACACGAATAAATTATTACTGCACTCTAGTGGGTAAAAATTAAAATAACGTGGCGGTATTGCACTCTAGTAGACGAAAACATGACGGTGGCCTCCAGGAGACGAATACAAGATGGCGCACGTGACATTATACTATCTGGCGATATATATCTCTTGGAATTAGTGGTGGGAGGTCAGTACGCCATTGACTTCATGGAGGAAAGATCTATCACCATTTTTAATCAAATTACCTCGCCGGGCTCAAACCGAAGACTCCATTTTGATTTTTGATTAAAATTGTATTAATTAATTTTTCTAAATTTAACATTTTACCCATGAATAACGTATAATAATTACGGATTTTCAATATAGTGTACAATTTTAAAAGTGGCGGAGAATTTTTATATTAAAATTTTAATATATGAATTATTTTAAATCTTTAAAATTTTCCTGATTTCTAGCTAATAAATTATGGATTTTCAAGATGGCAGCCATAACAAAAAGTGCAACGTTCCAAAATCCAAGACATCAGGTGTAAAGAAAGTAAGGAATTTTTTTCTAATTTTAATTAATTTGTAATTTAAATTTTAGAATTTTTTATTAATAAATTACATGTTTACTCTCGCCGGGAATCAAACCGAGGACCGAATTCGAATAAGTAACTAAAATTTCGAATTAAGCAATTATATATATAGTTTTTTCGGAATTTGTGGTCGAAAATTAAAGTTATTATGTTTACGGTCAAGGTCAAAGTCAGTGTCAAAGCTACCCACCAGAGGCTATTAGAGACTTGCCATGGGGGATTTAAGCCTCAATGGGGAATTTGGGTTCTTCAAAGGAAATTTTTTTTTAAGAACTCCGAATTTCGAAATTTTGAATTTGTTGAGGAATAAAACGGGACATTTTCTCTAAAAACGAGAATTTCTAGGAATTTTGAGTAATTTTTAATTATTTTTGAGGAATTTTGAAAACTTTTGAGTCCACTATGGCCGTCATGACGTCATCGGAGATGTAGATTTAAAGGCAGCAGACACCGCCGCCACCACCACACCCAGAACCCTGTCTCCGAACCGGCTATCCTATACTACTGATGATGACAGTAATTTCTTGAAGCGTTATTTTTTTTTTTCAATGAGGCAACATTTTATGTCAGCGGAAAGGTTAACAGGCGTAATGTACGGGTATAGGGATCATAGGCGTGCGCAGGACTTCAGTAGTGGTGGTGCCAGATTACACAACAGCCCTATCATTCACGGACACGAGCCTAAAGCCCCCCGGAAAAAATTGGATTTGAAAGCGCAAAATGGTGCTATTTAAGGTGTTTCCGAACAAAAACATTAAATATACAGATATAATAAATTTTAACATTTTTTATGACAAATTATGGCTTTGAACGTTTTAATCGCCAGGAAAACTACTAAACTATTTACAGTTTTAAGCTTTGTTGAGCCATAAAGTAAATGCACAATTTTTTTTGCACGGAATTCATGCTGGTGGCTTTGAAAAACCGTACTTACATGTTTTCTGAAGACGCCAAATAATTGCTAGAAAAATTATTCTCAAATGTTAAGTTTTAAAATCAACAAATGAAGGGAGTTTTTGTAACATACCTCAAATATGTAAAATATTAAAATAATAAAAATACACAAATAAGAGTGGGCAAAAGTTTTAACTTTTGGAATACAACAAAAATGTTTTGTCGGTAACTGCATATAAGTCATTGAGTAATCCTTTTCGGGACCCAGCTTTTTAATTTTAATCACCAATTTATACATCATACAGACAGATATATACAGCAATTGACGAACCATAACAACTGTCAACTAGTGAAAATAATATAATTAATTAATGAGTGATCCACGTAACAAACACAGGCTGTACTCGTGCCAAGGCACCTGTGGCACCTACCGTGCGCACGCCTATGAAGGGATACGAACACTCACTACTCACATGCTGTTCGATAACACATTCGTGACCGTTCCAAAGTTAATTTGGGGTGCGTGGTTATGTGTGATCGAAAACACAATCAATGTAAATATGTACATAGACATGTTCATTAACAATGCCATTCCCCTACTACAGGAAATGCAGCAAACTGTAATATTTCATTCAGCAAATACGTGGATTGTCAGAGATGATCCAATTGTATGGTTCCCGAGATCTACGGACAATACCCTCTTAGATTCCTTACTTTGGAAGAATGTGCAAGACTTTGTGTACCAAACAACAGTGAACTAGCGAAAGCGCATCAGAGATGCCGTGTAGAGAACCACACCAGACATGTTGACGAATGTGTGGCATGATGTTGAATACCGATGGGTTGTGTTGTGAGCAACCAGTGGTGCACACATTGAAATTTATTGAGTAATTCCTATGTGGTACGAAACTTTATGAGTTTATGCATTGGTGTTTCCATGCATATTTCGTTATCTGTATCACGAGTTATAATGTTTCGTAATCAAGGTAATATTTTATGAATATCATGTATGTTGAATCCTAAATGTTCATATTAGCTGGAATGCCCCCATAGGCGTCCAAATCATTCAGAGCTGCTGTCTAACGGCCGTGCCTGTAACTACAGTCTAGCGGAGTTTCCCTGCCAGGGCGGCTAAAACCTCTGCATCCGTGTTGCGCGGGTTGCCGTCGTCGCCGGCGCCAGGGCGGCAGCGAGACTGTACACTAAACTGTCACGGCCGTGTCACCAAGGAGTGGGATACCTGTCTGAATACCATGACCAGGGCCGTCGAGAGATTACTGGTGGAGAGGAAGCCCTCGTCACAGCTACTAAGGAGGCTCGGTTGAGTGGAGGCATGAGTTTACCTTGATAGTAAGGTGAAGTTACAAGTTTATTGCTGTAGACAAACTATTGCAATACACGCAGTTCACATTAATGGTTAGGTGGACTCACAATGATCCACCGCATTCGTCCACAATCCGTCCGTTAGCAAGCCAATCGAGTCACAATGATCTGCCCGTCCGTCATCCTTTTTGATGCTGCCAACTGACTAGAAGGCTTAAATAGTGGTGAGATTTTAGCTTGTTCAGGTATATAAGACTGACGATCATGAAAGTTAAGCACGTAATAAATCATTTAACTCAAATTGTTTTCACTCTAATATTTATTAAAATATTTTTAAATTTAACAATTTGTTCAAACATAAGTTAAAAACATTACGCTGAAGCAGCTAAACATACAAACTTAAAAACCCTTTAAGATATAAAGGTTGCCGGTAATATTTATCTTGCTAACATTTTGAACGTTATTTCATCCGTCTGTCCGTCGATAGTTAGTTCGGTAAGGTTTTGATGGACTGACGGACGGATGGAATTTTCCGGGCCTTCTGATTGGCTGCAGGTCACGTGATTGACGAACGGATGAGACGGATCATTGTGAGTCCAGTGGCCCTGACTGTGACGAATTATTACAACAAACATTTGTGCTTTCTCGCTTCCTTGTAAAGTTGTCTGTTTAGTCCTCCGATATATACTCCTTCGTTGTAATACATTCACTCAGGCGGGTTACACTCAAACACGCCTCGTACAGTAATTTCGTAACGTGTGCGGCAAGATCAGTAAAATGTGTGCGTGCTAATATGTAATAATTTATTTTTATTCTAGGCAAGTCAGTAAAACTCTTGACCAACTATTGTTTGCCGTTGAATTCGAATGAAATTTCTTCGAAAAATGTGGGAGATGGACAATTTATGATGCGAGTATTCTCGACTTAAATCGTGAAGCACTATGCGTACCGACATTCTGTGGAAGCCAGTTGAACATAATGGGTTACAACAAAGAGAACAGAGCAGTTTAAATCGAATGGGTGAGTAGGGAAGGTTTTCCAGTTGTGCGTTTGAGCTCTCAGAAATGTTTGAGGTGTCCAGGGCAATTGGAACCCAACTGGAGACATCATGTGCCAATAAATAGTGGTGGCTAGACTTTGCGGGGGCCCTGGACCTACTTTTGCAGGTGCCGGGGAGGGGGGGGGAGTATATGCGATAGCACCTCAGAATGAGGGGGAGGGGGGAATCGGGCGTCCTCCCCCGGGATCTTTGAAAATAAACTTTTTAAAATGTAAGTTTTTTTAAAAATATAAATCGGTACTTAAATTTCAACGATGGTTTTGCTAATTTATCTTCAGAAATTCTTATATTATTTTGAAAATTCATATAAATTACGCTCATATTATACACCGAATAGGATTCTACAATAATGAAAATTAGTTTACATTACAAGAGCGTCGGTAGTAAAAACGTTGGCGCGGGGCCCTGGTGGTTTGCCCGATTTGCCCGGTTTACCTGTTTAGCTCGGTTTGCCTGGTTTTCCTGGCCCTGGAGTCGTCCCTGCCAATCAAGTTCGTGATACAGTCCGCTGGGAATCGAAATATCACCTAGAGAACTCATTATAAAGGAAATGAAGAGTGATTAAAAACCACTCAATGTTTCACATCGCGAAAATAATAATTTCCTACTTGCAAATGAATTGGGAAAGCCGTTTGCTTCATGTATGCATGGCTGTAGAGCTCGCGGTCTTGCTGGATATAAGGAAATGTGCAATTCGACGGTTCTCATAAAATACAATACATCAAGGGATTGAAATTAGCGTTATTCCAAAATAATTTATTCCCCAATGAAAATTTTTTAGACGCCTTTTTTTTTTTTTTACAAAGTAGCTTAAAATTGTTCTTTTACGTATAATTGAAGCCAAACAACAGAAATATAAAAAGTTGGAATGTGACTTAAACTTTTATCCCACGGATTTTTATTTGGGAAGTTGGAGATAAGTAAATAAATATATATCGTTGCGCGAACTCTGCAATTGTACAAATGCTATAATTTATTTCCAGCTTCTCGTTCCTCTACTTACGCCAGAAAAATTAGTTAGAGACAATGGATTTTATTTTTCGATACCTACTTATTTCTCCACCTGAAACCATTGAACACTGTGTGCAAGAGGTTATTCTTTGTTAACATCGTGATTCGGTTCTGTTTGCTGATACGCACTTGTTACACACATCACGCTAGATATAGGTCAAGGAAATAATTGTGCGCTTTAAGAATTTCATAAAAATATTTTACGAATTCAATATCTTGAAAATGTGTGCGTGATTTTAAAAACTTGGTCATCAGTGATCATATCGCTGCACAAAAACGACACGCGGTTTTCTTCCAGTCTCCGGCATGACTTTACTTTACGAGAACAGAATCGATAAATTAGTTTCATAGCACATTTATAATGTCTCATAACCGTACAACTTAAATATATACTAATTAGGCCCTACATTTATTTTAGTAACAGTACAAACCATTTGAAACCATTCCATCAACACAAAAAAAAATTCAATTATTTTACAAAATATTGGTTTGGAAACCAGTTGCCAAGGAATAATTTGTAAATCACCAAGAAATTGTAGAACACATTGCTATCGTTATTTTTATATTTACGAATTACGTTTTTCGAGATAGTACTGTGTATTTCTTATGAAAAATGGCGCATAATTTTATATTTTAATTTATGTTTCATCGAGCATAGGTATATATTTTTAAAACATGTAAAATAAAATAGAATATTCAACAATATAACTTAATTTTGTTTTACCGTGCATTTAATACTGGAAAGCTATTCAGGGAACCGTTCACAAAAAACTTCAACTATTGAAGGTACTGGGACAACACAAAGCATAAATGCTCGGGCACGAATCCGAACGCAGTATTATATACCATTTTTCAACACAGAACCTCTTGTAGAGAATGCTATCAATTTAACTACCCCGCCGAGGTAAACGGTTTCAGATCGAGAAATAGGTATGATGCACCGAAAAATATAGTCGATTGTAATTTTTATGATACTAATAGGGCGACGAGATGCTCGAAATGCGTATGGTATCTCGTGTACAACTGCAGCGTTAGCGTAACGATTTTTTTTTCCCGCGCGTGGTGCAACGATCGCCACGCGTACTTAGAGGCAAGGCTGCTACGACCACCGGCTTTTCCGCAGCAGCTGGAGACGTCGCGGTCCACTGCGCATGCGCGACGAGCGAGCCAATGGCAGCAGACGGCGCCGCGCACGGCGGCCATGTTATACAGTCCGTCGTGCATCAAGTGCGGTCTGGGTGTAGCGGGCGGAGTGCTCTCATAAAGGCGTGTGAGTTCGGAGCCGATTCGCCGTGGGAAAATGCTGGAACTGTCGAAATTCTGGGCGGTTTGTTGCGTGTGCCTCGCGGCAAGAGTGCTCCCTAGCTATGTGGAGGTAAGTACAGCTTTAAGTAAAATATATATGCTCCTCCAAGGCCTGGTATGGCTAGCCCGCGAGACTAGCGCGACTGTTCTCCAGAAATCGATTTTCGCCCCGCATTGAAAACGGAATGCCGTTTCGAGGCTAATTCGCACGCAGTTCATGCAGCGAATCTTTTACATTTCACACAAGCGTTTCGTTTGAAACTAATCGGCTAATATTCAGCTACACAAATTTGGTAGCTGTGTGGTATTCTAATGTTTTGTTTCAAACACATGTTTCTATTTGACAGATGTTGTCACGTTGGGAGTTTAATAACGTTGTGCAAACTTATAGTGCCTGTAGTGTTTTAATTTAATATTAAATATTTTTTAATATCAGCCAAACACAGTTTGGTTGTCACTAATTTATACGATTCACAAGCTATGAATGTTGCCAGTAATATTTAGTGCGTACTTTTGTGGAAATAATGCACGTGATCTTACAAGTAGTTACATGCTATGTAGTTCTACGTCAAAATGTTTTCTTCACAATATGCTAATAGTGAACACGGTATAAAATGATAAGGCGAAGATTCGGTCACGTTTACCTTGTTAAGCTCCTGGGTAGGCCTACTTCTTTATTTTATTTCGTTATTTTAATGTTGATAGTTACTTCTTTAACAGTTTCAAATTACAGCTCGGGAATATTTCAGGCGTACCTATATGAAAGTTTTGTTACAGATGATGAACTCATCCGTGTAGGTAAATTATTCATCAGACAGTAAGTTACTGCATGAAGTAAAAGTCTGAATTTTCATAATACAGAAATAAAAAAAAAAGTATATTTCTTTTCAATAATGTTTCATTTTGGCTAAATTTGTTTTGGAGATGCCTATATACATCGGAAACAATTTCACGCTTCGTGTGTGTCATGTCATTACATCCCTATACACATCTGAAAAAAAAATATTGCTCGAATATAATCAAAACTTTTGTGCGTTTAAACACCTTAGATCAAACACTGAATTTTTTTTACTGTAAAGATTTAAACTGGTCATTTTTATTCTCCAATGCATATCGTGAATTTGGTTTATTATTGTTATTACATGGCTTACAGTTGTCCTTTGATATTTTTCGCGTTGGAGTACATTTTTCAACTGATGAAATAGAAAATTATCCCCAGTTGGCGTTTTTTGTAGATTCAAAAGGCTAACTGCTCACCGGCTGACACTCATGTTAAAATGCCGTTCCGCATTTAAAATATATCGATGCACGAAATTTTTACTTGATTATACGAAGTATTTGACCTCGCTATCGATGTTTGCCGCTAAAGAGTGTCAGACTAACAACGATGGTCCAACAAACTTGTATGAGACGAATCGAACAGTGCGGTTAAACATTAATTAGTTACACAGTACATCACCGGAGTTTTCAACAGAGAATTTAACACAAATAAACGAAGACTTCTTCGTAATTTCAAATAACTGAATCTTCGTAGAAACTACGCCGTATTTCGAATTCCGAAGTTGTGTGTTTCCTTCTAAACAAAGTTGGACAAAAAAAAATTGTGTTCTTACTGTAGACTTCACCAGTTTTTTTAAATGTTTTGTTAATATACCAAGAATATTCTTTTGGATTCGTGTTCAAAGTAAGATAACGTAAATTTACGAAGATAGCGGGAAATTTACGAAGATCTCACGACAATTTGTAACGAGCTTTCTGCATCAATTGAGGATGAACATTTTTAAAAGTGTAGAACTTGTGTGAAGTAGGAGCGTACACAGAATTAAATTTTTTATGGGGTTAGGAGGGAATAGAACCACTTAGCCTACTGTTCCTTTTCAAAATATAAATTCTTTCCTTTTATTGGTGGGAAATATTGATTTTTATTTATAGATTTTTAAGTATTTCTGGTTCGAATCCCTGTCGAATCTTGAGCCCGACTTACCATAGTTTTCCCATAGTCAAACGCTGAAATGTTTCCTTACCATTGGTTTAGTTCAGCCAGATATATAACGCAAAATGGCCCAGTTGGTAAATTTTCAAGTGTTCCGATGATAAATGGTTTCGTATTAGATTGGGGGATGTAATTTAATTTGAGAGAAAAGTTAAATTTTAATTGATATTTTTGAATAGAGTCCAGTTTTTAAAAGTAAAATAATATATTTAAAAGCTGAGGCAAAGAACAATAAAAGAAAGAAAAACTTATGTTACAGCCTACAGGCGTAGGTAGATTTCGAAGTACATACTTATTCTGGAATGTTTCAAAAACGTTAAGTACATAACTTCCTATATGTTTTTCAATATTTCAAAATTATCGATAAAACATTTTCTCATATTCCATGGCACGAACATGTTTAGAATGTTTTTAACTTAATGCATCCAGCTTTGAATAGCTTAGTGCTTAGAACAATTTTTCATACTATGTCTACTAAGGTAATAGTAACATTTTTTGACCTTCAAAAACTATTTTTTTTTCCTTGCACTAATACGTGGGCGTATAAAAACTTGCTTTGACCAAGGCTTAGGATAATATTAACATGGTTTAAAATATATTCGAACAATTTTAATTACTTCCCCCTTCATTTTTACTGTAATAATTCGTCTCATCAAAAATTGTTCCAGCCAAGGTTTTATATAATGTTTAGGGTTTTTACAATAAATTATAACGGATTTGATTGTATTGCTACTAAAAAAATTATATTTTTTGTCTTACAACCCTTGTTATTTCCACCCCTTGCAGTGATAGTTGGTTACATAAAAATTTTGCTTTACACAAAAGTTTTAGACGATATTTAGGAAGTGAAAATTAATAAAAATGGATTCAATAGTGTACATGGTACGAAAGTTTTATTTATATTTTATTCCAGCCCCTGGTTTTTAAAACCCGCTGCAGTAATAGTTCGTCTAATCAAAATTTTAAAGACTATATATATATATATATATATATATATGTATATATGTATATATAAATTTACAATGAATGATTATATATTTTATAGTTTACCTTATAAGGGAGTAATGATTTTTTTTTTTGTTTTCTAACCCCTGTTTATTCCACCCTTTGCAGCAATGGTTGGTTGTATCAAAAAAAATGTTTTAGATAAAAGTTTTTGATAACATTTTTTAAGGTTTTGAACGGATTTAAAGGCGTACTTTTAGAGAGGTATGATTTTTTTGTCCTTTAACCCTTGGTTTTTTTCACACCTTGCTATTATTTTTGTCGTTAAAATTTTTTTCAGGTGGAAGTTGTAGATTATTTGATAATATTTTAAGGTTTTACATTATCTAAGAACGGATTTAATCGTGTAAGTGGTACGGAAATTATGATTTGTTTATCATCCTACTCCTGTCTTTTTCATTCCCTTGCTGCAAGGGTTCGTTTTAACAAAAATTGTTTCAGACTAAAGTTAGATAAAAATTATACAATTTACAAACGATCCAAACGGATTCGATGGTGTGTCTATTAAGGGAGTTATGAATTTTTATTAATCCTACCCTTATTTTTTCATTCCCTTGCTGCAATGGTTAATTTTATTAAAAATTGTTTCAGACAAAAGTTTTAGATAAAAATGAAACTATTTACAAACAATCTGATCGGGTTTGATGGTTGCCTACTAAGGAATTAAGAATCTTTTTGTCCTCCAATCCTTGTTTTTTCAATTATTATGATTGGTCGTTTCAAAAATGTTTTTACAAAATGTTTTTGATATTACTCCTTCGAGTTAGAAATACATTCAAACGGATGCGATATTTTCATATTATGTGAGTTACTGCAATTTTTTTTTTTTCAAGAAACCTTCCCCATTTCTACCCCTTTGGTGGATATTTTGCCCATTAACGAATTCGACTGAGACATTCCGTTACAATATTGTATGTATCAGTTTGGAAGTGATTTGTGAAAAATTACGGCTGTTATCGTGTCCATATATATATATATATATATATATATATACATAAATATACATATATACTAAATGTTTGAGTTGACGATGGTTTTTGGGTCTATATACCATGAAACGAAAAATTATATAAATTTTCTGGAAGTCGCACCATGATAACGGCGAAAATAGGTAGTCTTTCTTCGAAATATACCTAAAAGAAACGGCAACCGCAACACATACTATGTGTGTTTTTAATAATATTTCTCTCTGTACCTTCAGATAAACCTGGAAAATTAGCGTTATTTTCTGGTACCAGGATGAACTCCACACTATTGTACACATATAAGTGGGTGTCTATTGTCCATTGGCTGCTGTGAAATTTTACCTTCCGGCAGGGTTGCACGTGATTGGGCCATTTGAATTGTGCAAAGTTGCTATTGGTCTTGGGGGGCGAGTGAAAACTACCTATGGTCCAATGAGAACGCAGTTCATGTGTTAAATGGCATGCAGACTCGCCTCCCTCCAAATAATAACACGAATTTTTCAGGTCTCTACCGATGGATAATTCGATTACTGCAGCGCTTGCGAGAACCAAATACGTTATCCGGTTAGAACATGCCAGCTTCGAACACGTTTTGTCGGCAGATGCATGTAACGGTATGCTAAGGGCTTCACCTCCCTCTGCTCCCTAACGCTTCTTACATACTTCTTCACTCTTCCACCGACTAGATTCTCCGGAAGTCACGTGTAGGCTGGAGACATACTGCTGCATTCTTCATTTACCTCTCGCTTCCCCTCAACACTCCCATACTTATCCAGGCAGGTTTACCTCTCCTAGCTGCGAAGGCGGGGACCACTCCTACACGCGCAACTGTGTACGCCTGGTTAAATTTAAAGCCAGGTACACATTTTAAGAGTATTGAGTATAAATGGCGATTACCAGTGGCGGATAAAGGAATTTTTTTTTACTATCGACCCTAACACACTTACATACAGTAGTAGCTGCAGGCGGTAGTGGCTTCTCACGCAGTTGAAATTGCAGGTGTTTTAACAACTCACCTTACATAACCCAAAATAACATTCTGCCTTCACTAATATATATATATATATATATATATCCTGACTTCCTGGGTGGGAGGAGGGTGTTTTTATCCCTCTATACTCCTCCCTCCCTCCCCCTTTGTAACCGCTACTGACGATTGGATACCTGAAAAATTCGCGTTATTATTTGAAGAGAGGCTGGAAAGCATACCCAGCAGGGTTCCTGTAAACAGGGAAAGTATGGAAAATAGGGAAACCTCAGGGAATCGAAAAAAAAGTTTTATCAGAACCTGGGAAACGCAGGAAAATTGACAATATCTTAGTTACACAACACTATCAGTAGTTTTTCATAAAATATAGTGCCCTAATGTCTTGAAACAGATATGTATTTTAGTCATAATTTCGTATGCCGTTTATAATCCGTGTCTCTCATATTAATTAAACGCAATGTATATGCCTACAAGCTACTGTGTTTTAATTCGAAACACAATAAAATATGTATAGTCTTTCGCCTGGTCACACTCTATATGTTACAAAGTTTGATCTAACAAATATATGTATATTCGTTCAGAATGGCTGTGTTGGTTACGTAATGTTGATGGAAATGGCAACAGTGAAATCTTTATATTTTGTAGGAAAACAGTTTATAGTAAATTCTTGGTTGAAATTTTTTTTGAAAATAACGTTTATTGTATAATATTTTGCTAGATAAACTGATGAGCCAGAGGGCGAAAAAAAAACTTTAATATGGTATAAGGAAAACTCAGGGAAATTGGCTGGTTTTGACACGCTCCCAATCAACGCGAACGATAAAAACATTAAAAAATTAAAATGACCCATCACATGCAATCCGGCCGGTAAGTAAAATTTGGCAGCAGCCACAGATTTGTGTTCAAGTGTGTGTGGTACATTCTGGTATACCAGAAAATAACGCGAATTTTGCAGGCCTTTAATCATGATATATATCCCTAAAGGCGTTATTATTTCGCGCATTCACTGGGCGGTAAAGTTAGACTTGTGCACATACATAGCAGTTCCACGTTGCTGATTGGACTACAGTTCTGTTGACACGCCCTTGACGACCTTGAGCCAGCCATAAACAGGGAGAAGTTGCCGTCCAATCACATGTAATTACCCCCACACACGATCAGTCCAGCTCCAAGTACGGACCGCTCAGCCCGAACTGACAGTTTGGACTGGACTGAAGCCTTCCCCACACACGATCAGTCTTGTGGTTGCTGTTGCCGTTGGATGTATCGTTTCATCGTAGCATATGGAAGGAACATAGGGTGTCGCAATTGCAGTTGCACCTTTTAATTAATAAAAGGAAAAAAAAAATACAAAGCAACCAAAGAGTATAAACATTTATGTCTGCCACTACACTCAACTGATGGACTGGCAGTTTGGACTGGCGAGACGCTGTTACCACACACGGCAGTTCGGACATTGCTACTGAGCCCACTGTACGATTTGATGGAAAGCCATCAGTTCGCAAGTCCATCAGTTCCGACTGATCAGTCCACCGTCCTTGCACACACACGGCAGTTCAGACTGTTCAGTTCCAACTGATAGGTCCCCACTTACAATTCGGACTGATTGTATGTGGAGACCTTAACAACGCGCCAAAAAATGTGACCTTTTTTTATCGACCAATAAGCACTCTAACAAGGAGTGATCATGCTTACGCTTTTTTGAGACTAGTCTGGAGTGAAATTAATCCGCGATAATCTCTGAAACACTTCTTCGTTCTTTCTATCTTGGTCTGACTTAATATCTTTGATGGGAAAAAGTTTTTTCCAGGCGAATCACTGTCATGCAACAGTTGCGTTTTCATGGTCCATCCTATTTTTCCGGACGGAGCCAGTAAAGGCCCGGCCACAATCAACATAGTATGAACAAATGGATAGTTAACAGCGACGGGCGCTTTCACAACACAAAACTATAGCACAGTGGCCGGGCGACAAAATAAATAAATTTAACCCCGTTCATTTATTTATTTTGGTTGTTTTAGCATTAGAAAAATTTATGTTGCTGTAGTTGGTTGTGTGTAATCATAAAGAACAAGTTAGTGTCAGAATAAAACCCATAATAGCACATGGATTTTTTTTCCCTTCGAAAATAGGCATGGTTGTTTATAGCTTAACTCCTTCTTGCGAACATAATAAACATTAAATGGGGTGTGGCTGTGTCATGGACACGGCCTTGTGTTGTACGTGAATAGTGAATACGTGTACGTAACACGTAATTTTTTCCATACAAAATATAAAATACGCTATTTTTTTATTTTAACACCATATATATTCACTGTAACTATCTTACACTAATGTTTTATATATGCAATCGATATATTTTGACGAGAGCTGACGATTGAAACTCAACGAACGTCGTAGCTTCGAGTCAAAAGTTATACTAAATGAAAATCTCGAAACGCAGCAAAATGACCTCAAAATGGCGGCGCTTCCCCCTCCGCCACGCGCGATGCATCACAGTCCTCACTTAGCGTAACGAACTCTTTGATCTTTTAGCTATCCAGTGGTGTAATTACATTTTGGATGGAGATGATATATATGTAGCTGCAACACCAAATTGTATCCCCTGATTTTGTTATCATTAGTTTTTTGAATTGCCTCCCACCATGGAAGCAATTTTAAAGACGTATTCACGTCAAAATAAAATTATATTTGGCAAAATATAGTCAACACACTATAATTTTCTTTCTTGTTAAATACAGTTCTCAAATCATGACGTAGTATATAACGTTCAGGGTTTCTGATTAGCCGAAAACATATCACGGTTTTAATAGAGCATCCCACTCTTAGATTGCAGTGTGGAAGTAAATGGGCGCATTCTCTCTCTCTAACACACGCCGATTGCCGTTAGCACTGTCCTTGTTTCTTCGTGCGTTGTTGCCAAATATCAAACGAAATTTAAAATTTTAATTTTTGGACCAAGCTTTTTTTCATATTGTATAGAATCAAAATACGCATCAGGCAATGCTTATTTTGAATACTTAACAATATTTTAAGTGTCCGAAAAAATTAAAAAACATAACTTATTCGCTGCGAACTGTTTTGAAGTATTCCGATATGTTTCACATCAAAAAAAGAAAACCTACATGTGTATTTCATTCAGATTTTTTTTATTAGTAAATTAATGCCTTAGGACGCCACCGAACAAATGTTAAGACAAAAACTGTACAGGTTTCACTTAAATAATTTTTTTAATATATTGAAATGCATTTTCTCACAAACTGAAACATCAAAAAGTTGACCCGCGGAAAAAAATTTTTCTATTAAAGATAGATGGGGGACGAAAGCGAGAAAAATGTTCACAATGAATTGAATTAGTTTTTAAAAGCAGCCCCATCTCAATTGCTTCTACAGTTTCCGTGGAAATAGCTGTTAAAGATGTGTCTTATCAGTACAAGAGCGCGCGCTGCCGTCGTAAGAGGAAACAGGGCCGTGTGTTTAGATAAGTGGGGTTCTGTCCTACAAGCAATTTCAAATACATGGCTTCCTTAGTCAACAAAAAATATTATAATCGATTCTTGAACATAATATGTAAAATGTATGAAATAAATACGAAGGAATTCAATAGCGATCATGGTACAAAATTTTGAATTACTTTTCTATCCTTCTCAACACCAAGCATCTTATCAAACATTGTTTTAGACAAAGTTTTGGAAAATAACTATGATATTATTACAAACAATTTAAACAGATTTGATAAGGTGTCTACTAAGGCAGTTACGTTTTTTTGTCCGGTGAAAATTTTTTTCGAACCCATGCAGTTATGGCTGGTCGTATCAAAAATGTATTTAGAAAACATTTTTCGGCATTAGGTAATCCGAGTTATCATACGTTAAAACGGATTCGATATTATTCATATTATGGGAGTTGTTGCGATTTTTCTGTTTTTCAAAAAATCTTCCCCATTTCGAACCAATTGTTCGGATTTTTCCCATAACTTACTCGACCGAGAATTTCCATTACTGTATTTTATTTATCATTTTGGACATGACTTGTCCAAAAATACGGCATTTATCGGGCCCATGAAAATGTGATATATATATATATATATTGGATTTTTAGAACAGAAAAGCAAACTATAAGAAATTTTCGTCTACAATAGGTAGTTTTTATTTGAAATTTACATAAAAGTGGTATTATTACAATTTTATATGTGTAATAGTATAAAATATTATAAATTACGATATGATTTCTTAAAATGCTTCTTGTTCGATCCAAATTACAAATACACGCATCTCCTGAAATTCGTAATGTGTTAAGAGATTTGGCAACAGCGCGCGCCATAAGCCGTGTACTGCAATCTAAGAGTGGGACGGGCTTATAGCATAAGTGTATTATAAACCTAGAGAGAAACTCTACTTAATAATAGTACCGGGCTTGTCTAAATGCTTATCGCAGTGTAGGATTAGTAGCTGTTCATATTTAATGAAATTACAACAAGGGTTAAGTCGGAATTACAATATCCCGTCGCTTCCGTTCGCCATCTGTCCATCTGTCACTTTTGCGTCCGCCAACGCCACGAATCTAGTCAAGCGATTTACAAAACTTGACTTCATCCGTCCGTCAGAATGTTTTCCCAAGTAAGTGCTGCCAACAATCCATGTTTTTCTTTCGGAGTATTGTATAGATGTTGTTTGCTATTTATGTCGTGTTTTATTTCGTATTGTATTAGCATTTCCTCGGAAATATTCTCAGTCGTGATTTAATTGTTTGGACACGAGTTTTAAGAACCGCAGTGTTATTACACAAAACATCTGAACGACCTGCACAAATACCACGGGCCTGTGTTCTAGTAACAATTGACTGCCGCGGTCAAAGCCATAGATATAATCCGCCAGTCCGTCGAAAGTTAGAGCTTGCCAAGCTTTTGACTAATGGATGGTTAGAATTTTTCGGGCCATCTGATTGGCTGCACGTCACCTGAGTGACGGACGGATGCCGGACAGACGGAGGGGATGGGCTATTGTAATTCCGGCTTTAGACTTTCAGAGAGCTTGTATACGTAGGGGGTTTCGACGAGCGTACGTACAATTGACACGCCTTCATTCCGCCACATTAATCCGTGCTCAATCCGTGATGTGGTTCTCGGTAGTCCAGTGGTCAGATCGCTCGTCTCCCGCGATCCGTGGTCAAAACCGGATATTTCGCAAAAGGTGAAAAAGGGGGGGGGGGGGAGGACGTGGCGGACGTTACCGTTAGCCGGTGTGTTTTCTCGGTATACTCCCGCCCTCCTCAACCCGTACATTCCGTCAGTTTTCCGTCCTCATCCCGTCGCCCTATCATCGTCTTATATGACCCCGACGTGGACAACATGTTAAGCCCGACCGAGTCGGAATCCTCGCGCGTGGGAAGAAACATAACGGACGTTGCTGCTGGCTGGCACTTTCCGCGAGGCGCCCTCCGTTTATCGCTCTCGCTCTCTCCTCCTCCCCCCCCCCCCTTTTCTAGTTCTGTCCCGTGTTTTGTTTTACGTGCCTTACTTTATGGACGACCAATAGCCCCGCGGTGATGCCCCGTCCAGTGCAGACCCAGTTTTGTTTTGGTGGTGATTTTGGGTGGGGGGGGGGGGGGGGGGGGTCGGACGACCAGAGGGTTTTGGGTAGTATATGTGGAGTTTGTAATTTCGTCATTACTATTATTCAAGGGTTATTTTAAATTATTTTAACTATATACCTACTTTTAATTTATTGTTTTTATCAAATAATAATTACGAAAATTTGCGCGATATTTACACACATTATAAGCATATTACACTTAGTAAATAACTGTTCAAAATATATGTGATCAGAACAACAAATGAATGGGACGCATCGTGTCAAATTTTAATTTTAACTCTTAAATAATAATGAGAAAAAAAAATAATATGGCATTTGAGACCGAGCCGTAAAAAGCAATTTTAACGCATTTCGGACATCTTGAAAAGTCATTATCAAAACTACGGATTAGGTTTTTTATAGAGCCTATATACAGTTATTTATATATAGCCTACATATTTTTTTTTTGCATATGCCATTGCTTCTTACACTCTATGCCCTGTGGCATCAACTTATCTTGCAAGACAACATGAATATATCGATTTAGAGTTGTTTTTTTTCATAAGCCATTTATGGTTACACTGTATATAAGAACAACTCTCAATAACGGACATAAAAGATGAGTATGCAAACACACAGGAAACAAGCCAAATTTTTGGGTAAATATCGTGGAAGGAATTAGAAAAAAATGTAACAGCACAGATGGCCACAGTGGGCTATCAACGACGAGGAAGTTGCAACAAGAACAGTGATATTGGCTTGATTTCTGTGTGTTTGCATATTCATATTTTTTGTCTGTTATTGAGAGTTGTTCTTATACACAGTGTAACCATAAATGGCTTATGAAAAAAAACAACTCTAAATCGATATATTCATGTTGTCTTGCAAGATAAGTTGATGCCACAGGGGAAAATAATATTATGTTGGACAGAAAAAAAATAACAGGGAAACTCAAGGAAGTTGTCTGGAGTGAAAGTGTGTATTTTAACATATGGTTTGCTAATAGTGAGTTAACTGAACATCTGTGGTTGTTCGACTCGGACACGGAGGAAACCTGTTCTGCAGGAGCAACTCTTCTGAGGCAGTTAGTCCGTTCTTGCACGCTGATGCCCGCTTTAAGGAATGCAATCTTTAAGGCGTGAGCTGAGGGGATGTTGGTATGGGGAGGGAGGATTCGCGTCACCCCGTTCCTTCTTCTCTTCTTTCTTCCGGAGAAAAGCCCCTCAGAACCAGCGCGGAAGGGCGTAAGAAAAAAAAGAAGCGGACGGACGAAAGATGGAGGAAATGCAGAAAGGACGCAAGAAGCAGCCACGCCTTATTCTGCCCATCTAATTAATCAGCCAGGAGAACGGCAAACATAGAGCGTTAAAATTATTCCGAATAAATACGGTATGCTATACAGGAAGTAGCGTGGCTGTAACATTTTTAAAACGCACCACAGTTATATGCAAATGTAAAGAAATATTTTTTTTGTGTGTTTAATTTGTCTCTCTGCACGGCTGAATGGCTAATCTGCTTGAATCGTAGTTAATGGCGGACGGGGTGGTAGTTGGACTGCGTAATGGAAGACATGTCGCTTTCAGCGAAGTAAAACTTTTGATAACCGGTAGTTAGTGGCGAAAGAGCTTTGTTTGGATAACTAAAAGTGAAATGCTTGATCTTCTTAGTACATTTGTGAATTTAAGCTCGTGACAACTGTTCCATCTCTGTCATCTTGAAAGTTGTAGGAGGAACTGAGGCCATCGAAGGCAAACGTATTGTTTTAAGACACGGTCACGCACGATGCTTTGCTTATTGTGTTTTCTTGTCATTACTATAGTATATCCATAAAAAAGTGTCCCAGTTATAAATTTCATGTATCAACTGTTAGCGTTGTAGAGTTTTGGTTCAAGATCACAATTGAAGAGTAACTCAAACAGTTTCAGATAAGAGCATGCGCGAATACGGCTTTGTTGTTTTCTCGCTTGCAGCGCGAAAGAATGGCTCTTTCCAAATTAGTATAGGGTGAACATGTAAACTTTGTTTTGTAACAGGATGGAGCCACTTCCCATTGGAATCTCTTTTCACGAGAGTGGTTGAATGTCGAAGTCCCTGACCGTTGGATTGGTCGTTATGGTCGAGACGACAGAGCCCTTTTTTTTCGCTGGCTTTCACGTTCATCTGACATAACGTCATGCGATTTTTTTTTTACTTTGGGGCTCTATAAAAGATCGTGTCTACGTTCCGCCGCTACATAATTATTTGCCAGATTTTACACACAGAATTGAAGAGCCTGTTTCGCTTCCATTACTCCGGACGTGTTAACCGAAATGTGGGAAGAATTAGACTTTAGGTTGGAATGGTGCCGTGTAACTAAATGTGCACATATTGAATATATGTAAAAAAGTTTACCTTAAATTTGTTGTATGTTTTTTTTGTAAAGAGTCAAAATTAAACTGTTATAATATACCTATTATTTTATGAACATCCGATTATATACGGGATCTTCCTGCAAATTTATTCCCACAGATATCTTGCATTTGTTGTGGAGTAACAAATTTTCTCGTAACATATTTACCAAAATTTATTTTCGAATTTTAAAAAGGTGAAGTGAAAATACTTATTAACACCTGCGTGTCTTTTTACCACTGTTATTATATAACAATGACTACCTGGATACAAAAGTTGTGATGAAACATAAAGCGTGATACAGAGAGCTATCGTGATACGTTTGCAGGAGAAGCCTTCACATAACATTAATGACAATGAAATGAAATAGCGTATCCATTATGGCGTGTGAGAACGAGTCTTACGTCGCACGTTTTGTAAACTGGAAGGCGTAAAGGCGGAATTACTATATATTGTCGCCTCCGTCCGTAATACGTCCGTCCGTAATACGTCCTTCCGTAATCCGTCCGTCCGTAATACGTCCTTCCGTAATCCGTCCGTCACTTTTATGCCCGTCAGTGCCACGCAGCTAGCCAAGCGATTCACACCACTTCATCCGCCCGTCAAATATTTTACCAAGTAAGTGCTACCAACAATCAGTGTTTTTTCTCTTAGAGACTTATTTCGTTGTTGTTTACTATTTATGTCGTGTTTTTGTACGTATTGCGTTAGCATATCCTCGGAAAAATTCATAGTCGTGATTAAATAGTTTGGACACGAGTCTTAAGAACCACAATGTTATTATACAAATCATCTGAACAACCTACACAAACACCACAGGCCCGTATTCTGGAAACAGTTGACTGCGGCGGTCGAAACCATAGATGTAATCCATCCGTACTTCCGACAAAAGTGTGAGTTTGCCAAACTTTTGACGGGCCGACGGATGACATTTTTCGAGCCCTCCGATTGGCTGCAGGTCACGTGACCGATTGACGCTGATGACGAACGGACGGACGGAGGCGACGGACTATTGTAATGCCTCCTTAAGACGAAGGGATTCCTAGTCACTCGTGGCCGAGCCGCTGCTCATAAATGAATTAGTCGCCCCAAGGTTGGCATCAAACCACCACTGGCAGAGACGTGCAATATTCGCGCTATAATTTTAAGAGAGACCGGAATTCATACCATTATACACTTTCAACTACTTTTCCTTTGGACCATAGTTATGACACACTGTAAATTTAAAAAAAAAAAAAAATGGAACAGAAATATTCATGTAAATTTACAGGTATTTGTAAATGTGTACATTTGTATCATTACGAGATAATGTTCGCAGTAATATTGGGTTCGGATTGTTATCCGGGAATTTCTTTCTTGTGTTGTCTCAGTACCTCCTATAGTTAAAGCTATTTGTAAACCGTTCCTTAAATGGATTTGCATTTTTAACTGCGCACATTAATAAGCACAATACACCAAAATAAAGATCAATTATTGAATATTCAGTTACCTTTTCCATAGTTTGAAAACAAACGCCTGAATGAAACATCAATCAAAATATAAAATATTGCGCCAAATGTTCGTAAGAAATACTCAATATTATCTCGAAAAAATGTATTTCATGCACGCGAAAATAACGATAGCCACGTGGTGTACAAAGTTACAATATATTTATTGCAGTACTACAAACTATTTCTTGGCAACTTTCCAAAGTAATCATTTGTAAAACTACAGAAACTTTTCTTTTTCTGTGCTCAACCCAAAAAGGTCAAGGAACCAATAACAATAGTGCCACATTCAAATGACACCAGTCACATGCAATCCGGCCGGAAGCTAAATTGCGGCGGCAGCCAATACATATTTGTAGGGGCATGCAGATTTCGCGAAAAGATTTCGAGACCAGCTGAAAGTTAAAACACTGTAGCATCGTCTGTGTTTCGTGATTGGGTGAGTTTCTCCCAGATACATATCGATTGTAACAACACCAATCACAGGTAATTCAGTGCGAAAGCAAACGCGTCCTGAATGGCTCGGTCAAATAAGGCAACGGCTTCTCTCGCATACGGACGCCAATCGCAAGGAATAAACCACAGGTTCGGGTATACATTGTTGCAGTCTATTAAGCGTTCAGCTCTTTTCGCGAAAAATGCCTGACCCTACGTATTTGTGTTCAAGTGTTCATCCAGGTACAAGAAAACGAACGTGAATTTCTCACGGTCTCTTTATCACTGGTGCTTACAGCGCCAAATGTGCGTGGCGCGTCAGAGTGACCCCGGGAGTGGTTGTTGCAATATAACGGTCGGCGCGTTAAAAATCGCAGATGCATAGGGGCATACATATTTCGCGAAAAGATTCCGAGACTAGCTGAAAGTTAAAACACTATAGCATTGTCTGTGTCACGTGATTGGGTGGATTTATTTCAGGGACATGTCTAATGTTAGAACACCAAACACAACAGTTCAGTGCGAAAGCAAGCGCGTCCTGAGTGGCTCGGTCAAATAAAGCAACGACTTCTCTCGCACACGGCCACCAACCACAATGAAGAATCCGCTGGTATGGGTATACCATGTTGCAGTCTAATAGGCATTCAAATCTTTTCGCGAAAAATGCCTGCCCCTACAGATGCATTGTTCCAGCAACCGGGGCGGGGGGCTGTCCTCGGGCCACGCGACGAACACGGGTGCGGAAAACACAGGCGGACAAGGACGCTGATTGGCTGGAGCCGCGTCAGCCAGCGGTGCGACAATCAAGTTTAATTAAATCTCGCGGGTTTCGACTGTCCCGCGTCTAGATGAGATGCTTGTTCCAGTCGTCGGGTTTCACAGTGAGCTAGCAGCGGGAACTGCCTGCCCAGGGTGTCCACAGTTAGTACTTTCGTACTAGATCTAGTACTTTAATAACTTTTTTAGTGGTCTAGTACAGATCTAGTACATTTTTCTTTAATATAATAATATTATTGTAACTCCAATATGTTTTATTATTAAGCGTAATTATTTTTAAAAAACTATGGAATGTATGTGTGTGTGGTGTGTTATTTAAGTTCGAGCATTGCAATGTCATAATAACTTCCTAAATTGTTAAAAATCATAACAAATTATAATTTAGTACTTTTTTTCTAATCTGGTACTTTTTTCTCGCCTAAGTTGGTACGAAATATTTTTTCCTTGTGAACACCCTGTGCCTGCCCCGTCTACCAACCCGCACAAGCGGTGTGCAGAGTTACAGAATTAAAAAAAAAAACACGTGATTTAAAAAAAACTGCTTAAGATGTCAGCGCAGGTAGTGTCTGGTTACTAAAACCATTTACGAATACGCTGAGGGCGTATGAGTAGAACTGTTTCCGCATTTGATTTTTAAACTGTAATTTTAGAAGAGTGAAAATGGCTACGCGTGTTTTTCAGATGTTTTTTTTCAGGGCATTGAACTTCCGGTTAAAACCACTCAAGGTTTTTGAATGGCACCATATGCACGGCGAGAAGACTGCGCGCCCATAGCCTTGCTCTTAGAAGCCCCATGCGAGCGTCGCACTTATCATCCCGCCTCACTAACACAGGTACACCCCTGACTAAGTAGGTCCCTTAATCACACTGACCTTCGAGAATGAGTTAGTCGGGATATTACGGCATTAGTTGAACTTTCTACCTGTTTTCTTGTTACTACTTTAGCTTGTTTAGTTTTCCTTAATAAGGTGTTGCATTATAATAAAAATATTTAATGTATAAGTTAGCGAGCAGCAATAGAAAGTTCTTTGCGGTTGCCTCTCATTGTAATGTTTATGTTTTGTGGCTTTCCTGCACTGATAATGTAGTGAGAAACGCTTCTTAGCGTATGGATGGAATGTTGACAAAATTGATGGCCATGGTTTTGATTCCCACTGCAAGCTTTATTAGTGCCGTATTTTTCTTTACAAAGTTGCAGTTTATGTTGCATTGTGCAATAGCAATTCATGAATTTTCAAAACAACAGGTTCTTTCTAATAGTAAATGTAGTTTTGATGTGACGAATCGCGCATTCCCCCCCTCCTCCCTCGAGCGCGTCATGGACCTCCCCATTCCTTCGCCAGCCCGACGCCAACAGCCAGTCGCAACAGAATTGAAGGGGCGACTGAATTGTTGCCCATTGGAAGGGCAGCCCATCAGGATTTTTCTGACAGTGGTTAGTTTGTAAAGTGACCTAACCTAACCTAACCTAACCTAACCTAACCTAACCTAACCTAAACTAACCTAAACTAACCACTGTCAGAAAAATTCCTGAAGAGCTGCCCATCCAAGGGGCAACAATTCAGACAACCTTTCAAAAACACTACTGTAAGAAAAATCCTGATGGGCTGCCCTTCCAAGGGGAAAGTTTTCAGGATTATTTAAACACTTAAAGAAACATGTTTTCAGAAATTGGATGGGCTGCCCTTCCAGTCGCTGTACAAACAAACCATTTGCCAAAAAAATCCTGATGGGCTGCCCATCCAAGGGGCAACAATTCAGCTCCCCCGAATTGAAGATCCCGCCAAGTGTGAGTTTCTTAGTGTAGTACGGTTTTTTTAATGTGAAAAAAAAGTTCGTCCTATCGAAATTTACATACAGATAACAGAAATTTATGGTAATGTGACGAATGAAGATTCATTTCGAAAATGGTGCATGATGTTTAATGGTGTGCGAACGAATACTCGTGATCAATTCATCTTCCTTATAGCCCGTACTTGGATATTTTGGCCCGGAACCACTATGGAAGTGATAAATAACTGAAAGAGTACTTTAATGATGGTTCAACAACTTGGCGGTAACTGAGTATGCAGAATGCATAGAAAAGCTGGCGATATGACAAAGCTAGAATTTGTATGGCGACTATATCATATATGTTGTAAAATAAGTTATGTTTCATTATCTTAAATAAAAAGATATATAGAAACAAACGTTTTTTACTTTTACAACGTTCCTCGTAATTTTTAGGTATAATCGATCGATAAACGTAACCGGTGCTCGTCGTAACAGCGTTAAAGTGAGAATCAGTCGCTTGACGCAGTTTAAGCGGAGACATACCTAATTATTATTAACCCGAAAATTTTGTTTTGTTATTCGGCGACGGCCAGGTGCGAAAATGTTTGTGCACGTGAACCTCCCTGGTCGTTGCATCAACCGGATATTCGGCACGTCGCGGAGGACTGGAAGCCAGCGAAAAAAACATTTAGGACATCTTACCTGATTATTAGAGACCTGAAAAATTCGCGGATTCAATTCGCGATAGGCTAGAATCCAAATACCAGGGGTGCCCACAAGGGGGGGGGGGGGGTAACGACGCAGACTGCGTCATTAAAATTTCAGGGGGGGGGGGGGGTTAAAAGACGAGAAAAATGTATATATTATTTACATAATTATACCTTCTAATGTGAAAATATGTTTCTGGTGCTTTGATAATTGAAAGGGATCTTGTAAATCAAATTGGCAACCCCGCACTTTCCTCAACAAAAGCAGTTTGGCATCTGTCGGTTCAGGATGGAAATATTATCTGATATGACCAAAATTATTATTAGAAAATCAGTTTTAATTAATGCAAAATGTGATAAAATATAATACTAAAAAAGTATAATATTATAAAATAATTGAGTAAATCATTGAGAAAATGGCATAAAAAATTTCGAGGGGGGGGGGGGGGGGCACCTCTGCAAATACGTTTGCTTTTTTTGGGTTTCAGTGGTTGGGTCACAGTTTATCTGAAAGACTCTGAACTAGTGAAAAACCTTCAACAAAAAGTATCGAATGAAGAGCATCCCATTTAACAGGTGTCTAGAGTGAGAGCCAGTGAGCAGATGTAATTTTCCCGAGTACATAGATGATCATGGAGTCTATCCTGTAGGCAATGAAACCGAAATTTTTTTCGGTATCCTCTGGTCTTCATGCGAACCAGAGAGACGGGTTCTATGACCTACAGGATAGATTCCACAATCCTCTGCATACTCTTGCATACTTGGGCAAACGCCACCTGTTCATTGGCTGTTGACTTGTGAGGCGTCTCAACTGGGTAACTTCTGATTCGATACTTCTTCAAGGGTGTCTAATTAGTCTAGAGTCTTACATATTAACAACCAAAACTATAACAGAAGCAGCATAAAGGTATATTTATTGGATTTTCAGCTTACCACGAAATATATGAGCTTATTTTTCGGATCTCTAAGGCAACACAAAATGAGCACATGACATCGCCTTGATTATGCACACCAGAAAATAACGCGAGTTTTGCATGTGTCTACTAATTCTGTGACAAAGAGAGCTTTCATTGCTTGATTATTTTTGGTGTTGTATTCTTTGTAGTTTTTGCTATCGTACAGGGTTTTTATAATGTCACTGACAGAAGCGCTGAGAGTTTTGGTTAAGTGGAAGGGTAGTAGTAGGAATAGGCCATGTTGGTTTCATTGTTATTTTGCAATAAAAATATTTTATCCTTTTAATAAATTAAAAATTTTCCAACGTTAAGGAAAAAATTACGATTAAATATTTTCAAAAACCATGACATAGTGTCTTTAGACATTATTATTACAGTTGTAGTCATTCTCAAAAATGAATTTTATACTAAACGCCAATGACTTAACAGGAAACTATTTGTAGCAGTAAGTCAATATTGACTTCAGTAATTTCATTAAATTATATACTACGCTTTAAATGAACCAAATTTTAAAAATTAATCTATAGAAAATGGTTATGGCTGAAAACTGATGGAACCAAATTGGCGTTCTTTGGTTCCTATTTCTTCTCCGTTATACGAAACGAGTAAATAATTAGTAATTGACAATCAGCTTGAATTCATAATGGTAGGTATAGATTGCTCAGCTTTAATAATTAAATTGGTTACAGTACGTTATTTGTGATGCAAATGTTTGTTACCTGCTTGTTTACGTTTCGCGCAGTGCCAATGAAAACATACGCCATTGTCTTTAATTAAAATATAATTTGTTTTGATTGTGTGTTTAGCGCACGTGTTACGTACGCTTGCGGTCCTCCGGCTTATTCTGCCGTTTTCGAGAGAGCAGCATTCTTGAAGCGGGTGAACTCTAAATTAGAGTTTGCAGTGTGGCAATAAAAGAGTTGCTCAGTCGCTACAACTTTTAGGTCTTTTAATTAAAAAAATGTCGCATTCCTGTAATGAAAGTATAATCGGAAAAAATAACTACATTTTTTGTTACCTAATCAAGGTTCAAATAAAACGATAGATGATATGAAATGACCCGTTCACCAGGGGCAGGCATTTTTTTCGTGAAAAAAAATCTGAACTCTCACTAGACTGCAGTGCGCCACACTGAATTTTTTTTTGTATGTTTACAATGAAAATCCCAGGGAACTCAGTTTGCCAACGATATCATTTGTAAAACTACAAGGCAGAGCTTCGTACCAAATTACAAATATTAATCTTGTATTTGGTGTTTTATTGGCGGGTTTCGGACGCCATATTTTTATAGATGTATTAAATAAAAAAATGTGTGCGTGGAGTCCACGCTTATTATTTATAGAGATAAATTAATAGTATTTTTTATAGAAAAAAGATAATAATTGAGAATCGTAAGGAAGTGGGTAGATGAAATAACTCTTTTCCACACGAATAAATAAATTGTAGATTCTTAAAATAAAAAAGCTAGGCCTACTATTTTTTTAAATCGTACATTTAAAACAAACTTACGCAAAGTACAATTAAATTATATTTTGAATAATTCTTAAACTTGAAGCTTGCCTATAATTAGGTAGTTTATGCAGCTTAACTGATTGTCCATATGGACGTGTGGAGTCTGAGGTAGGTATCTGGCATGTGAAAGTGGCAGCATGGCACACGAATAGGATCTAGCTCAATGCTACTTTGTTGAGTTACAGTTGCCCACAGCTAGACTCCGATCGAGAAATATTCATGCCTCTCAGTTGGACTTAACATATTTAGTTTACACGCTCGTTGGCTCGTAACTATAATATGGTGTGTGATTTAGTTGATACAATAATAATTCGGGACAAATAATTGCCCATGTCACACTGAAGCATCATAAGCATTATACCAGAAAAAATATTTAGTTACACGGCTGAAACAATACTAACATAACACTGTTTGACAATACTGATTTACACAAGTAATTAAAATAATACTTACACGAAGGAACAATATTTTCTTACGAATATGGCCCGTGGTGCGGTGCACAACAATAAGCTAAAACCCCATTGTGTTGCCCTGTGCCCAAATACTCCCTCAAGTCGGGGTGGCGTTAGGCGCAGGCGGGTCCCTACCGCCGCGACCCGCCTATCCCTGCAGCATGGCGGGGTTCAACCTGAGCCGCACGCCGCCACGTGGAGCCCGCTCAAGGCTGCTCCAGCGATCACCGCCCGCGTCAACGGCCCCGGAGTGGGGATAGCTCGACGGGCCACCCCCACAAAACAACCGCGCATATGCAAGTGCCCAACTGCGCGAGAGCGCTAGAGCGCAAGAACGTGAGGCTGCAAAAGCTCGAATGCACGATTGGACAAGTGCGCGAGTGCGCAGTATGGCAAGAGCACAAGTTTGTAAGTTTGCAAGTGCGCGTGTGCGCAATTACTCAATTGTGCAAGTGTGCAAGTGTGAATGTGCGCAAGTGCGTGAGTGAGAAAATGCGCAAGATAGCAAGAGCGCAAGTGCGAAGTGTGCAAGTATACAAGTGCACGAATGAGCAAATGCGCCAGATAGAAAGAGCCAAGTGTGCAAGTGGGCAAGTGCTCAAGATAGCAATATAGAAAGTGTGCAAGTGTGCTTTCTCTGCCGTCTCCTCTATCGGTTCCCCCACCACGTACGTAACTATTCACCTCCTCGTCCGGTTCCCCCCACCACATACCTATCTATTTACCTTCATGCGATCGGAATTTTCGTAACGCTGAAAAATTGTTGCCCTGTCAGCAAATCGGTTTCACTTCAAAACGTTTTAAAAAAAAATAATTACGAAACAACATTTTTGCAGTGGGTTGGATTCGTACCGAGGGAAGCTGTTTAACATGTTACGATTAAGCCTTACAGACCATAACTATTAGGCCGAACGATCATTTAAGAAGTTAGGGTATATAGTTTCAAAGCATGTTTGCTATAAGCCTATATGGGAAGCAAAATACTAGTTTCGTGCGAAACTTTTATAAGAGTTTATTTTGTGGCGAACAAGCATTGTTTATGTAATTCTACAGGTAAATGATATTACAAGAGACACTCTCACAAGTATTAGTGAAAGTACAAATTAATTCCTTGAAAACTTAAAAACAATTTTTAGAGTGCAGACGTTTCTTCTTTGTAATCGGCAGCCGCCTGCAAGAGAAGCCGTAGCCTTATTTAGGCAGGCCATTGGGGACGCGTTTGCTTATACGTAGAACTGTTGTGGTTCGTATGCCGACAGCGGACATGTAGGGGAGGACGGGGCAAGTTGGCGATGTTAAGAGTTCGTCATTTTTTATGATTTTAATTTTGGAAATACGATTTCCTTCTTTCCACACACGATTAGAATAGTCTTTTGTTGTGGTGTAACTACATGGAAAAATCTATATTTCTATATTATCTCCAAAATTCTGCCCTTTTAAAAATATAATGCAAATGTGCCATCTTGCCCCGTTACCGGGGCAAGATGACTTTGACTACGGGGTAAGATGACATTTCTGCACAAGTTTAAACATATTTATTCTTAGAATGCAAACTAATGTAAATTAACTAATTTAACATTGTAACATGCTTTTTTTACATATATGGCATATTATTAAAGGCTTGGTTTGTTGAAAATTACAATTAATAGTTAACTTACATAACTTATTCAGAGTTGGTGTTTTTATAAACAATAATCGCAAACAAAATTTCCTCCTTCAAAGTTCGAGCAGTCCTCATGCCACCATATGTGGCATTTGCAACACTCGATCCAATCTTCTGATGGAGGGTCGACATAAATCTCATCACACACAAGACACTGCACTTCGGATATTTGAGCTGAAGTCATGCCTGGCGAAAGTTGGAGCTTCTTGGATTTTTCTCGAGAATCGAACATCAGTTTCTTAGTAACAGTTCCTTTTTTTGCATTTCGAGACTCATGTCTTTATTGCTTCAAACGTTCTTGTTCTATCCTCTGAGCTTTTCTCTGAACCAGCATCGCTTTCATGGGTGAGCTTGTGATGACACTTGCACATTGCTTATGACTTATCCTTTTTCTCACATATGATCTTTCTTTAGGCAATGGTTTGAAATCGAAAACACTTCGGCACAGTTTTGGCTCAACAGGAGTAGCATTTCTTATAGGCCCTATCTTAATGAGAGTAGCATTTCTTGAAAGTCCTGGCTCAACGGGAGTAGAATTTCTTGAAGGTCCTGGCTCAATGGAAGCTGCGGGAGAAGTATTTATTGAAGGTCCTGGCTCAATCGGAGAAATATTTCTTGAAGATCCTGGTTTAATGGAAATGTCATTTCTTGAAGGTCCTGGCTCAATGAGAGTAGCATTTCTTAATGGTCCTGGCTCAATGGAAGTAGCATTTCTTGAAGGTCCTGGTTCTTCAGTTTTCTCTGCCTGATGTTCATTAACTGCTTTTTCCATCGCAAGATCATGATCGGTGGGGTTCGCTGCTGCTAAATCATGCTCAGTAAACACAAGGGGATCATAAGGCTCAATTCCACATTCTCGGAACCCATTGACTGCATTACCGACTGTAGCTGCTTTGAAATAAGCAGTGCTTAGTAGCTCACCAATTTTTTTTGTCAGTTATGGCTTGCCCTGGATTAGTGACCATTAAGTTGTCACAAGCTTGACTGTAATAGGTTTTTAATGGCCCAAAAAAGGAAACATCCAGCATTTGAAGCCGATAGGTAGTGTGGGGTGGAAATCCGACCATAACGATGTGATTTTCCCGGCAAAAGTTTATAGCCTCCAGTGTTACGTGTGTTTTATGGTTGTCAACAAGCAACAGCACGTGAAATTCACTGGTTGGTTTCACATGTAGTTCGAAATGTTTCAAAAACAACACAAATATTTCTCCATTGCTCCAACCAATATCACTGCAATGTCCAAAGGTTCCCGGAGGGGCTCTTTCCACAAGTTCAGGTCGCATCCGTTTTCTTGCGAAAACCAAAAAAAGGGGGCAGGTAATATCCGCAAGCATTAATGCAACAACTAATAGTAACATTTCTTCCTCTCTCTGCCGAAACGATCTTGGAAACATTCTTACTTCCTGTGGAAATCTATGTTTTTCCCGCACTTATTTCAAAATTAAGAAAAACTTGTCAACATTTGGCTTGTTAAAGCCCATTGCTCTGGCAATGGATGTTTCCTCTGGTCTCCGAAAACTGAACTTACATTTTTTCATAAAACTAGCCAACCAATCCTCACCTGCCATCCTGGTCTCCACATTGAACGGATGCGAAATTCCACTATATTCTGCAAAGTAAAACACAAGTTTTCTACATTGCTGCTTTGTCATCCCAAAAAACATGTTATCCATTGCTGTCGAGTAGTTCCTTAAATATTCTAGCTGCTCTTCAGTAAAAACTTCTCGAAATCTTCCACCATGAATAGGCATTTCCTAGGAAGAAAATACAATTAGGTAGGCTAAATACTTTTTAATTAGAATTTTTGTTTAATGAAAGCCTGTAGGGCATGAACAATTAAAAACAACTGTAAAAAAGCACTTGGGGCAAGATGACGAGTCGTCATCTTGCCCCAGTCAACTTGCCCCGATCAGCAATGTTATTAGTATTGGATTATTTCGCTAGGAAAAAATATAAAAGGTTAACAATATATAGTGGTTAAGAAAAGTATATTGTCTAAGGTAATAATGTGTGGCATTGAATAACCAAATATCTTACCTGTTTGTCCATGAGATATTACTTCGAAGTTCTTGAAAATTACAATACGTCAGACCAAATGTACGAACATCATCTAACAAACAACTAAATGGTGGCAGCGGCTTCACTGTGCGATTCTTTAGTGCCCACCAGTGTGGAGCGCTAGTAGTGTCTGTTAGGTGGTGCTATCTAATAACATGACGTGGAACTAAGTCATTCGTCGTCTTGCCCCGCTCGTCAACTTGCCCCGTCCTCCCCTACCTGAAAGAAACTTAACCAATCACGAAACAGACGATGCTACAGTGTTTGACACACAGCTAGTCTAGGAAGCTCATCGCGAAAACTACGAGGTGTGATAAAAAAATATGGTGAATGAATTTTTAAATCAGAAACTGTTGACGCTACATATATTTGAAGTAACAAGCACGATAGCCTGATCCGTTGAGATAGTCAGTGTCAAGTCTGAACAAGTTGTGAATGTCAGTCGGCTTCCAGAGCCGGAAGAGTGAGGTCTTGTTTACCATGTCTGTCGCGCATCATGGATAGAGAACTTTCGCGGATTCGTCTGCCCTAGGGTAGAATTCAAAGTCATGGGTGAGCTGAATACGATGTTTGCTTTTCCATTGGTTGATTTCTCAGCGAGAACATTTTTATTCTTGTTAATTGTCATTACATAATTTGCTGACTTCTCTGATAGCTAGGCATCGTTGGCTCACGGTCGTAGAGGGGCGTGTCCAAATAACTGTGGTCCAATCATGAACATAGTGTGAGAGTGAGAAGGTTTGCATTCTAACTTGCGACTAAATTAATGCGCAAAATTGTCATATCTTTAATAATTGATTTCGAACAACGCGTTAACATTAAGTCTTGTTTGCGAAACGGAGACCAGAATAATGGGGTTTGCTAAAAGGAACACGTTTGGACACCGTTCCCAACTTCGAGAGGCCCACGACAGAGCAGCTGAAGGAAGGCCTTCCAGGAATGCTTCCAGTCATGGAATCAACACTGGGACGAGTGCACATCGCTAGCCAAGGAGAGTATTTTGAAGGATATTAGTGATGTAGCTTATTACTTTGTTCGTGATAAAATTATTCAACATCACTTCCCGGCATATTTTAGTACCAGTCTAGACTCAACAGTCGTACATACATACTCGAGAAATAGTTAACTTTTTTTTTAGGTTGGCGCTTTAGAAAGACACCATCTTATTTGTTAGAATTACCAGAATTGGGGCTTGGTACACAATTGAGCTAAATATATACTATTGTCTTGAAGTTCTTTGGGGGGTGTCGAATTAACGTTGGTCAAATCACACAACCATAATAAACGCAAATATGTTTAAAGAGTAGCCTGGTGGTAAAGTATACCAGTTAGTTGCAGTTCCTCTACATTAATAGGTCGATTATTTGTAGCGAGATTCGTTCCTATTTTCTCCGCCGGTGATTTATTTTCATGTAGCTTCACTAGATACAACTAACTTGTGGACTTATAAATATTGATTTATCGCGAAAAAACATTTCTTGTCACTATAAGTTGCAAATCATCGAAACTTCTTTGTACTATGATCGAGAGAGATATTTAGTTTATTTTTCCACGCGAACACGGACATTCGTTTACATAAAAACTGCTCCCCATTGGTCCAATTCAGTGCGGTAAGAGCTTCTTTTACGGAGTCAGCTCAGAAATAAATGTTGAATATGTGAACAAATTGTATTGAAGCCTTACTGTAAAGTCATATTTTCCACCAGGGATGATGATTTATAGCGGGGAAACTTGACTGTCTGCTAGGCTTCAATACACTTCGTTTATGCCTGCTAAATTTACTACCTTTTACTTGCTCTCTCCGGTGAAATGAGCATGTATAGCCCGTGAATAGGCTAATGAGATAGCAGCTGTTGCATTGAGGGCCCCGCATACCTGGGCGCACATACGGTGTGCAGAGCTTCAGAAAAAATACGCTATTTGAAAAAAGCTTAAGTTAACCAATTGGGGCCTGTTTACGAAAAAAACATTTAATAATACGCTGAGAGAGAATGATTAGTTCTGTTGTTGTATTTAATTTTTTTTTTTTTAGAAGCGTGAGAATGGCTAACAACGCGAGTTTTAGCCACTATCAAGTGTTTTTTTTTTACAGAATAATTTTTAGGCTCGAAACATCCAGTTCAGATTTGTGAAAGCACCCAAAAGACACCTTTATCTTAATTTCCTTGCCATATAATGTTACGGTTAGCACTCAAATCCCATATTTGGCCTATGCACGTCGAGAAGACTGCGCACTAATTCAGTACCTTGTGCTTAGAGGCGATACCGCACTAGAAGCACCAGCGAGCATCGCACTTACCACCCCGCCTCACTAATAACACAAAAATACACTCATGAATAGGCAGGCCCCTCAACGAACGTTCTTGATTTCGTCAGTCATCGTTTCGAAAATCTATCTTACAAACAAAATATTGCGAGGAAGTTACGATCGATTATCACCGTCTGTAATCTTTAGGGATTTGAAAAATTCGTGGGATTTAGGATGGACTCTACCGTTCATTCAGCGCTCGGGGAAAATGACATGTGTTCATTGGCCTGCTTAGCTAGTCTGTCTTTGATTGCTGCTACTACTACTGAGAATTTCTCATTGGCTTTATGTCCTCCAGATGAATGGGTTATCAATAACAGAGGTGGCACAAAGGTAAAAAAAGTTTTGACTTTTAGATAGGGGCAGGTATTTGTCGCGGGGGAGGGGGGGGGACTGAATGCCCATTAGGTTGCAACAAGGTATGCCCGCACCAACGACGAGAGAAGACATTCCTTTAATGGGCCGCGCCAATCAGGATACGTTAGCGTCCGCACAACAAAATTGCTGTGATTCATGTGTTGAGAGCAGACATGTACCTCAAACATCCCCGATAATCACGAAACACTGACGATGCTGCAGTGTTTTAACGCACAACTGATCTAGAAATATTATCGCGAAAAAATACATGACCAATTTTTAGTCTTTTGCGAAATTAAACCACAAATTTTGTCCGGTATGTATTAATCATTGTATTTAATCGTGACTGGTGTTGAAACCCTTCAAATTTTTCAAAACCTTCTTCTCCGCCGCTAGTTAAGGCCCATTACACGATGGAAGACTCCATGGAAGTTTCTGTGCAAGATGTTATGCAAGTTTTAGTAGACCGCTGGCCGTTTTGAAGGATGGTGCAATTTTGTGTGGAAGGTTTGGTTTCTAAACCAATCAGGTGATAGCAGTAGGGCCATTCCTGGTGATGAAAGTGGTAGTTATGAATTGTTGAATTAAAATGGGAAATATGTGGACTCATGTAGCTGTGACGGCGTTATGCGGTAAATATGGAGAGTATCGTGTTTATTTAACACAAAATTGGCCAACCACCACAAAACCCATCCGAAATAGCTATGACAGATATAGCAAAATATGTGTGTGACGTGCGTACGGAAACCAAAGATTCTAAGGTTCAAAACTCGTTAAGCCCTTCTTCCGTCAGTTTCGCCTCTTTTTTTGCGATGATTATTGTTCTCGCACTTAAAAAGTAACTCCCGTCGGGTAGGATACATATATTAGCACTTGTTTAAAATCTTGCCTCGCATAGCAATCACATTCCACGTGTGACAGCTTCTTCCATAGAAACTGTCTATCGCAGCCTGCATGCAAGGCCACATAGAAGGTTTCGCAAAATATTTTATTGCAGCCTGTACACAGTCTTTTTTTCCTAATGGAACAGAAATATTAATGTAAATCTACAGATATTTGAAAATTTTGGGCATTCACGCAAAAACCAACTGTATCACTACTGGGTTCGGACTCTTACCCGAGTATTTATGCTTTGTGTAGCCTCGGTACCTCCATTGGTTAAAGCTTTTTGTAAACCGTTTCCTGAATAATAGCTTCCCGGTATTGACTGCGCACATTTATAAGCTCGAATGAAACCTCAATTAAAACATAAAATTGAGCGCCAATTTTCATAAGAAATACGTATTTCATATATGTATGTATGCCAAAATAACCCTAGCCATGTGTTGTACAAAGTTAAAATAACTTTCTTGTAGTATTACGAACTATTTTTTTTTGGCAACTGGTTTCCAAAGGAATATTTGGTGAAAGTGCAGAATGTTTTTGTTTTCCCTGTGTGTGTGTGCAACCATCCATCGTGCGACGCAGGCTTGAGCCTGGAGAGGTGGAGCTACGGGGCGCCACAATAACTTAATTAGTCCGCGCTGCAGGTGCGTCGCCTCCCTCCCCGGGGGCCCGCTAGTTAGGCCCCGGTAATGGGACAAGTTGTCCGCGTCCTGGGGCAGGCGTTTAGCGGCAGTCATCCTCCCGACCCCTGGTCTGCCCGAGGCGGCGCCCTCTTTTCCGTCCCAAACACGCCATGTCGAGGAGTTTATAGTTCCTGTCGTCATTACATTTTTCCAACGGCTATTTCTAACGTCGTAACCAGATACCTTCCTTCTGCTCAGGGGCGCAACAACTAAATTTCCGAAGGGGGGGGGGGGGGGCAATATACATTTTTATAAAGAATCATCGATCGCCCCTATTGAAGCGGGGGGTCCGGGGGTCCTCCCCCGGGAAAATTTGTATTTCAAGGTGGAAAATGGTGCTATTTAAGCAGTTTTATTATCTAAAAATTGATTACACAGCACTTTCTTTGCCCCCGTTTGCCCCCATTTCAAGGTTTCAGAGGGGGGGGGGGGGGCAAAATACCCTTCCCCCCCCCCTTGTTGTTGCGCCCCTGCTTCTGCTACAAATACTTTCAACATATATTCATTCACCTAGTGAAATATCATGGATTAAAAAAAAATCGTGTAAGTGAAGATAATTTCAAGTTACATTTTTTTTTTTAATGGCCTTTAAATAGCCCCGTCTTCCTGGGTGAACATACGGTGTGCAGAGCTTCAGAAGAAAAAAATATATCATGCGATTTAATAACGGCTTAAAGATATCCCAGTGGTGACTATTTACGTAAATCATTTAAGAATATACATACTGAGGGTGGAAGAGTAGTATGTTTTTAAACTGGAACTTCTAGGAGAAGGGCTAAAAAGTGTGGTTTCAGAACAGTTCATTGGCATGAAACATCCAGTGCAGATTCTTGAAAGCATTCAAGGTTCTTTGCATTATACCTTTATCTTTATTACCCCGCCATATAATGTTACGGTTACCGCTCGGATCCAGTGTTTGCGCGCGCTAATTCAGGGTCTTGCGCTTAGAGTTGATTCCAGGCTAGAAGCACCAGCGAGCATCGCACTTATCATCCCGCCTCACCGACACAGATACACCCCTGACTAGGCGGGTCCCTATGAGACGAGATGATAGTTGTATTCGGTTCGTTTCCGCTTGTGAGTGAAAAAAGGTAATACAAATACATATATCTAATGCGCATAGTTTTTCAAATCTTTATTTATGATTAGGAGCATATATTTTTCGCGCAATAATCTGATCGTTCATTAGGCTGCAATAAAGGATGCCTGCGCTAGCGATTGTTCCCTTGTAATTGGCGGCCTTCTGCAAGAGAAGCCATTGCCCTATTTGCCAGGGCCAATCAGGACGCGTTTGCTTCCGCACTGGATGGCGATGGTAGGTGTGCTTATAGTATACATTAACCTTAAAATAAACCCAGCCAACCACGAAACACAGACAATGCTACAGAGTTTTAACACACAGCTGGTGTGGAAACCTTTTCGCAGAAGGTAATATGGCTAAAGACCGGAAATTTCACGGATTCGTCTGGCTTAAGAGTAGAATTAAAAGTTATAGGTGTGCTCAACTCGTGTTTGCTTTACCATTGGTTTATTTCTTAGCGAGAAATTTTTTATACTTGCCAATTGGCACTACCCGATTCACTTCTCTCCTAGCTGGGCATCGTTGGCTCACGGTCGTAGAGGGGCGTGTCTAAAAAACTGCGGTCCAATCACGAACACAGTGCGAGAGTTTGTCAGAGTTTGTATTCCAGCTTGTGACTAAATGAACGCGCGGAATTTAAGTTTCTGTATACATGGCCGGCCCTGTTTACGAAGTGTTGAGGCTGGGGCGCGTGTGTTCAAACCCGCGGTGGTGTTGTCGGCGCTCTCCTCCGGTGAGTGCGGCACTCAAAGCCCTCCCTCCCCTGTGTCCCGGGGTTAATGTCCGCATGACATCGTAAACCCTTTCCCTTCCTCCCTGCTGTCATCCCGCGGGCTAATGCACACGCTGCGTAAATCTGCACGGCTTTAAGCGGAGCCTCGTCGGCGTGGGACGTGTTTGTTCACAGTGCCCGTCGCGCACAACGAGACCCCGAGGTTGCCTCTAAGGGGGAAAACACACACATGTAGAGGCCTGATTTTTCTCAGAGTAGACTTTAAGCAAACACACAACTGCTCTATGACCCTGAGCCAGTTATGAACAAGGGAAAAAAAAAGTTGTTACTCATTCATGTGTAAAGACCTGAAAAATTCGCGGATTTTTGCGCGATAGGCTAGAAGCCAAATACATTTGCTTCAGTGATTAGTAGAGACCGGAAAAATTCGCGGGTTCATTGACCTTCAGGATAGACTCCAATATCCTCTGCACACTCGGGCAAATGCCAACTGTCCATTGGCTGCTGACTTTGTGGCAGTCCTGCAATGACATTTTTCGGCGTTAATGTATTTCGGCGTTGTGGTACACAGCAGTTTTCTAGCTGTCAGCTTTGTAGTCAATTTGGAATTCGGCGTTATGGTTTTCGGCGTTATTGTACGTTATTGTACGTTCGGCGTTGTGGTGCGTCCCCAGTACACAGCACCGAGTGTTAACACCCGACCAGAAAGCTTGGTTGCGGTGCCTATTGAATACAAATAAACAAATCTTTCCTCTTTATAATATTAGTATAGATTTAAGTTCATCTATCTGTTGCAGAAAACGTTTCTCACTTTACTGAATACATTTATAGCATTTACAATTCCTGACTTAATTTTCTTGTGCACAAACAATATTCTCATTAAGTACTGTCCCAAGGTCCTTATATGTATGGACTTACTGCACTCTTGGGTAAGCGTTTGGTATGATATTGTAATCATTGCCGTTCGTCCTCATGGCCTTTTCTCATATGCGGTGTCACAAAACAGAAGAGAAGAGGAGAAAAAAAAAAAATGCTTGCAATACAAAAAAAAAAAGCTTCTTTGCACAACCTGCAGCTGAAATTTACAACTTACATTAAATATTTTTTTTTATTTGAAAATTAATTTTAAACTATATTTTAAAATAAGTTATAAAGTAAAGTATAACTTTTTAATGCTTCAATTCTAAATTCTAAAAAAAATGACAACTAGGTTTTATTATTATTTTTCTTAAATTCATAGCTTTAACAGCTATACCTGAGGAACAGATATGTATTCATTAAGTTCTTCACTCAGTTAAATTTTGCACCAAACTAAGGTAGGTGTTAACTATTTTTGTAGAAGATTTTACTCATACTCAGTAATTCAAGAATCTTATTCGTTCATAAAGTTGTTCAGTAGTTCCATCATCCCCGTGCTGTGCAACTTTATATCTTCTTGGTTACTTTGACATGGAAGTAACCTGTGACGAAAGACTTGTTAGATAGTATCTGCGTTCGGGAATAATTATTTTCTGAACGCTGCAGCGTTATTAAAATATCACCAGTAATTAATTTTGTTTCCAGTGCAAGGAGCTGTTCCTTTTCTTGAAAAAAAAGTCTGGTCGAAAAGTTTTTAATTTCCTCCCCCTATCCCGCCCCCCTCCCCGCAATTTTTTTTTAAATCCTTTCCGGCCACTTGCTTGTTGTGCGGAGGAGTGTCGGAGGAGGTATTGGCATCGGCTTCCACTATCCGCACCGAAGGAACGCTCCTGTTTTTAATTAAAACTCCCGGTGTTCCAAGGGTGCCTGCCCTTCCTACTATCTCTCCCCTTCCACCCTCAAAAAAAAATTCTACGAACTCACTTTTTTTTTGTCCACTCCTGGCTTTTGGTAGTTGGTCTGGAACAAAAAATAAAACTCCCGGACATTCAACGGCGTAGGGTTGCGACACCTTCACCATCGACTCACGCTGTCAGAGCAGGTTTATCTTGTTGCATACATTCTACCCGGGTAGGGGAGGGGGATAAGTGAGCGAGTTTTTCAGTACCTACTCGCCAGAGATGTGTAAAAAACACATAACATCGGTAACGAGCAAATTCTTGTGTTCTCGCGTTGCAAATAAATACCCTTTGAATACGAAACTCGGACACGAAATTAAACGCAGATTTCTTAAAAAATAATCCCGAGCGTAATAAATATACGCAAATTGTGTTTTCAACGATATTTATTGACGTAAATCTCACGTAGTTTCCGTACCCGCCGTTAGAATTCGCTGCCGGAGCATCTAACGTCGACAAATAAATCATTTTGTTAGCAGACCGAAAATTTAAATTATATAATGAAACGGTTCCGATAAAAGCGAAAAAGGCTTCCATATATACCGAACCCCAGCTTTGGACCTGATTTTCAACAATATATTATATTAAAATACTCCCCATCCTGATAAAATTAATTAATCAGTTAATACTATAAAGCTTTTTTTTCCAGTGTGAACTTTGGTTCGCACGAACCGCCACAGATGGCAGCACTATGGCTACACATTTCCGTTCCGTGCGACTTCCGACGTATTCACGAAATAACTCTTACCAAATGCCGCATGTCGAGTGCTAAGATGTTACACGTCATAAAACCTGTTAGTCTACAGCAAAAACACTCTTCTTAGTATTTTTTTTTGCTTGTTTGCAAATGTTTATATAATAAGATAGGATTCATTCGTTCATTCGAGGTGCATTCTTAGTTGTAACATTCCGTAAATTTAATGTAAATTTTTAACAGTGTAGAGTCACTTTTTACATCCAGGACAGTCAATTATCTTCAGTACAGTATGTTAACCGCACTATCATTGGTCCGGCCGTAGCCAATAATAGAAGGACGTTAGAAACATGAACACGGTGTGCCGAAGTTGCATTGCAGTCCAATTCTTCCCACGGATCATACACGTTTCTTACTTATTGTGCATACAAAGTGCAAGAAGTTCAAGGGAAACAGTACTTTGCGGAGGAGAGAAGCTTTTTTTTTCATGTAGCCGATATTTTGTTTGAGCTATTGAAGTATTTTTACAATCAACTGTCAAGCAGACGATTGTAAATTCTATCCAAACCAAACCAAATGTTTAAATGTGTTCATTGAAAAGTTCAAACACATACGTTCATATATACATTATTTGGATTAATATTGAGCCCAAATAATCTTTATATATATATTTCTTGTGTGCGTGTGTATGTCACTGAACTCCTCCTAGACGGCTGGACCGATTTTGATGAAATTTTGTGTGTGAGTTCACGGGGATTCGAGGATGGTTTAGATTCACAATTGGATATTTGATCTCGATTTTGAGTTAAGAAAAACTATAAAAAAACCTGCTTTAAAAGCAAAAATTGCAACGCATTATTAGAAGCCATTAAGTTTTGCTATTGTAAGGAACTAAGTAGAGAGTAAGAAAAAAATAAATATCCTGACAGTTTATAGCGTCGCCATATTTGTTTCAATTTTCAATACCCTTTTTGTATATTACAATTGAAATTGCAGAAAAAAAAATCATGTTTCATAGCCACACAAATAGTGAGGATGGTTTAGATTCACAATTGGATATTTTATCTCGATTCTGAGTTAATAAAAACTAAAAAAACACGCTTTAAAAGCAAAAATTGCAACGCATTATTAGAAGCCATTAAGTTTTGCTATTGTAAGGAACTAAGTAGAGAGTAAGAAAAAAATAAAGATCCTGACAGTTTATAGCGTCGCCATATTTGTTTCAATTTTCAATACCCTTTTTGTATATTACAATTTAAATTGCAGAAAAAAATCATGTTTCATAGCCACACAAATAGTGAGTGTGTGTCATTTCTCTATGTCCACGAGGTCTCGCCGCGTCAATTTTCTCCTTGGAGTGAACCCGTCCGCTTAATTAAATAAACAGCTTTTATCGTTGAATGATTTCATGATTTATTTAATGAAAATATGCTCTCATAAAAAAATTAGTTAGATAGACATTCAATAGGTGTCTTTCTCTCACTCTCTCTCTATCTCTGAAATGTATGTAGCTTGCTCGCGGGTCAGTAATGCAGACAATCTTTACATTCTAGCTCGAGACGGAAAAAACAGTAAATGTGGTTTACAAAGACATTTTATGAAGTGTCTTCCCGTCATTACATTTGAAAGTAGAAACATATTTACTCAAAATTTAGGTAGTAACATATTTTTATTGCAAAGACTGAAATAGAGGTGAGAAAAATTATCATTTGTGAACATAAGAAAACTACTACAACTGTATCAACTGTTATGTTATAATGTTTAAATTTCTAAATGGTGCAAGATAATACAAAATTCCATGCGGAAAATGTCGTGGGCAGCAGATAAGTATAGTTATAGGTGTGGGGCTATGCATGCTGATTTTTCATATACTGCATGGATGCGAACATGTAAGAATAATCTATCTATCTTACTATAATAAAACAGTACTTTTTCTGTCTGTCTGTTTGTACGCGATTTTGATGAAATTTTGTGTGTGAGTTCACGGGGATTCGAGGATGGTTTAGATTCACAATTGGATATTTTATCTCGATTCTGAGTTAAGAAAAACTAAAAATACACGCTTTAAAAGCAAAAAAACTAAGCATTGTTGATAATTAGCCTCCATGGCAACGGGCTTTTGCATTGTTGTTGCCTTCTGCGTAACCATGGGAAAGGTTTTTGGTAACGGCAGTGGCGTGCCCAAGAGGAGGGGTATGTATAATGAGAAGATACAAAATGTCCAGCGTAGAAATACTTACCGCCATATCCATATCTCACAAAAAGTACATTTGGGCAGGACAATGTCTGTCGGGTCCGCTAGAAAGATATATAGAGATATATAGAGAGATAGAGATATAAATAGAAAGATAGAGAGAGTTATAGAGATATACATAGAGAGATAGAGAATTAGAGAGATAAAGAGAGATGCTTAGTATACGTTTAAAAAATTACAAAAAAAAATTGATTGAGGCATTGCAACGCATGCCGGGCATTATCTAGTATTTTATAAAATTTACTTTCGGGCAAAGAAAATTTTATATTAAATAGCTGCACTTTCTAATAAATAAAACATACTCTTTTATACTGGTATGATATTTATTTGTTTATTGTGTTATTTAATATTCGTCAGAAGCTTTATAACAGTTTTGTGCTTCACATATATGTTTCAGGACCAGTATGAGATTCAATGAAATGTCAATAAGCAAGCATAACGGTTAATAACGAAATACAAATAAATTAACCTTGGTTTACAAAGCTGCACTGTAAGCACTTCTCATGTTTGCTCCCATACGCAATGAAAACGTTGTGTGCACTGCCAGAGAGTCAGTCTACAACGCTGTGTAACATATTTGTTCATTCACGGCCAAAGTCACCCTTGGTTGTTTTACAATTAATTGTTACTTGACAAAATATTCACTTTTGGACCATGAATACACCACTATTAAAAAACAAAAAAAAAATAAAATTACAGATATTAATTTTATTACATAATTATAAAATACAATCAAACCATTAAAAACATATAATATAAAACTTGATACAATTTTAACATTGCCTATAATTAATCTGGTTATACAGTAGGAAGGACTTGTATTTATCCCTGAAAGAGACTTAAAAAATAATTTTAGCTCCCCCGGTAGATAATTCCTTATCTTACATGCCACGTGGAAGAAAGAATGGTTGTAAATTTATTGTACGAAGTTTGGGTACCTGCTGTAAAACCAAAACAAATGGTGATGTGCGTTTGACCATCAGCCGTGAAGCAACACTTCCGCCATGGAGGTAAGTAATTTAGTTGCTGGTTGCAATTTTTGGTATGTTAATACTTGAGTAAAAATGAGAATGACCCCTCAATTCCCTCGTCTATCTGGATAGCAGTACAACTTATGGTTATAATGGAGTTTAAAGCTCATTCCTTGCAGATGTGTTGTTGACACGTTTGTTTAACAATACTCGTTTCTTAATATTTGTATGCTTCTTCCCAAAGAGCTCCTTTCAACCTTCTAGCAATTAGCCTTTTTACAGCTACAATTTGTTTTGCTATCCATTTGCTAAGCAGTTAACTTCAACTTCAGAACAGACGCCCACTTCATGGACTAATGCCTCAAAGATTTCCGCAATGCTCTGGGTGTTGCAATATGGCGATGGTGAGGTAGAAAGTGACTTCAACTACGTCACAGCACGCCCCCTTCTGTGAATTCCTCAACATGGAACATTTCTTGTCATTTTCGTCGCCTAATTTACGGTAGGAAAAGCGTAATTCAATAATTATCACAATGCATTTGACTGTCGGTTGCAAATACAGCTTTAAATTATTAAGCTAGATGACCATAAGCAACAAACGTTGGAATCACATGGTGTCGAGAGCTTATTATCGTCGTCTTAATGACGCCTTGCCAAGCCGCAATTTGTTAGAAGTGTACACAGAATTTTTTTTTTTAATTGAACATTTAGTTAGAGACGCATTTTGCGTTATATTTCTGATGATGCCGTAATACTTTCTTGATAATTGTTCGAATGGAGTACAGTAGTTATTCGTTCTCCACAACTTCAAAGATTGATAATTTTTATGGAATATCTTTTGACCAGGGAAGCTGGAGCCTCCAGGGCCGGAAAACGCCCCGCGCCTATCTGGACCACACAACGGACTTTTCATTTTTATTCTCCTTTTCTCCACTTTCGTTTAAAACAATTATCGACATTAATGGTCAAGGGAAGAATTAAATTGTCGTTAGCAAATCATTTAATGTACTGGTCGATACCTTGCGACTTAAACCGAGTTTTAATGTTTTCACGTTATGGAAACTTACAAAATTTATATTCCCTTATAGAATGACGTAATTTCACAGCAATTTTGTCTCGTTATAATTTATGAAATCAACCCAAGTGTAATTCAGCAGGAAAAGGAATTGAATCGTTTTTTAAGATAAAATTAGAAAATCATCGTCGGAATTTAAGTATTAGGTTGGCTTGAAAATGTGGTTTTAAAGATTTTTCAGAATCCACACCCCTTCCCCAGGCCTCACCAGTATGGCCCGTCTCCAAAAAATAGTAGGGTCCCGCGTAAATAAATATCCCAGGGTGCCGCAAAGTCTGTGACGTCCACTGCAGGGAAGTGCAGTTTTTCCCAAGTAGCTAATGCCTGCCTGGCTTTTTTTAATTTTATGCTGGTCGCAGATGCAAATTAATTAGTTCCATAGGGTTTTTTTTTTCTCTCTCTTCTCTTCCGAGTGCACAGTGAGAGCGCGTGGATGCGACGCGACGCGACAACGGGATCTCAGAAATTGGAACCTCCTCGGGGGTAGCTTCGTTAACCCCGCTGCTGCAGCCAGGCGAACCCGCCAGATGACGAGGGGGTGGGGTGGGAGGTGTGTTCTTCCCGTTTAATGACGGCCCCCGGCTCTATCGGCCGGGGGTGAAGAGGACGGTGCAGGGGTTGTGAAGGGGGGAGGAGGAGGTTAGCAGCGCCACCTCTCGCCGGAGATAACAAAAGGAGGAGACGGTGCCACGGGCCCTTGCGTCATCTCCTCTATCCCCCCCCTACCCCCCTCTACTACCCCAACCCTGCTTTGCAATCTCACTTTCACAGAGGAAATGTATTCCGAAGCGGCGATGCTCTCGATGCAAACACGGGAAGTTCATCCCCTAGCCCACATCCACTTCGCCTGTTCCGCGTTATCGATTTGCCATTAGGCGCCGGTTGGTTGGCTTGCTTTTCAGTCTGTTTGGAAACATCCCAAGTTACTCCGGGAATGAAAAGAATTCCTTCAAACCCCCCCCCCCCCTCCTTCATTTTCCTCTACCATCACCCCTTCCCAACTACGGCCAAACAAATACGCGTATATTAAGACGGTCTCTTTTTTTTTTTTTTCTTTCGGTTTGTGGAAGGAGAGATTGTCGACAAAAGGATTGGAAAACGCCTCCAGGAGAGGTTTTCTTTGTCTGTTTTAGCCTTGGGGTTTGGCCGATGGCGTTGGCATGTAAAGGTGGATTCACAATGATCCGTAGCGTCCATCCGACATCCGTCCATCCGACAACAAACCGGGCGATACTCAATAATCCACATGTCCTTAAAAATACTTTTCCATTGTGATGCTGCTAACAGACTATAAGTCTTAAATAGTGGTGAAAATTTCTCTCATATAGGTATATTAGATTGACGATCATGAAAATTGACAAATTAAAATCAATTTTTTAGAGATGTGTTTAATGTGTAATGGGACCAGCTAAATAAATAAACATACTTAAAAACCATTTAACGGTTGCCGGCAATAGGTATCTTGCTAACATTTTGGACTTTATTTCATCTTTCCGTCCGTCCGTAGAAAGTTAAAACTTGGTAAGGTTTTTGACGCACGGACGGACGGACGGACGGACATCTGGACATCTGATTGGCTGCTGTTCACGCGATTGCCGGGACGGATGAGAAGGATCATTGGGAGGTGTACAGATCTCGTGACTGAAGGGACATGTTTGGTTCCGCTCCGTCGTGGCCTCATCAGCACACAGCACCGAGTGTTAACACCCGACCAGAAAGCTTGGTTTGTGTTCTTCTTTGAACTAGCAAAATTTATTTATCATCAATAGTGTAATCATATCGCAAGGATTTGAAATAAGCTAGTGCACTGCAATTTTGTTTTTGTAAATGAAAAAAAAAATATTTATGTAAAATATCAGATAAATGTACATTTACATGAAAACAACTCTATCACTACAAATTAGTGTTTGTAATAATACTGGGTTCGGATAGTACCCGGGCATTTGTAAATCGTTCCCTGAATAGTTTACCAGTATTAACTGCTCACATAAACAAGCATAATAAAACAAAAAAAAGTTCACGTACTGAATATTTTATTGTCCTTTCCATGGTATAAAAGTATGCTGAATGAAACATTAAGTTAGATGTAAAATTATGCGCAAATTATTTAAAGAAATAGTACTATCTCGATTTTTTTTTTCATGAAAAAAATCATAGCCATGCGTTGTACAACGTTATAATATATTTCTTGTAGTTTTACAAACTTTTTCTTGCCAACTGGTTTCCAAAGGAATCTATGTGAAGGTATAGAATTTTTTTTCTCTCAGTGAAGAAGATTATTTTAAAACTTTCTGCTAAACAAATTATCATGTTTATTGTATACCTTTGTTTTCAAACCACTTCTTGGTGTCTTTCTTCTAAGGTAAAATATTAGAAACAGACGCTATCTTTGTTTAAAATTTTTAGGACATAAATGAAAAAAAATTTATCGTTCAAAATTGAAATTTTTTCCTTCTTTTAGGCAGCGTTCCTCGGTTCTTCGTACTCTTCTGACTATAAAAATAGCGTCTACTCTCAGTATTATTAGATAGGTACTGTGGCCATTCTCAAAAATAAATTTAATGCTCAACAGAAATGATTTTCAGGGTAAACTATTTTGTAGCAACCAGTAGCTATTATATTTAAGGCGCTTTAGTTCTATTTTATGATTTAACGAAGCTAAATACCCATTTTTAAGGGCCCCGCTTTTCTGGACACACATACAGTGTGCAAAGCTTCGGAAAAAACCACGCGATTAGAAAACTGCTCGAGATAACCAAGTGGGAACTGTTTACAAAAAATACATTTTGATCGTACGTTGAGGGCGGATTTGTAGTTCTACGTTTCCGGATTTCTTTTTAAAACTGTATTTTTAAAAGATTGTAAATGGCTAAAACGCGTGGTTTCAGAATAAATTTTATGCATGGAACATCCGGTACAGATTCTTGAAAGCACCCGAGGAACTTGCATTACATCGTTATCTTGATTTCCTCGCCATATAATGATGAGGTTACTACTCAAGTCCCTTTAGTTTCCCTTTGCACGGCGAGAAGACCGCGCGCCAGTCCTCAGCCTTGCGCTTAGAGGCGATGCCGCGCCAGAAGCGCCAGCGAGCGTCGCACTTATCACCAACGCAAGCACGTTCCTGTCCTGTAGCTGGGAAGTTGGCTTTGTTTGCGTTAGTTCGGGTGGCCGGGGGCGTCTTGCGACAGTTGAAGGTCGCTCGCGGGAACTACCGGTCTGATCGCGCTCCCCCTCCACCTTAATTAATCAGATATCATCACCTGAAGCGGCGGCGGCGGCGGCGGCGGCGGCGGCGGGAGCCGGGAAGGCGGCGCGGAGCCCGCCTCCAAGAGTACACGGAATGTAATTACGTGGCGCCTTGTTGCTGAGAGCCGGGGCCGCGGCGCAATTACGAACTTGGCTCCGCGAGCAACCGGCAGAAACCCCTTCCCCCCTTCCCTAACCACCTTACCACTCTCCTTCCAGCGACCCCGAACATGGCGCTCGATGCTCTGTGCTCGCTGGAAATGAAATAGGGTTTCGTTGGTTTTGCGCCCGAATGCGGGGTAAAAACATTTTCGCCTCGTTCTTGTATAGGTACTCTGCATAACGCACTTTTCGTTAAACGGACAACCCCACCTCATTCTTCTTCTTCCCCCCTCCCTCCTTTGCCACCCCCGTTTACGTCCCTGCAAATTTTCACCCGCATCAAGTTTCGCATGGTTGCTGCTTGGAAGTGCAATTACGTTACCACGTGTTCCTGTGTTTTTCGCTCGACATACAGCCTGAAATGGCGTACGTTCGCATAAAAGACCAGGTAACACTATTGCCTCGAATGAATAATTATTATGGTTTGCAAGATTTATTGCCACGGGGGTTTAAAGTATTTTTTTTTATTAATTTATTTCCAATATAGTGTCATATATTGAATTGGTATCATACTGGTTGTTGAGATTGTAGGCTTATGCAATAAAATTAACGAGAATAAACTAGGTATTTCGGGTGCGGTAATACTTATATTCCAGTAACATTTAAGTGTTGTTATTAAGAAGTAAACATTTCTTGTTCAAATGACTATACTTGTTGCTTGCGTAACGGCAGACAACCTAAACTTACACATTATCATGAAGGTTATGAGGATGAACCTGAAGTGTCGAGGTTTATACCTATTTCTTTTGTGAACTGAAAAAAAAAAAAAATAAACGTATCAAGACGAGGTATGCTAAGTACAATTTATTCACAAACATTCTTATTCTCTGTTCGGGGAAAACATATTTTAAAGCCACCCATGTGAACAGCGCTCTGTGAACTTGAGGTTGTCTCCCGACAGCAAGACAGATTTCACTCCGGGAGGGCCGTCTCCCCCACCACCCTCCCTCTCCCAGGGTCTGTACGCCCGCAGCGTGGGCTCGCAGTGGCGTGTGCTCCTCTGCTGCTCCGTGCTCCCGCGACACCGCGCGTCGGGCCGACCCGAGCGGTGGCTATTGATTGGTCCGCGGGTGCGCGGGACTGGGGGCCGCAGCCAGTGTCGCGAGGGAAACACTGCGTGGCCCCCGCCGGCCCGGGCACAGCCTCGTGGGAGACCGCTCCGACATGCCCGAGGGGCGGGTGGGTAGTTCCTCTTCCGTATTTCCTTTATAAAACCATATTTACCCTTTTTTTTTTTCACTCCCCTTAGTGGTGAACATCAGTTTTTATATACAGCCTAGTTTTTAAGTGAGCCAGAGACCGTTCTAATAAAATAAAAAATTGTTCAAAATCCGTCAATTTAGTTTTTGATTAGTTCTGGAACAATCAAACAGACAGAGATTTAAAAAACAACTATAATTTTGAGTTCTCAGCAACGTAAATAGCCATTTCCAATAGTTTTTTTCCTGCATAATTTCATCTAATATACAGACTTTTTACCTCGGACATTTTTATTATTAGCATAGCTTACAAGATGTGAGAGTGCGGTTTTTTTTTTTTGTGAGAAGTAAACTCTAAAACTACTGGAACTATTAAAAAAAATTATTTCGCTGTTATAAAGCTGCATTATTCCAGATGGACAGCGCTATAACATTTTAAAAATACAATTTTTTTTAACATTAAATATATTAATATTTGTAATTATTTTTGATTAAAAAAAGTGACCAAACTGACTGATTTTGAATAAACCTTTCCAAGTTTAGCAACATAACCATGTTGCATAGGAAACGGGTGCACACTTACATTCTCACTAGGGAACATAGTTCTGGATCGTAATCCAGTCTTTCTGTAATTAATATCTTCTCCATAAAATCGACACAAAGTTGGTTAAATAAATTTGAATTTAAAAGGCCAGCTACGGGAAACCGTTAGCTGGAATTTTACATTTTTTAAATATAAATTTTTATAGTAATTCTTTAAAGAAAACTTGTTCTCTTAAAAGTCTTTGTCTATAACGAGCTTGGTTATTTTTTGTAAAAGATACTAAGCTAGAAAAATAATAAATTGATTTCAACGAGTTTCCTCTGGATAAAGTAAAATTCAGGTCAGACCGAAACAGGCTAGGTTTTTATTTTCCAAACTGCAAGCCGCAGAAGATAACTCCGTCGTGTATCGGAGTCGGAGAAGATGCATCGAATCAACCATCATTTGCCACGTCGCCCGCCTCTCCTTTTTCCGTGTGCTCAAGAAAACCACGTCAGATACCAGCAAAGGGAGAGAAGGAGGAAAAAAAAATGACACGCATTTGTACTGTCGCAAATCGCGTGACTCTGCAGAATAAATGTCACTCCGGGGAGGGAATATTTCACACTCCGGAACTTTCACGTCTTGCGTTCTATTTTTAAGGGCGTGAATTTTCGACGGTAACCTTTTTTTTTGAAATACGACGTTCTTGATGCCACTAGTTTTTGGCATTGTAGTTTTCGTTGTCATAAAAAATAGAAAGTGTCATGAAAGTACAGCTGGAGGACTTAAGCTTGGCCTCACATCTCATCAGTATTACTCTGTTAGAAACCATATAAAATTTATGGACTTTTCAGAGCACATTTCATCTCATACATGAAGAGTTCTTCTTAATTTCAGAGAATTGGATCTTCGTCGAAACCACGCCGGATTTTAACTTTTGTTTTTTGGTATAAACAGGGTAAACATTCACGTGGAAGAAATAAGTTTTTCTATAGCCAGAACAAATATATTTAATGCTTTGCTACTACACCATGATTATTCTTGTTGTTATTGTCCAACGTGAGTGAACTTTGTACCCGTAAAGTTACGAAAATAACGTTACATTTACGAAGATCTCTGGATAATTTGTAACCTGCGTTCTCCGTAAATTTAATGTGAACAATTTTTAACAGTGTATGTGAGGGCTTTCCGTTCAACTTTATCTATCGCGATAACTGTCTTGCATTTTAATGCTTTGCCGTCTCATTTTTTTTTCAACGTATAATTTGAAAATGGCACAGTCACGCTAGTGTTCATCTTTGCGGCCACTTGTGCGACCTTTAACGACTTGAAAACAACGTTATTAACGTCTTGAAAACCACGTTTAGTAAATATCTTGTGATAAAATTTGAGATGAAACACAAAATGCAAAGAGCGGTCCGATTCAATTTACAGGAATAATCCGTAATCAATAGCAATGATAAAAAACCAAAATACTTACTCGTCGTGTATGACCGAGCATTGATAACTCGGTTAACAACAAAATAGTTTTTTGATAATTGTGTTTTGATGGCAAGCACAAAACGGCCTTCATTTTAACCACGCAACTATCGTAGTTGCAAAAATTTACTTGCTGGGTCAGTTGAAATGAGTCAGAGTAAACACGAGTACGAATTATTATGCACAAAAGGTTTTGAGATTGCAGGACCTCCGAGATTAAAAGTGGGTTCCGAACCAATAGGTGCCTACCAGGTGTTTATAAACTGAGTTTCTCCGGGTTTGCGCTATAGCACTCACTGATGCACTGTAATTTTTTTTTTGTAAATGGAACAGGAATATTAATGTAAAATTACATTTATTTGTAAATTTGTACTTTACTTGAAGACAACTGTAACTGATCACTACAAAATAGTGCTCGCAGTATTACTGGGTTAGGATTCTAGTGAGGGCATTTATGATTTAAATTTAATTGTGAACCGCTACCTTAATAGTTTTCCAGTATTAACTGCGCACATAATAGGCATTATACTACAAAATAAAGTCAAATTATTGAATATTCGATTATATTTTCCGTGATGTAGAAATATTTATACTGAAATAAACATCAATAAAAATGTAAAATTATGCTCTAATTATAGTAAGATAGACTTAGATTTATCTCGAAAAAAGCATATATGCAAAAATAACCAAAGCCATGTGTTGTACAGATTTACAATATCTTTCTTATAGTATTTATTATCTACTCACATACTATTTCTTGGCAACTGGTTCCCAAAGGAATTTTTTGTTAAGTACAGAAAATGTTTTCCGTGTGTAATGCAAACTTTAAAACTAAATAATATTAGATAATTTTATATTCAAGACTGTTGCAGACCACACATAATATTTTAACTATATAGCTGGCTTAGGCAACACATTGTCACACAGGTGCACGTGCACTGATAATAGTTTTTTAAAATTAATTATTTTAATAATTTATAATTTTATAATTTATTTGTCTCGTGGACAATGAAATAATTAGAGGCGGACACGCACTTCACACATCAGGGATTTAATAAAGTAATGAGCCATAACCTATAGTAAGGCACCATTTAAGAATTTTCCTGGAGAGAATGGATGAACCATGATTTAAACCTGGATGTGAGACAAGCGTTTTGCCGTTGGCGCCGAAACAGACGTATTAACCTATAAACACTATAAATTCATAATATTCGTAATAATTTTTATTTTCGTGTATACACAAATACGGTAATTTCCGGAAAATGCATTTTCGGCGTATTTATTTTGCCAGTAATAAAACATTGCTGGAAGGAAAAAAAAAATAATTATTATTTTACTATGGAAATCGTCAAAATTACCATTCTCTGTCTTTCGTGTGGTGCAATGCGTCGGACACTCTGGCCTCCCCAAAACTAAGAGAGAGAAATAGTAAGAGAGAGAGAGAGAGAGAGAGATCGCAGCTTAGAGTCGCGCCGCAAGGCGAGGCTAGGCGGAGCTGGCATCTTGAAGGATGCCGTGGGCGTCCTGGTTAATTCCCGCTGAATGATGGGCTCGAGTTACGCCAGCCAGAAGACCCCGGCCCGGTGTCTGGCCTGCCCAGTCAGATAAGCCCCTCCACCCCTTCCCCTCCTACCTGGACCCGTCCCCTGCACCTCGCGTGGTGACCCCGAAGAATACCTGCATTCATTCATTTGTTTCTTAAATCATTTGTTATGTCGGATCAGACACCACCCACCACTTTGAATTTTTCAAACGTTAAGCCATACCTTACAGTAAAACTCCCGTATCGCATTTTGTGACTCCTCAGGGCTTACACAGAAATAACATTTCTTATACTTTTACGAAAGATTCCTTTAGAAAACCAGTTGCCAAGATATAGTTTGTAATACTACAAGAAAGATATGGCAACGTTATACAACCACAACTATGGCTATTTTCGCATGTTATCAAGCCGGGTTAGTATCAGTCTAGGAACAGTGGGTGTCATTTGCAAATATTCGCAAGATAAACTTTGAGTACTTGATGTTTTCTTTGGGTGCACGATTCATGTAATTAGTATTGCTTGTATTATAATCACTTTCATCGCGATTGTCACTGGAATATTGTATTTGTTTATCATTGGCGTCACTTTATGATGTATCAACATGTTTTTCTAACAGCGACCATACTTTGCCTTATATTTTTATGCTGATACAATTAAAGTTGCCAACCCAAAAAAAAAATGAATACGTAAATGCAGATATTTAGTCGGGTTAATACAACTATGTAGACACCTGAAAAATTCGCGTTATGTTATTTGAAGAGAGGCTGGTATGCATACCATTATACACTTGAACTGTTTCCTCATTGGTCCCTAGATAGTATCTACCCGCCCCCCAAAGAAAAGATACCAATAGCAACATTAAAAAATTCTAATGACCCAATCACGTGTAACCCGGCGGGAAGGTAAAATGTGTCATCAGCCAATGGACAATAGACACCCACTTATTTGTGTACACTAGTGTCGAGTTCATCCTGGGACCAGAACTTAGCGCGAATTTTTCAGGTATCTACAAATATGTTAATATACAGGTGGTAAATTTTCTGCTCATAATACAACTTACTAACGTTGTCTGACTTTTAATTATTTTCTCCCTTTGACGTATTTGTTTTCTCTTTTTGGCGAATGGAGAAAATTGACGAGCTGAAGTTTTGCCACACTAAAATAAGGCATTGACTAATTTGCTTTTGAAATTGGTGACACTGTGACAGTAATGTTAACTGTACAGTACTCTACAACGTGACTTGAAAGTAATCCGTTCATCCCAAATGCTTACCAGATTTTATGCATGTACTGTAAGTAGCCGTACGGAAATTTCGCGGATTCATTTGATCCCAAGTTAGAATGCAAACCTGTATATGCACTCTCACTGTGTTCATGATTGGACCGCAGTTACAAGGACACGCCCCTCTACCGTGATCGTGAGCCAGCGATGCCCAGCTTAGAGAGAAGTAAGTGAATCAGGTGGTGCCAATTAACGAGATCAAAAAAGTTCTCACTAGGAAAAAAACCAGGGGGAAAGCAAACTTGGACTGAGCACACCTAGGACTTGAACTCAGACCTGAAGCCAGACGAATACGCGAAATTTCTGGGAGTCTAATTATAAGTTTAAATTGGCCTGATAATATTTGTAGGAAACATTTTGTGAGTAGCCGACCTCCACGCCGCAGTTGGTTGAAGCACGAACTTCGGTGTGACCCAATGGTAGCTCTAGACTTTGCGGGGCCCTAATTGGAGACGGGTCATACCGGAGCGGGGGAACAGGGTAGTGGAATGGCCTCCCACAGAAAAAAAAGAAGGGTGGGTGGGTTAGAACAACGCTTTCAACTCAACCTGTAACTTAGATTTCGACGGTGGTTCTGCTAATTTGTTTTAATAAATGTTGATACTACATTGTTAGAAATTACAGTAAATGTACGAACTTTTCAACGAAGAATTTAACTCAAATGAACGAAGAAATCTTCATAATTTCAAATAACGAAATCTTCGTAGAAACCAGAGGCGTAAATATGTATGATTCGCAAGGGGAGACCCACGGAAATTCGCAAGGGGGGGGGGGTCTTGGGCCTCCCTGCCCCCTCCCCCCCAGGCATATGCCTATGGTACTACGCCGTATTTTGTCTTCCCCGTAGAACATTTCGTTCTAAACAAAGGTAAACACCCATGTGGAAAAATACGAGTGTTCTTTCTGAAGACTTGACCATTGTATGGATATTTTGCTAATACAACAAGAATATTCTTTTGGATTAATGTCCAAAGTAAGTGAACCCAGTGAACGTAAAGTTACGAAGATAGCCGTAAATTTACGAATATCCCTGAATAATTTGCAACCAACGTTCTTTGTAAACTGAAGGTAAAATTGTTAAACAGTGTACTTGTATGTCGGTAATGAAGGGATCGCGCGGTTCCCTGGGTGGCTGACCGCACAAAGCAAGGAAGAAAAAGAGTCGTAACTCAATGCTATAACTAAGTTCTTATTTTCTTTCGAAATAAGCGAACTGTGCGGTATTTACTCGTATATGCAACTTAACCTAAAAGTTTCTTCTTATCTCCAAAAGTAAATTTTGGCAACCTTGATTTTATTTTGTGGTCGCTCGTTGCGGGGAATGTTCACCATGCATGTTGAAGATTGTGTTTGGCAATTTGGCACAACCAAGAAACTATATTAAAATGCTTTATCTTTTGTTTCAAAAATTTAAAAAAAAAATCATAGCCGCTAGGTATGAGTGTAGAAAATCATAACCTCAGTTTCAAATTAAAAAAATTATACACGTTCACACGACAGCCATGCTTATTTCATTGCTACCACGTTATCTCAACATTACCAAAAATTATTCCAAAGTATAGTATTTTGCTACTGTATTAAATACGCCACTATGTTAATACAGCATTCCATAAATTCAGAACCAAGAATGTTCGTAAAATATTTTTTTTATTTAATTTATTATGTTTAAGACAATTCTGTGTTTTCTTTATATTTAAAACTTAATTTTTTATATTGGCATTTCTCAACCGCGCAGGTTTTTTAGTGGCCTTATTACTCCGGTTCAGTTGCGGGCCCCTGGTTGATAACTGGCTTGCCCCTGCAGTTGCTCCCGGAGTGCGATGAGTTCTGGTTCAAGGCCCTGATGCAATATGGCGGGCCTCAGACGTGACGCTGCGGTCGCAATGGCCAACTTGTATCTTTGAGAGACGCATGATTGGTAGGGCCATGCATATTTCGCGAAAAGATTCCGAGACTAGCTAACACTGTAGCACTGTCTGTGTTTCGTGATTAGGTGAGTGTCTTACAGGTACATGTCTACTGTTACAACACCAATCACAGTAATTCAGTGTGGAAGTAAACGCGCCCTGAGTGGCTCGGTCAAATAAGGCAACGACTTCTCTCGCAGACGGCCTCCAGTCACAAGGAAAAATACGCTGGTACGAAACGCGAAACACCAGGATTAGGGTTATGCACACTGTCTTATAATGATAAATATTCATTCCAGCTCGCGTAAGTTAGGTTTTCTTTTGTGATTTTTACCAAGTTATATATTAATATCGGCTGTGGACAAAGCCAAAAAAAGTTCAACAGATTTTTTTTTTTTAATTCCATGACGGTGTCTAAAAAAAAAAACGTTAAATAGACGAGCGCGTGAAGATTATAGCGTGCTGTGAGCCACTCGGGCCAGGTGTCCGCGGGGATTTGGAATCAAATAAAAACCCACGACCCTCTTCACGAGAGCGTGACGCGTCACATAACGACCACCCGAGAGGCACCATCTCCAGAGGGATGAACTTGGTGGTCAAAGGTGGCTAGTGCACAAAAAGTAAATTCAGTACTTTTACAAAATATTCCTTTGGAAACCAGTTTAGTTTGTAATACTACTAGAAAGATATTGTAAGTTTGTTCAACACATGGCTATAGTTATTTTTGAAATAAAACTGTTACTAGCGTTTATGGAAAGCAAGGCCTCGACGCGTTGCTGCTCAGACTGTTTGCTTATCAGACAACACTGCGACACAGTGTGCCGCAAACTGTATTGTCATCATAGCAGTTGCGGGCCTCGTGGTCCGTATGCCAGAACAAAGCATCGAACCAAGGGCCCGCGAAGAGTTCCAGGCCGCGGATTGCCGCCCACTACCTCTTGTTTTAAAATAGAGTTTATGTGTGGATGTCTGTGAAAATATGATGCTGAGTTACTTCTATAGTGTTGTTTAACTTGTATCCTTTGGTGGGGGCGGTCGGGGCTTTAAAAACCTACCCCCTGCTGAGGGCTATTTGTGGATAAGAAAGTGGAAAAAAAAAAAAAAAAAAGGAATGAGCTTTAGAAACGGGTTCGAGTCCCAATATGAGCAGTTTCAGTCATACTGCCTGCCCGGTGCTCTAGTTGCCAGAGTTAACAGCCTGGATATGCAGAGAGCGTGTATGTGTGTCAGCGTTGAAAGATTGTGTAGTTTTGTCATTTTAGATTTTTTCCCTCTTTTTCCCCTTCTCTCTCCCTTCCTTCCTCCTTTCTTCCTCTTTCATTTTTGAGTCTTTCATTTCTGGGCTCTCAGAATGTGATGATGATGTTGATGATCGGTTTCGGCGCGCGGGAGTGAAAGGCCCAGCCCCTGCTTCCAGGTATGCTTCCCGCTACTGATGTGAATTATTGTGGAGATGAGTGAAGTGACACCCTGCACAGGGCGACAGCCCCGCCCAATACGACCCCTGGGAGCTCTCCCCGCGACAGGCCGCCACTCGAGTCCCTCGCACGCTCCAGGAGACCGCCGGCCATGTGGTAGCACAGCCAGTGCTCTGGCTCGCCGCTGTAGCGCACAGACTCGCGGCCGGGTTTCCCGATACGAGAGGTTAGAGTAGGCACCACCGTCCCGCCTCCCCCTGCACTCGTTGCGGTCAATGCCAGAGTCGAGGGTTCGCACACCGGTGACCCCAGATGTTCCTGTCTCGCCTTGCACTACCGGCTTGGAGCCCCCGAGAGAACTCGCGACTGTCGCACCGCGGGCGCGCGCAGGCGCCAGTACAGCCGCGGCGTGTTGAACGCCGCGCCCGTGTCCTGCTCGCTCTTCGACGCGTGACAAGTACGTAAGTAGCGGACATTTCCGCGGTAGTCTGGGCTGGCGGTCCCGCACGGCCACCGAAGTCACGAGCGCATACCTTTCGGGATTATGACGGCCCGGCCTCGCCACCCGCCTGTCCCCGCCCCACCTTTACTTCCTCGGCGCTGTCATCTATACCTCCATCCCTTAAGAGTGGTATATACCCCTTTTTAAAACCAGTTATACATGCGTCCACTACTAGCCTATTTTCTCGAGAATTATGATAGCTACAGCTTCCAGATTATTAATCTGACGAGAAAAGTAATGCAGTTTTTCCAATATAGTTTTATATTTTGGAAATCGTGACGCAAAATATATTTAAAAAAATGGTAAACACAACAAATTCGTTGACGAATTTCTAGTTATTCGATGAGAAAAATGAAAATTTGATTCTATATTGGAAAAGATTATATTTTTCTGAACAAAATGGTATATTAAAAGTATAAGGTCACAGCATTAAATATCTATGTATTTGGTTAGGAAAACTGGCTAATTTGGCATTTTCAGTGTCTGCCTTGTGCTGCTCGACGTGAAGGTTGACGCCAAGCTCCGGGAAGACGAGCAGGGTGGGGATGACACTGACACGCCTCAACGTCGCCCGCGGTAGGGGAAGTGCTGATCTGTAACGGTGATAAACCTCCCTCCTCCCTTCATCCTCCTCCCGCTACACAGCAACACCGTTTCTCTGAAGGATTCATAGTCCAGGCATTTTATGAGAAAAAGGGGTCGATTTACGGACAAATTGCAAGAAAAGGTTTTATTATATCAAAATTTGCAGAAAAATTTGTAGAATAACATATCCAAAATCCACCGAAATCCACTTTATTTTGGTAACGTTTTTCCGGGATTTGTCCCGGAAAAATGCGGAATAAATTAATAACTGGAAAACGGTGCGTTCTACGAAGAAAGGTAGAGACACTAAAATTAAAGAGAGAGCCAAATTTACCATAACATATCAAAACTTTACAAAAATACACTAATAACTACTATTTTGTTTTCTGGAATTCGTCACGGAAAAACCTAAAATATTGAAATAAATTGAAAATAGCGCATTTTAAAGCAAAATGTTTCAGGACAAAGTTAAAGGACACAACGATTTTCATAATATATTACAAATTAACAAAAATCAACACAAAATAGGTTTTTGGTTTTCCAGAAAATTTCCTGGAAAAAAAAGGACAAATCGAAAACGTATCGTACGTCAAAGAAAGTCGTGACTAAAATTAAAGACTTTTTTTGTATTAAATATAATTTCATTTCACCAAAATCTGCTCATATATATAAATGTATATATTTTTATATGTATATAGTTTTTTTTGTGACTCGTCCTGGAAAATCTTTAAAAATTCAATAAAACGAAAACGGAACATCGTATTGAAAAAGTTTCGGTGGGACAAACAGAAGCACACAAGATTTCCTATACCAGATCCTAAATTCACTGAAATCTGGTAAATAGATTTTATTTTGTGATCGGCCACGGAAAAAGTATTGAATATGTAGGCAAAATAACAGAAAGTATTGTATTACATGTCAAATTGTCAGATCCGAACTATATTCATTTTCCATAATATATATTTAAAGTCACTTAAATTATATTCCTTTTTCAGTTAGTGATGTGTTAAAACGTTTTTGAAATCTACCAAAATTATATTCCAGAAAACAAAATCAGACTCATTTCAACTGCTTATCGTTTGAAAGAAAAATTCGACACGTCCATTCTCACAAAACATACCATACAATTAAATTTACACAAGATTTCCAGTGACCTGTATCGAGAAGAAATAGAAAAATATACACACATTGGGATGCACTCTAACACACAATACTGAATAAACATGCATTAGGTAACATACATAAGTACTTTAATTTAAAATATAGGTTACCTAAACAAACATTAACGTGATTTTATATTTCTATTAATGTTAACAAACTGATCCAACAATTCGGAAAATAACCTACATATAAGCTCGAAATGATATTTAACAGAATCATCCTGTTTAAGAGTGGAATATACCCCTTTTTAAAACCAGTTATACATGCGTCCACTACTAGCCTATTTTCTCGAGAATTATGATAGCTACAGCTTCCAGAGTATTAATCTGACGAGAAAAGTAATGCAGTTTTTCCAATATAGTTTTATATTTTGGAAATCGTGACGCAAAATATATTTGTAAAAAATGGTAAAAACAAGCAATTCGTTGACGAATTTCTAGTTATTCGATGAGAAAAATGAAAATTTGTATCTATATTGGAAAAGATTATATTTTTCTGAACAAAATGGTATATTAAAAGGTCACAGCATTAAATATCTGTGTATTTGGTTAGGAAAACTGGCTAATTTGCATGGATATGTATGAACACCCTACCATAAAAGCCGTCACAGTAATTGCAGTCCTCGGGAGGTAATTCACGGTTTTTACAGGTTGATCCATGGCAGTTTCCACAAGCCGAAGAACATGAGATGCCGTGTTTCCTAGAACTTCAGTTGGATGCACCGCAACCATCTTCCTTGCAAGTGCACCTGATTACCTTTTAAATGCATTCCGGAACTGTTGGCTTGTCTGTCGAAATTGGCAAGAGAAGGTAGCCACATTTTCTCCATCCCCATTCTTCTGGATTCATCTTAATTCTCTTCCATTCTTGTATCTGATAGAAAACCCTTAAGAAATGGAAACGAGCTGAAGCACTAGTTGGAGGTAATTGTTCTGGTTGTACACATTTGGAACTAGTAGCTGCATTCTCACTAAACACTTTACAACGCAAAGTGTCGAGTGTGTCACTTATTGACCCATTGTACAGGCGTACTACAGCGGTTCTGCCGATTTTACAGTGTCTTCTTTTGACACACTGGGAATACTATCTGAAATACTTTCGCAAGTTGCCTGAAGGCACTGTCATTCTGGAGCAGATCCAATGTTTTCCCCTTTCCTATACCATAGATGTGTGATGTGTCACATCCCATGAATGCATGACAGAAAAGAATATTACTACAAATTTCATCACCGAGCTTCAGCTTTAGCTCCTTAATGTGATATGTTTTCTTCTGCCTTTGTTCACTTTTTAAACACAAACAGTTATGTGTTTGTGAGCCAAAGTAGTAGAGTAAAAGGACAAGTAAATCTGTGTCTGTTCCTATAACTATTGTCAACTGTTATTTTGCACATTTGAAATCTTCTTGGACAATGTAAATATCTGCATCACCTGGTGCTTCAACAACAGGACATTCTGCTTCGCGTAAATGTATTGCTAATAACCTTAAAAATTGTCCTTTATTTCGCTCGTTCAAAAGAAACATATCTTTACGGAGTGATAGATGCATTTCTCCTGTGAATTCAACTACGGGTGATGCATTACCTCTTGTTCTTCTCATATGTGCTGTGTCTTTAGTACTGTGAGTTTTCCCATATCCATCAAATACAGTAGTTGCTAATCCATAATTTTTCAAGATGAAACTCACGTACAGCTGAGCGATCTCGTTGTATGTTGCAGTATGGGGCCAAGGTAACTGATGAAGTAAATATCCTCCATCAATGACATATTTAATTTAATTTTATATATTTTATCGTTTGCAGAGTTATAACACATGGATACATAAAATCACTCAGTACAAGGGAATGGGAATTCAATCGTATAAATAGTAACTACATATACCAGCCAGGAAAATAGTACACAAATTTTAAGCACAATTTGATAAAGGTCAATTATATAATGCAATTTTTTTGCCCATAATTTAATTCACGATTTATTTTGAAGTACAGTGCACGATTTCCGTTTTTTTTTTTTGCTTTCGATAACTTTTTACCGGGACATTTCCTGAAAAACAAAAAAAACCAATTAAATGTTGATCTGTGTTAAATTCTCATATATTATGATAAACATTGTTTACTTTATCTTTTTCCTAAACCATTATGCTGTAAAGTGCACAATTTGCGATTTAATTCATTTTTAATATTTTTTCCAGGACTAATCCCGGAAAACGAAGCAGAATTTATAAGATGATTTTCTTGAACTTTGGATATGTTATGGAAAAGTTAATCTTCTTTAATTTTTGCCTCTACAGGTTTTGTCGTCACATGCACCGTTTTTGAGTTATTATTTTATTTCGTGTATTTTCCGGGACAAAACCCGGAAAAAAGTTACCAAAAGAAAGTGGATTTCGGTGGATTTTGGATATGTTATTCTACGAATTTTTCTGCGAATTTTGATGTAAAAAAAACCTTTTCTTGCAATTTGTCCATGTTTTTTTCATATCTTTCCTGGACTATCATGGGACAGACGATTTCCTTGGCGAGTAGCTTGAAAAGAATCTTCACTCGGTAGCAAACTACATTGTAAAAGATTTTTAAGTCTGCTGATTCGTTCAATGGTTCGTTAATGCTGTTTGTGAGCTTTCGCATAATATAAAAAAGACGCAATTATCTGTTAGTCGGTACGCATGGAAAAAAAGCAAGACAAATTAATCGGTAAGTTAGGGCGACTTTATTTAAGTGCGAAACGGAAGAAAAGAAGACCAACGGATCTGATTGAGTACCAGAAACAAAGGTAAGATATAGCGATACCGATATTAATTTTTCTTTATCAATGTAAAAGAACACCGGAGAATTCCAAAACCGGCTAAAAACTATTTTAAGAAACATATTTTACAACTTAGTTTGTACAATGCATTTAATTTTTTAGAAAAATCCGAAGAGTTGAAGAATATGGTGCAGTTCAAGAGGAAGTCAACAGCACAATAACTGATCCCCAAACAGCTAACTTGACGGCTCATTTTTCTTTACCAGGATCAAGCAACGCAGGGAATGAAAATATGGTTCTGAATCCTGATGAGGAGTAAGTAGCCAGTGTTTTATACTACACAAACTGCGAACTGTATTTAACGATACCATTTAGAATTAGCATTTTATTACGTTCAGAGTCTAATGAAAGGCTTAAATTTTTCATATAAATAATTTTCAGTTCAGTAATTGAACTTCTATGGATTTGTTCTTGGAAAAAAATATATATATAGGCCTAGTGTTACGGACAGATTAAAGAAAAGTTAGATACTCGGTATTACTGTTGTATGCAAGTCATAGGAAGTTATTATGGCTTGACGACCATACATACGTCATAGATTATCAATTTCAATTAGTAATTTTAAAAAGTGAACTAATAGGGCATTTATTCAGTCCAAGAAAAGTCCATGTGATGTGAAAAATACTAGTGCTATTATAAAACAAGCCGAAAGATAATTAAATGAATCAGTATGGGTGAAGTTATGAGGGTGGGGGAATAATTGCGAGAATGGAAGGCAAGCTATTGATAACTCACTGTGTTCGGTTCCAAAAGACAGTTTCTTCATCCCCCACCTCATTTCCTTGTTTGAGCGTGTCTCAGTTTACAAATGCGTTCGACTATCAACAAATTATTGTGTTACTTGTGGTAGCCGCTTGGCTGGAAAAACGCCAGGAATCCTTACTGCTGTATGTTGTAATATTCAAGTGCGTCATTGGGTGATTGTCCATGTTTCCTTATAAAAAATATTGAGTGCGAAAAATTTTCGCCTTGTAGGCTTTCTAGTAAAGGACGATATACAATATGGCTCTCCTGCAAACAAAACATTCAGTAAATATATGATGACATAAATTATTATTGTTCCACGTAGGCATTTCTTGTTTTTGAATGTTACTTGTTTGTATGCAAGTTTGTACGTGCATGCATGTGTATACCCGTATCTCGTGCTGTACCTCCATTCTGGAATTAGACTTGTCATATTAGTGTACAATAAAACTCTCTTACATCATATCCCACATTTACTGATTAGTTTGCGAACAGTGGTAGAGTTTATAGGCAGGATTATAGAATTAACTGAATATTTCACTACCTTTAAAGAGTAATTCATCAACTTTTTGAGCGGAACACACAACTATAAAATTGTACTCAAATATGAGAGCCAAAATAGGAAATTTCGTTACTTTTGGAATTTTGATACTCGACATGTCACAAATATATTTTGTTTTAATCTTTGCAGGACAGTCACCAAATCGTACGCCAAATTTCAGCCACCAATCCAACTGCTGGAAACGGAAGCCGGTGTTTTTCATTGGTCCACGGAAGTGTCTGACACCATCATCATAGAAAACATCAACATCGTTGAAAACTTAATAAAATGGCGTATGAAATGAGCAGTGTTCAACAGGAAAGAAAGGTATTTAGAACAAACATTTATCGCTGATTTAGAATTTTTGTAATAAAACGTTTGAACCTATTTGAAGCCAACAACAACCTGCTAGAACCTAGTAAGAGCCATAATATACTCTCATGACATACTTAATGTTCCAGCAGTACAACGTGGCAGGCAGTCCGAAGAAATAGTCATCAAACAGCTAGAAGACCAGGAAAAAATTAATATAAGTAAAGCTGGTCTTTTTATTGACCAAGAACACCCATTTCTTGCCGCAACACCCGATGGCCTTGTTGGCGAAGGTCGTCTCGTAGAAATAAAGTGTCCTGCTTCGGCATATGGAATGGACATAAATGAAGCCATGCGAGAAGGCAAAATAAAGTAGGGCCTATTTGAAATATTCTGAAGAAAGTCCTACTGTCATTTCATTTAAAAAAGATTCTGAATATTTCTACCAAGTCCAGGGTCAGCTTCACATAACCAGAAGGGATATTTGCTTGTTTGGCATCTGGACTTCGAGCCAAAAGAAATTAAAAGTACATATTGGAAATTTTCAGAGACGACACATTCTGGAAAGAAAAAAATGAAGCCAAAACTCGTTTTATTTTACACACAATGCGTTCTTCCGGAATTAGTTGATCCTAGACACACAAGAAATATGGAAATTTGGGATCCGCCGCACATAACAGAGGCTATCAGAAGTCATAAGATAAAATGCATGGGAAAACGAAGATCGTCCAAAACAAAACCGAATATTACACCCTGATTACATTAAACGTGAACATTTTTCAAGCTTTTGCAGAACTTTCAAGAAAATGTTGGTCTTGGATAATCATTCAAACTAATTTTTATAGTGACCTGTTTGATTTATCAATCTAAGTCGCCTGCTCACTTTGCTTCATAAACTATCACCTTTCATACTGGAAATTATTCTTGCTCATTGTTTCTAGAACGTTTAACCATGCCAAGCATTTTCATGAACCTTCATTTTTAGTATGCCAGCACCTACCTGTGCATAAGAAAGTATAGCCCGTGTGGTCACGTTCAGTGGCTACCTAGAGAATCATTACCGTAATTATTTTGGATATGTAAAAAAATAAAATGTCTTAGCTATAATGTAAATTTTAAAGCTGAGTTAAGCTTTCCAGAATGGTTAAATGCTCAAGTGAGCAATGGTGCTTTAAAATTATAGACGACATTGCTTGTTTAGGTGAATAAATACTGAGGTGTTCGTAACTGTTACTTAGTTTGAAGGAAATTAATTCATTTGGCAGCCAATTGAGAAATTTTGTAAAATTTTTAAATGAGAAACAAGAGAATTTAATAAAAAGAGTGTTCGGTATGCATAAACTTCTTGTCTGGTAAGTCCTAACAAAAAGGAGAAACGAAATAAATTTCGTTAAATAATGTATAATAGCGACCATAAAAATATTTTGCTTCAGTGGTAAGCTGAATTAAATTCTGTGTTTTGTTGTTTTAAAAGTGTGTGTGCATTAAATCAAATAGTATAAATGCCTGTCTAGTTAAAAATATAAAGCTTATGTACATTTTTTGTGCGTCACAGGTAAAACCAATTTGTGTGTAATTCTACTAAACTTGTTTAAATAATCTGTTGTCGTTTACTGTATCGGATTTGTAAAATTATTTCTATTTAAGCATTTGTTTCTCTTAAATACTTCTCTAAAGGCCATCTACATACTTTTAAGATTGTTGGACTTTTCTGCAAACTGTTTTGAAAAAGGTTTTTGTGATGTAAAAATATTTGTGTTTAAAATGTCTATTATACTGTACAGTTTTTTTTTTTAAATTTGTCTTTCTTGGAAGTAACTCGTGCCCACGTTGGTTTAATTTATAGTGCTCTTTTTAAATTTATTTGTCTTTTATAACATAATGAACATTGTATATTGGTGTGAAACAAAATGTATGAATTACATGTGAAATAAATACATGTTTTATAATGTGGAATTATGTAACGATTTTTTGTATAGTGCCTTTTTATACCACGTCCAAATAAAATATATGCTACCTGCATGATAACTCATTGCCATGACACAAGTGAAACAATTACAAATGAGATTATTCCATGTTATCAAAACACGAACACTTTTTTTAAAAAAAATAATACATAATATGTATGTATTTCGAAAAGCTTTTACAACTATCATTGACAGATGCGAGTTATAAAAAATACATAACATCGATTCGGAAAATATATTTAACTTCGGCAAGATTTCTTTGCAGAATAAGGTAATTTCATGTTCCTTGGAGGATATGTAACGTTTAATATCCACGTGACTTCGAAAATTACGATGTAATATCACTTTTCCCACTTCATGTAAAAGTTTGTTTTTTTAGCAAAAACATAGTAATCCATTATTTTTTTTTTTACTTATGAACTACTAAACACGCGTAAAAAAATTCTACCATTACGACAAACATACTTTTCGCGTTATTTGACATTTGAGTTGAATGAAACGTGTGTAGCCACTGTTAGCTCGCGCGGCGCTCCGCTCGTACGGGGAAGGAAGGCAGGCAGGCAGGTAGCAATGCTGTCGAGACATCCCGACCCTTACCGTGCCGTCATGAGGAGGGAATGACCACGGAGTGAGGGAGGGTAAACCGAGTATATCCCCTCCACCGACATCATTTCGCCAGGACGCGCTCCTAGTAGGCCACTCCTCCAAGGCTAAACTCCGCCCAGGCTAGAGGTATTTTGTGCTGCTCGCGCCGGATTCTGAGTAGCCGCTTCTCTATATACCACTCTTAAGCCAGCCACACACGACACCAATTTCCTTAGCAGTTTTCATACCTATTATCTGTTAGCGCGCAGTCTCTCGTGTAGGTAACATTTCGACACCCTTTCACGGGGTCTGTTCATTCTAGAAATTTTCATACCCGAAGTCTTAGCCAAATTCCGTAATAGAACGTTTTCTATTTTTCTGCTGTATCCACGAGCGGAAGTCATCAAGATGGCGGACCCACGTGTAGCAATATAAACCCGTTTACAGTTCCTTTTCTAATCATTAGGGGACGTAACAAACCTAATGGTAAGCCAAATGAAACTTTATGATAGTAAAACTACCCTGGAATGTATTTGGTAAACTAAAATAGGCATTTAAATAAGTAATTGCAAGTGTTAAAATACATAATGAAACTACATTACATTAATAATAACTCGTCACAAAGCAGAAGTACAGAAGTCTCTGTAGCGCATTAGCAAAGCGCGCGGTTGTGATACCTAAGAGGTAGATTTTGATGTGGTTCATAATTTCATCACTGCAAGAACTTTGTACTTTTTTTTGTTAGATAAAATCTTATGACTATCTTAATATTAAATATATAGCTCAGTCAATTTTTTTTATTATTTCGTACTAGGTAGACCTGCATACTTTAATTTTACTTTAAATAAACCTAAATTATACATCTTCACAAGTAATTTAAACAACAACTTTATTATCTAGTTAAAACTCCTACGTTTATTAGGAAAATAATGTACTTAAATTAATAATAAATAAACACTTCATATAAACCTGTTAGCCTAAATGAAAATGCGAGATGGTTTTCCTTCACTTGGATTTAAGTTAATTATTAGAGACCTGAAAAATTCGCGGGTTCATTTCGTGTTATGCTAAAATTAAAATAATTATACCTTACTGCTGCTTCTGTCATTGGTTCACTGTTAATATGGAGGACTGGGGGCCAATTAGAGACCCTCACTCATTGAAGTGTCCAATCACAGGCCACCCAGTCGAGACGACTCACAAGTCAGCAGCCAATGAACAGTTGGCATTCGCCAGAGTGTGTAGAGGATATTGGAGTCTATCCTGGAGGTCATTGAACCCGCGAATTTTTCCGGTCTCTATTAATTATGCGAACTATGCGTGTTTGTTTGTCTCACATGGTTACAAAAATTGTTAGTTACTATTTCTCAAAGTAAGTAGTAAAATAAGTAATTAATCAAATACACACACAACACACGCATATATATATATATATATATATATATATATATATATATATATATATATATATATAGTAATATGTTCAGTCGTTAGCATTTTTACTGTTACAATGAAATTAGCACTATCAATAGGCCTACTGTGAATTAGCTAGATTAACTGTTTGATTAATGTAATATTTTAAATATATCATAAATGAACTACATTAAAGAAAACCCTATTTCCATTGTTACCTTTAAATTTTATATTACTAGATTTTGAAACTACTCTATTAATAAAAAATAAAATCTCGTTAATTTCTAAATTGCTCTTTATTTGTTTTCAAAATACTAAGCCGACTTTGCTTTTTATTTTGCAAGTGAAGTGTAGAAGATAAATTATCAAAAAATCCTTCCGGTCACAAATTTTTTAAAATAAACAGCTGCAATTTTCATATATTTTTCAGTTTTTGGATTAATGGACAGCACCATGGTCATCCTACCCCGATATGCTTGCTTTGTTGGCAACTGCGTTGGCTGGTTTTCTGATAACATTATAGGTATCGTGTGTATGAAGTTAAGAATTTTTTTCTTCTATTCTGCTATACAAACTTTTATGCCCACGTTTATACCCATGGGTATAACAAGTTGTGGCAGAAAATGGGCATCGTGTGGGGTGGTATTTAGTGGCATGGGAATTTTGCTGGAGTAGGTACAGAAGCCGCCGCGTGAATTGATGTGACTCCGACGTGTTTCCGAATGCTACGAGCGTCGGGTCGGCCCGGGAAGACGCGACAAGTTACAATCACTCCAGTCCATTCCGGAAAGACGACCAACTGTTATAAAAGCGGCGATGCTAGCCTCCGCGGGAGTTCCGAAGGTTCCAACAGACATGTCGAGTGAGGCGAGGAGGACGAGACCCTTCTTTGTGAGTGGCGCGACGGGACCGCGCGAGTGTGACAGAGTGGCGCGAGACTGTGTGTGTGGACAGGCGCGAAGTTAGGGGCGAACCACTGTCGAGCCTAGCTCCAGTGAGGAGTGCGAACTGTGGAACTTGACAGACCTTCAGTGACTTGTGAACAGTCATTTTTAAGTGCGATTATTTAATTAGTAGTGTAAATACTAGTAGCAAATAAAACTGTTTAACTTTAACTGGGCTATCCTTACTAACCGTTTTTTTTTTTTCATTCGTAACAACACTGAGTAATTATTTCGAAAATTGGCGCATATTTTTATATTTTCGTTGATGTTTCATTTAAGCATAATTTCTTAAACTATGGAAATGTAATAGAAAATTCCATAATTGTACTTTGTGTTTAATTGTTATTATTAATGTGCGCAGTTATTACTGTAAAGTTATTCAGGGAACGGTTTACAAATAACTTTTACTGTATGAGGTACTGGGACAACACAAAGCATAAATGCCTGGGTAAGAATCTGAACCCAATATTACTGCGAACACTATATTTTGAAGTGATACATGTTGTTTTCATGTAATTGTACAAATGTACAAATATATGTAATTTTACATGAATATGTTCTGTCAATTAACAAAAATGTACTGTGCGGGAAAGGGAAAAAGGACCCAAAACCAAGAGAGGGTTGAAAAGCGAACATTTTTTTTTTGGCAGGGTTGCTTGAAAAAAAGGTGGAGTGGGAGGGATAGACGTAATAGGTGGTTCTTAGGAAGCTGCTGACCTTGCATGAGAGAGAGAGAGAGAGAGAGAGAGACTTGTGGTACTAATCCTATCGCTAATGGTTATGAGCGTGTCTGTCGGACACGAAAGTTAATGCTCTGGAACAAAGGCACGTACGAGCTCAGGCAGCGTGATAAGGTGTACGATAACTGCAGTGCAAGTGCTGTTACGACGAAAGGAAAGTTATGCGCACTGCCAGCGATGCGCAGAATGCCGTACCATGATAATCAGGGTGGAGGGGGGAGAGGACTGAGGCATTGTTCTTCGTTTTGTTGTAGCTAAGGTTGGGATAAATAGTTACAATTAGAATTATTGCAAAATATGGAAAAATCCGAGATGGCGAGGTCTAACCCCCTCTAAAGTGTTTGCTAGCTTTATTTTTTTACTATTGTAATTATTATTATGTATTGCATGTGATTGCTTGGGTCAATTAAATTTTTTTAATGTCTTTATTGGTAGAGCCAAGATTATTTGACGGATTCATTGGATAGGAAAGTAGACTTGAAGCACATATACATCTACTTTACGTTGATATTGGACTACCAATGTTCTTGAAATGCCCTTGACGATTCTGAGTCAGTTAATCTATAGGAAGAGAAGAAATGGTTAAAAAATCGCGCGAAACCCGACAAAATACGCGACGTTGTTGTCGACCAATGAATAGAGACCGGAAAAATTCGCGGATTCATTTCGTGATAGGCTGAAATTCAAACATGTGTACAATTCTGCTGGTTCTGCTATTGGCTCGCAGTTTAACTAGAGCTCTCTGGGCCAATGAGAGACTATCGACCAAAGAAGCGTCGAATCACAAGCTACCCAGTGGAGATGCCTACAATTTAGTACCCAATGAACACGCGTGTTTACTTGAGAAATGCAGAGGATAATGGAGGCTATCCTAGAGGTCATTGAATCCGCGAATTTTTCCGGTCCCTACCAATCTTAATATATATAAATCTCGTGTCACAATGTTTGTCCTCAATGGACTCCTAAACCACTTAACCGATTATAATAAAATTCGCACACCATGTGCAGTTCGATCCAACTTGAGAGATAGGATAGTTAAAATCTCAAATTATAGTCGCAATTTTAATTTATTGCGATTTATAAAAGCGAAATACCACTCACTGACTCACTCATCACGAGATCTCTAAAACTATAAACCCAATTGACTTGAAATTTAGCATAATTATTCATTTTGTGATGTAGACGCTCACTAAGAACGGATTCTGCGGAAATCCGATCCCAAGGGGAGTTTCGGAGGGGGGGGGGGGGGGGGGTAATATATCAAAATTTCCATTTTTTGGTAGGAAATCACCATGGCAACGGCTGTTGCTTTGTTGATGCTTCATTCGTCTCTATGACAACGACTATTTCATTGTTAGTGCAGTCCTCATCACCGTTGAAATTTAGCTGGTATCTAAATATCAAAAATTACCCTTTTTTTTCAAGTATTTATATTTTACAGACTTGAAACTTCACAGTAATGTTCCTTATGTTACGCAGGATGACATTTTCCGAAAATTAGATCCCATGGGTGGTTAAAACAAGGCAACAGGATTTTGCATTGTTCATGCCTTCTGCGTCTCCATGGCAACGGGCATCGCGCGGCAGTGGCGTACCCACAAGGAGGGGCAAGTATAATGAGCGGCGCAAGCGTGATCTGCCTGTAGACTGCCGTAGCGAAGTACGGGTACATCAGTTGTACGTTGCGTGCACGAGTCGGGAAACCATCGGTGCTATTCATTTTCTCTCCGGTACATTATACAGCATTGTAATAAATTTTCACTGATTTTTTTATTATTTACCATTACTGTAAATGGGTGATGTGGCTTAATTTTTTTCCATTAGTATAGCCGTGCGAAGCCGGGTCGGGCAGCTAGTGAATATTATAAAAAGTCTTGAGTATGCACAAGTAAGTTAAGCTTGGAGTGAAATGAATTTGCGAGGGTGTGCGAATACTACACTAAGTTATTATTTTTTACGTTTACAATGATTGTCCTTGAAAACTCAGTTGCCAACAATATCACTTCTAAAATTGCTAGGTAGAGCTTTGTACCATTTGTAATTTTACAAAGCTCTGTATTGCAGCTTTACAAGTAAAATCGTTGGCAACTTAGTCTCCAAGGATTTTACTTGTAAGAAGAACAAGAATTGTTTATAGTGTAGGTACCCATGAACCAATGAAAATCCAGTTAATATGTACAATGATATGCATTATAACCTATAATAAACCCTAATTTTTGCAGTTACCTTTGTATTGATTATAGTTAGGGGTAATAATTTTTCCGCGAATGAATCTGAACGCCTACTAGACTGCAATGTGGTATGCACGCGCCCAAAGGTTTCTTCCTTGTAATTGATGGCTGACTGCAAAAAAAAAGCCATTGCCTTGTTTGACCTGGCCATTCAGGACGTGTTTGCTTCTGCGCCGAATTATTTTGATTGGTGCAATGACAGTAGACGAGTACCTGAAAGAAACTAAAAAAAAAACTATTCAAAATTGTTTAAAAATAACTTTATCTTTTGGAAGTACTGGGACAACACAAAACATAAATTCCCAGGTAGTACATTCACAGTATTACTGCGACACAGTTGTAGTGACAGATACTTTTTTTTCCATGTAAATTTACAAATTTACAATTATTTGTAATTTTACGTGAATATTTCTGTTTTATTTCCAAAAAAAAAAAAAGTAACAGTGTTTACTCGGCTAGCCACAAGCCAAGCGACCCGTGACGTCGGAGTTGGTCTGCGAACAGCGTTACGCAGAGCTGCGTGTAGTCGCTCCTTCCACTCCCGAGTCGCTCGGCTCCTTCGCCAGCGAAGAGGTGTGCTCGCAACTAGGCGACGCCCTGTTCTCGCGCTGTCGTCACCCGTCCGTCCGTGTCTTGTCGGGGGGGGGGGGGGGGGGGGGGGGGGGCGAGGAGTGGACTTGCGTCACCTGCCCGGAAGGAAGACCCTGTGGGGAACCGCGGTGGTGCCCTGGGCCATTTGATTTCTCTACTTCGGAGGGGCCATCCCCCGGAGATTCTGAAGAATAGATTATTTAATCCAACCTTGATCTTAAAAAAAGGTTGTGATAATTTGTCTTAATTGTCTTAATTCTTTCGTAATAAAGTGTACTCGAGTTAGTTTTATGAACGCTAACTATCGTATTCCGGTGAAGTCGCGTCATTAAAACGACATAATTTTTTTTTTTAAAAGTTTATGTAATAATAAATCATGAAAATTGAATTGAAATCTGAAATGTTTGAACCAGGACTATGAATTCCAGGCTAATTACTAATCGAATGCTTTCTTTTTTTGTCATTACTGACCGTATTTTTCTACATGAAACTAGACACACAAGGGAAATAAAATTGAAAAGGGCCGGGAGGAGACCCTTCTAGTGGAGCCCCTGTCGGCTCAGCCTTCGTGAAGGTATGTTTAAGGGCCCCGCCTACCCCGGGCACGCATAAGGAGGGCAGAGCTTCAGAAAAGTAATCACGCGATTTGAAAACTGCTCAGGATATCCGTGTGGGGGGGGGGGGGGGGGGGGGTCTCTTTTACGGAAATCATATAATAATACGCTGAGTGCTGATAGTAGTTCTGTTTCCGGATTTCGTATTGAAGTTGTATTTTTAGAAGAGTGAAAATTGCTAAAGCGCTTGCTTACAGGTACAGATTTTTTGAAAGCACCCAAGGGACTGACCTCATACTTTGATATTTATTTCCATTATATACCTATAATAGGTAATCGCTCAAATATGTTGGTTGCCCTATGCACGACGAAAAGATTGCACGCTTGACTAGGTGGGCCCGATAAGCGAGAGAGATAGGAACCCGTGTCGCCATATTGTTTCAACAGTTGTTATGCTATAACATTAAAGCGTTTAAAAATGAAAATTTGGCTTCGTTAAAGGGATAGAGCACACATTAAGATGTTTTCTATATAGGCCACGACCTATATTGTTTTCCCGATACCCGTGGTCCGTGTAGTTGTTTGTGTTACGTCTTTAATGAACTCGTTGTCAACGTAAAGTTAAGCCCAAATAAAAAGTATAATATAAATATACCAAGAACTTAACGTCAAACAAGGTTGCCGAAAGAGTTCGATGCACCTGCGTGCGAAACAGAACTTCATGTAGGGCGCATTCAGTGTTGCCGGGTTTTTAAAACCAATATCCCTCCAGAATACATCAAAATATTACCACACAAAATATTTTTAAATACTTTACACTACACGATCGAAAAGTACTATTCTCAAGAAATACCATCTTTACAAAATAATAATCTTTTTTCTCCTACTAATTAATCTTAAAGATTTACTTTATAGAGTCTAGTATCTAAACTGTAATATAGGCAATAAATTAATGTATTTTCTACAAACCTTTTGTTTGTTGATTTTTTTTTACTTTTACGGTTTAACTTATTACTTCAAACAGAACGAGACCTACCATTGAATATTAAAATATGCACAAATTCCGTCAACCAAATTTACTTCAGTTAATTTTTTTTAAATTTCTTATACTTCCTTAAAATAAATTTATAAAAAACAATTCTTTCATAATTCTCACAATTTTTACCTTTAATTTTGGCTTATGAAACCCTTTAAACAGTTTTTGTTTCGAAAAATCCGTGAAGCCGTCACCACTGGGCGCGAGCTCGAGAAACGCCGCACGGAGACAATGCGAAAGCAGAAGGACGCTGCAAGGGGGGGGGGGGAGAGGGGTGCGTGACGTCATTGCGTCATACCAGCGGCAGGTCGTCATCCCTCCTGCGGGGCCGCCGTGAGTGTAGCAGAGCGACCCGAGGGTAATGCGGTGCTCACGGTAGAAGCTCCTCCTCTAGGGACTGCGCGTTAGTGACGGGCAGAATCGATGTAAAAATATCGATGCGTCGATCTTGAATAATTATAAACTTGTCTTTTTTTTTACTTTATCCTCGTACGCCATGCGCGATATATCTCTGTTGAAGATAATGCAAGAATCTGTGGAACACCAGAATAAGTTAAAATAATAGTAATAAATGTTCCTAAACTCACGTTATGAATTAAACTTTACACTTCAATTATTCACCTGAACGATAAAACAAAATATTCAATATTTAACTTGAACGTTAAAACTAAAAAAAAAAATGAAGTACTCACCGGAGATTCACAATTGTAACAAACATGGCGCCGGAAAACTGGCAGAGAGCCTTGCAGTTACGTTCTTTAAATGATTCATGCAATACCGAATATTTATTTAAAGCAGTTTTTTTTAACATACGCCATTGCAGTTTTGGACTCTTTGTCATGGAAAAATTTCGCATATCAAAAAATAAATAGAAATTATGAAAATAAAAATTCACAGAAAACAAAACTGAATCTGCTGATGTCGGACAAACAGAACCAACGATGAAGCTATTAGTAGGTATTATGTAGTACAAGTATTATGAACAACACAACGACAACAGCGCGGACATCACAAGAATTCCATTGAAGGAACTTAGTCATCATCAGCTGTTCAGTCTTGTTTTCTGTGAATTTTTTATCTTCATTATTTTTCTTTTCTTTTTGATTTTAGAAATTTTTCCATGACAAACAGTTCAAAACTGCAATGGCGTATGTCCAAAAAAAACTGCATTAAATCAGTCTTGCAGTTGTCAGACTCTGCCCTTTCATCTCTCCGCCTTCGAGCGATGGCGAGTCATCGTCTAGAATTACCTTACTGGTTGGAAGTAATCTTCACAACAAGTTCACTTTGTAGTAGTGACGTAAAACGTTTATTCTGCAGTGCAAACTGATGCGGTGAAATTGTATTTCTTGTTGGTTGTTAAAGTGTGTATGTGCAAAGTGTTTGTGTATTTTTTTCACTGCCTCGTTAGGGTGTATGAATGCTATAAACCTTATCTCTGTTACTGGTCTTTGTACGAACCCGGTTGAATGTGCTTCGTGAACTAAAACATTGCCGTTGTTTTCTCTTATAATTATGTGAAGAAAATCAGGTATAAGAAACCTCATAATGACATAACTAAAAGAAAGAAGACCTGAATCTAATGTATTTTATAAATGTGTATTAAGTAAACACTAGTTTCACAAATATTCCATACTTAATTATATGTGTATTTATACACATAACATTAATATAGAAATGGATCCTGGAACTTCATGTAATATTTTCTTAGCGCATGCAATATTTTCTCAATATAGCGTAAATTTTAATTTTACTTACACGATTTGGACGTGATTTAGATGTTAGATAGATACGCTTTTTTTTGACAGTTTCGTAGTTTTTTTTTTTTTGCGATTGTGATCCACGAAGTTTTGGCCGTAGAATTCTAATCAAATCATTTATACATTTCAGTTATTGAATATAGGAAAGCTCGCTAAGGATTCGGGGATTCGAACACGTGACCTCGCTGTCCGATGCTATTGTCTTAACGACCTGTCGACTTCATAAATTGGGTTTACCTTGGCGACCTTATGATTATGTTACTTATCATTCGGTCCCAAATAATGAAATGTTTTGCGAGTGACAGCTTTACTGGAACTTGACGTGGCGTAGGCGTATAGCAAGAGTGGTGTACGCTCTTGTTTGGATAAAACATAGAGCGCGGTTACACGGAACACCCAACTACTTCAGGTGAATAGTTTTAAGTAAAAAAATTCACAAAAGAAAGTTTACGGTTACGTGGCTGTTGATATAAAGTGTGCTTTTTTTTTTTTTTTTTTCCTAACCTAACTAAAACTAAGTGTATTTTGTTTGGGAGGGGTCTGGGTTAGGGAAGACTCTAGGTGCGTCCCAGGCCGAAGCCCTTACGCCTAATCATGCTGGGTTTAAGCCATGCAGAAAGGGAGGCATGCATCGTGTGCTTTGTTCGGGGATTGGCCAACCATGGCAGCAATTGGCGCCATGGCTAACTCCCCTATCTTAATTCTAGACTAATTACTAGATAAGTTGGGCCCAGGTAAAACCTGCATAGACACAGGGAAAACCCTGGGCACTTTCATGCGGGATGCAAAATATCATGCATTATTAGCAGGCAGGTTGAGTACAGGAAAAGAAGGATGGTCCTGGAAGAAGAGTTGGGCAGATAGAAAAATTCTACTAAGCAATTTGGGAGCTTGGACCTTTTGTCCGCATTTGTTTTGGTGGGCACTGGTCTTTAGGGGCAACATGTTGTTGTTCCCACCAAGCTGCCAGTCAGCTCGCGTACCTAAAATAAAAGAAGAGTGATATGTTGTGTACGCACGGTGTTGTTCATTGCATTAATTAACCGCGAGTATTGGCACTGGGTCGTACTCCGGAACAGGCATAGCTTCAGGTCGCCTGTCGCCAAGATGGCAGTCGGTCAGTTAGAGAAATTACCTGATCCGTCATTGCAAGACCCTAGCCGCAACATCTACGCTATGAAGCTACGAGTAATTAATTTGTATTGTGTTACCCGCAAGTTGATGTGTCGGGACACACTCTGGAGAGGACATAGCTTCAGATCGCCTGTCGCCAGCAAAAGGCAGTCGGTCGGTTAGAGAAATTGCCCACTCCTTCATCGCGGATCCCTAACAACAACTCCTACGCTTTATTTCTAACGGTGTTGTACGGGCTGTGTGAGAGCTTGATGTAAGTGTTTGAGCTGCCAGCAGGCTCGTGTATTGTGCCCAGCGGCATGGCCACCCATTACAGTATAGCCACACTCGGCGCTGGACGGAATTCTCTGAACAGTCCGCAACCATTTGGTCGGGGTCCGGACTCTGGGCGCGCGCGCGCTGTGATTGGCCGGAGGGTCCGGCCAATCACAGCGCTCTACGGTGGTCGGTGCGCAAGTACCATTTTCGGTCGCTTAAATTTAATTATTTCATCTGGATCATATTGTCCTAGTGATGAAACAAGTGGATTTTCGTGTGTTGCACATTTGTCATAAAATGTCTGTGTGGTTCGGACGTAAAAATCATGTAATGTTTCTGTGTTCGTTTCCCGATGGAGAGCCTCGACTGGGCAGTATCGGGGAGCGTCTGTAGCGATGCGAATGCATCTGTTCTGTATTCGCTGTAGTTTTGCAAGGTGTGATTTAGCTGCTATAGCCCACACAGGGGCTGCATATGTAATTATTGGGCGGATGAGGGCGTTATAGAGCAGCAGTCCGTTTTTAACTGTGCCTCCGAGGCGCCTACTCATTACTGGGTACAATGCACACATTCTGCCATGTGCCTGTCCCTTCTTCGAATCTATGTGAATCCTGTATAGTAGTTTGCGATCCATTTGAACACCTAAATATTTAGCAACGTCTTTATGGGGAATTTGGTCGCCGAACAGGTTTAATTCAGGCCTGCGATCGTGGGGTGGTAGATTTTTACGCGTGAAAATTACAGTTTCTGATTTTGTAGTGTTTATTTTTATGCGCCATTTTGTGCACCAATCTTGCATGGAGCTCAGTGCGGTTTGTAGCCTATTTGTGGCTAATTGTAGGTTATGCGATCGGCTGTAGAGGACTGTGTCGTCCGCATAACAGCCTAATTTTACAAGGCGGTGTGCAGGTTTTGGCATGTCGCTCACGTATATATTAAATAAAACAGGGCCTAAAATGCTGCCTTGTGGCACGCCTGCATTTATAGGTTTTATGTCTGATTTAGAGCCTTCTGTTGTGACTCTAAATGTCCTATTGGCTAAGTAAGATGTTATTAATTTAATGTAACAGTCAGGGAAGCCTGTTTCATACATTTTATAGATTAGACCTGCGTGAAAGACTCGATCAAAGGCTTTTTCTACGTCCAGGAATGTAGCTACTACATAATCCCGCACATTAAATGCGCTAGTTATTTCTTCCGTTAGGCGGACTAGCTGTTGTACAGTCGAGTGTGCACTACGAAAACCGAATTGCTCGTCAGGCAATATGTTATTTTCTCGTATGTGTGTTTTAAGTCTGTTCAATAATATACATTCTGCTACTTTAGAGAGTGTATTTAGTAGGCTAATTGGCCTATAGTTTTGCGGCAAGGATTTGTCTTTTCCTGGCTTATGAAATACTATAACATTAGCCTCTTTCCATTGTGTCGGAAAGTAGTGTAGTGTTAGCATAGCATTTATGCATGCTGCTAAGTATTCGAGTGTTTCATCTGGTAGTTGTTTTAGGACGATAGCCTGTATACTATCTTTCCCCGGGGCTTTTCTAGGTCGCATGCGTTTAATAACACGTTTGACTTCTTGCGCTAGTGTAGGGACTGGTTCTGCAACTACAGGTTGTTGTAGTTTCAGGCGCAATTCCCTGTATATTTGGGCAGTGAATTGCCTGTCGCACGGCTGATTGTGAGGCCGGAACGCAGCTTCAAGTGTATTCGCGAAGGCTTCTGCCTTATCACGGGGTTGGAAGGCAATACCAGTGTCTGTTTGTAGTGGTGGTATTTTATCTGTTTTATTTAGGAGACGTCTGGTCATAGTCCAGGCACTATTGTCCTGGATTTTGAGCCTAGAAATTTTTGCGTCCCATGTGCTCGCTCGCCAAAGGGCAATTTCGTCTGATATTACTGTTCGTAATTCATTTATTCGGCGCTTGGTTTGGGCCGTTCTACGTCGTGTGTATTCGCGGCGCAGTCGACTTTTTTGTGTGATTAATTGGCCTATGTGTGCTGGCAGCTCGTCATGCATTAACCTAATCTCCTTTTCTGGAATGCACCTGGTTACTCCGGTTTGAATTTTTGTTGTTAATTCAGTGATTGCTGCCTCTAGATTTTCACTGTCTGTTATGTTTATTTCGGCCGCGTCCGGTAGATTATTTCGGAGATAATTTTGAAACCCCCCCCAGTCGGCTTTTTTATAATCTTTGATTTTACGAGGCGTGTTTGACTCTGTTTTTGCATCATCAAATACAATGTGTACCGGAAAGTGATCGGAAGACATTTCATGCACAACTTCAAGTTCAAATCCGGAATTTACTCTTTTATTAAGTGCAATATCTAAAATGTCTGGTTGTGTGTTTTGTCTACCAAAATCATGCGTGGGCTCTGAGGGAGCATAGACATGATAGTTTCTATTTAATTGGTGCATGTAGAGTAGTCTACCATTCGCTGTTTGGTACCTACAGTTCCACTCTATATGTTTCGCGTTTATATCGCCGATTGCTAAAAACGAAGGGCCTACATCAAATAGTAAATCTAGGTCTGCTACTTCTAGTGATCTGCCTGGTCGCGCGTAAATAGAAATTAATTTAATTTGCTGCCTATTTATTACAAGATTAATTCCTACAGCTTCTAAATTTGGAAAGGGAGGGAGCTGGCAAAAAGTGTGTTCAACTCCGAAACCAAATTGTCACGTTTGGAATTATTTTAAAAAGATTTTGAGCAAGTGTATCTCTGTTAGAGATTTGCCATCAGCATAACTTTTAAAACAATTAAATGATTACTTGTTGATTTTTTTTTTACAGTGAGCAAAATATTACACGAACTTGTGCCGGGAACATTCTCCATCTTGCGGGTTTTTTTTCCGCTAAGAACTGTTTATATTCTCAACACTCAACAGTTAATCAGACGCTTATATAGAAAATATGTAGGTAATTCTGAACTACTTTGCCAAACAGTTTAGGTTCAATGAGAAATGGCCTCGAACGAAACATATTAAGACTGCGTGTAACGTCACAGTAAAGTTGAACACGTGTACCTGAAGTAGTGACCGCGCCCTTAGTCTTGCGTCGGGACACTCCAGCCGCTTCGTCCTGCGACCTGACTCCGGCCGGCGACTGTGGCGCCAAAGGGCGGCGGTAATTCCAGCGGAGAAGTACCGCATTCGGCAGCAACCCCGGGAAGGGCATTTGACATTCTGCGGCGCGACCTTTCCTCCAAAGTTTACTGGGGCGGACGCATTAATAAAGGTCCTACCGCATTCGCCATGCAGCGTGATCGTTGCGGGACCTGCCATAGCAGTTTTTTGTTTACTGTCGAATCTGTATGGCGTAACGATTCTTTTATATAGCGTATGGATAGAGACCGGAAAAATTCGCGAAATCATTTCGCGATAGGCTAAAATACAAATAGTTATACCTCAGTGCTGCCTCTGTTATTGGCTCACAACTCACCTGGATGTCTCTGGGCCAATGAGAAACACCCGACCAAAGCTTTATCGAATCACAGGCTGCAACGTTGGGACAATTTTTTTTTATTTTTTTTTTATTTTTTGGACAACAGCCCCTCCACGCTGAAGTCAGTCTCGCACAACCGAAGTGATTGCGAGCCCTCCTAACAAAAATGGGATTGATTTTACGGGAGGTTCCTAATACGTTCCAGGCCGAGGCCTATACGCGTTTCGTAGAAAAGTAATAATGGCCTGAGTCCTCCCTCACTCTCGTGGGCGAGGACTCAGTGGCCCGCGTGCGTCTAGCGCTAAGAATAAGGCTGCAGAGGCGCGGCAATTAGCGCCCCGGCAGCCGTCGGGAAGTTGCAAAGTGGGATGGCTACAGTAAACCAGCGATCGCACTGGAGGAAACCTGTAGCCCGATTGTGAACGCGGTTCGCGCCCGGCAGACCGGAGAAAGCGGGAGCGAGGAATATAGGATAGGTTTGGTGCCTCTGCGACAGGGATATGTGTCGCAGAGGCATTTGTTGCACCATTTAGGCAGTTGAGGCAGCAGGCTTGCCGAACGTCGTGTTGGTTTGCCCCGAGATTACTCAAGGGCTGCGGTTTTATTGCCGCGACCTGCAACAAAGAACTCTAAAACTAATACTATTAGCTAATTTTTTTTTTTTTTTTTTTTTTTTTAAGTTTGCTGCCTTGGCCAGGCACTGCGGTTGGTGTCTCTGGGTGGGGTTAATAGAACGTGAGGAGCAATTGGTGCTAGTTTGTGCTCTGTGACGAAGGATTGGGCATAGGGGGGGGGGTCGATTAGGTAGCGAAAAAACATACACATTAACACTAAAAAGGAAATTATATAAACGATTTAGCACTGTAAGCACTCCCGAGGCATAAGCCATAATGAGGTGAGGGATTTGGTGCGAAACAGAGCGAATCTGATGAGCAGGCACTATGGTTGGTGTCCATGCGAGTCGCAGCCAGGTGATTCGTGAATGAATCGGTGATTGTCAGTGCAGTGCGCCAATTCGTGTCGGTTGGAAGTAGTGGTGGGAGCAGGTGAAGGTTAATTTACATATCCATGCTGTTTGTCGTGTGACTTCCGCGGTGGTGTGCAGTGTGTGGTCCGTCTTGCGCTTGAGCTGCGAGGCGGAAATGTGGAGTGGTGTAGTTTATGTAATCATGGTGGCTTCGGGACGAGCAGGTGCTTCGGTCTTCGGTGTTTCCACTTTGCTGTAGTGTTGTATTGTCCTAGGGCACGAATGAGTGGGTTTTCATGGGCTGGAATAGATTTGTAGAATCTCTCAGCTTGAGCTTGGATTGCTTCTCGCACTGTGTTAATTTTCAGTTCCCTGTGTAGTGGGATTGTCGGCACGTAGCGCGGGACTTTAGCTATGCGTCTTAAGGCTTTATTCTGTGTCAGTTGTAACTTCTTGAGGTGCTGTGCTGCTGCGTAGCCCCACGCAGGGGCTGCGTATGTGAAGATTGGGCGTATACATGTCTTGTAGAGTAGAGTGGCAGTGTGATGGTCTAGTGTGCTGCGTGGGCCTAGCAGTGGATAGAGCTTCGCCATGCGGGCGTATGATGCCGCCATTTTGTTCGAGATGTGGAGTTTCCAGGTCAGCTTCGAGTCCATGAAGATGCCAAGGTATTTTACACTGGATTTGTACTGTATGTCTTCGCCGAGGAGGTGTAGTCGGTGTAGGCGTTCTGGTGCTCTACGCCTGGTGAATAAAATCGCTTCCGATTTACTTACGTTGACAGCTGTTCGCCATTTTGTCAGCCATTTTTGCACAAGTCGTAGTCCTTCCTGGACTTTGCGGACCGCAAGATATGGCCGCGTGGAGCTTGCGAAAATCATGGTGTCGTCTGCGTAGCAGGCCGTGTGTGCTCTGGCAGGAACAGGCAGGTCGTGTGCATAAATGTTGAAGAGAACTGGGCCAAGAATGCTGCCCTGCGGTACACCGGCGAGAATTGGCTTGTTGGTGGATTCTGCGCCGGGGAGACTTGTGTAGAATGTCCTGTCTGTGAGATACGATGCGAGGAGCTGTATGTAGCAGTCTGGTAGTGTGATTTGATGTAGCTTGTATAGCAGCCCCTGGTGCCATACTCTGTCGAATGCTTTCTCGATGTCCAGGAATGCTGCGGCGGTGTACTGCTTCTTGTTAAACGCAGTGGTGATGTGTTCGACAATGCGGACGAGTTGGTGAGTGGTGGAATGGTGTGCCCTGAATCCGAATTGCTGGTCCGGGATGGTGTGGTGTAACTTCAGGTGTGCTTCCAGGCGGGACAGTAGCACTTTCTCCGCCACTTTGGAGATGGTGCTGAGTAGGCTGATCGGCCTGTAGTTGCGAGGGGAGGTGGGGTCTTTCCCAGGCTTTGGAAACAGTATGACCTTGGCTGGTTTCCAGAGTGCTGGCCAGGTATGTGTAGTGAATATGCCATTGATGCAAGTGGTGATGGCATTGATGGAGTGGTCCTGGAGTTGCTTCAGGACGATCGCCTGTATGCCATCGTCCCCAGGTGCTTTTCGTGGCTTCATGTGTTTAATAATTCTGGCAACTTCCCTGTTGCAGGTTGGTGCTGGTATGTCTTTAGGTGGTTGGTGTAGTAATTCCCTGAGTCGCTGTTCCACCATGGTGGTGTGTCTCACAAGACAGCAGCCAATGAGTGGGTGGCATTTGACTGAGTGTACGTAGGACTATGGAGTTCATCCTAGAGGTCATTGAACCCGCGAATTTTTCCTGTCCCTACGTATGGATTATTCGTAATTTTTTTTTATCTGTATTCGTTAAATCTTATGTTCCTACAATAAACTACTAATATAGGCTAATATTCCTGATATTAAAAAGACCCTGAGAAAAATTGATACGATGAATTCTGTAAAGTCAATGCTAATTATATTTTGAAAATTGGCGGATGAAACTTGAAACATGTATAAATAACTTCGAATTAATTTTAGTATGTTTGTATTTAAAAGTATACTTTGATACTTGGTTGGGAATGGTTGATTGGATGGCTGGGGTTTGGGGGTGAATAGTGTGAATAGATATGATAGATGATAGATGCGCTAGGTAGACGTTTCGCAACATACGAGGGAAATATACTTAAATTTCCTCTTGAGTAAAACACGCTCCAAATTAGATTTTTTTTTTTGCGAGACACTTGTGCTTTAGGAGAATAATTGAAGAGCAATATGAAAATCTACCGACACACACACACAACACACACATAATATGTGTCGTTGGATAGTGTGACGTGGGTGGGGAGTCATAGAAAAGACAACAATGAGACAAATAGAACGGGAACTTGTTGACGCGGTGCGAAAGTGGGAAGGGAAGCAAACAAAAACAACCTTTCGAGAGAATAAAGCAGGTTCAAACGTATGCAAAACAATATGCGGCATGTTGTTACCTTTTATGTCCGACTCATATGCAGGCGCATGATAAAATACAATCCTCGGTTCGAAAACATTAAAAATATTTACGAACTAAAGAAAGACGTTTCGTAGATACTCGTTTTGAAAGTATTGAAGTGGATGATATAGATATTCAGTATCAATGCAAGTTTAGCATCTGGTAATGACGAGGCACATGTTTTTGTATGAAATGGTTGCTCTTGTTTTATCCTAGAAATTTCCCTCGCCGATCTAGATTACTGCATGTGCAAGTACACCGTAATTTGTTTTTCGAAAATGGAATTTTTGTAAATATTCACGTAAACTTATAAATACCTATTTGTAAATGTGTACATTTACATGAAAACAACTGTATCACTACAAAAAGGTTTCTGCAGTAATACTGGGTTAGGATTCTTACCCGAACATTTATGATTTGTGTTGTTCCAGTACTTCCAATAGTTAAAGTTATTTTTAAACATTTCCCTGAATAGATTTCCATCAACTGCGCACATTAATAAGCACAACAAAGCAAAATAAAGTCAAATTATTGAATAATCTATTATCTTTTCTATAGCTTGAAAAAAAATTATGCCGGAATGAAACATTAATGAAATTATGTATAAATTTCGAAAAAAAAAAAATACTCAGTATTATCTCGAAAGACGTGTAGATGCAAAAATAACCTTAGCCGTGTATTCTACAATATTACAAAATGTTTCTTGTGGTATTACAAACTATTTCTGGGCAACTGGTCTCCAAATGAATCTTTAGTAAAATTACAGAAAATATTTTCTTCTGCGATTCAAGGAAAATCGCTGATAAATCGGCCACCTTCAGGGATTATTATAAATTAACTGTAGGTAGTCACACCGATTAGGTTTTCCAGATTGAAAACTTTCACCTTGGGGATTTGACTGAACTGTAAACACTCGAGCCCGGCGTGGGAACAGGACTCTACTGTATCCTTGGGAGCATGTAGCAGTATAACCCTGGCGCGGGAGGCAGCGGGGAAGGCTGTTCGATGCTTCCCGCCTTGGAACAGTTAGAGCGATGTGTGCGCGAACCGGCAACCGCGGAAATTCATGCGGTTTCTGTTTTGCGGCGAGTACAGTATTTTTTTCCCTCTCTCTCTCACAGAAATGTTATTCAGAAACGCAAGCGGTGAAAATAAAGTTTTTTTTTATATAGGAGTGTGTAGGAGTGGTGAGAGAGAAGGAATCCGCAGTTTCCCCCACCGCCACCCCTCTAGTACTCATCCTGACCGGCCGAATATATTCCACCGAGCCTCCCTTTTTATCTCACGAAGCGCGCGAATTGTTGAATAACATTCGTTTATTTCGCTCGCGCGTCTCACTTCCCCCCCTCCCCCCTCCCCTTTTGTACGTCGTGCGTGTCGCTACACCACGAACTCGTTCTGAATAACGAATCCTTGTGTTGTTCTGGGACCGCGCGTTCGTTGAGGGAGGGGGGGGGGGGGCAGGGAGGGAGGCGGGGCAAACGGCAATGTCGAATTAAGGGTTGCACCTGCTGCGACCGAGCGATATACTATTTTTTTTTCTCGCGGCGCAAGAAGTCATGGGGGAAAAAAAAAAATATGGGAAAGGGGTGAAGCGAGAAAGAGAAGTTTGGGGGAAAAAAGGGGGGGGGGGGGAAGGAAAGAGCCCACCGCCAATGCAAGAGCGGCGATTGTGAATAATGGAAATTGTAGAAATCGCATTTCCACCCGGTCTAACCCTTTCCTGGTTTTTTTTTGCGCTCCCCTGGGGTGCCCTCGGCGCTCGGGCCTCGAAACAGTTCGGCAATTACGTCAGGGGCCGTTTAATATTCATGGAACCCTCTACCTTCTCCTGTCTCCTCTCCCCCGACCACAACTCCCTCGCGCCGAGGACTTTGTTGATAAGATAATTTGGTTCCCTGTAATCACCCGTTCACTTTTACGTCTGGCTTGGGTATTGGTCTTTGGCGTATTGAAACAGATTCAATCACAAACGCGTCTGGTGCTAGACTTTCGCATCATATAGCAGCAAATAATACGTTTATTTTTAGTATGCAAGGACGCTTAAAGCATGGGCGCAAATCTGTAGGATTTCCAGGGGGGGCCCGTGAATTCTGTGGTTTAAGAATTTTACGCTAGAGGTCAACCGAAACAAGTCTTCTCTGGATGATAAGCTCGTATGTTATACACTTTATTTTTACGTAAGTGATATTAACAATAAAGCAGAGCAAAATGTTTTAGTAATTATTAATTCATGACTATAAGCAGTGATCTCTCAAACATGTTTGAATAATTTGTTAACCTAAGTACATAAAATATCCATGAAAAAAATATATAATAATAATATACGTGAATATAATGCAAATATATAACACCCCACCGATACATTACCATTTTCCAAAAGTGTTTATTCTAATTTCAATTTAAAAAATAAATGATTAAATTAAAATAAAACAAATATTTAAGGGGGGCTCCCATACAACAAACGTGAAAACAGAAAAAAAATTCACAAATGATGTATTTCTGTTGCCGCTATAACAAGAAATACTAAAACAGAATAAAATAAATATTTAAGTGGGGCTCCCATACAACAGACATGTTTTTTTTTTGTCGTTTTTATAGATAATGGTACGGAACCCTTCGTGCGCGAGTTAGACTCGCACTTTGTCGGGTTTTTTTTTATGCCACATCACATAATTACTGCGATTCAAATGCTGTTCGTGAAATTCTTTGTTCACAGTTTTTGATGCGCCCTAAAAACCCAAAGCGCCAAAGCTAATAAACGGATCAACATCAAATGAACAATCGAATCATATTAAAACCCTTAAAGAATATTTTATTTTGTAAAGGCATCAACCAGGTAAAAAAGAAAAAAAACTTAATGATACAAATGAAAAATCTCGGAGATAGAACTATGAAATTTATCCTTCAGCTAATTAAACTACATACATTTCTCGATTTATATTTAGTATAATCAGTGTTTTGGAAGTGAATTATTTAGTTAAAATATGCCGCTTGATTAGTTTAAAGAGACGCGTTTGCTTCCTTATTAACTTAAATACGTATGTGTAACGTTTAAATACTTCTTTCTCACTCTTACTTCTGTTTACTCGTGCAGTGTTGCAGTTATCAAATAACAAATGTTATAAAGTGATTATCGGCCATGAATTGTGAAAATTATCGATTGATAATAAAAGGGGAGTGATTTTAAATTCCATATTGACGAGGAAAAAAATTATTCCCTGTATATTCACATGTAACGTACAGAGCAGCTAGCCTTACAGAATGAAGATGAGCTAAAAAATTCCAGAAAATGGTATATAAGTTTCAGTTCGTAAATAAACTAAATTCTGCTATTATTACTGTTAAAGTATTAAGTTGTTTATTTACTGGAAAAAATATTACATAATTACTTAAATAAAATATATTACCTAAATAATAGTCACTACTTATAAAACAATCAAGCTTACCAGGTGAGATTCTGTTTTCCGTGTCTTCCGCGTCACGAACTTATCCATGTTTATGTTTGCCAAGAAAGCAGAAGACTGGCGCACACGAGAGCAAAACCACTTTAAAAACAGACTACCTGAAACCTATAATACTGTCGATTCAGAGCACAAGGTAGTGTGGGTAACAATGGGGAGGAAATGCTAACGGAACCTTACCCTAGCTTCGTCCTTTGGAATGAACGGTTTCTAGGAATTAAGGGTTTCAAAGTTCTCACTGGAAAACTCCATACCATGGCTTTCGCAGAAGGGGTAAGGGAAAATAACTACGGAACTCGAAGGTATGAATGTAAAGCATGTCAAAGTGTCTGTCGTCGTTGTAAATAATAATCTGATATATATGTTGTGTACACCATTAACTTTAAAATCACGAAGTGGGCCCCCCCAAGGGGGGGCCCATTAATTCCAGGGGGGGCCCGGGCCCCCCTGGCCCCCCCGGGATCTACGCCCATGGCTTAAAGTGTCTTTGGATATTAATTACTATCTTGTAATAAAATGACAAGAGTATCAACTATTTTTTTCCCCTCTGTGTGGTTAGGTTTGCAGAATTGACGATGTGTTTCGAAAGTTAATTTAAGTTCTTGAGAAAAAAATCTAAAAAATGTTCTTTGGATTATTCTTTACAAAGTCTTAAGTATTAGTACTAGAAACATGGTAACTGGTTAGGCTTTAACCAAATAACTTACGATGAAGTTCAATAAGTATACGTGCTAGTTTCAAAGAAAATAAGCCACTAATTATTTGGTATTTTTTTTTAAGAGGATCAAAATCTTGAAATAGCCGTTAGCAGAAAATTGAAATCGCAACGGAATAATACATTTGAGCATTAATACTACTTAATCTCCATCATGTTTACATATTTTAATGACTGGTATCAGAGTAAACAAAATAAATTATGTAACATACATGGCAGGTACTAACTATACGGTAGCCATTAAAAAAACAGCGTAATGTTAATTTATGAGCACATGAGGTTTTTGCTCTCGAAACATGCTATGTTATTGTTTTTTTTGTCCATGCATTTATTTCAAATTAATTCATAAGTAAGACCGTCGAAATGGGTCAAATTGCGTTAATAATTAAACTATGGTGTCGCATCAGCGATATTTTTTCTAGGTCAGGACCGGAACTCGGAAGTTTGTTGGCAGGAGAGATAATTTCTGAATGTTGGCAGGAGAGGTGAAGTTAAACTTCCAGGCCTCCATTTTCCGCACGTTACATCGCACAACTGCTGAAAATCCGACTCCCAGCTCCGCGGAGTGTAGATCCTTGAAAGTTTCGCTTGGTTAAAACGAGCTTGACTAATTGGTGTATTACAGAACTAATCTTCCGACATTTCTTTTAGTTGAAGGGTAGTTTTTTGAAGAGTTGGTTCTTTTACGCGTTGAGTTAATTATTTAAAGAATAACTTTTGCAACTTCGTCTTTTGGCGTTCTTGTCCTTTTCGTGAAGTTTAAGTTTCGGAATGACGCAGCAGACATATTCCCGTTTTTAATGCAGCAAGGTTTTTAAATGCTCAGTTGAAATTAAAAGGCTCAGGTTTCTTGAAACTATTAAAAGCTTTCCTGGCAGTGTTTGAAATTTCCACTTCGTTGCAGTTCCGTTTGTTGGAAATAATTTAGCAACGTCAGATTTTTCTTGGAGAGGAATACCCGAGTCTAAAGCAGACGCAAACTTGAATATACATACATATGAAGTAGGCAATTAAGAAAATGTGAAACACTTACATTTTTTCGTTTTAATTATATTATGTCATCGCTTACACTTACACTTTTATTTATTATGTTTGTAGCTATGCCCAGAATAATTAAAAAAAAAATTATTTTAATGCAGATACCTACAATATTTTTATATTTTTAAAACAATTGTATCTTTATTTGAAGTTTAGATTACACGTATTAAATTTCTTAATTTGCGTATTAGTTGATTAGTAGTTAGGCTTAGTATTACTTGTACAAAATTCCCAAAATTTTCAGCCCTCTCCTTTTTTTCCGTATGAATGCCTATGAGAAAAGTCAGAACTACATATTCTGCATATTTTGTAACTATGACAATATTCGTTAACCAAATAAAACCACACTCAACCCCCCCCCTTTTTTTTTACCGTGGGTGTGAAATCCAAAATATTTATAATAAACGTACATCTAGGCTATATTGAATTGAAATTTATCTTGCCAATACTGATTTAGGGGATTCTTTTTTTAAATTTTATTCACCCTTGTTACAACTTAAGAGATAATAGTTTGGAAAACGGTTAGTAAGATTCTTAAGGTATACTTATTAATAATTGCCAATATATAAGTTTAATTGGCTCAGTAGATTGTTTATGTTAAAACCATATTTAAAACCCTTTCACCCCTTTAAAGGTGAATTTCAGCAAGTAATAACAAGAGTTAGTAGATTTCGTATGTATATAAAGAACTTAAATCCCGCTTATTTAGCTTCAGAATTTTATGACATACATAATAAAATAAAATTATAGTCTTTTTACCCCTTTATCGGTTTAATATAGAAAAATGTTAAGTTTAAAACCATCCTATTAAATAATATAATGTACTTTATTCTTGCTCAGTTTTTTACTTCCAGCGTGATTTGCTTTGGATATGCTTTTGTTTATGATAAACTATACTTACCCCTTTTCACCCACTTAAATTTAGAATTCCAAAAAATTAAAAATACAATTAGTTACAATATGCTTGATGTTCATTTTAGTTTCTTTTCGTTATATTCTGGAGTAAGCATTTGTTCCCCCTCAAAACCAAACTTAGCCGTTTTACACCCCTCGGGAGTGTAATCTCGCAATATGATGAAAAAATATAATTTGTTTATAATTATTTTTACTATTCTTACCAAATATTTTATGACTAACACTATTATTTTCGGAGATACGATTTTTTTTTAAAGAAATGAAAACAACCCTTTTTTTAACCCTCTTAAACAACGAATTTTGATAAATAATTGAACATACATGACTGAAGACTCCATGCACCTAGTTATTCCTTAGTTTCTTGCCTCTTGTTCTAATGAATGTAGAAGTATACATTTTTATTTTTAAACCAATTTTTTTAAACCGTTTTACATTCCTCGAGGGGCTGAATTTTGCCAAATTGTAAAATTGTAGGTGGTAGTTTTGGTATTTTTATTATTGATACCAAATATATTTTCTTATGCTTGATTAGTTTCACAGATTTAATTAATTATCTTGAAACTATATTTACCCGCTTTTAACCTCAGTTTAGTAAGTTTTGTAAGTTAGCCAAATAACTTAGCAATAAAAAAGGTTCATCAACATGCGTCAAGTAGTTTTGAATTGATGCTGGAACAAACAGACAAACAAAAAAAAACTAACAGGCTAAAATTTTGAAAACTATATAGGCTATTTGAGTTTTAAATATTTAAAATACCCATTCCCAATAGAGTTTTCATATGTTCATCTAATGTAAAGCCTTTTTACCTCGAACAGTTTTATTATTAGTTTAAAAGATATGCGTGTGTGTTGAGGCGATTTTTTTTCCTAACCTTACTAAAAACTAAGTGTATTTGGGAGGGGTCCGGGTTAGGGAGGGAGACTAAGTGCGTCTGAGGCCGAAGCCTATTCGCTCTAAGCATGCAGGGTGTTAGCCATGCAGGAGGGGTAGCATGCACCATATGCTAGGAGGGGGATTGGCCAGCCATGGCAGCGATTGTCGCCACGACTAACTCCCCTCACTGACTATACTAGACTAAAACTAGATAAGTTGAGCCCAGGTAAAACCTGCATAGACACAGGGAAAATCCTGGGCTCTGACATGCGGGATGAAAAAGTGGCATGCATTAATATCAAGCAGGTTGGTTACGGGAAACAGAGGGATGGATCTGGAAGAAGAGTTGGACAGAGTTGAAGAGTACCATGCAGGGGGGGGGGGGGGTGCTTGAAAATTGCTGTCCGCATTGATTTGGATGGCACTGGTTGTTTCGGGGGTGACTTTTGTCGTTTCCCGCAAGGCTGCCAGCCAGCCCACTTAGATTAAGGACGTGTGCAGAAAGTTGAGTCGAATAATTAAAACGCTGGATTAAACTCTGCAATTGTTTGTGGCTTGGCAGAGGTCGCGCCCTGGTACGCACTGCATCTCAGTCATTATTGTTAGTGTGCGTGTGTTGCCGTGGTGACCGACCACAGCCCGGGGAGGGGAGGTTTGTTGGGGGTTTCAAAGGGGAGGGAATGGGGTGCACAGCAGCCCAGTGCTTGGAAGATTGGGCGAGGATCCGGCCGCCAGCAAGCGGGGTGGCGTGACCATCTTCCTCTGTTGCGGGAATACGGGAATTTCATTATTCGGCTTGCCTTTTTGCCTCTCCTTTCTACCATAAACCACAGTTTCTTTTTCCCCCTCGCGCGTGTATGTGTGTGTGTGCGAGTGAGCGAGAGAGAGCGTGTGAGTTCGTGAGCGAAACTCGCCGAAATCCCGAGGTTTGTGTCGTTATGTTAAGAACCAGTCTTTTTCCCCGCTTCACCTTTGCGTGTCCGTACGAGTGGTAGAAATAAAAAAAAAAAAAGCTGGTCCCGGGTTATATACGTGCTCACTCGTGCATCGATATGCGGGATTTGTGGCATACATTCGGTTATAAAAAAAAATTCGAACTCTGGTGATTTTTGCACGTAATGCAAAACGGTTTCGCTCGGATACATTCGGCTTACAAGCCTGCTTTTTTGACCTTAATAAATAAATAAATAAATAATGTAGGATCTGTAGGGCAGGGCCCAGTGCTACCAACTTGCAGGCACACATCTCAGTAACACAGTTGTGCATTCAGTAAACCACTTGTTAAGCTAACGCGATAAAGTTAAACCCAAGAGTAATCCATCCATTAAACAGTTTAACATACTAGCTAAAATTGGATTTAACCGATTTAACCAAGATTAATTTTACCAACCAGGCAAACGGCTATATGAGCGAATTTTTCTTATGAAACGCTGATAGACTAACAATATTTCTGACGTGTCATTAAGATTCTCTGTTTCCATGATAAGTGTATAAAACGTCGTTATTCCTTAATTTAAGGTCTAAGTGAATTATTACTATGGTATTTTCTAAATACATACATGGAAGAACTAGAGAGTTTTTGGGTGCGCCTACACGTGACATCTTATCAGAATGTAACTGTTAAAAACTAGTGCAAATCAATGGCAGTTTAATAGCTCTCGTTATAGAGGCATTTGGTAGGAGTAACTTAGATCCGATCATGAACACAGTGCAAGAGTATGAAGATTTGCATTCTAGCTTGCGACAAAATGAATCCAAGAGAATTCCGTACTGGAAAAATTCGGTTTTCATTTACCACTACGATAGACTCCACAATTCTCTTTACACTCGGGCAACTGCCACGTGTTCATTGGCTTCCGACTGGTGAGAGACGTCTCAAATTTGTAGCCTGTGATTCTTAAGTTGAGGGTTTCTCATTGGTAGAGACCTGTAAAATTCGCGGATTCATTTCGCGATAGGATAGAGTCCAAATACTTTTGACATTATTTTGCTTCAGTGATTGGGCCACAGTTTATCTGAAGGACTGGGCCAATGAAAAATCTTTTAACAGAAGAATTAGCGAATCACGATCATTTCAGTCAACAGGTGTTACGAGTCGGTAACCAATCAGCAGATGTAATTTGCACGAGTGCATAGAGGATCATGGAGTCTATCCTTTAGGGATTTGAAATCGCGAATTTTACAGGTCTCTACTCATTGGCAAAGAGTATTCTCTATAAGGGAGTATGCATATTTCGCGAAAAAATTCCAAGACTAGCTGAACGTTCTATCACTGTAGCATCATGTGCGTTTCGTGAGTTTCTTTCAGGCACATGTCGAGTGTTACAACATTAATCACAGTAATTCAGTGCGGAAACAAACACGTCCTGAGTGGCTTGGTCTCTCGCAGACGGCCGCCAATCACAAGGTAGAAACCGCTGATGTGGGTATATTTTGTTGCAGTCTAATAGACGTTTCGGTTTTTTTCGCGATAAATGCCTGCCCTTTTCTATAAGCTGGGTGCCAATAGCAGTAGCAGTTTAGAGGTACACATATTTGAATTTTATTCTACCACAAAATATCCCCACTAATTTTTCCGGTTCCTAACCATTGGCCCAAAGATCAGGGACGTTAAAGCAAAGCGTATAAACATTTGCAATTTAGACTGTAAAATTGTAAATACTGCAAATTTCGCAGGTCTGTATGAGTCATATCTATACGAGGTGTGATCATAAAACACGGGAATGAATTTTGATAGAAGCAACTGCTGACGTTACATATATTTTGATAGATATGTATATCCGTTGAGATAATTAGTGTCAAGTTTGAACAAGTTGTGACTTGTGTATCGGCTTCCAGAACCGGAAGAGTGAGGTCGTCTGGCCTCACAGTCATAAGTGTGCTCAACCCATTGGTTGATTTACTAGCGAGAACATTTTTATCCTTGTTAATTTGCACTACCTGATTCGCTGACTTCTCTCCTAGCTGGGTATCGTTGGCTCACGGTCGTAGAGGGGCGTGACCAAATGACTGTGGTCCAGTGCGAGAGTGTGAAAGTTTGCATTTTATCATACGACTGAATGAATGCGCAAAATTTCCATATCTCCTACTCATGGGTTTTGAACAACGCGTTAACATTATTTTTTATTGCGAAACTGAGACCAGAAAAATCGTTCAATGGTTTCTTCCTTCATTTCGACATGACGTGCCACACCTCGCTTCTGTTCCGCGATATTTTGGGCGAACGAAGGGTTCCTGTCTGTCCGCATCCAGAAATGCTTCCAGTCATGGAATCAAGCGCATCGCTTGCCAAGGGGAGTATTTTGACCGAGATTAGTTTAAGTTTGCGGTAGCTTATTACTTTGTTTGCAATAAAATTATTCGCCATATTTATGCCTCATATGTGCTTTCAGTATATTTTGCTAACAAATAAATCAGCAGAATAATGTGGCTATAGCTATTACTAAGTTGGCATTTTAGCAATCCTGCGACAAAAAAAAACTGGAGGTTACGTAACGAGTGTTTGCTGAACAGGTGATATGTGTGTGCTTTTGCTGTGAAAGTAGGTCGTGCTCTGACGATGGCTGGTCTTGCACGGAGCTGGGTTGCGGCAAGGGTTGCTCACGCATCTGACGAGGAACTACCATCTTCCCCCAACTCCCGGCCGCGTATAAATTATCTCCTCCAGATAACCCGCGACCCAACTCGGGGTGGCGTACAGCGAGCACCCGCCCGGAGACTTTCTAACTACTTCCTCTCCACCGAGATCCCGTAATTCCTTCATTAGGGGATCCGCCTAGCGAGGGACGTATTTGTGTTTTGATGAGGGGTGATAAGTGCGACGACGCTCGCTGGTGCTTCAAGCGCGGTATCGCCTCCAAGCGCAAGGCTCTGAGTGGTAACCATAACTTATATGTAGAGATCTGAAAAATTCGCGGATTCATTTCGTGATAGGCTAGAATCAAAATACGTTTGCCTTTTTACTGCATCAGTGATTGGGCCACAGTTTATCTGAATGACACTCGGCCAATGAAAAACTTTCAACAAAGGAAGTATCGAATCACGAGCGTCCCAGTTAACATGTGTCGCGAGTCAGTAGCCAATGAGCAAAAGTAATTTTCCCGCGTGCATAGAGGATCATGGAGTCTATCCTACAGGTCATTGAAATCGCGAATTTTTCCGGTCTCTACTTATATGGCAGAGAAATTAAGATAAAGGTGTAATGCAATTACCTTGAGTACTCTCAAAAATCTGTGTTGGGTGCTTCATGCCTAAACATTAAATCGTAAACATGCCTTTTAGCCATTTTTTTCTTTCCTTAAAACACAGCTTAAAAACGGAATTCGGAAACACGACTAATCATCCGTAAGGACCGAAAAAATTCACGGATTCATTCCGCGATGTGTTAAAATTAAAATACTCATACCTGTGCTATGCACAGTTTATCGGGAGTACTCTGGGTCAATGAGAGCTCATCCAGAGAAGTATCGAATCATAAGAAACACCGTTTGAGACGTCTCAAAAGTCAGCAGCCAGTGAACAAGTGACATTTTTCTCGGGTATGCTTGAGATTAGTTGAGTTCATCGTCTAGAGGTAATTGAAATCGCGAAATTTTCCTTGCCCTACTCATCCGCTCTTGGCGTATTCTTAAATGCTTTCCGTGGACACACCCCGCTCAGGATATCTTGAGCAGTTTTCAGGTTGCTTGGTCTCTCCTGGAGCTCCGCACACGGTGTGTGTGTGTGTGCCCGGGTAGGCGGGGCACTGCGAGCCTTCTCGGGGGTCGGAACTTCCCTCCTGGCGCGACGTGGTCTACCCGGGGTGGCCGGGGTAGCTGCAGTGCCGCTCGCGCGCACGCATACTTGGAGGCATGTCGAGACACGCACCCAGTCCCAGTCACAGCGGTTCGGAACCAAACGCGACCTAAATTCCACAACAGATACACGATAGCATGGTACACTGTAATTTTTTTTTTTTGCAAATCTGACAGAAGTATTTACAGATATTGGTAAATTTACGCACAATTACACAAAAACAACTATATCATTACAAAAATAGTGTTCTCAGTAATACTCGGTTTGGATTCTTACCCGGGTAATTTATGCTTTGTTTTGTCCCAGTATCTCCGACAGTTAAAGTTATTTGTAAACCATTCCCTGAGAAGCTTCACACTATTAACTGCGCACATTTATAAACAAAATAAATCAAAATAAAATCCATCATAAACTATTTCTTGGCAACTCATCTCTCAAAGGAATCTTTTGTAAAAGAATAGTACTTTTTTTGTTGTGTAGAAAAGTAGACTGAAGCATACATGCATCTGTTTTAACGTTGATGATCGGACTAAAGTGCTGTTGAAAAGTCATTGATGACCTTGGACCAGTTATAAACAAGAAAAATAAGTGGTTACGTAGTCACTTGTTACACGCCAAAGGATGTTGCGGATTCGTCTGACCTAACAGTAGAATTCAAATACTTAAGGTGAGTTCAACCCGTGTTTGCTTTACCATTGCTTTATTTCTTAGCGAGAAAATTATTATCCTTGTTAATTGGCACTACCCGATTCACTTACTTCTCTCCTAGCTGGGCATCGTTGGCTCGGTCGTAGACCGTTATGTTCAAATAACTGTGGTCCAATCATGAACACAGTGCGAGAGATTGAAAGTTTGTGTTCTAACTTGTGCTCGAAATTTCCGTATCTCATATCATGGATTTCGAACAACGCTTTAACATTTTTTTTTTGCGTAATGGAGACCATAATAATGGGTCCTGCTAAAAGGAACACGTTTGGGCATAATTCCCGACATCGAGTGGGCCACGACAGAGCAGCTGAAGGCCCTTTAAAGAATGCTTATAGTCATGGAATCAACACTGGGACGAGTGCACATCGCTAGCCAAGAAGAGAGAAAGTTTTTTCAAGGAGATTGTTTCAAATTTATAGACCTGCAAAAATTGCGTTATAATTTAAACGACAGCTTAGAATGCAACTGTGTGTGAATTCCGACATTTTTCATTGGATCACGGGATATTTTACACGTCGCGAAGTAATAGAAGCCATTGAAAAACACACATTAACGAATCGTGTGCGACCCGGAGGGAAGGTGAAATTGTTTCAACGGCCAACGAACACATGTCAACGACCCGCCTTGCACACGTTTTTAAAGTCTAGCGTGGTGACAGTGAATATTGCGAATTTTGCAGGGCTGTCTGTAAATCCGACGTACGCTAGAAGACAACGAGCCAATGGCACAATCATTTAGCTACTGTTAGTGCGGAGTCCACGTGATTTGTGCTAGACAGAGATAATATCAAATGATCAATTACCCAACCCTAGGTTGTGAGTAGAACTGTGGAATCTTAACTGGTGGTAAAATAAAGCGCGAAACACAATTCTTTGGAAAAACGCCATTCCATTTTTCCACTGTTTGTCGTGGACAAACTTCAAGAATGTAATGTCGCAACTGTATTGTCAAAGGAAGTCTGTTCTGTCGTCGTTGTGCTGCCCACAATGTGCCTGTTTAATATCATCGTTGGGTTCGTCTGTCTGCTGTGTTGTCTGAAGATGCTGTCTGTTTGCATTTAATGTTCTTGTTGAAACTGTCTCGTTATTTTTTCATGAATCAGTTCCTTCCACTGAATATTGTGTGGTGTCTGACATTTAATGTTTGACGTCAGCTGATTCAGGTTTGTTCTCTGGGGATTTACGTTTTATTTTTAGTTTGCATTCTTGCAGTTTTTCCTTGACAAACAGTGCAAATATGCTACAGAATATGTCCAAAGAATTGTATTAAATCAAAATTCCCAATTGCAAGAATCATTTAAAGAAATTGTCTCTAATCCTAGACAGTCAAGTAAGAAAATTTGCAAACAGAACACGTTTGTTAAGGAGGAGATATATAAACCTAAATACGCCTTATTGACGTTGGTTTCAACAGTTTATAGGCAAACTTCTTAAGTTTAATCTTCAGAACTTTACTTATTTTAAGCATAGTGTATAATATATTGAAATGGTTGAAGTTAAAAGTGACTGGCTGTTAAGAATAAATTTCTCTGTTAAGTCATCATTGAATTATTTTTTTTTAATTGACCATAACTGGAATAATAATGCCAAAGGGCATTTGAAATTATGTTAATGTGCGATCTATACCTTAAAGGAGACATAATTTCAACATCAAACGTTTCAAAAACAATGGGCATACCTTAAAAAACGGTTGAAACCAAAATTACGTCTTGCTGTTCGTACAACTTACTGCTTTATGCGTGGAGTTCGAAATTGTCAGGAGACGTCTTACTTTGACGTATTTGAAGTTACATTTTTACCTTGCCATCGCCATATTGTAACCCTCGAACATTGCGGGAATGGTGCTTGACCAAGTCTGATGATGGTTAGCAGGTATGAATTAGAATCTCCGTCGTTAAAATACAATCATTTAAAACTGCTTCCACAATGCAAACAATTCACTTCAATGTTTTGGGCGTCCAACCAACATGCTGTGCTGTAATATTTTGATGGCTAGTTCCTTCCACGGAATAATCTGTGCTGTCTATATTTTTAATTTTTGACATCAGCTGATGTTGGCTTGTTTACTGTGTGTTTGCCTAATCATCCTTTTTTTTGTCCGTTATTGAGGTTCTTATGACATACAATTTAAAAAGACACATATTACATCAATCTTACCCATCGCAAGAACCGTTCGAAGAATGGTATAGTACAGTATATCCATAAAAGAATATCCCAGTATAAAATTTTATAGTATCACTGTAACCGTTGTAGATTGTTGATTCAAGGTCACAACTAAAGAGTAACTCAAACAGTTTTAGATAAGCGCATGCGCAAATGCTACTTTGTTGTTTTATCAACTTGCAGCGCGAAAGAATGGTATTTTCCCCAGTTAGTGGAGGGTGAACTAGTAAACTTTATTTAACAACAATATGGAGCCCCTCCCCATTTGAATCTCTTTATACAAAAGTGGTTGAACGTCAAAGTCCCTGGTCGTTGGATTGGTCGAAATGGCCGTGACGACAGAGCTCTTTTTCGCTGGCCTTCACGCTCACCTGACATGACGCCTTCTGGGGCTCTATAAAAGATCGTGTCTACGTTCCGCCGCTACCTAAATGATTAGCCAGAGTTGAGACACAGAGCTGAAGTTTCTATTTGCTTCCAACACTCCGGACTTGTTAACCAAAGTGTGGAAAGAATTGGACTTTTAGGTTGGCCGCGTGCCGTATAACTAAAGTATAGGGGCAGGCATTTTTCGCGAAAAAATCTCAACGCCTATTAGACTGCAACAAGGTTTACCCACACCATTTGGTTTCCTCCTTGAGATTGGCGGCCGTCTGCGAGAGAAGTATTTGCCTTGTTTGACCGAGCCAATCAGGACGCGTTTGCTTCCGCAGTGAATTACTGTGATCGGTGTTGCAACAATCGACATGTGTCTGAAAGAAACTCGCCCAATCACGAAACACAGGCGATGCTACAGTGTTTTAACTTTCAGCTCGTCTCGGAATCTTTTCGCGAAATATGCGTGCCCCTACTAAAGGTGCACGTATTGAACATTTGTAAAAAAAAAAAAAAAAAAACTTCAATTTGATGAATGATTTGTTGTAAATAGTCTAAATTAAACTGTTGTAGTGTATCATTCTTTAATGGTCATCCATTTTCATATGTGGACACATTTACAGTAGCGGATCCAGAGGGGGGGCTAAGGGGCTCAAGCCCCCTCCAAAAGCATCTGGGTCCACTATTGTTTTAGTGTTTGCCTTGATAAAGCCTAGCCTCAGCTGGGTCAAGCCCCTCCCAAACCAAAATCCTGGATCCGCCACTGCACATTTCCCCCCTTGTAATACCACTGGGAGCACCTGGAGTGCTCACGGTCTGAACTGTAGGTACGGCAACGCGCGGTGCTCAGGCAGCGGGCGTCGCGCGCTCGACGAGGCAGTATCTCACCGGCGCGGCGCACCGCACACCCCGCCCTGCGGCTTGGGGGGGAAGGGAGGGTGTCACGAGGCGGATATACGAGTCTCCGCCGCATGCGGACGCCCGGCGCCATAAAGCAACCTCGCGCGCGGTCGCCTCGAGTGGTGAACCGCCCGTCAGACACAGTCCCCGCTCGCTCGCTTCACAAATCAAATTTAGAAAAAAAACATAACCGATTGCATACACTGTAAAATATATATAAAAAATGAAACTGAAGTAATCGTTTGAAAAATTAAAAATAATAATAATAATCGCGCTATTATCTAGAGAGAGGCCGGTCGTCATACCATTGTACGCACTCGAACTGCGCCCTCATTGGTCCGTAGGTAGTTTTTTTTTTACCACGCCAAGAAAAAGATGCCAATAGCAACATCACAAAATTCAAATGACCCAATAACATGCATTCCGGCGGGAAGGTAATATGTGTCATCAGCCAATGGACAATAGACACCCACTTATTTGTGTACAATACTGTGGAGTTCATCCTGGTACCAGAAAATAATGCGAGATTTTCAGGTCTCTAGTAATCACTAATCGTGTAAAATTACAGATGGTTGTAAAATTTTTACATTTACATGGAAGCAACTGTATCACAACAGCGAAATAAATATCTGTTTCGGCACTGCCTACAGGCGTAGGTAGATTTCGAAGTACCTATCTTTTTCTTCTGGAAATGTTTTGGAAACTTTTATAAACTCCTGGAACATTTTAAGAACTCAATGTATGTAACATCCTATATGTTCGCCCATATTAAAGAAAAAAGAGATCGATTTAACATTTTCTCATATTCCATGCAATGAAAAGATTTTGAATGTTTTTAACGTAATACATCCAGCATTGAATGTCCTAATGAAACTCATATTATGCCTACTAAGGTTGTTACGCAATTTTTGTTGGTCATCCAAACACTATTTTTCATCCCTTGTACTAATACATGGTCGTAAAAACATTTTTGGACAAAGGTTTAAGGTAAAATTAAGGTGGTTTTTAATAAATTCTGACGAATTTGATACTAAGAAGTTATATATATATATATATATATATATATTAATTTAACCCCCCTGTTTTTACGGTAATAGTTCGTTTCATCAAAAAATTGTTTGAGCCAAAAGATTCAGATAAAGTTTAGGAGTTTTACAAATTGATTTGATAGTATATCTAAAAAAAATTAATGACTTCTTTTGTCTCTTTATACCATTGTTATTTCCACCCCTTTCTTGATAGTGTACCTACTAGGAAGTTACGATTTTTTTTTTAAATTCCATCCCTCATTTTTTCAACCTCTTGCACCTTGGTTAATCTAATCAAAAATTGTTCCAGACAAAATTTTAAAAATAAATTATAAGATATACAAAATATCCGAACGAATTCGATGTTGTGCCTGCAAAGGGAGTTATGAGGTAATGGTTTGTCGTAAATAAGTTATTTAAGACGAATGTTATAGATAATAATCTAGGTTTTATAATAAAACAGAACGGATTTAATAGTTTACATGGTACAGGGATTGATTATTTTTTTAATTCCACCCCTTTAATTTTTCAACTCCTTTGCAGCAATGTTTCGTCTAGTCAAAAATTGTTTCAGACAAAAGTTTAAGATAAGAAATCCAAGATTAATATATAATTTGTACGAATTCTATGTTGTGCCTACGAAGGCCTCCAACCCTTGTTTTTTCAACTTTTTGCAGTTATGGTTGGTCGTATCAAAAACGTTTCCAGACAAAAGATTTTGGTAATACTCTTGGGAGTTATAAAAAGTTCACAGGGTTGTGATATTTTCATATGATGCGAGTTACGCCGATTTTTCTGTTTTTCAAAAAACCTTCCCCATTTCTACAGCTTTGGTCGTATATTGCTCATTAACGAACTCGACAGATATTTTCCATGGTTATATTTTATGTATCAGTTTGGAAGTGATTTGTGAAAAATTACGGCAGTTATCGTGTTCATAAAAATGTGATATATATATAAAAGTATAAACTTTTATATATATATATATATATATATATATATATATATATATATAAGTATAAACTTTTGAGTTTACGTGACGATAGTTCTGGAGTCCATTAAACAAAAAATTTTATAAAAATTTTTCGGAAGTCGCACAATAGTGACGGCTACAATATGTGGTAGGTATTTCTTGGAACTCCACCTAAAATAAAAGACAGTATTCGCATGCGCCTACTGTGCCTACTGTGCTGTCGTCGGGCGCGTCTCAGCGCGGCCTGAGGAACGAGGCTGTTGAACTGTACCGAGCCCCAGATACAGATACCCTTGGGTGAGGAGGGGGTCGCCGGGGACTGCGGTGGGCGGGCGGAGAACTAATGACCTCGCTCGACTGGTTTTCCGAAGACCAGCCGCCCTGCAGTGTCTGCGCGTGATTGTGGTTTGGAGGGGGATGAGGGAAGGAGGCAAGCCGTGAAGTACGTTACGAAACCGGAATAATTTAAAATAAAAAAAAGAGCACCGGTTTCGCGAGTTATTTGCAATTGGAATATAGAGAGTATTAGAGATCTGGACAATTCGCGTTTATCATTGGGAGAGAGGCTAGTCTGCACACATGAACTGCCGTAGGTAGTTTTGAAACGCCCACAAGGACAAGAGACCAGTAACGACATCACAGAATTAAAATGACCCAATCACCTGGAATCGGACGGGAAGCTGAAATTGTGTCATCAGCCAATGGCCAGTAGACAGCCACTTATTTGTGGACGATAGTGTTCGTCCTGGTGCCAGAAAATAACACGAATTTTTCAGGTCTCTAGAGATTTATGGCATTTAATGTATCGCTTACTGGTTTAGAAGCCTTTTTATTTATATTTCTGCTTTGCAGCCTCGTTTGTGAATCGATAGAGACGTGCAAAATTCGCGTTTGCACTTTGGTAACAGTCTAGAATGAAAATGTGTCTAACGCGCGAATGATTCTCGTCATTGGATCACGATATATTCCATAACCTACCCCAACGAAGGACCGGAAGCCACTGACAAACATCTAAAATAGCATTTAACCGAATCAAGTGTACAGAGACCTGAAAAATTCGCGTTATTATCAGGAGAGAGACAGGTCTGCATATCATTATGCACTTGAACTGCGCCCTCATTGGACCGTAGGTAGTGTTTACCCAACCTCCAAGAAAAATAGACCAGTAGTAACCTTTACTAGATTCAAATGACCCAATCGCATGCAGTCCAGCGGGAAGGTAAAATGTGACAACAGCCAATGGACAATAGACACCCACTTATTTGTGTACAATAGTGTGGAGTTCATCCTGGTGCAGGAAAATAAAACGAATTTTCCAATTCTCTGATGGTTGGCCCACAGTTCTTTTGGTACCTCCCGTGACTATCCTCAGCTAGCAATAGCAGTGTTGCGCAATCAGCTACAACAAAGTCAAAAAGTTGAAAAGACACTGACATTTCTAACGTCCAGTGCACACTTTAATAGCTTTAGTATGTATAGATATAGGTCATTTGGTTCTAACTTGTAGCGAAATTAATTTGTGAACTAATCGTTTCTTTTTCTTCGTGGAAAATTTTCCCATTTTCAGTTCTTGGTTCTGGCAGGGCCTTTATGTGCGCGACGTTCAGCTATAAATAATAGAGAAATGATTATTACGCGGGTTCCTCGGGTAGCAAAGTAGTCTTGAAGCACATATGCATCTGCTTCACGTTTGTTAGTGGACTGCAGTGTTCTTGACAACGCACTTGACGATTCTGTACCATCAGTAGGGATCGGAAAAAATTCGCGGGTTCAATGACCTGTCGGATGAACTCCATAGTTCTACGTACACTCGGTCAAATGCCACCCACTCATTGGCTGCTGTTTTGTGAGACGTCCCAACGTAGCAGCCTGTGATTCGATAAAGCTTTGGTCGGGTGTTTCTCATTGGCCCAGAGTAATCCATGTGAATTGTGAGCCAATAGCAGAGGCAGCACTGAACTATAACTATTTGTATTTTAGCCTATCGCGAAATGAGTTCGCGAATTTTTCCGGTCTCTAACCATCAGTTGTAAAAAAGGATAAGTGGTTATCCAATCACGTGTAACCATGTGACCTGTTGCCGACCAGTGGTCATTCTAAAGCTGGAGTCACAATGCCACGACGGACACCACACGACAAATCACGACAAAACGTCGTGCATCGTTCCAGCACGACAGAGTTAATAGCGTGCGGTCACAATAGCACGACAATAACACGGCGAATTCTAATATGGCTGTCGGAAAATCTACCCATGCCAAGTGCGTTCGTATAGAATGCGCTAAAAATATCGTAGGCCCTATAGAAATCTTTAATTTCCTGTTCATGTTTCAATTGCTTAACAGTATAACATTGAGTTGTCTCTGGAACTAAAGTGGGATTAAGTTTATTTTAGACACAAGGAAGCAAGATATACGTATGTTAATAAGGGTCAGAAAAAATAATTCCTCTGTTAGCTATGCGAAAAATTAAAAAGAAACGTGATAAACAGTTGAAGTCACACTACAAATATAAAAGTGTACCCGAACGTAAAATGAAAATTCGTTTTTCAGCACATAAAACTCTACCAAGTAAATATTTTAGGTAAATATTTTTGAAGTTTAGTTTTGCAATGTTTCTGTTTTGCTTTCCGTAGTGCGGCAAGACCCGACGATTAGAAATAGAATCTACCTACTTCTTGTGGGCAGTCCTGTCGCGTATTCGGTCGTGTTGACGTCACGGCGACCTTGTATTTCATTGGCTGCTGAGCGTGTCGTGCCTGTCGTGTCGTGTCCGTCGTGACATTGCGACTCCAGCTTAAAGGTTTCATTGTGTCTAATCAAGTTTAGTCTATAGCTTGAAGTGAAATAAATCTACGAAATAATCTATGTTCTACCTATTGATTGTATTTTCTTCTTGGGCGTACCAGTTATTTTTTGTGTATTTTTAGAACGTAGTTCCAATTCGAGAACAACCAACTCACCCATAGTGTTTTTTTTTTTTTAAGTAACACTTCTTTGCTAACGGGGGGGGGGGGGGGGGGGGGGGGGGGCTACAATTTTCGAGCTTTACGAAAATTCAGATCGCACGAGGGGAATAGTTAGGTGCGTGGTGGGGGAACCGGTAGAGGAGAGTGCGTCAGCGGCGACGCCACTCCAACACATGCACTAGCAGTGAATGGGACGATGGTGAGGAGGGGGAGGGGGATAGATACGCAGTGTAGCATGCTGTGCGCTTGTTACGACGGCCGGACGAGGAAAGGTAGGAATGACGCAGCAGTGAAGTTACGGAATCCTCGTAACGCTGCTTGTGTTTGTCTGCTCCTCGGTTTTCGTAACGGCTAACAATTGACGCTATCATATTTATTTTATTTTATTTAAAGCATCTTAAATTTATTTATTCGTGTGGAAAAGAGTTATTTATAAGTGAAACTTCATAAGCATCATTCAGTTTTATGTGATTAGTTTGATTGAAAATGAAAAAAAAAACATACCTACCTATAGACTTAAAGAGGTTAGCTTTATAAGTTTAATTTATTTTTGTTATGTGAACACTGTGTTTTGAAATGTCAAAGGGACTTATAGATTAGACTTGTGGGATAGACTTTATAAGCGTAATTTCTTTTCGATTGGAGTGTTTTTTTTTTGTTCTTTCATTTTTTTTCACCAGGATATTGTGATTTAACATCATGCCTGAAAATAATAAAAAGACAGAAGCACATAAGAGGTACATATTATCAAAGGCAACGTGGGAATAAACCGCCAAAAAAGGCACCAGAAAGTGCCAATGAACGGATGCCAGAGTAAAGGATGCAACATTTTTTTCCCTTTAAATTTGAAATCATACCCGCATCCTTACTATTCTCAAATATTATATTTTGTTCAATTGAAAAAAAAACACTAATTGATCTCTATCTATACCTAATAAGCAAGAATTTTCACTTCTGTCGCGTGTGGACTCCGCGCACACATTTTTTATTATTATTTCTCGTTGAAAGACTGCTGAGCTGAAGATTATGATTTATAGCGCCCTCCGCAAACACCCTCGGGCGGCCAATCACAGCACGCCCCGGCCAGCCCTCCCGACCAAGTCCGCGTCCTTGTGTGGAAACAAGCTCTTGTAGCGCTCCGTATCGGAGATGAGTGTTGTCGTTTGCAATCTTGATCGCAAACACTTCGAGTGCCGTCGGGAGGGGGGTGATCTGAGCCGCCATAAGGGGAGTCTGCCCTTCTGCGGGACCTCGTTCAAACTGTCGGTCAAGCTCCTTTGCACTGCACGTTTGTTTGGACGACGAAACATTTTGTGTACATAAGATTGTTAAATTAAGTACTAAATTATTGAAAAATTAAAAAAATAAAGTACTTATGATTCACTTAAAAAGAGTTTTAAAACATGTATATATTTAAATAGTAAATTTCCCATACAAACGTGGTATCTACATTTCTTTATGCATTTAACTTTTTTTTTCCCCCCCTGAACAAACATTAGTGATAAATAAAAATAGAGATACGGAAATTTTGCACAATAATTCAGTCGCAAGTTAGAATGCAAACCTTCACACTCTTACACTGTGTTCACGGTTGGACAGCAGTTATTTGGACACGCCCCTCTACGACCGTGAGCCAACGATACCCCAGCTTGGAGAGAAATAAGCGAATTATGTAATGCCAATTAACAAGAATAAAATGTTCTCGCTGAGAATTCAACCAGTGGAAAAGCAAACATCGTGTTCAGCACACCCATGTCTTTGAATTCTGCCCTGGGGCCAGACGAATCCGCGAAATTTCCAAGTTTCTAGTGATAAATAGAGACCGGAAAAATTCGCGGGTTCAATGGCCTCCAGGATAGACTCCAATATCCTCTACACACTCTGGCAAATGCCAACTGTTCATTGGCTGTTGACTTGTGAGTCGTCTCGACTGGGTGGCCTGTGATTCGACACTTCTATGGGTGAGGGTCTCTAATTGGCCCTCAGTCCTCCAGATTAACAGTGAACCAATGGCAGAAGCAGCACTAAGGTATAGTTATTTGAATTTTAGCATAATACGAAATGAACCCGCGAATTTTTCAGGTCTGTAGTGATAAACCATGGATAAACCTTCCAAATTAGCTATATATTCTTGTGCCCAGCTAGACTATGATTTTATTGGCTGCTGCCACTTTTCACCTTCCCTCTGGGTCGCACGTAGTTATTTTTTCTTTCCTTTTCTTTTTTTCACGGTGTTTTCAATTGGTTTTTAGTCCTTCGGGGAATGGAGGAAGGATAGGGTTTCAAGTAGCCTGCGATCAAATGACACAATATTAGTTCCAGTCTAGACACATGTTCATTTTAGACTGTCGGGAAATAATAAAAAACTTAATTTTTGCAGGTCTCTAATAATGGATTCATGTGAATACCTTTAAAATAAATAAATTTGCGGACATTTGTGTATCATATCCAGGGACTAGAAAATTTCGCGGATTCATTTGGTGATAGGATAAAACTCAAACGTGAATCCCCTCTAAACTGCTTCTGTTATTGGCACACGGTTTGGCCAGTTAGAAACCCTCAGATAAAGAATTGCAGGATCACAGGCTACTAAGTTGACACGTCTCACCAGTCGGCAACCAATGAGCAGGTGACATTTGCCCGAGTATACTGAGAACTGTGGTCTTATCGTAGAGTCTAATGCGAATTTTTCCTGTCTCTGATCATATCCTACTGGAGAAGTGTGTGCAGATGTTACTCAAAAACGTGTACACCGTTTCAGTGAATGCCGGAAAGCCTTGGTGTTTGTGTTGATAATAGTCCAAGACATGTGCATGCAATTACACAAAAAAAAATATATTTGAATGATACGTTGTGTGGCTGCCAGAATCGAAACTATTTCGAGGGTGGTGGTGATTGAAAGACACGCAAACTTGTGAGAACAACCAAGGAGTGCTACGCTTGGTTATACGGTTAGCATCAATCTCTAGTGTGAACACGCACTGTTAACGCCCGGGAATGAAGTTTTCACCGTGATGTGTCCAGCATTAGCGTAAGGCAGTTTGTTGTTGTTGTTGTAGCTTCCTTCTACATTCATTCCGAATCACATGACACTCGCTAAATATACCTCCCTAGCAATCTATTAGGCGTGGCCTTCTACAACCGTTAAGATGAGTTTTTATCAGATTAGTCCAAAACTAAATAAACCACTTTCAGTGATCGCCAAACCAAACATTTATTCTGGAATTACGATAGACGCGAATAACGCGTTTGAAAAGGGATTGACAAGTGTTTATGTTTTAACAACTTAAAAGTTGTACCTACAAGTTCGAATCACGCGTCAATTTTAATCGGATCATCAAATCTATCAATGCCTTAGGTAAACCTACATTTGGTGATTGGCTGACACGGATTATTTACTAAACTAATATCGTGTCAAATGCAAAATCAAATACGTAGTTGCTATTTCCGTTAATTACGTAACTGTTGAATTGAAACTATTTTTAGATGTTTGTCACTTGGCTGTTGACGTATTTTTCCTACGCTAAAATGTATTCAGTAATGCAAAATGGGATAAAGTTCATGACGTCGCTTTACTTGCGTAATTCCAATATCTTGATAGTTTCAGTTTCAAAACTGTATTGTTAATCTCCAATACACCCTGTTCATGTATGCAGCGATAGTTTCGTCATTGGCTCTGTTCTCGTTCCGCACTTGGGGCGTGTAATTAGAACGGAGCCGTTGTGGCGTAACACGCTCGCGATATACCAAGAAATAATTGCGCAGTGTTCAAAATTTTATTCCGCCAGCCATAGAGTAAGAAGTTACTGTGTTTTGCAATTTATCTCAGTGCATAATGATTATTAGCTAATATATTTCCAAATACTACCTATTGTAGTCGTTACCAGGGCGACGTTCGTAAAAGTTTTATATAGTGTTTAGTTTCATGGTCCATAGACCCCAAAACCATGTCAACTCAAATTTATGTGTGTGTGTATATATACACATATATACAATATCACATTTTTATTTACACGATAACTGCCTTAATTTTCCACAAATCACAAGCTGATACTAAAATATATTAATGGAAAATCTCAGTCGAGTTCGTTAATCGGTAAAATCCGACCAAAGGGGTAGAAATGGCGAAGATTCTTTGAAAAACAGTAAAATCGATATAACTCTCATTAAATGACGAAAATCGCTTCCGTTTGGAATGTATTTTGTTCGCAGTAATTCATTGTATTTGCTTACAATTTGAAAGATTGTACATACTTCCCTGTAATGCACAGCGACAGTTGTTCAGCCCCATCATTACATAAATCCAAAATATGAGTACTACGACTTGTGAGTGTCATCATTGGCACCCTATTCGTACACTGTTATAAATCACAATAAATCTACAAACGTTTCAATGAAGAATTTGCCAAAAATAAACGAAGATTTTTTTCATAATTTCAGATTACCGTATCTTCGTATAAACTACGCCATATTTAAACTTTTGAGCTCTGTTTTTCGTTAAAAACAGGGTGAAAACAAACGTGGAAGACGTAAGAGTGTTCTTGCAAGTAGTCTTTACATTTTTTTGTGAAGTTTTGCTGATATACCAAGATTATTTGGGGTTCATTCTCAAAGGAAGTGAACTTAGTACCTGCAAATTTACGAAGATATCTGTATAATTTGTTACCAGAGTTCTTCGCAAATTTAAAGTTAAAAATTTTCGACAGTGTACACTGAAAAAATAAAATTAATTGACTGAATGTTCCAGGAAGCATACTGCTCAAATGTACGAAGGTTTCTTCCTAGTCCCAGATGCCGACCGGCTGTTCGTGGAAACAATGGTGGATTCCGAATTGCTAGTTATGTGCTCCGTTGATACGTACCTATGTCTCGCACGTAATGTTGAATTACTTCTTAATTTTTGTTTATTTTTTTTATTTAAGGGCTTTTTCTAACATTTTTAACATACCTTCCTTGCATTTGTTCTGAAAAATACTTCTTTTGATCAGATGCAAGGGCGGATCCAGGGTTTTTTTTCCTGGGGGGGGGGGGGGCACAAGGGTTATAACGAACGTAATTTAAGCGGGGCCGTATTAAACTCCTTGTCAATTTTTAAGCGTCTGGGGGGGGGGGGGGGGGAGGTTACAGCACGTGGCCCCGTGGCCCCCCCCCCCCCCATAAATCCATCTATGATCAGATGTTCATTTAGTATCGTGAGTGTATAAAGGTGCGCAAGTCTTCGTAATTACCATCACCAGTAATAACGAAAAATTTAAAACAGAATCAACATTACGTCTGAGACCGAGCTGTATCAGAGTAAACAGGCAAGTGAAAGGAAGAATAGTGTTTTTGAGAGTTTTGTTGGTACTCAAAGACAATTCTTATGGGTCAACTCAATACCCTTAAATTTACGAAATCGTCTGAATAATGGGCAACAATTATTCTTTGTAAACTATAATTCTAACAGCGTACGAAAGTAAGCGTGGGAAGGAGGGAAGGTGAGTGTGCGTGTGTTTGTAGACTTGTGTGTTTGACCGGAAATGGCACCTAGGACGGGTGGCGCGTGAGGCGGAAATGCAGCGCGTGACTTGGTTGTCTTAACGCCTTTCGGAGACGGACGAGGCCAGGGGTCTTGAATAGCGCGACGCCGTCTGACGCTCGAACCAGGGTCGACAACTGTCCGGAATCAACACCCGCCCAACTCTCAAGTATTGTTCCAGTGCCATTCCGGCTGAAAGAACTTCATTCTTGTGCCATTGCCTGCGAAGATGTAGACATCTAGGAATATGATCTTATGAGCATTGCCGGCTGTTGCTGCCATCGTCTAAGGTTGCTTGGTTTCGGGATTGTAGCTGCGTCGAAGGCTAAGTCGTTCACTGACATTTCGCTCGACACGGCAGGTGACATCTTCAGGGTTGCAGTGTCCCAATGAGGGTCTGGTCAAGGCGAGAGAACTTCTGAGACCCTCAGTAGGAGACTGCTTTCCTGAAGATGGCGATTGCAATAAGATAATGCCTAGCGGGATAAATATACACGCAAATTGTGTTTCCAGCTACATTTCTGGACGCGGATTACACGAAGTATCCATAACCGCCGTTAGAATTCGTTTCCCGGAACAGCTACGTCGACTGTTAAGTCATTTAATTAGCAGACAGGAATTTTAAACTTTGTAATGAAACTCTAAACCCCGGTTTCGGACCTGGACCTGATATTGGATAAGGAATTTTATTAAAATAACCATACATATTTTTCGATTTCATTAAACAGTTAATGCTTTAAATTTCCTCTTTGTCTTTGTGAATTTTGGTTCGCCACATAATATGGCAGCTCCGTGTTCCCTGACTTCCGTCGCTTGCACGAAATTACTCCCAGCAAACGCCGTCTGACGAGAACTAATATGTCACACATGAAGTATACCCACGCCATATCTGGGATTCGAACCCGGAACAGCTGCACCGCGCCTCGGCTCTTGGAGATCACGCGGCGTGTTGTTGTCCGTGACCGGCGCGCAACGGCGTTACGGACTTGATTTACGCCCAGTTGGCGTGCGGGAGGTTCCTCCCCCCTCCTTCTGGACCCTTTTAACGGCCGCAGTTTCAAGAGGGGGGCGTTGCCCAAACAGAAAAGGGCAAAAAAAATAATAAAAAAATGCGCATTCTGCGAGTTATCCACTCCGAACGAGAATAAACGCAATGGCCGTGAATTTATTATTGCGCTTCCCTGGAGGGAAGTATGGATATAGCTGGGGTTGTGCTGTTTTTTTTTGTGTTCGCCTTGTTTTCGATAAAAGCAGGCCCTTTACTGCACGTTCATACATATATATCCGCGTATATAACTCGTATATACGTAGCATACATGTTCAGCGGTGTACACAATAGCATTACTATATAATGCTATTACCAGAGGTAGAGATTTTTTGTGGAAATATTACCTGTTTATATATATTTTATTTGCAATTTATTACAATGCTTTTATGATTATATTTTACTTTTTTTAATCGTGATTTAATTTTTAAAAATTCATGACAGACTTCTGATTTAAAAGTAAACAGAAACGGTGTTAATTCGTTTTTTTTATCATCCAAAAAATCTAACATGACGAAATCCTTTTTCCTCTCAGTCAATTTCTTTCTCAGCATACCAATATCAGTTTTATGCATTAAAATTTAATATATTTTCTGCAATTAGGTTTATTAGTACCTATGTTAATCCGATGCTGCATTGTCTAGCGATCAGTAAGTAGGTACTGAGATGTTGCATTTAATTATAAATCAGTGTAAATAATACTTGTGAAGGGGGCAAAAAAAATAGTCCCAGTAATGCAGTTTTCACTCGTCTGTAGTAGAAATAAATTGATTCGGAGTACTTGCTTTCATACTTACCATACTTCTTAAGTACAAGTGTGCTCTGGCCACAGGCTTCCTTTGAAGGTGTCAAGAATCGACGGCCCGCTACATCGGACGACATTGAAATTTGAGTTTGTACCTTTACTTCGATCTTGAAATTTTCCCATTCTAACCCATATTTGACTCCAATTTTTCATATTACCAAAAGTGTTTCTCTCCTGCCCCCTTTAAACGGACCTTTTAAGAATAATTTTACATTAAAAAATTGTTTTCAAAAAAATCCTGCGAGGCCATGTTACTTGGAGAGAGGCCATTTTCATTATAGAGGCTAGAGTTTTTCTTACAATGGCTAACTTAACCTTGACAAGATAAAGAAACAAGAAAAATGTTTATAGACCGACAATTGATTTCCGCCATTCTTAATTACAGAAAATTCCGTACGTTGATAAATTGGATACCATCTAGGTTTTTAAAAATGTAATAGTATATTATTTTTAAAGAATTTTAGTAAAAATTGAACTTATTTCGTGAACTAAGAAGATTCTGTGTTCGATTCCCGATGGGTGAAATTATATTGACAAGATGCTGACGCATCATTCCTCCACGGTACTGGGTTTGGCAATTTTTTTCCATCCTAACTAAAACTAGGTGTATTTGTTGGAAGGGTCCGGGTTAGGGAGGGACGTTGGTGCGTCTCAGGCCTAAGCCTATACGCCTAGTCATGCTGGGAGAGGGTCGCATGCATCGTGTGCATCGTGTGAGGATTGGCCAATCATGGTGGCGATTGATGCCATGTCTAACTCCCCAACTGTCTAAATCCTAGACTGTAAGGGCCCGTCTACAATAGTCCGAACCTGTGGGCGGTCCGTGTCCTTATCCTAATGTGAATGACGTCACATTGTCTCATGGAAAACAGCCCCGTCTGCAATCGCGTTGTCCGATGTCCGAATGTACTGATTTCTAAAGTAGTCACCAGAGCGCAGTAAATACAGAGCGCCAACATAAGTGCTTTTCGATTGTTTTTGTTTACTATTTCCATGTTTTGCAAATGTGTACGCAGCTAAGTTTTAAATATTTCGTTAACTTGTGAAATTTGTGGCTGTTCAATAATATTTATTTATATTCTGTAAAGCAAAAGTAAATGCTACGAAATGTTCGTTTTTTTTTTCTGTTTACCTTTCGAAACGGAAACCGGAAACAACAAATACTTATTACGAGTGTTCATTCTTCTATGCTACCAAAGGACATAGATGGGGACATAAAGTTCTAGTTGACCAATGTATTCGGACCATCGCCCACACTACGCGTGACGTCAAGGGTCACGTAGGCCAATCAGTGATCAGTGTCCGTCGGACACAGTTTAAAACATTGCAACTGTAGACGGGCCACAATAAACTAAGGTGGCCATCTGGCCGGGCGCATGAGCTGACTGCGCGGGGGCGCTAAGGCCCGGTGCACACGTGCGGACATCGTCCGCGCGGCGCCGCTGCGGCGCCGCAACGTTGCCGCAGAAACACATTCACACAGTACGGACAAATACCGCACAGTCTGAACGATGCCGACTTACGAGATGGATGTGTACAAACGTAAACGGGTATTCTTTGTGTACCTAGTATACAAATGTTTATTAGATACAACTAAGAATCATTGGGTGCATCCGTTCACCGACTCAATGCTCCTGAGAGGCAGATTTGCAACAAGTTTTTTTCCTTGTCATCCTTTTCGTCAAACGTTTAGCAAAATTTACGGCAGATGTCGATCCACGCACATCTTTTTTATTACGGTCATGGTATTCTTCAACGGCTACGTTCCATATCTCTGGATAACTTTTAACTTCTGCGATGAAGAGTTCAACATCTAATATGTCTTCAAATTCAAGTGATGCTGCCATCTCACTTTGCGGCAACATACCGCACGTGTGCACTGCTCGATTGACACCAATGTACTAAGGAACGTAGTTGGACGTGCGGCGCCGCAGCGTGCCTGAGGGATCTACGGACAACAATGTAAGCACTGTGGACGTGCAATGGACGTGCGGTGCCGCTGCGGCGCCACAGCTGAGTGTGCATTACTTCTTATCAGTCAAGCCTTCCGAGAACGCATCTCCGGCGCCGCAGCGGCACCGCGCGGACAATGTCCGCACGTGTGCACCGGGCCTAAGGGCGACACTGGCCCGCGCATCACACGCCTCTTCACCTCTACGCGCCAGGCACAGAACTGGCGTGCAGTCTTCGCGTAGGTAACGCGCCTCTGTGTTACTTGTATGGGTGGCCCTATCATCGTATGCTGGAATATGATACGCGTCCCTAATGTCACCAGTTTTAGCTTTTTTTTCACTGTCCAAAAAACACACTTCATAGACGAAACCATGGAATGAAACTTCTGTATAATCATGCAATAGCTTTAAGCGCTATTCGTAATCAGACACTTTTAATAAACCTCGAGCGGTTTGTAAATGGCACTTTAACACCTGAAACTCTACGCGCCGTTTGGCGACCTAGCTAGGTGGCCACCTTAAGTCGAGCGCACATAGAACCTGCGCAGGCACTGTGCTCAATTGTGCGGGGTGCAAAAGTCGTAGATCGAGCAAGCAGGTTGGTTACAGGTAAAATAAGTGTGGTGGTTGCACTGTATTTTTTTTGTAAATGGTACGGTAATATTCATGATAAATTACACGTATCTGTAAATTCGTACATTTACATGAACACAAGCGTATCACTTGCATTAGTACTGGGTTCGAATCATTACCCAGGCGTTTATTTATGCTTTCTGTTGTGTAAGTGCCTCCAGTAGTTAAAGTAATTTATAAACCTTTCCTGAATAGCTCTCCAGGACATTAATGAACAAAATAAAATTCAAATTATTGAATACTCGATTATCTTTCCCACGGTTTGAATAAAAAATAATGCTTGAATGAAACATCAGTTAAAATATAAAATTACGCGCCAGTTTTCACGAGAAATACTTAACGTGTTATACCATCGCCACGTGTTTCAGCATTACGGTATGTTTGTCGGGAAGGTTTGTAAACGTGCAGAAGATGTATTGCTAAATATCAAAAAAATTTCCCTCTCGTTAGACGACTAACTTTTATCACTCTCCTGAGAGCTAAAAATATTTAAGGTTAAGAACTGAAAAACGTTATCTTGGTTTCATCAACAATTTTTTTTGACCATAAATGTTTTCTTTCGTTCAATTTTCAAAATTTGGCTTTTTTTGTTTTGTTTAGAGCTTAGTAGGCTATATAATTTAGTGTTAAGAACTGAAAGACGTTATCTTGGTTTCAACACCTTTTTTTGACCGTAAATGTTTTCTTTCGTTCAATTTTCAAAATTTGGCTTTTTTTTTTGTTTAGAGCTTAATATATAATTTAGTGTTAAGAACTGAAAGACGTTATCTTGGTTTCAACACCTTTTTTTGACCGTAAATGTTTTCTTTCGTTCAATTTTCAAAATTTTTCTTTTTTGAAGTTATACTTCTAATGCGACTTCCAACAAGGTTGCGTTAAACGTTTAACGCTCCTGGGGAGGGGGAATAGAAAGAGACAGAGCGAGAGTGTGTGTCATTTCTCTATGTCCACGAGGTCTCGCCGCGTCAATTTTCTCCTTGGGGCGAACCCGTCCGCTTAATTAAATAAACAGCTTTTATCGTTGAATTATTTCATGATTTATTTGGTTTGATTTGATACAATATGATTTCACTAAAAATCAATTTCTACCCCTTCCTTTTTTCATTTCCACATTACGAAGTTTCACTTCTTCCGCGCGGAGGGACTCCACGCACTATTTTGTTTATAGCTTAGTATATGATTGAGTGAGCTCGGTGGTGACTGACTGTGTTCCCGCAGGCCGTGTCCGGGACGGCGGACGTGCCGGCGGCGCACTTCGAGCCGCAGGTGGCCATGCTGTGCGGCGACAAGGCCCAGTACCACAGCCAGTACATGGCGGAGACGGCCCGCTGGGTCGCCGACCTGAGCAACAAGGCCGCCTGCCTCAAGGACAAGCTCGAGATACTCGAGTACTGCAAGAAGGTCAGTGCGCCGCGAGCTCAACATTTCATACTTGCAGTCATCTATACTAATATTATAAAGCTGAAGAGTTTGTTTGTTTGGTTGTTTGTTTGAACGCGCTAATCTCAGGAACCACTGGTCCGATTTGAAAAATTCTTTCAGTTTTGGATAGTACATTTATCGAGGAAGGCTATAGGCTATATTATATTATCAATAACATTAGGGATCCTTACTAAAAGTCCAATTTAGAATCAAATGCGTTGGAGGGGGTTAGATACAACATGCAGTACACGTACGAAGTGTGTGTTGACAATGGCGCAGGCGCTAGAAGTTTATTTCCTATTGCCTATTAACATTTTTGCCACGCACTAGATCCCTTATCATTCTTAATTTTCCCATACAAGTAAAAAACACCCGTGTGATATTAACAACGAAGCAATCAGTACCCTCATATAGAATACATATAGATAGTGTGAGGTATATATGTAGATATAAAGAGATAAATACTGATAGAGAGATACATAGATATATAGGACTATAGATGTAGATAGAGATAAATATATATTTAGAGACATGGATAGATTATTTGTATATGTGTAACTACTTAAAACATATTACAAAACAAAACTGAATGAGGCATTGCAATGCATGCCGAGCATTAGCTAGATAATGGAATCTTTTCAATATTAGTAATCCCTTATTTTTCAGTTTTTTTTTCTAAATTGATTTATAGAGTCTAGATTACATGCAGACCAGGTAAATAACTATAAACTGGCAGAACTACGTCTGTTGGGATCTGAAAGTGATATAAATTATTTTGCACACTTGACATTCAAATTAAGAAGACAATTACTAACTACATCTGATCTCTAAACAGTTCCCCTTCACCCTGTGTTCAGCCCGGGCAACGCTGGGTACTGCAGCTAGTTACAGATAAACTTGCAGACTTTTTCAAATGTTTAACTTTCACGAAATGAAAAAAAAAAAAAAACATATACAGCGCCTACTTTTTGCATTATTAGCTGCCAAAGTTACATTTTTAACATTTTTGGGTTGTGGAAATAAGGAGAATCAAATTTATTGCAGATCTGAAACTTTTTAGGTTGAACTGCAATGCCACTGGCTACTTCATGTATGGTTCGACTTTCTTTCAGATAATATTAATTAATTTTACCTGGCATTTCAAAATTCTCAAATTTTTTACGATTTTGACAGCCATGAAACATGAAATAAGTTTTTGTGATAGAAATGCAAACCATATCATGAAGTAGCCAGTTAAACCTAAAAAGTTTCAGTTCTGCAATAAATTAAATTCTCCTTATTTGTAAAACCCAAAAACGTTAAAAATGTAACTTTGGCAGCTTATGCAAAAAGTGTGCGTTGTATATATTTTTCATTTCGTGAAAGTTAAACAATTGAAAAAGTCTAAAAGTTGATCAGTGATTAATATAAATATAAAATCATGACCTGAAATGGGAGGCACCCCCTTAACTGCGCACACCAATATGCACAATAAGTGCAGTGATCAGATATTAGACTGGCTTTTCCATGGTTTAAAAAAATTATGGTTGAATGAAACATCTATTAAAATTGAAAATTATGCGCTAATTTCATTAGAAATAATCAGTGTTTCATATATGCAATAATAACCATAGCCATGTGTTGTACGAAGTAACAATATATTTCTTGTAGTATTACAAACTATTTCTTGGCAACTGGTGTCCAAAATAATATTTTGTAAAAAAAAGTGCCTTGAATAATGGGGAGGGGGCCCGACAAAATTATTTTCCCCCGGGTCCTTAGTTTCCCTCGACGGCCCTGAATGCATCAGCAACATCATGAATTGATACTTGCTAGAAGTGAAACGATTGGCATTTGCCCTGATTGAAATACGTAACTTATTCGGATGCAGTGTGCAGATCGTGTGGCGGCAATGTCTCGGCCGTGAGCGCGATTCTGAGACCCATCAACAGATCTTTCGAGCTTAGATGAGCGTTCACGGAAGGAAGCCTTTTTTAGAACTATGCCTTACATGTCATGATATACTTTATTGCAGATTAAAAATTAAAGTGAAAAAAAAAGTAGCATGCGGTACTAAAGAATTAAGTTGTGTGCTTTACCTAGGTGGAGAAAAAAAAACAGAAAATGAAATATCAGTAATCCATGACACAGTTATAGCCAAACAATAGAGTTTTGATTATGAATACGTGCTTGATCTATTACAAATAATATTAAAAAAAAACTTTATGGAGACGCCATCGCTGTTTTTTTTTTCCTATGACATACAGTGCAAACCAGTAACGAGGCATGTCCGTAAAATAGTTTTAAGTCAGTATTCTCCCACTGCAAGAATAATTAAAATAACCTTTTACTAGTAGCAAATGCTGACAATTCTTTTGCAACAAAATATAAGTGATGATTCGGGCGTGGCCTTAGGACGTACTGTACACCTAATTGTACTTTTGTCTTTCCATTTGAAAATACAAATCAATATAAACGTGTGCCTAGTGATAAGTTACGTGATTCGCTCAAGTCCAACTGTGAATTTGTTGGAAACCTGAAAATAAAACTCTTAAGGCTATGGTTTTAGTGGATACGTGTTCTGACAAAATCGAATTCGTCAAAATTATAGCTCAGATCTGTTCGTTATAACATAGTGGTTCCGGTGCAAGCGTGTTCTGATATCAGATTGTTTATATCCACCAGCGAGGATGGAACCTATAGACGATGCGTATTTCCTTGAAAGTCCGATATTAAAGTATTTATTAATGAGTAATGAAAAAACCCCGAATATGTTAACGGATTGTTGGCTGCAAGAGACGATAAAGGAGAGTATCAAATGATCTTTTAAATACACCAATAAAGAGAAAGTTATCTGCTGTAGCAAATTTTTTTCTTGCGTAATCCACAGACACTTATTTTGAAATACATGACTAATTAATTTTTTTACATCCATTGTTATGACCTATTTATTGATAACCTAAAACAAACACGTGGACGTCAAAACAAAATGCGAAAAATTTAACTGGTGTAAACGACCAATGACTTCTGACGTGTTCGTGCGAAATCTGCAGAGGCATCCAATGCAACCGTAGCTTTAGACGAGTCCTTGTTCTGGTTCGTAAAAAAAAAAAAAAAAAAAAAAAAAAAAACACTCCCAGCGACCGCAAAAGCCATTTTTTTGTTTTGGGAATTGCAGTAGTGTGACAGGCGTGACGTGAATCAAATAATTTCCTAAATTACGTTTGGCACATCTGTGACGTCAGCGCTAAAAATTTTTTTCGGACGCTACGGACTTCCCGATTAGAAAGTTTTTTTTATTTCCATCCCGTCACATATGCGATATTATTGAAATTAACGTGAGGATTATAATTTTAAAATGATACTCAAACTGTTGCATAATTATTATTAGTGTTTTTCGAGGTTTTGCTGACTAAATTTGTTTGGGGAATATTTTAAACATATTCACGTACAGTATTTTTTCTGAATAAAAATTAAATTTTTATTGAATAAATATTTTCTTTAACAGGTTCATTTAAACAAACTTTGTAAACATAGATGGCTAGCATATATGGGATGTGTGTGTATTGGCAAGAAACATGTTATATCTATCTAGTTGTCACGCTATTCTGATTCCAGCATAACATAAGTATTGTTACGAACGCTTGAGACTTGACCGTGATGCGCGCCAGGTTCGCAGCTGGCTGGCGGTCACGCACGGCCACTGACGTCACGCGCCGTCCACTGACGTAAGGCATGCCACGCGTGCCCGGCCGGATTATAAGGCTCCTCGCTACCCCCTTCCCCCTTCTCTCCCTACGCAGCGTCCCGCCTCGGCCTATTACCACTTTTAGCGGCCTGGGAATCCCGGGCTTATAGAGGCCACCGCGTGGATTGGCGTGAATAAGCGTCGCCATTCTCGATGTTTCGGGCGTCGGATCGGCCCGGGATGACGTGACACGTCACAGCTGCTCTCGTCGGTTCGAGAAGGACGCCACAGGTAAATAAGCAGCGATGCTGACCTCCGCGGGAGTTCCGAGCGAGTTCCGAGAGTACGCGAGTGAAGATAAGTGCGACATCGGCGAAGAGTGTGAGAGACCCCCTCGAGAGCGACGCGACGGGACCGTGCTAGTGTGATAGAGTGGCGCGAGACTGTGTGTGTGGACAGGCGCGAGGCAATGGGCGAACCGCTGTTGAGCCTAGCTCCAGTGAGGAGTGCGAGCTGTGGAACATGACAGACATTGAGTGACTTGCAAATAAACATTTTTAATTGCGAGTGATTGGTGATAAGACATTTGTAAGTACAATCGTTTATTAGTAATGTAAATATTAGTAATTAATAAAACTGTAATAAAACTTATTGGAGCTATTTCTTACGAACCCAGTTTTTCCCACATTATGTCATAACAGTATTTAAAAAAGCGGTCCACAAATTAAAGTGATATTTCTTAGTGCGGTGTCAACCTAAATGCATAGCTAACGTACACATTTATTCATTCGAAGTGAAGGACAGTAATTCCTCCCCCCCTCCCCTAAGATTGGCTTTAAAAGTGTTTAGAAAAGAGTGAATGGGCAGTACTTGACATTTGCACGAGGGCAGTGCAAATCAAGGCAGACTTTACTGCACCCGCATCCTTCACTGTGTTGTTTAATTAGGTACTTTTCACGTTCTGCCCGCCTGAAAGTGCGATCCAAGCGTAATGTGGCGCACAAGCCTGGCTGTCGCGTTTTGTCTCACTGTGCGCAAAAAACTAAATCGCAAAATTTTCCATCTCGTTAGACGACTAATTTTTATCTCACTCCTGAGAGCTAAAAGATTTAAGGTTAAGAATTGAAAGACGCCATCTTGGTTTCAACGCTTTTTTTGACCATAAATATTTTTATTTTCGTTCAGTTTTCAAAATTTGGCTTTTTTTTAGAGCTTAGTATATAATTTAGTGAAATGCCTAAACTTAATAGTGACTGACTGCTAAGTATAAATATTTTACCTCGTAGTCATTCCCTTGGTGGTTAATGTTAGATTAATTTTTGGGAATGTCTACAACTGTAATAACCCCGTTAATAGACACTATAATTGTTTTGTTTTTGAAAATCTCTTAAAGAATAATCTTTGCTTTATCGAAGACCAATCTTCAATAATCAACGAAAAAAAAAAAAAAAGGAAAATGGCATAAAAACTGTCACATCTCTTCTCTTTAATGAACCTTAAGTTTAACAGTAGCACGTACCGGCACATACTTATCTTAAGAAATTTGTTGATACTGTTATTAATAATGGTATGTTAATATTACTGGTAGATAGTAGCCGTCATCTGCGAAACTTTCTGGATGTCTTTAGTATCAGGCAGGGGCGGAACTAATACATAAAACAGAAGCTCATTTAATATACGAGTGACCGCGAGTAAGGTATGTGTGAGCTTTAGGAAGCGTTCAGTTATCAAATTATATTAATAATTCACATTTGCCGCATATTGCCAGTAGAGACAAGGTAGTCGGCTTTTCTGACAAAAATAGTTGAAAGAGAAGTTAAAGTTAATCACTTAGTTTCAGCTCTTTTTTATTCACTGCAGTATAAACAGAACACTACCTATTATAAATTAATATATCGATTCATTGTGTCGTAAATAGCCTATATGTGCTGTGCTCAGATAAATTGATTACATTTTCAAATAATCAATAACGCCTTTTTTCTCTAGTGACGTTCATGGAAAACTTGATCTCATCAGAGATTTTTGATTGCCAATTTGTGGTACTGCCAGAAAACACACACACATATATATACATATATATACATACATATATATAAATTAGAAACCTTTCAGTTAGCTCTGTGTGTTAATTCAAGTAAGGAATTCAATTTCACTGCGGCGTAGTGCCGAAATAACACTTAAATAATTGAGCATTAATATGCTTATAAACCTGAGTTTCTTTTGCGTCTTTGCCTTGTCATACTTTCGTCGGTCACACGTCCTGTATATTTTTATGGTGTAAAGGTAAAGGTTCGAAAATAAGGTCTTCCATAGAGTACATTAGAAAAAACAGGTATTACAAATTGTATATTAAATTCATAATTTTTATTATTGAAAAGTTATCAAAGGGCACATAAAAAAGTTTTTTCGGTATCGGGAATTAACCTCGGGCCTCTTATTTGAGAGTCTGTTACCGAATTGCTAGGGCATTTATTTTTTCGAGACTGTTTGTGTATTTCAAAATTGTCGCATTGTCAGTGTTTAATGATTGGTTGAGTTTATTTAAGGTACAATTCTAACTAACGGCACACGAACTACTAGTCATACAACCAAACGCGGCCTGAATAATGATTGGCTCAATAAGGCATTGGCTTCTCTTGTAAACTATTCTCCCATTACAAGGAGGAAACATGTCGAGGGTACATCTTATTGCAGTCCCCTACCTATTGCTTGTTCCAGCAAATCTAATTAAACTTCAGTTGTAAATTGTTCACAAACAACTTAAACACTTAAAAATACTTTTTTGGTGTGTAACATCTTAGCTCTCGCCATACGTGATTTGTTAGGAGAAATTTCGTGAATGAAACGGAAGTTGCATGGAACGGAAATGTGGTAAGCACGGTGCTGCCATCTGTGGCGGATGGCTTGAACCAAAGTTCACGAAGCCAAAAGGAAAATAATAATTTTAACTGTTTAGTAAATTTTAACAAAATGGATTTCCTTGTCGAAAATCAGGTGCAAAGTCGGGGTTTTGTATTTTTCTCAAGTCTTTTCGCTTTTATCGAAGTCGTTTCATTGTATAGTTTAAAATTTGGGTCTGTAAATAGAATGATTCAATAGTCTATTTAGTTGCTTCCGCAGCGAATTCTTGCGGGTGTTGAAACTACGTGTGATTCGCGTCCAGAAATGTAGTTAAAAACACAATTTTTCGTATATCTAACACGCTCGGCATTATTTTAAATAATTCTACGTTAAATTTTGTGTCCGAGTTTCGTATTAAAAGTGTATTTGCTCGTTACCGAGGTTAGATGTTACACATCTCTGGCGAGTACTGAATGACTAACTCACGTGTTTTTGACGTGATAACGTCTTATAAATCGATGAACGCCGGCTGCACGCACGAAAAAGCATGACTCATTGTCACGTTCCGCCTGAGCCGAGCGTGCAAGAACCGGCCAACCACCGTGCGAGAAAATCTTCTATAATATCAAACAGGTTAAGGCGGGCTTTTTAAAAGCAGCAATTTAAAACATTTGATTTATTTGTCCAATTTCGTCATTTCAAATTAACAATTTATTGACATTGATATGATTTCAGTTTATTTCTATAACTAATTGTTCGTGATTATATTTAAACAAATTATTTAAATTAAATTTGCAAAAACTGTAAATAATATTTGAAAATTAATAAGTATGTAATTTTTCATCAATGTTTTCTTATGACGTTATCACGTAAAATTATCGTCCGTTAACCGACTTTACAGACAAGCAAAGACCGACCTATGTTTCAGGTGCCGGCCCAATTCATCACCGCCCTCAGGCCATTTCTCCTGGGACATTCTTTATCTGTCCCTCTCCAAGTGCACTCCCACCGTCTCGCGCAGGGTTTATTTGTGTAAGGGGGAAGGGGGGGGGGGGTGAATAAGGTTTGCGTGACTTGCCCTGACCTTGGGAGCTGTGTGTTTGGCGAAGGTAAGGTAAATTCCTGGTAGAGTCGCCCAATCTAACCAGGTCGAAGGGACGAGTCCGAGAACAAAGAGTAATCTACCGAGACCTCGGATTTGAGAAAAAAGAGACTACATAAATTTATCTTCATGAAATGTAACATAGTCCGCCATCCCTCCTACCCCTACCCACGAATAACATTTTTAAATATTGATAAATAAACGGCGCACAGAAAATCTAGACACGACGAAATCGACCGGACGGCATGCAACTTGAAAGGGTTAAAAAAAAAAAAAAAAAAAAAAAAAAAAAAAAGTCTATCGAGGAACAAAGATCCAACTTTGAAAATAATTTATTTAGAATATTCTAAGGGAGAAAACACAGTGATTGTGTTTCGGACAAAGATTTCACGGCGTCCCCTCAAACAATGTTTCCACTGTACATTACCAATTATTAGTGGTAATGAATGATGCACAGGAGGTCTGTTTTCGACGAAGATAATCATCATAAGCATTTACGAGAGAGTCATATGTTTTCAAACACAACGTTTATAAAATGCTACTCGAGATCGGACTGAAAACTGTGGTCACAAAAAAAGACTTATTTTTTGTCAATGTAGACGCCACCGAGAATTTTGTGTTAACATCAACAACAATTTAATGTTAACTAATTTTCATATTACTGATATAATTGTTTTGTCGGTAATAAATGTTTTTTTGAGGATACAAAATATTTTCCTACGAACACAAAATATTTGGTAGTGACTACATTGACCTATATCATTGTGTCGATTTTCGCCACCAGTAAATGTTGGCAGAACAAAAGACCTCCCAAGGTATTAAAAAAAAAAACTGCTTAGAGTTACGACCCAAAACCAAAACCTTATAGACTAAGATCCCAACAAAGGTTGACCTTCATCAGTTTACCAAATTAAAAAAAAATAGTAATTATAATATATGAACAAACATATCGCGAATAAGTTGCATGATTAAATTAAGTCAGAGCTATCCTTGATTAAAAGTAATGTAATAAATGTTTTCTTAACTTCTTCACCTATTTGTTAACCAAACGAACAGGTGACTTTTTACTATATATTTACACTCATCTGTTTTCTTATTGAAATATATATCAAAATAAAGATAATTTTATTATGAACACGATGGTACTAGGTTCTCTAAGTGAAATCGGTTATGACTCTCGGTTGTCGCAATTTAGAACTGTGTGCTACAGAGAAACATTGCACGTACAATTCAAAGCGATAAGCAAGGACGCAGCATAGCAGCTGCTCGTGACGTAAGTACTGAGTAAAAAGAGAGTGCGCATGCTATGACATTTTCTTCATTCTTCGGATTCATTGACCTCATGGATAGACTCCGTGGGCCTCTGCATTTTCGGGAAAATGTCACCTGTTTATCAGTTGCAGAACTGTGAGATGTATCACCTGGGTGATTTGTGATTCGATAATTCTTTAGTTGAGGATGTCTCATTGCTCAAATCCATCCAGGTAAACTGTGAGCCAATTGCAGAAGTAACATTTATAAGCCTAACGTGTAATGAATCTGCGAATTTTTCTGGTCTCTTAATTATTGTTTTTGAAGCAACGCCTTGAATGCATGCATGCCTCTCACGTATACCTAGGCGCATGTATTTTTCAAGAAAAAAAAACTCTTCGCTCACTAGACGGCAGTAAGGTATGCCCGCGATAGAGATTGTTCCCTTGTAGTGTAGTTTACAGCCGACTGCAAGAGAAGCCACTGCCTTTTTTTTTGCCGGACCATTCAGCACTGGATGGCTATATTATTGGTGTGCTGACAGTAGATACATACCTGAAATAAACCCAGCTAACCACTAAACACGGACGAATGCTACAGTCTTTCACCAACACAGCTGGTATGAAAATCTTTCCGCGAAAACTACATGGCTGTACGCCTAGCTTCCTTGAGTATACGGTGCAGTACAGATTGTTCCGACCTACGGCCGGCATTCCCACGTTCCCCTCCCACATATGCGCCCCATCAGGGTAGGGTGGGAGAAATTTCCAGTTTTTTTTTCTTTACATTCCAGAGCATCATTTAAACAGAACTGTTAGGGATCGCTCCTTTTTGTTAGGTCGGGAGGGTATTAGAGCATCGGCAATGACCAGCGGCTGATGCCACCAACCCTGCATAGTCACCACCTAGGTCCCCTACACCGCTCAGCTAACCAGACAGTTGGCTGTGTCCTGAGCCCTAATACCTTATCAGCACTGCTGGCGCCTACCCCGATCTACCACATCACACTGGGACCCCTCAAAACATCCAGTGAACTCGTGGTCTGGTGGAGGCCTGTCCAACCTCTGTTAGCTGCCCAGGCTAGTACCGGAGCTGTGTCGTCGCTCACCACGTCGACTCCGCATCGGGCTAGGGAACCCTTGGAGCCTGCTCCAAGCGATCGGAGCACCACCACCAAGTACGAGTCCTACCCAATCAGAATCCTGGGCCTTCAGCGGGACACCATGCAATCTTTCATGGATTCTTCCCGTACTACTACCAACTTGGTGTCTGTGCGGCACAAGACCGTTCGCCCAACGGCGCAGCACGGTATTATCTCCAGCTGTCTTACCGGCATTGTCCTGGCTCTCCATCCAGCGGGGTCCGGCTCTTCAAGCTCGCTGCCAGAGGAGCGCGCGGTCGTGGCGGGGATCGAACCCTTGTTCCCCGGGTGTTGGTGGGGGGGGGGGGGGGCTTTTGTTCCTTGCCCGTGTCGCCGGAGGCCCCAGGCCTTTGTTTGCCGATATTCCGGGAATGTGCCGCGGCTTCCCTTCCAGCCGCCGCCATTGTTCAAGAAGCCCTTTCTTCCCTCCCCCTCCCCGCCTGCACTCCACCGCGAGTGCACGCGAATGGCTGGGGGACCACCTCCCCCCCCCCCCCCAATCCCCTCTACACCCTCTGGAAGTCCGTTTTCGGCGCGGAGAAGTTTGGTCGTCAAACACTGCCGAAGATGATTAAGCCTCCTTTGGAATTGCAATTTTGCGTGTGTGCATTCCCGCTTTGCAGCGCGTTTGTCTTCTAGAGAACCTCAACTTTTAATTTGGATAAGTGAACATTCTTCATGGCCGCTAGGTGAAAGTCGAGGCGACGATTCATCATAGCGCAGTGAAAAATGCAACGGGTTGTAAGAGGGGAGGGGAATGTAGAATGAAGTTGAGAGTCGGACAATTGTAAGGCCGAGCGCACACGGAGAAACTGTTTTGAGACGAAGTTTGCAAACCAGTTTACAACCGTAACGAAACTTCCGTCCCCACACGGACAAGACTGGTTGAGATACAGTTGGTGTTATTCCAGCAGTTCATCTGGTTTTTTCGATGTTTTTTCTATTTAAAATTCATATTCATATGAGGAAGACGTTATTGATTATTATCACTACCGCAGGCTACGCAGGGTACAGATGAAGTAATGGGTCCATCCGTGTGTAAGGGAGAATGTGAACTCAAGGCTGTTTGTAAGCAGCAAAAGAGCTGTCTCAGACAGAGAGAAAGTTCGTGTTTCTCCACCTCTGCGATGAGTTTCAATGTAAGGTCTTAGTCATTCTTTTTTTTTTTTGAGGGGGGGGGGGGGACACATATGTACTGGCGAACACTTCGTGGTTCGGTGCAGCTTAAAACAACAACACATCTGCGACCGCGGAAAACGATTGCGTACAACCGATTTGGAACTAATTGCAAAACCAGGCTCATTCGGAACACCTCGTGTACGGACGGATCCCCCCCCCCCCCCCCATTCTACACGCTTTCGAAGTCTCACAACAGTTGCGAGCTTAACTGGTTTTCAACCTTCGTCGCAAAACAGTTTCTGCGCGTGCGCTCGGCCTAAGCTTGAATATATATACTGTATAGAAGTCGCGAGTGGATAGGATTTACTCTACGTTTTTCAGAAGCGTATGAAGAGCAGCTTGGGAACTTCACCGCTGCAGTGCGCTGCCGTAACGCCCTGTATCGTCTTAGTTGTTATGTACACGTTAGAGCGTAGCACTGTCGCCCGCTGTCATTCCCCGCACCCCCAATCTATCATTCACTGCAGCTGAAGGTCGTTCAACAGGAGGGGGAAGGGGTGTTTGAAGAGTTCGACACTTGTCCGCTAGGGACCACCACAAGTCGATGCCCTAGAGATGGTGGCGATTGCGGCGGTGAATTAACCAACTACCTCAAAACCGTATTAGAAATTTTAACCTGGGCTGGCGACTTCTATACAGTATATATATTCAAAGGCCTAAGACTCGGCAGGTTTTTCTTCAGCCACATTTTTTTTTTTTTTTTTTTTTTGTAAATCGAACGGAAATATTCATGCTGAATTACAGATATTTGAAAGTTTTCACAAAATAGTGTTCGCAGTAAGACTGGGTTCGGATTATCACCCAGCTAAAGTTATTTGTAAACAGTTTCCTGAATAGTTTTCCAGTATTAACCGCGCACACAATTAGTATGATAAAAAAAAGTCCAATTATTGTATAGCTATTCCATTATCTTTTTCATGGTTTAAAATAATCATGCTTGATTGAATCAGAGATTTAAATATAAAATTTTGAGCCAATTTTCGAAGTAAATACTCAGTATTATATTGAAAAACGTATTTCATGTATGCAAAAATAAACATAGCCAAGTGTTGTACAAAGTTAGAGTGCATTTCTTGTAGTTTTACAAACTATTTATTGGCAACTGATTTTCAAAGGCATCTATTGTAAAAGTACAGACAATTTTTTTCTGTGAATGTTTAACAATTCTAAACTTAAATTGTATAATTTATAGTTCAATTGAATTTTTGAAGTGTGAAGTTTAATTTATAACGTGCTTGGTAGTCTTGCACCCATTTTTTCATATCATTAGTATGCTGTATACAATGAACATTTTACCATGCTTCTTACTGCCACAGAACTGTCCGATTGCGCACGAATACATTATTTAGTGTTGAAATGTCATTAACTTCGTGGTCATAAGGAACATACGAGAGGTGAAGCGGTAAAATAGATGGACTGCATTAGTCGTAGAAAAGTGAGCAGCCCGAGAAACACCCTCCCCCCTCCTCACCACCAATTTACAGCGCATGGCAACATCCGCCACGTTTCCCATTTTCGAAAAAAAATCTCGTAAGTAGGCGTAAAGTGGTCAGTATATTGCTGGCATGTGTTGTTTATCGGAAAGGTTCTGGTTTGTTCGGAAGATTTAATTCAAAACATAGCTGTGCCACTATGATTAAAAGTGCAATTTGATGATCAAATACGAGAAATAATTCAATACAATTTTAATTACTGATGGTTAAAATACCTATTTTCTTTAATCCGAATCTCGGAATTTAAATCCCAAAGAGTACTTCGATCTAGGTTTTAAGGGTCCAAAATAAAATAATGAACATGAAATTAAAAGTATTAACCATGGTTTTGAAACATATTCATGAACTAATTTTCCTGAATCAATACATATTGTAATTTTATTTAAGTAATTACTTTTTAAAGTTATAATATGATGGGTATGAAGGAAACCTAAACTTCAGAGGCTATCATAGTTTAATTATTAAATTTCCTTTATTATATTTTTCTACAAATTTATTTCCCCTTGAATATAGAATCCTTCAAATACCAAGAATTTGATGGTATTTGATGATTTTATTGTCTCCCACCCACCCATCCACCCACACACACCCACCCACACACACACACATACATATATATAATTATATATATCGATGGCTTAGAATGAAACACTTGCATCTCATAAAATGCAAACTTTACAGCAGAGACAAAAAACCGTGCTACTGATATACGTGGTTTCTTTTTTTCCCGATAGAAAGCAGTAGGATGCACATTTTATTTCTTTCAGCCAAACATTTTGTGAGATACGAGGTTTTCCAGCCAAAAACATAAAAAATGCATTTTCGTCCAATAATTGAGATACGAGGTTTTCATTCTAAGCCATCGATATATATATATATATATATATATATATATATATATATATATATATATATATGAAATAGAATTTCTGACACATTTACTAATTCCGAGAGAAAATTATAGGCTTAATATTTCTATTTGAACAAGATAGGTAATATTTTAATAAAATTCCTAGGTGAAAATCAGGTCAAAATCAGTTTTTTTTTTTTTTTATATATTTTTCAAGTCATTTTCGCGTCTGTCGGAGCCGTTTCATCATACTGCTGAAAATTTTGGTCTTCAAATGGAATGATTCGATAGTGTCGGCCTCCGTGGCGCAGTCGATAACGCACCGGGCTACGGTGCGGGGGCTCTGGGTTCGAATATCGGGTAAGACATGGATGTAATTTGTGTTGTCTTAATACGCCAACAATCACAACTACAATTTCACAATGACTCGGGGTGACATATCAATACAACGTTAAGGGGGGGGGGGGGGAGGAGATTATTGGCACACTGGTGACTGTCAAGACTTGCCTGTGAGCCACTTTTTTTTTTTTTTTTTTTTTTTTTAAAAGATAGTCGACATAGCTGCTCCGTCAGAGAATTCTAGCGTCGGGTATGGAAACTACGTGCGATTCGTGTCAAAAATATAGATAAAAAAATTATTTGTTTCACGCTCGGCATTCTTTTAAAGAATTTTATGTTAAAAATTTTCGTATTTTAAGAGTCTGCAACATGATAAAACACAAAATTTCTTTTTACCGAGGTTAGACGTAAAAACATCTCTGGCAGGTACTGAAAGACTCGTTTTTTTTTTTTGTATTGGCGGTAGTGTAGTGTGTGCCCTTGCAGAAGGGGAAGAAGGGGAAGAAGGGGAAGAAGGGGAAGAAGGGGAAAGAGACCGAAGTCTCGAGAGCCTCCTGCTGCTCCGTGCCGGTGTTGTTTTTGCCGGGTGGTTTCACTGCGCCGCAGTAACGTCACACGTGGCTGCACGCCCGCGCAGGGGCTGATTGCGGGCATCCTTCTCCCCTCTCCCGGTAATGAATGGCGCCCCGTCCCGACACCCTCCCCCCCATTTTCCTGTCTCCCCCCTCCCCCCCCCCCCCCAGCGCACCTGCGGCTCTGCCCTCTAGGGGACGGGAGTCTGCCTCTCGGAGGGGATGGAGGCTTATCATTCACTGAACCACCCACCAGTCCTTGAACGCATCCGATGTTCGGCGCTCCTTCGTACAACTTCGCGGTAAAAAAAAAAAAAAAAAAACACAGTTTTGCTAGAAATAAAGGCAACATTTTCACATTGTCACCGTATGTTAAATGTTGCTACCTAACCTAGCCAGGAGGCGATAGCCCCTCCCGGGTCGAAATTAAAAAAATTTATTTTAGTTTTTATGTTAACTTAACACTTTAAGTCACGAGCTTTTCTTTCATGAAAGGTTGTTAACTATTAAATGACGGTATGTGAGACCATGAACGTGTGACTATCCCAAGCCCAGGACACGCCCCGCTCGAGGACTTGTCTCGGCGACTCCGCACGTGCCCAGCCGCCCTCTGTGTTGTTGCTGCAGCCAGAGAAATGCCGCAGGAACAGAACATGTAGGACTTGTACGATCCTTGTCGAGCAGTAGCGTAACAGTTTCAGCCAACACCTTCTCTGAGTATCCCTGTGCAGGCTCGTCCCAGACCGCGATTCCCTCCCGCACTTCTGGGACAAACCACTCCGCCGCCACTCGAGGGAACAGCTGCGCGCCAGGAAGTGGCTTGACCCCGGCCACTCGGTGTGAGTGGTTCTGTTTGGTCTACACGTCACCGCGGCGTGGAGTGAAGGCAGCCTTAACGTCGTGGTTTGCAACTGCGACCTTTCTCTGCATGATAGCCCCCTCTCGAGAAGTCTTCCTGGAGACTGCTATACATACGAGCGAAAACATACTCCAGTGGGAGAAAAAAAAAACGATCATTTGCGACCATTTTACTGCTTTGACATCGATTTTACGTATTGTTTTTGTTACTGACGTAACCCGTCGAACACTTCCTTTTAGTTACGATCACCTTAACTTTCGAAAGTCTGTCCTGCCGAGAAGGGGGAAAAAAAAAATATTTTTTACGAGGATTTTTATTGTGTAACATACCCAACTTAATTTGCCTGTTACCTTTTAACAGCAAAAAAAAAAAAATATTTACGAAAGATTCAGGCGTCCGACACGGGGACGATGAAATAGAAAGGTTCCCCCGTGTGTGGCGACTGTGGCCTCGAAGTCGTCCACTTGTTTCCCCTCCGGTCCCCCGGCCCTGCGCGACGTCGGCCGAGTTGTCAGACGGCTCAGCCCCTCGCCAGGACGATCACAGCCTGCATTCCCGGCGGCGCACAGTGGGGCCACCGCGAGGCCCGTGTTATGCTGGATTCACAATTGAAAAAATTAACGGTAACAGTAACAGTAGGTCGTGTGCATAGGATATGAACTTCATGTTTCCTAACCTAACGATTCACAATAGCAGAAAGTTGGTCGTGTGCATGGGAGCGAGGTCGTGCGCATAGGAGTGAAATGAATATATTTTATTTCGGTCGCGTACGCATGGCACAACAGCCAATGAGAGAAGAGCAGGGTGTTCTTTTATTTGGCGGGACTAGAATTAAGTTTATATTTATTAACCATATTGTGGTAAGAAAATGTCGAGATAATAATAGTATTATCGTTATTTTGAATGTTAATATGTTTATTTACCAACACTGCTAACAGATGTCGCATAGTTCGCGAAATTTCATTGGCTGAAATCAACAGTAAGAATTCAATTCGACCATCAAAACACGAAGTGGCGTATCTGTAAAATGCCAACTTTTCAGGAGAGCAAAAATAAGAAAAGCACCTATGTTTGAAGTGCTATACCGCACAATCCCAAACTAGAAAACCCTTCATTTAATTTTTTATATATATTTAAGATGTCTGACTTGGGTTACCTATAATTACTTTATTTATTACAAATTTATATTTTAAGATTTATAATAAAATATAAAAAATGTTGTAGTTACGCCACTTCGTGTTTTGTTGTTTTCATTCATTGCAGAGTTACGCCGCGAAATAAAACATTTAAATAATGAAAAATGTTCAAGTTTTATTACTTATAACAATACAAATCGTTTGTTAGTACAAACACTAAAGGTTATTAGGAAAGTATATCATATTAGCAGTAAATAACTCAATCACTCAGCATTAATTATTGGGCCTTCTTCACACAGTGTATTATTAAAAAAAAATTTTTAATCGAGTAGCTTCACATAATATGTTATGGTTTTAAAAAAGTAGAGGTTTGAAAACTGCTTACATAAAAATTTTTACTATAGTGAAACTAACATGTATACATTGAAAAATCTACACTCTTAAACAAAAATTTATAAACAACAAAAACTAGGCAAAATAATTATTATCAGAACTACAATATCCACTTAGTGATACTCAACTTTGTTGGTTTCATAAAATAAAAAATTTGTTTTAAAAAAAAGTAAAATAAAATAACCTGATGTCAATTTCAATAAAAACAGTACTGTTTAGCTTTAAAAACCATACAAAATGATAAAAAAACTTATCTTAACTAAATAATATTGATTGATAAAATATCAATAACAAAGAAGAAACACTAATAACGATATTCAAGTTTCATCTCTTCTAGACAACAATCTTTGAAAAGTTAATTAGGTAAGGACCTGTAATAGTTCTGAAACTCTGCAGCCCTTACAACGGGAGTAGGTCCTTCGCAAAGTGATATCAGATCCTTGAACTTTTCTTTTGTTATAGCCTGCGGTAGAACGTTGAGACGATCTAGGGGCATCTTCAGGTTCTTGTCAGCATCACGTTTTAAAGTAAATGACCTGTACGTTTCATCAAGATGGCTGTTCTTGAAAAAAACTGTTGTAGGATGGTCTTTCTTAAACGCATACTCTACCATGTTAGGCCAATTTATGGGTTGTCCTTTTTCGTTATCCTCTCGAATGGTGAGAATGCGCAGTTCTTTGGAGAGTCTTTTAAAGTCCAAAAAGTCCCTTGTTTCCATTTGATGGACTATGTAAGGATGCGCCCTTCTGGCGAGTTTAATTATTGGTACCAGCTGGGAAGGAACAAACAGATCGCCTGCTTGATTTATGGCATGGCCAATCGCACTGTGAGCAGCATCACCTTCATTTTGACCATGGTAAGGTTCAAAAAATCTCAAACTAATTTCAGAAATGTTAGAGCTATTGAACAAAAAGTAAAGGAACATTGCAGGCAGAATACTATTTTTGTTCTGGCCAGAACAGCCATCAGCAAACAAAGTCACTTTTTTGCCTACGTTGTTTTTATCATGCTCCTTAAGCATGAGGAATATGCAAGAAGCAATTTCAGATGAACCTCTTTTACTTATTGACTCATTCCAAGTAAAACAATGACAGTCCTTGGTTCCCAAGTCGTATATTGTAAAGTTGTACACTGATAAGCGTCTTTTATAAAATACGGCGCTCTCGTTGGTTTTCGGCAAGAAGATTACTTGCTGAAGGTCAAATACTAAACAAACATTAGTTTTGTTTTCAATTGCTGCTGCTTTACACCTTTCCTTTATTGCTCTAACTTTTGTTTTTTCCGCAATGTGTTGGTCATACCTCTGTTTAATTCTGTCCTTTGTGTCTCCATCGCCTGTCTTGTAAGTCATACAGAGAGTACACATATCTTTTTTACGATGATGAAAACTTAAATTTAAACTTCTAAAAATAAGTCTGTATAACCCGATGCTGCCCTTGTTGGCGTTGGGATCTTCACTTTGGTAAAGGTTAAACATTTTTTTAATATTCAAATCATCATGTAGAAATTCTCTGGTTGTATTAGCCCTGCAGTAATGCGCTTCTACTCTTGGAAATCTGTTGATGTGATCGGTCATTCGCTTACGAATATCTGCATCTCTAGCTGCTAGGGTTTCCTGTCTTCCTCCACGCTTTTCTGGTTCTAAAACACCTGTCTCTGCTACTTTTCCAACAGCTGTTCTTGCTGTTCGTTCACTAATACTAAGAGTATTAAGAAAAAAACTTTTTGCACACTGCTTCTTTTTCATTTTTTAATGTTAAAAAATACTGTTTTGACTGTGCTCTACGACTGTCGCCAACTGTAGTTTTGCGTTTTGTTGCCCCTGACACTATGTGTCTTGCAATGAACTCTCGTTGTAATTGAAGACTACCCATAGCATAGTACGACTTGAAAATATTTTGTCTGTCTTCATCTGTAAATTTACTACAAGACTTCTTGGTTTTCTCACAGAATCTACCAATGCAACGGTCTTTAATTTCTCTTGGAGCAACTAAATTGTAAGACTTTTCTTGTGTATAGCCGTGACCAGTGTTTCTCCTTTGTTTTCTTTCTTTCTGTCTATTTATTTTGTACCGTTTTTCTAAGGGAAATTCTCGTGCAGACCCTTCTGTAACAAAATCTTCTGGCTCTCTTGGCTCTTCGATGAGCGTTTCCAATTTTTCTAAATTATCTGTATGGTTTTTGCACTCATCACTTTCCTCAAAATGTCTAAAGCATAGTAACTCAAGACATCTCACACAAGCTGCAAAAATCTCTAAGTTACAACCGTTGGAAGTACATGTAGAATGCATGGGATCTGTATTATCAATATTATTCTTTTCTGCAAACTTAGGTTGGGGTTTCTTCTTTTTCTTCTTTGGAGATTTAGCAATGAATCTTTCATCGCTGCTATCAGTTAAAACAATATGGTCACATTCATTTTTTGACCAGTGGGATTTGCAAACAAGCAATCCACAACAACATGTTTGAACACCTACTAGTTTACATTTTTTTAATTCGCACAGTTCTGTAAAATCTGGATCCGCGTCGCTGTCATCGGGTTCACTACCAAAACAATTTAAGTCTACATTAGAGGCTATATATGTATTTCCAAATGAAGTGTTGGGGTTGTGATCAGCTTCGGTATCTCTGTTATTGCTCTTAAGGCGGGAAAGAGGCACAAATTCGGCCAATGCCTGTTCGTCTTCATCAGACATGCTATCTGAATCACTGTTTTCTAACAATATTATTGTTCCAAAATAAAATGTTTTATTGTAAAGCATTTTAACTTTGGAGCCTTTTTTAAAAGCATTGCCCTTATCAACTGGAATTAAATCAGTTAATCTCACCACGTTCCGGGTGCCGTCAGTCCACTTCACTAAAGCGTCCATCTTCTTTTAGTCCACTTCTTACTTGCATGCAAACTCCAGCGTCGATCTGTAAGATACAATAAGTAATGTATTATAAATATACAAAATTAAACTTGCAATGTATGTTGTAACGTCCACTTCAAAATAGCCTAGAGTTAATTTTACCTGCAGTAATAATTCACTAATAAACAGTTTATCAAACAATGCATTTAAAGGTGAACATAAGTGTTCTTGATGTACAAATTATATGCAGACTAATTTATTAACCCTTAACCACAGACATGAGGTCCCCGGGACCACACAGCGTTCTGACGCCCTCTGCCATCAGTAACCAGTAACCTCGTGGACACATGATCTTCAGTACCTTCCTACCATCATTGAATATATATAACTTATAGAAGTCGCGAGGGGATAGGATTTATTATTCCAATTTTCGGATCCAAAACTGTGGTAGTTGTTAGCTCCGCCGCTAGATAGCTCTTCTTTCCACAAGAGGGTACTCGTAGTTACCAGCTTCCACGCCAGAGCGCTGTAGCGTCGCTTTTTTCAAGGTCGTGCGCGTAATTCTCTGTCTCACTCTATCGAGAGGCGGTGCCTTTTGTTGAAATCCGAGCGCTTAGATATGGGCGGGCGCAACTGAATTGGAGGAGTACGACCACCGAAAAAAAAAGTGCTGTTAAAAGATGCCAACATCAAAAATTAATTTTAATAATAAGATAACTACAGAAATTTCTTAAACGTAATAACGTAAAAAAAAATACTGACATTCGTAGTTCAGAATTTATAAAATGTTGTGTTAACGGAGTGGCGCATTGAGTAAAATGGCAAAACATAATTTGGAATAATTCTTGACAACGTTGAATGATTTTGGTAGCTATAAAACAACTTAATGACTGTTCAAACGCGTGCACGTGTTGTTATTTGTTATTAGTAACTGAAACTAATGGTATGATGTCATACTTTGTGGCTATGCAGTTTATAATTTTTTTAACATAAGATGAAGTATTTTTACATAATGTTTTGGTTGTTTCGTAATTCAAAATAAATAATCTTAAACGTTATATGGTGAATATTCCCAGTAACGAATGACCAAAAAAAAATCAATTTTGCCAACATTGATCTGAAAAGTTAACGATTTACTATGTTAAGTTGCTTATAAATAACGCAAATTTCCCGGATCTCCAAAGAAAATAAGAGTATTTGTTATAGCATTGAGTTCCCACTCTTTATATTCCTTGCTTTGAGGTTAGATACACGAGTTATGCTCGTAAAAACGATGCGCAAGTATTTTGAATACAAATATATTTTCTTTTAATAACCGAAAGGTAAATATTATTTCCATGAACTATAATACAATTCTTTAAACACAGACAACATATAAGAGCTATTTTTTGTTTATTATTCCATCTGGCGTGATAAATATTATATTTTAAAAACAGTTTGTGGATTTTTAATATAAAATAAATATTTATTTATGACATCAATTTAAGTTGTTCAAACAATTCACTTTGGTATGAATTCAACCAAATTCATGTTATTCAGGGCACAAAATTAGAAACTACCAAAAAAAGATTATCTACATTGCGGTTTTGTGTAAATCTGTGCACGGACTTAGTAAGTGATATATTTATAATTCCTCATTTTAGCAACCCATTTTAACACAAGAGAAAAATGATTTTATACTAAAAATTATTATGTTAAACCATTAATTAGCAGGAAACATGTATGAATAATCTATTTAAATTTGCATTTGAACAATGAATATTATTTTGCAATAATAAATATTTTTTATCATCGTATATTACGGATGAAAAGTTTGTATTTCCAACTAATCAGAAGTATTATGACACAGTTAATTAACTTGCTTTACAAGTTTTTATTCACATGAAAATCATTAAAAATTGGTTGGGAAGTTATATAAATATACAAAAACAAATCATTATACATACAATTTTATTATCTTAGTGGATTAAAATAAATGGTGTCCCAGTGACTATTGCGAAGAAAAAGGTCTTGCGAAAGGTTTCCTCGTAATTGAAATTCGTAAAAAAAAAAATCTATCTCTCATTTTTGGTGACATTTCTGACAAGTGGTACGATCAAATTTGAGACTGGCAAATGAATGTTGTGAAGCAATAAACAAAATATCACATTAGTGAACTACAAATGTATAATTGTTTTTATTTTATAATAAAAGTGTATCTAATAACCCGTGGCTTTGCTCACGTAATTTCCGGGTATTGCTGATATTCTACCATTTTAAGAAAAGTATGTATTAAATTCCAAAGATTTTTGAAGAATTATACACAAAGAACTGTCAAGTATAGAACATATTTAATAAATAAAAATATTTTTACGACTTATTTTTAATTGGTTTAGCGTAAGCCTATTTTAACTTTTATTTAAAATTAAGAACCTACCTTATTTTCTATCTCCCGGTTTAGTGACTTTGAGAATATATTTTTCCTTGATGAAATCTTAACTCTTTTCCATCTGACGAAGAAGCCAATTAAAAAATAAACTAAGACTCGCGCACTTATTGTATGTTAAGACTGCCATCGTTTTAAATTACTGTAATTTTTTTAGTTATAGTCATGCTTAGGATAATAACATAATATGCCTTATTACGCATACATTTCAGTATTCATGAAACCAATGCATTTTTATTTGAAATGTAGAGCAGTTACCAAATTTATTATCTCGCATATTGATTTTTTGGTATGGCTAGTATTACTTAAACTAAATTTTAGAATTTTCACTGATGTACTCTTTTCCCTTTTCTATGTGATTTAGAAAATATAGCAATATACGTAAACCAATTAAACCAAAATCATCCTGAATTTTTATTACCGAAAAAATTTAAATACAAAAAAATTAATATGCGTATTTTAATATTGAATTTATATATATCTTGCCAATACTGATTTAGTGGGTTCCATTTTTTTATTTTTAAAAATAATATCTACCCTGTTTTACTACTTAATAGATACCGTTGAATAAGAGAAGGTAAATTTGTACAAACGCGAAATATAGTTTAAATAAGTATTTTACTTTTAAAATAAAACCATATTTTGAACGGAACACTGACTATTGGCCCAATACAAAGTTTTAATAGCTAATTTTCACTTCACTCGGGTAAAGAATACATCATTCAGTGATTTCCGTGGCTAGCTTCTTTTGGGATTTCATCATTCTCAAACGACGGTAAGGGAAGCTCCTCTTCAAGGTCGCCTAACGATGCTGATAAGACCTGCCGGGTAATTTGAATCGTTGGTCTGGGATTTTCGCGGGGGTGGGGGGGGGGGGGGGGTTGAAGGATGTCACGACTGGGCTGGTTAACCTAGTTCTGCCAAATACCGCCAGGGGCGTATACGGCCGATACCCAGCGATGAAAGCGATCGCAGCGGCGGAGCTTGGAACTACAACAATTCTTCTAAGAAACCGGACAGAAAATTTAACCTGGGCTCGCGACTTCTATACATTATATATATTCAATGCTACCATTCAGTCTTCTCTCTGCCGCCGGAGCGATAAGTGGTTATCTGACACCTGACTTCACGTCTGTGTTAGTGTCAGCATTATTTGCAGCGTGGGACCTCACGCCTGTATATACGCACAAAAGTTTCACGTCTGTGGTTAAGGGTTAGTTATGGTTGTAGGCCTAATAAGTAATATTTTAACAAAATGCTTACCTGGGCTCTACATCTAAAGCATGTGTTGTGATGGACAGACGAGCAGATAGTGGTGCAGATCAGTATATAGATAGTGCGGTATTGCGGTATCAGTCTTCCTTCCGGTGTTTTCCCTCTATTCCCATCTTTGTGCAACAAAACAATTAGGTTGCATTTTCCGACCGCCCCACATGTAGTTACGCCACTTCGTGTAAAACGAGAAATAGTCAACAATTTTTTTTTTCGGAAAACACGAACAGGCGTAAGTTAACTTAAGTCAGTACGTGTTTTGCTGAATAGTCTCCAAAACACTTACGACGAAATGAAAAAGCATTATATCTTCAAAACCATTGGGAATTAAGTTACGCCACTTCGTGACATGATAGACCACGTAAAGATATGTCTGTAGCCAGTATATCTCAACATCGGCATTTTTGCAGTTACGCCACTTCGTGTTTTGATGGTCGAATTGTGAACCAATTTCGCAGTTCGCACAGGTCGTGTGCACGGCTTACTATGCACTCGCTTAATTTTTTTAATTGTGAACCCAGCCTTACACTCCTCGCACCCCCGGCCGGGGGTTACACTCGCGTGACTTCGCCCCTCGTCGGCAGCTCCCTCTGGTGATCTCCATCCGACGAGACACCGTACTCAGTTACGTTTATTTATATTTAAATATGCTTCTTTATATCTAAGTAAGGGTTATATGCTTTTGTAACTTAATGTAGTCTACTTGTACTTTTTCCTTTCTATATAAATTGTTATATAACTATATATATATATATAACTATATATATATATATACACACACAAATATTTTCTGAAACATTGTTCTATTTTATCTTGTAATTAAATTAATTTCTCTTTTTAAAATTTTAACTTTATAAAAATTAATTTAAGATAACTTGTTTTTTTTTTTAAATTTATTTCTCTTTTTTATTTAATGTTTACATTAGTTCAATACCGCACGTAGATTAAAGTAACTGGATGCATAAAGATTGTAACATCAAATATTCCCGTGTACAATTTATTTCTGTAAATTGAATTCAAACTATTTGCTAATATATATATAGTTTTCATTTAGCGAAAAACGAAATGTCTAACAAGAAATATACACGAAAGGAATTTATAACAACCCGCCCATATCACAATTTACTAAAAGTGTTTAATTATAGGGGGTTAGCTGCCCTTCTGCCCCACCTTTTTTTTTCTCCCCCGAGATCTAAGTTCATGGTTCCAAGGCAATTCTCGAGACGACGACGTTATAGCATTTTGTTAAATTATATAGATGTGACTTTCAAGGTTCGCAGTTATATGGCCAAGTTAACACCGCTGAAATTTGACAAGCCTTAAGGGCCCTGCCTACCTGGACACACGTACGGTGTGCAGAGCTTCAGGAAAAAACAACGCGATTTCAAAACTACTCAACATATCCGAGTGGGATCTATTTAAGAGTTCACTGAGGGCTGGAAAGTAGTTTTGATTCCTGGTTAAGTTTTTAAACTGTGTTTTTAGAAATAATGGCTAAAATGCGTGAATTAAAGAGTAAATTTTAGGCATAAAACAACCGGTACTTTTTTTCTTGAAAGCACTTAAGGAACTTGCTTTACAATTTTATCTTCATTTCTCCGCCATATAATGCTATGGTCACCGCTCAAATTTCATAGCTGCACTATGCACGACGAGAAAACCTGCGCGCCAGTCCACAGCCTTGTGCGTAGAGGAGATAACGTGTTAGGAACACCAGCGAGCGTCGCACTTATCATCTCTCCTCACTTAACACAGATACACCCAGACCAGACTGTGCACTTAAGGGCGCCGCCTATCTGTCTATACGAAAGTGTGCGGAGTTTCAGAAGGAAAAAAAAACACGCGATTTTAAAACTGCTCACGTTATCCAAGTGGTGACTGTTTATGAAAAAGCATTTTAAAATATGGTTACAGTGGATGTGTTGTTCCGTTTCCTCATTTCGTTTTTTAGCTGCATTTTTAGAAGATTGGAAATGATTAAAACGCATGTTCTTGGAATATTTTTAGGAGTGAAACACCCGGGACAGATTCTTGAAAGCACTCAAGAGACTTGCATTACACCTTTGTCTTTATTTCTCCGCCGTATAGTGTCACTGGTACCGCTCAAATCTCATAGTTGGCGTATGCACACCGAGAAGACGGCGCGTCAGTCCACAGCATTGCGCTCAGAGGCGATACCGCGCTACAATCATCAGCTAGCGTCGCACTTATCATCACGTCTCACAAACGCAAATATATATCCCTGAAGTATAGCCTTATAACTCTTGCCGAAGTGTCGTACCGTACTTGTGTGCACCACAAACTCTCGTGTTTCAGACAGCGGTTTCTATTGCCAATCTCAGCGATGTTTACCAGAGATCTTAATTAAGATTCGAACGCCGGCGTTGCGGTCGTAATTCATCCGCGAGTGCGCGGTATTTTGGTGGATTATTTCCCTCGCCGCTTCTCGTGCCGAATTGAAAGCTCGGTGTACATATAAAAATGTTTCTGTACTTTTACAAAAGATTCCTTTGGAAACCAATTGCCAAGAGATAGTTTGTGTTACTACGAGAAATATATTTATTGTAAATATGCACAACACGTTTCTATGGTTATTTTGGCATATATGAAATACGTGTTTCGATATAAAACTGAGTATTTGTTGGTGCATAATTTTATATTGATGTGTAAACATCTTAGTTCTCGTAATATCTAATTTTATGGAAGTAATTTCTTGAAATTAAAACGGAATTCGATGGACGGAAATTTGTCACAAAGATGGTGGACCCACGTGTTGCTACATAAACCCGTATATAGTCACTTTCATAAACATTAGGGAACATACCGAACGTATTATGCCAAATATAACTATATGATAGCGAAACTTCCCTGGAATAGATTTGGTAAAGTTAAATAGTCATAGTAAAAAGTAATCACAAATTTTAAAATACCTACAAAAACTGGCCACCCAGCCCCGCCCTTGTGGGGGCCATGGTAGACCCATTTGTCCCTCGACGTGCCTAGGCGAGGGAAGAGGGGTTGAAACGACCCGGTCAAAGCCGTCGCCGTCGAGAGAATTCTCTTGGCATGTGAATAATTAAGAAGATGTGGTATCTCGAGTAGAAAACAAAATCTGATCACGAGACTGCAGTAAGGCGTGCATGCGCTAGCCGTTCTTCCCTTGTAATTGGTGGCCGTATACAAGAGAAGCCACTGCCCTGTTTGGCCGGGCCATTCAGGACGTGTACTGGATGGCTGCGATTGGTGTGCTGACAGTATACACGTATCTTAAATAAACCCAGCCAACCACGAAACACAAGACAATGCTACAAAATTTTTAACACACAGCTGGTCTGGAAATCTTCTCACGAAAAAAAATACACGTACCCTATTAATAGGGACAAGGATAATTTGCGGATTCATTACGTAGGGTAAAATTTAAATAAATATATCTCTAAGCAACTTCCGCTTTAGGCCTACAGCTTATAGGGAATACTCTTGTCCAATGAGTAACCCTATACTAAAGAATTATCGAATCACAGGCTACCATGTTGAGATGATGTGTCACCAGTCGGCAGCCAATGAACACATTATAAGCACAATTGCGTTGATCAACTGCTTCCACTATTCATGGTAAAATGTGATCATAAAACAATACTATATTGATTAGAATAAGTTAAGCAAAAAACGGTTTGTTATTGTTTGTATTTTTATATGTGATTAGTATATGCGTTAATATATACAATTAATCAAATTGTGGATTATAGGTATTACATTCTACTTACCACAACAATAAATTATTAGCGGCAGTAATTTTTCGCAGCCAATCTGATCTCTTACTAGAATGCAATACGATATGTCTGCGACTGCAATTTCTGCTCTGTGGTTGGCAGCAAGAGAAGTCATTGCTTTATTTGGCGAGGCCATTTAGAATGCGTTTGCTTCCGCACATAATTATTGTGATTTGTGAGCTGGTTATGGGCGTGTAACTTATAGAAAATCGAACAATCACGAAACACAGATGATATTACAGTGTTTTAACACACAAATGGTATGGAAATCTTTTCGCGAAAAAATCACCGTCTCCAAAAGTGGTGTTATTTAAACTGTTAACCTTTCATTCCTTTGTTTTAACAGTTGAGAAAAAATATGTGTGCTTGTTTGTGTGGTTTAAGTTTATTTCTGGTGCCAACGTAGTTACAAAATAAAATTTTATTTTTCCACTTTTATTATTAAAATACTATACTATAACTATGAAACAAAAATTCAACATGCAATATTAAGATCCCCAACATTATTCTTATACATGTCCTTGTGATGTTTCTCTGTATACCTTTAGCTATGTGTATAGTATCAGATATAGACTGCTTTCATTTATTTTACTTGAATAAAACCATTCATAGGAATTAATAATATTTTTCTTAGTACATAATACTTTAGGTTTTTAAATAAAAGCCTTAACTAAACTTTGTAAAACGAATACTATAATTTAATAGACATAGCCTAAGAAGTAGGGGCAAGCATTTTATCGCGAAAAAATCTGAACGCCTATTAGACTGCAACAAGGTATATCCACATCAGCGGTTTCTTCCTTGTGATTGGCGGCAGTCTGCGAGAGAAGTCGTTGCCTTATTTGACCGGGCCACGAAGGACGAGTTTGTTTCCACACGGAATTACTGTGATTGGTGTTGTAACAATCGAGAGGCACCTTAAAGAAACTCAACCAATAACGAAACACAAACGATAACATAGTATTTTAACTTTCAGCTATTCTCTGAATCTTTTCGCGAAATATGCATGTCCCTAATAATAAGGTAATTCAGTGGAATTCCGCTGCATTTTCGGTTTTGCCTTTAATTTCAGTGTTCTGCGGTGTATCGACTTCCATTTCGGTGTTTGGCGGTGTAGTGACTTCGTTTCGCTGTTATTCCGGTTTTATCGTTATTCATCATATAATCTTGCCTCTACCCATAAGTAGATTTTTACTCGCATTCAAAAACAAGCGAACATCACAAAATTCAAATTACCCAAACACATGTAATCCGGCCGGATGCTGAATTGTATAATAGTCCAATGGACGATAGACACTGACGTATTTGTGTACAAGTGTTTGGAGCTAATCCGGGTGCCAGAAAATATAGCTAATTTTTCAGGTCCATAGTCATGTGTTTATTGGCTGCTGCAACATTTCACCTTCTTTCCCGGGTGAAACATGATTCCGTATCATGTTTTCCGAGGGGCTTTTCTCGGCTTATAGTCTTTCAGGGCTGGCAAATAACCCGTGATCCAATTACCAGTTACATTCAAGACTGTCTAGACTGTCTCCAATTAACAACGCAAATTTTGCAGGAATATACAAAATTATAAAATATTACAAGTATAATACTATACATGTTATTCAGGATGGCAAACATTAATTTTGTGAGTTCTAACTGTTCGGTGTATTTTGGATGCTTTTCTGTGATCCCCTTATAACTTTTTTTTCCCTTTCTCTATTTCTTTTTCGGAGAGAAGCGAGTAACACACCCTCGGCTCTCACGAGTTGCCCTATAATTTTGCCTCTTTTTTCTTCTTAATGCTCCATTTTTTTAAGTTTTTCCTCTTCTTTGCTGTCCCTATCCTTCTCAGAACTGCATCAGTCAGTGAACTTTATCCTTCCGGCTTACCAGCAAAACATTTTCCCCGCGGCGCCTGGCGCAGGCCATCCCAGCTTCCGCGCTTGTTTCTGCGCCTTTGCGGCGGGCTTCGCCGATAGTGGCGCATGCCCCCCCGCGCATGCTTCAGTCCAAGCAGTTATTCTTGTCCAGGGTCTCTTTTGATGTGAATTCTTCGAAGCGAAACGTATTTATGGTCGCTAGGGTTAAGTCGTATCAGAACGTAAAGAAAAGTGCAACGTTCAAGAGTTGTGTGCTCGTGGGGTTCGAGAGGGAGCGGAAATAACGAATAGAGAGTCAGACAACTATTCTTTGCAAGTTTTGGTTGCCATGTTTGTCACAATATTGTGAACCTTCAGTATGAACTTCCATTGTGTACTTCATTGAATGCGAATTTAAGTGTAGAGACCGGATAAATCTGCGGATTCATTTCATTTAGTCTAAAATTTAAGCCGATTTTGCTATTGGATCAATGTTAATCTGTACAACTCTGGGCCAGTGAGAAACCCTCAACCAAAGAAGTATGGAATCACAGGCTAACCAGCTGAGACGACTCACAAGTGAGGAGGCAATGAACTGGCGTTGTTTGCCCGAGTATACAGAGGACTGATTAGACTAACCTGAAGGTCATCGAAACCGCGATTTTTTCAGGTTCCTATTAATGATACATATTTATGTTGTGACTGCAGCAGTGTATGTGCGAAAATCGGTTTTGTTTATTTTCCATGGACATATTGCAGGATAAGTCAGGGAATTATTTTTGCCGCCCTAGGGACATTGCATGCCCACGGTTGTTCATCCCTCTACCCGTCCTTTCCCAGTCTGAAAGTCGCTCACTCTTAAGTCAACTTCCCACACGCTGTAATTGTAAAAACTTACCAACCGCTCGTAACTCGTTTTTTTTCTCGCTCGTATCACACGCGAAGCTTGTTTTGCTATTCGATGGACCAATTTTAACGCAGTTGTTGCAACGAACATTTATGCGTCTTGAAATGACTACGTCCTGTCAAAAATATGTCTTACAACCAAAATAGTACTAATGTGTAGAGACCTGTAAAATTCACGATTTCAAATCCCTAAAGGATAGACTCCATGATCCTCTACGCACTCGTGCAAATTACATCTGCTGATTGGTTACCGACTCGTAACACCTGTTGACTGGAATGATCGTGATTCGCTAATTCTTCTGTTAAAGATTTTTCATTGGCCCAGAGTCCTTCAGATAAACTGTGGCCCAGTCACTGAAGAAAAATAATGTCAACAGTATTTGGACTCTATCCTATCGCGAAATGAATCCGCGAATTTTACAGGTCTCTACTAATGTGTTACTGTGTTTTAAAGAATATCTTGACCCCAAACATTTAAGCGATGTATAAGGACCGAAAAGATTCGCGGATTCATTTTGTGATAAGATAAAATACTTCTAAGCTGCTTCAGCTATTGGTACACTGTTGACCAATGAAAAACTCTCAACTAAAGAATTACTGAATCACAGGCTTGCTCCCAAGTTGAGACGGTGCACAGTCGGCTGCCAATGAACAGGTGACATTATCCTGAGTATACAGAGAACTGCGGAGTTTCTTTTAGAAGTAAATTTAAAATAAAAAATCCGGTCCTTAACGATAAACAAAATTTTAGAGAAGGAAAAATTTCGCTGATTAACTTCGCGTCAAGCTAAAACTAAAATATTTATACCTTCACGTTGTCTCTGCTATTGGCTCACAGTTTATTTCGAGGATTTTCAACCAGTGACTAGAGGCAGGCATTCTTCACTCAAAAATCCGAACGCCCATGAAACTGCAATATGGTATACTCGCGACAGAGGATTCTTCCTTGTAATTGGCAGTCGTCTGCAAGAGTAGGCATTGCCTTATTTTACTGGCCCATTTAGGACACTTTTGTATCCGAACTGAATTGTGATTGGTATGCTGACAGTAGACATTTACCTGAAAAGTCTGAACAAATCACGAAAAACAGTGGATACTACAGTGTTTTAAATCTCAGTTTTGTCTCGAAATCTTTTCGCGAAAAATACATGGTTCTCCACTAATGACTAGAGACCGGAAAAATTCGCGAATTCATTTCGCGATAGTCTAAAACTCAAATACATTTACCTTTAAGCTGATTTTGCTTTTGGCTCACTGTTCGTCTGGTCGACTCTGAGAAAATAAGAAACCCTCAACTAAAGAAGTAAGGAATCACAGGCGAACCAGCTTGAGACGACTCACAGATGAACAGTTACTGTACTGGAGTTATTTTCCCGAGTACAATACAGAGGAATGTGTAGACTATCCTGAAGGTCATCTATACCGCGAATTCTTCAGGTGTCTCCCAATGACAAACCATTAGCCAAAGAAGTATCGAATCACGAACGTTAAAACGTCTCACGTCACCAGCCAATGACCAGGCTAAGGTGGTTGATATGTTTAAAAAATATGTATATATGTTAAGGGTCTTGTACAATGATTGCTTTCAATGTTTTTATTACACTTCTAAACACGAAAACGTATTATTTAATATCTCATTTGTACCTATTAAAGCTCTAATGATTTTAGCACCAGATGATTGGAAAAATAATTGTATTAACTACATATTGTAGGAGTAAAATATTTTTTCCCTTGACATTTTTCAACACCCCGGGGCCGGGAGGACGCCAGAAACATTCTAAATTTGATTCTTCCAAACTGTCAGTCATGGAACTAATCAAATTCAAACGGTGCGCCGAGGCCGTGCTAATAATAAACATACACAATTATTACCAATTTGAATGTTCGTAAAACGAGTCCAGAATTACCTAAATAATTCAAAACACACGAGACTGCAGATATATCGTAACAAGATAACGTATATAGGGGCATGCAGATTTCGCGAAAAGATTTCGAGACTAGCTGAAAGTTAAATCACTGTAGCATCGTCTGTGTTTCGTATTTGGGTGAGTTTCTCTAAGATAAATATCGATTGTAACAACACCAATCACAGTAATTCAGTGCGAAAGCAAACGCGTCCTGAATGGCTCGGTCAAATAAGGTAACGACTTCCTTCGCATACTGATGCCAATCACAAGGAATAAACCACAGGTTCGGGTATACCTTGTTGCAGTCTATTAAGCGTTCAGATCTTTTCGCGAGCGGCTTCTGCTATTGCCACACATATTACTGGAAACATTCTTGGCCAATAAGAAACTCCCAACCAAATCACAGGCTACCAAGTTGAGACGTCTCACCAGTCGGCAGCCAATGAACGTGTGACTTTTGCCCGAGTACACAGAGGATTGTGGAGTCTATCCTGGAGGTCAGGGAAAACGCGTAATTTTCCGGTCCCTGCCGATGCCTAACTTGGGTGTGCGTATGGGCTTGGGATTATATGCTTGTATAATCTGTTCTCTTGTAAAACTTGTGGCCTTAAGTGGAGACGTTCAGCATAAGACGGTGTCGTTTGTATCATCTTGAGAACGAAAACTCTTGTAATATCCTGTCAAAAGAAAGTAATGTTACGTGTGTAGAAAAAATAAGGCATATATGTAGGGGCAGGCATTTTTCGCGAAAAGATTTGAATGCCTATTAGACTGCAACATGGTATACCCATACCAGCGGATTGTTTCTTGTGGTTGGTGGCCGTGTGTGAGAGAAGTCGTTGCCTTATTTGACCGAGCCACTCAGGACGCGCTTGATTTCGCACTGAACTGTTGTGATTGGTGTTCTAACATTAGACATGTCCCTGAAATAAATCCACGGAATGACGTGACTCAGACAATGCTATAGTGTTTTAACTTTCAGCTAGTCTCGGAATCTTTTCGCGAAATTTGTATGCCCCTACATATATGGGGATCTAGGCCGCCATGCTCGTTCGAAGTGAATCTTCCTAGACTGGTTGTAGTTATGCGTATGCTCACTAAACGGCGCTACTGGCAACGCTGTTGTTGTCATCGGTGTTTTTGGCAAGTTAAATTCATAGTTAAAATATGATACATAAATTCGCGGGTCAAGAGTTTTTATTGTTAATGCCAGAACGGTACTATTTCAGGCTGTGCGTATGTTATATATATATATATTTTTTTTTCTTCAAATTTATAATAATTCAGTCTCTAGTAGTGTTATGGAGGATTCAGAACATTGTGTTTAGTTTGAAATTGACGTATTCGCAACCACAAGGCCTCGTAAAATATCAATGCAGATACGCCACTCTCTTCCTGATAGTTATATATTTTTTTCTCTACGCTACTTATCGTATCACTCTGTAGAGTGATTTACCAAACCTGCTGTAAAGAAGCTTCCAAAAAAAAATTGTTTTGGTCTCAAAATCGTCACTGACGTTCCTCACATGTTTCAAGTCTGGGGCGCAAGTGTTAGTTAAAGAATTGCAATTCGGAATGTGGGTCATTTATCAAAAGCCTATTGAAATATTGTTCTTCGCAGATTCCCCTCCCAATCCACCCTTCAGCCAATGAGCAGAGGCGGTCTGCAGCAGGCGGCGGGCCTTGTTAATCTGGAGGGCGACGCACAATCAATGCGACGTGCAAGCGGTCGCTTGTAAACCCTCCTCCCCCCCCCTCGTCCCCGCAATTGGCAACTGCCCTTCGGCTGGCGGCAGGAAAGTTAATTGATATCGGCAGTTTTGTCACGAGGGTCAACTCCCGCTCTCCCCCTTCGTTTTGGACCCTTTAACAATGGATTCCTCCCACATCACCCCCCTTCCATTTTTACCCACCCCCCAAACGGCCTCGGGTTCTCGTTTCGGGTATAATGGCGCCATATCGATCCGCCCAGAAACATGAGAGCGACTCCCCCGTACGGAGCAATTTTCGCGCCGGGATTCCGGCAGTGCCGGAGGTTAATGAGATCTCCCCTCCCCTCCCCCGGACACTCGGGCCTACCCTTGGCTTCCATACCGCCAGTCAAATAACGCGCCCGAATAATTCCATTTTCTCGAGGATGCTCGCGGCAGCGTCAGAAGCCCACCCGCCTGTTAGCGCGCAGGGGTCGGTTATGGGTGGCGGTCGGGGGTGGGCTGTGTTTTGGACTACAGCCGCCAGGGGCGTGGTTCACGAATTTCCAATTCGCTAAACGGAAATATCGTGTATGAAATAAATATAGCCTAATAGTTCAACCAAATTGATGTTGCTTTATTTTTTGACGTGAATTTGATGAACGTCGTACTTGACGGTCGAGCGGCCGCGTCAAATCCCGACAAACTCGGCCCATCGCTCATAACCACTGGATCAACTAAAACTAAATTAAAATTAAAATAATCAGAAAGCATATCCACGTCCGTTACCAAACAATTGTCGGTATCCCCCGTCGCTTCTCGCGAGGCGGACGGCCGAGGCTCGCTCGAGCGCAAATTTCGCGCCTCGTTCGAGGGCTCATTTCTCTCGGCTACTTCCAAAGTTATTAACTTATAGTTATTCCACTCAACTAACAAACTTCAGTGCTCACTCACGAGCAACTTAAAGTTTTAATCACGCAGATCGATATATTACTTCCGGAGTTAAAGCTCTCACTGACTTCAGTTCGATGCTTCCCACCAATGCTCATTACGTCATCACTACAAATGTTAACCAGGGTAGTCGTACGTAACGACTACGGGTAAAGTCTGCTCTACTAATATATATTTACGTCAGATTTTTAGCTTTCATAGCCATAGGCGTGCGCACGGTAGGTGCCACAGGTGCCTTGGCACCACCATTAGGGTTAACGTTATTTTGTTTTTTACAAGCAGATATAATACATACTTACAAAAAACCTTATTATTTCCAAAAAAAAATATGTTTTCCAATCGTGTCGAGTTACAGATAGGTGTTCATAACACTATCAGTATATCAATTATCAATCGAACCAACTATACATACGGAAACAAGCCAGGTGCAATTACTTGTGTTGTACACGCGGGCCGCGGCTACGAAACTTCTGAAATGTAAATACTACTCCTAGTTCTCCTCGAATTACATAGAATGCGCGCGCTCGGTGTCCTGTCCACTGTTCATTCCACTCGGCAGGCGCACGGAATAATAGCCGCCGTCCGCCAGGTAGCACTACTGTGCAGTGTTTACTCTTACTGTTTACTCATCAGTTTACTGTTCTAATGAGTACACGATTACAGCCTGTGTTTGTTACTTGGATCACTCATTAATTAATTATCATTTTATTTTCACTAGTTGACAGTTGTTATGGTTCGTTAATTGCTGTATATATCTGGCTGTATGATGTATAAATAGGTGATTAAAATTAAAAAGCCGGGTCCCGAAAAGGATTACTCAATGACTTATATCAGGGGCGTAGCCAGGGGGGGGGGGGGGGGTAGGGATTCAAACACCCCCCCCCCCCTTAGCAAAAATCTTTAATTAATTTCTTATTCATCACTCAAACAAATTTCATATTAAAATTAATAAAAAAATTACCATTACAATATTTAAATTTAAGTACCGAAAACTGCTAAAATAGCAATATTTTACACCTTAAAATCCAAATTTTCCCGGGGGAGGACCTCCGGACCCCCCGCTTTAATACGGAGGGGGGGCATGCTTCTTAACACCCCCCATACACAAATCCTGGCTATACCACTGACTTTTATGCAGTCCCCGACAAAACATTTTTGTTGTATTCCAAAAGTTAAAACTTTTGCCCACTCTTATTTGTGTATTTTTATTATTTTAATATTTTACATATTTGAGGTATGTTACAAAAACTCCCTTGATTTGTTGATTTTAAAACTTAACATTCGAGAATGTTTTTTCTAGCATTTATTTGGCGTCTTCAGAAAACATTAAGTACGGTTTTTTAAAGCCACCAGCATGAATTCCGTGCAAACAATTTGTGCAATTTACTTTATGGCTCAACAAAGCTTAAAACTGTAAATAGTTTAGTAGTTTTCCTGGCGATTAAAACGCTCAATGCCATAATTTGTCATAAAAAATGTTAACATTTTTACATCTGTGTATTTAATGTTTTTGTTCGGAAACTCCTTAAATAGCACCATTTTGCGCTTTCAAATCCAAATTTTTCCGGGGGAGGACCCCCGGGACCCCGGGTTAGGCTCGGGTCCGTGAATGATAGGGCTGTTTTGTAATCCGGCACCACCACTACTGAAGTCCTGCGCACGCCTATGTTCATAGCTACACATCTCTTCCGGCATATTCTCTCAATTGATCCAAATGTACTACTTTCATTCGTCCTCTTTTTCAAGAGTTTTTAAGCGGTGTCGAATCCTCAGTCTAAGTGACATTCAACCCGAGAGAAAAGACATTAGATATTACTGTCGGAAATTCAAGTCATAAAAAGTACTCGTGGATTCATTTCTCGACACATAGAGCAAGGAATTTTCGCGAAAAGTATTTCTAGACCAGCTGTGTGTTAAAACTTTGTAGCGTTGTATGTGTTTCGGGGTTGGCTGTGTTTATTTCAAGGTACATGTCCATGATGCGCGACAGACACGGTAAACAAGACCTCACTCTTCCGGCTCTGGAAGCCGACTGGCAATTCACAACTTGTTCAAACTTGACACTGACTCTCTCAACGGATCAGGTTATCGGGCTTGTTACTTCAAATATATGTAGCGTCAACAGTTTCTGCTTTAAAAATTCAGTCACCGTATTTTTTGATCACACCTCGTAAACCTCGAAGTAGTAATCTGATAAACATTCTCTAATCTTAGGACGGTGTCACACTATGTGGTTGAACTATAGCGTTTGCCAGATTCTACTCGGTTAGGTATTTATTCTACATCACTTGTTTACGTGTTCGATGATGCCTCTTTAGAGTCTTGTATTTTGCACTCTAATAAAAGCGGTCATAGAATATGCATTAAAAAAAACTGCGGCAGCAGCGGCAGAAATGCATAGAGTGAAATAATTTGACGCTTAGGATGAGATGCGCGCAATAAACAAAGTTAAACAGTTAAACAATCAAATAAAAAAGTTTATTGCCATTACTTAGCCTACTTACCAAACATACGACAGCAATAAGTGATTCCTTTATTATTATTATTATTATTATTATTATTATTATTAAATCGACATTTTTAGAGAAAATATTTTAGTACATATTCTAATATTCAGTTTGAACAATCACAGTGCGTGAACACTTTTCAGAGCTTGCACAGATAAATTTAACAAAAAAAAAATTTAAAATACATGAATAATAATTGTATCCCCCCAGTACAACCATATTTCTAAAACTAAATTCCAACGCTCTTTACAGTAACGTCGCGCTAGCGACGCGATGGAAATGTAAAAATTTTTCTAATCGGGATGTCTGTCGCGTCCGCCATTTATGTCGCACTTACGTCACAGATGTGTTGGGTGTGATTAAGTGGAAAAATATTACGCCCAACGTATCGCGTCCGTCACGCTATCGCGGCACCAGCCAATGGTTTATAGCCACGACCACGTAATTTTCGAAGAAAAGATTTCCAGACTAGCTGTGTGATAAAACTCTGCAGCATTGTCTGTGTTTCGTGGTTGGCTGGGTTTATTTCAGGTACGTGTCTGCTGTCAACACTCCAATCATATAGCCATCCAGTACGGAAGCAAACGCTAACAGGGGAACTATCGCTATTGCGGCCATACCTTATTGCAGTATAATGAGAGTGCAGAATTTTTTTTCCGCTTAAAATACATGCCCTTATACTGTTTTTTTTTGTAAATGGGACATAAATTTTAGTTTAAACTTACAGATATTTGTAAATTTGAAAGTATACATGAAAACAACTGTATCACTACAAAATAGCTACCGTAGTAATACTGGGTCAGGATTTTGGACAAAATCATTTATGCTTTGTGTCAATAAGCATGATCAAACAAAATAAAGTCAAATTGTTGAAATTAAGATTGTCTTTCGCTTATAGTTAAAAAAAAATGCTATAGTGTAACATCGATTAAAATATAAAATTATGTGTTAATATATTTCCTGTAGTATTACAAACTTTAGTTAAAGTACAGGTAAAATTTTTTCCGTCGCGATAATCTCGAAAGGAGCCCGCGAACTTCGCGGGTTGTTAACTCGGACGGTTGGCGTGGTCGCCGCGCGGCGATGAGAACGTAAACTGCGGTCTCGTTACTCGGGATGAGCTGCGGCGGGCACGGGCTCATGTGTGAACCCGGGGGCTCATGTGTGAACCCGGTGGAAGGTAGGGCGCAATGTCGTCGGCTAGTGGCTGTTTCCGCGGCACCCCCCCCCCCCCCCCCAACTTACCCCACCCTTGCGCATCATCGCCGAGTGCGCGTGACGTCAAATGTTCGAACAGTGATTCCTGCTAAGTTAACCAGTTAACATATCCCACAAGTCAGTTACCAAGATAAAAAAAAAACCGTCACATTTCACCTTCCCGCCGGATTTTATATGATTGGGTCATTTAAATTATGTGATGATGTTATTGGTCTGTTTTCCTCGTGGGCGGGTGAAAAACTACCCATGGTCCAACGACGACGCAGTTCACGAGTATAATGGTGTGCAGACGAGCCTCTGTACGAATAATAACGCGAATTTTTCAGGTGTAAATTTATAGTATAATGTTTGTTATCCCGATATTAATAATACGTCAAATACAAGTTGAATTAATGATTTCAAATGTATTTCACCGATTGTCTCATACCCTCCCAGGTTTTACCTATCCTTTTCTTCTTTTGACGGCATTCCCGTGGTCCTGGAAGGTGACCGAGTGCTCCGTCTGTGCAGGCCTGCTTCCCTCTCGCTGTTCGTCGCAGCAAGTCGCTGTCCTTATTTCCTCCGCCGCTCCGCGCGGGGTAGGGGAGAGGGGGTTGCGCCTTTGTTTCCGCCCGGGCGGACGATGAAGTTCTCATAATCGAGTTGCCCTTCGAGGGCGGGCAAGAGAGCGCTCTTCGTCTCGGAGCAGCGGCGGGGGGTGGAAACAGAATTATTATTTTTTTTTGTAATCTCGAAGAAGATTCCTTTGGAAACCAGTTGCCAGCAAATAGTTTCTTATACTAAAAAGGAAAATAATTGTAAATGTGTAAATATATATATATATATGTTTATTTTTGCATACATGAAATACGTTTTCGGAAACAATACTGAATATTTCTTGTAGCGCATACGAAAATTGGAGAATAATTTAAAAAAAAATTACTTAAGTTTTACACAAGCACAAAAAACTTTAAAATCATGGGAAATATCATCGAATATTCAAGAATTGAAGTTTTTTTTTATTTTTATGCTTAGGCTATGTAATGTGCGTAGTTAATTCTGGAAAATCTATTCAAAGGAACGGTTTGCAAATAACAGTAAGCATACATGCTCGGGTAAGAATCAACCAAGTATTACTGCGAACATTTACAGTTGCTTTCATATATGTGTACAAAATTTAAAATATCTGTAATTTTAAATATTATTTGACGTTTATTTAGTAAAGTAAAAAAAGCTTTACAATTTAAGAAATGTGAGACGAAATTATGAAGAATAGAGCGAAAAATTTACGATGTCGGGGCTTATGGTGAATGTACACAATCGTAATAATGGTAAAAAACTACGATTAGAATAAAGATTATCTTGTGAGGATTCCAAAAAGGCGCCACCCACCGGTGCAACGGACCAGCTCTGCAGCCTAGTGCGAGTGTAGGCGTGATTGCAACTACTGTGCTTGCTTGCACTTCTCGTTCACACGACGCATTCTTATAGGGGCATACATATTTCGCGAAAAGATTCCGAGACTAGCTGAAAGTTAAAACACTATAGCATTGTCTGTGTCACGTGATTGGGTGGGTTTATTTCAGGGACATGTCTAATGTTAGAACACCAAACACAACAGTTCAGTGCGAAAGCAAGCGCGTCCTGAGTGGCTCGGTCAAATAAGGCAACGACTTCTCTCGCACACGGCCACCAACCACAAGGAAGAATCCGCTGGTATGGGTATACCATGTTGCAGTCTAATAGGCATTCAAATCTTTTCGCGAAAAATGCCTGCCCCTACGTATTCACGTTCAAAATTTGCGTCTTTGTCCCGACACAACCTACCTCAATTTATTTTGTTCGAAATTATTATTAAACTTTAAATGTCAACTTGATACAGGAAATATTATTGAATACACTAGTAACGAAGTAACAAAACACATTTTGCATTGAAACTCGAACATGGATAGTGCTACGAGATTTTATAACCTCAGCAACGAGCCGGGTGGGTGTAAAAATCACATAACGCCATCTTTTTATTTTGGTTTATTATGCCTAGTTCCTTTTTTTTCTTCTTTCACTTTTGTAATACAGGTACTAGGGGTTACGAATTTGTTTTTCTTTTTATCCAAACATCAAATTTACGTTTCTTAGATGTGGAATTCTGTAAAATGGTAATAATGCCATCCCAATTAAACCATCCTTCAAATAAAAATTAAAAAAAATAAAATTGATATCAGCTTATCAGTTTGGGAGCTACGATGCCATAGACAGACACACAAACACACAGTCAAAGACTCAAACTTTTAACACCCCTCTTTTTTCGTCGAGGGTTAAAAAAAATTGTCGGTAGCTTTCGTATGTTCATTTATTATGCTCAGTATTCTTACTTGCATTTACGAGATCTGATTTTCAGGTGTACAAAACATACTCCACTCTTCTAAAAATACAGAGTAAAACGGAAATACGGAAGCAGGACTACTATCTGCCCTCAGTGTACTCTTAAATGCTTTTCGTAAACAGACCCCACTCGGATATGAGCAATTTTCAAATCGCCTGGTTTTTTTTTTTTGAAGCTCTGCACACTGTATGTGTGGCCTAGTAATTTACCGCAGTAATTTAGAGCTTCGTTACATGTAACACACGGAAAATTTCAAGGGACCTACATGAAGCACGTGCCAAATATTCTAAGGCTCTTTACGCCACCGCTCCCCTTCAAACCAGTGTGTGTGTGTGTGTGTGTGTGTGTGTGTGTGTGTGTGTATGTGTATGTTTAAGGTTAAAGAATACGGATGTACTGCGGCTTAACTGCTCATATAATTGAGCTCAATTTTTAGTTGGGCACACTGCCAAGTGAAAAAAGAAAATATTTTGTTTTCTTATAGGGAAGCAAGACCATATACACTGTTTATATATATATATATATATAAAATCCAAATAGACACATTACCTTCATTATCACAAAAATAACAAATTTTTTTTTAGCTACGTTCTTATTGAAATATATTTTGGGTTAGTGCATAACTCTTGTTTGTGTGGCTTTTACAAAACAGGTCTTATTTTTAAAAAAAAATTACGGCGATTATAATTTATTATTCACGATACTAAACGTTGGGAAAATTTATCGTCTATTTACTTTAAGTTAGATTTTATTTTTTTCGTGTATTTGTCCCCTTGATTTAAATTTTTTTTATTAAAAAATATTTTTCTATTTTTCTTATGTGACAGTTAATTCACTTTTTTCGTAATCTATTATTAAAATATGTATTTATTATTCACCTTTTTCAATAATAGACTAGTACTACCCTGTAAATTATGTAAAAAAAATGTAAATGAAAAAAATAATCGGTCGCAAACGAGCCCAGGGTAATTGCCTGATGTAACCTGTCTCACATTTTACAGTCATCAGAAGTACTACTAATGTATGTTATATGCCATCACAACAATCCCTAGTCTGTACTCAATGCACGGAACACGTAAAGGTGAAGGAAGCTCGACGTACGGAGAACTATAATAGAAGAATTGATAAAACAATGCAGCTAGGTAGCTGTCACATGAAAAAGTTTTGCATACATAACCTCAATCATCCACACTACAAAGCTGTTAAACTTATTAAAAACTCCGGCGACATGCGTGTACCAGTCGGGCAGAGTCTACCACGGCGCAGGAGGAAAACTCGTGAATCACGTCGCAGAACGTGGCGTGACTCAGCCCTCGCTCCCCCAACCCTTCGCGGTCCAGCCTAGGGGGGGGGGGGGCGGGGGGCGTTGCGCAACCGCGCGCCTGCTAGGGGCGTGGCGTCGACTCCGGCCTCTTCGGATTGGTCAGGGCGTAACTTCTGAATGTGAACTTATTCACAACCGATAGGTAGGGGCATACATATTTCGCGAAAAGATTCCGAGACTAGCTGAAAGTTAAAACACTATAGCATTGTCTGTGTCACGTGATTGGGTGGATTTATTTCAGGGACATGTCTAATGTTAGAACACCAAACACAACAGTTCAGTGCGAAAGCAAGCGCGTCCTGAGTGGCTCGGTCAAATAAGGCAACGACTTCTCTCGCATACGGCCACCAACCACAAGGAAGAATCCGCTGGTATGGGTATACCATGTTGCAGTCTAATAGGCATTCAAATCTTTTCGCGGAAAATGCCTGCCCCTACCGATAGGCGATTACTGGCCAGAGCTGAACGCTTTTGAGTGGGGAACTCGATGGCGGCGAAGTAGTTGATTGAAGATACGCTAAGGCGCTGAATTTTTCGTTACGCTGAAAACGACAAAAAAGGTTTCTCCTCTAAAAAATTTTAATTCCATTTATAATTTGAATTTTGTATGGCCATTTCCAACTGTGGTAAATTTTTTTTTAAGTATCATTTTTGTCATTTGGTTGGTTTAAAATAAAAATATTTTTTTATCATTCACATGTTTTGCACTTACAAAACACTGAAGCTTTTAATAATACACATTATAAAATATATATTTCATTCATATTAGAAAAGTTCTAACATAAGCATACAAACAAAACTACATAATTGTACCACAAACAATGTTTATGGAAATATTCGTAGTGTGTGTGTGTGTTTCTTCACATTGGACGTTTGTCGCTTAACTTGCGGGCGTTCTGATTCGCTCGCGGTTGTACGTGTAATCCACGCGGGCCGTCTGCCGAGAGAGGTTTTCGCCCCGCCTACCCAGGCACACACATGCGGTGAGCACGACTTCAGGAAAAGCCAGGACCGGCGCGTCCATATAGGCGAACTAGGCAACCGCCCAGGGCGCCAAGTAGCTGAGGGGCGGCGCAGCACGACACACAACAGCTCATATAATATGTTTAACGATTGTTGAAACTGGATGAAAATAGATTTTTGTAACAGTTTGGAATGTTTATATCGATATAAGTAATTATTTAAAGTCCACGGTGACCTGTTCATGATTTGTAACAAGTAAAAAAGTAAAAAAAAAAAAAACACAAGCCTGCTTACATTTCATTGTTGACAAAATTTTAGGCTTACGTGATGTATTTTGAGGCAAGGAAAAATTTTTGTGGTGTCTGGCCCGGGGGGAGGGGGGGGGGGGGAATTATGGTTTTTCGCCTAGGGCACCAATTTACCTTGCACCGGCCCTGGGAAAAGCCATGCAGTTTAAAACCTGCTCAAGATATCCGAGTGGTATCTGTTTACGGGAGAAAAAAATTTAAGAATACGCTGAGGATGGATGAGTAGTTATCTTTTCATATTTTGTTTTTAAATTGTATATTTTGAGAACAGTGAAAAAGGCTCAAATGCGTGTTTTCAGATAGTATCTAAAGCATGTAACACCCGGTACAGATTAGTGAAAGCATTCAAGGGACTTGCATTATACCTTTATCCTAATTTATCTTCACGAAATGTTACGGTCACCGCTTAAATCACCATAATTGCCTTGTGCACGAGAAGACTGCGCCAGTTGAGGCGACACCGCGCTAGAAGCACTAGCGAGCTTCGCACTCATAACTAGAGACCCGGAAAATTCGCGGGTTCATTTCGTGTTATGCTAAAATTCAAATAATTATACCTTAGTGCTGCTTCTGCCATTGGTTCACTGTTAATCTGGTGGACTGAGGGCCAATTAGAGACCCTCACTCATAGAAGTGTCGAATCACAGGCCACCCAGTCGAGACGACTCACAAGTCAGCAGCCAATGAAGAGTTGGCATTTGCCCGAGTGTGTAGAGGATATTGGAGTCTATCCTGGAGGTCATTGAACCCGCGAATTTTCCGGGTCTCTACTCATAACCCCGCCTCACCAACACACATACACTCTTAACTAGACGCCTTGGAACGTTTGACTTGCGTTCGAAAGGACCAGGATTCGATTCCTGGTCCATCCGCCCTTGATTTCGGTTTTCTTTGGTTTGCCCGAGGTTCCGCAAGCATACATCGGGATGGTTCCCCCCCCCCCCTCCCTCCCCTCTCAATGTCCCCGATGACATCGGCGACCACACGCGAAACCAAAATGCATACATACCTTTCGTTTGCCTGAGGTCGAAGTCGGAAACAATAACGTGGTGTTTTGCGTTCGTTGAGCTGGTCAGTTCAGTTTTGATTATGGTAGGTTTATATTCGGATGCGTTCAGCATTCAGTATTGATTCAAAACACATAAAAATACTAAAAACATTTAAGAGCTAATTAACTTAAACCATCTCCCAACTGTTTTAAAGATTTTGAAAGTTAAAAAAAAAACACATAATCTTTATGTAAAACATGAACATGCGTCAAGACGAATAGGATACAAACAACTGTTTTTATTCCCCCGCTAGGAGTTTTCATTAAAATATTCTTACTAAAATAATTAAACAAAAAAAAAGTTTATACTGAAACCGCAATATACATTATTTATTTTGATCACCCAAGTCACAAAAAAGTAATTAAGTAATATACACACCTTTTCAACTAAAAAAAAACAACAAAAAAACACGTGTGCGTATCCGCTATGCGCGTTAGAAGTGAAACTTCATAAACATATAGAGATATTGAGAACATATGCACGTATGCGAGTTTGCAAGTATGCCAGCATGCAAGTGCATAAGTTTAAATACCGTAAATATGCGAGTTACCAAACATGCAAGTATGCAGATATCCTATTGAGCGCTCCATTCCTCCCCTATCCATAACCGGAATCGATCGTCTCACTTATGATCGGTGCACATTTCGTTGCAATCTGAGTGTTACAGTCAGTGGCGGTCCTATGGGAGGGGCGATGTCGGTGGCCCCCCCCCCCCCCCCCCCCCCCCCGACGCTTACTCCAAAAAAAAAAACCTTACAACAAAAAAAATGGAGGATAACAAAAATAATTTATGATTTAATGCAATTTCTTGGACATACGCCATTGCAGTTTTGTACTGTCTTGTAAGGGAAAAAATTCAAGAACGCAAATTTATAATTAAAAATGAAAACATAAACCCACAGAGAACAAGTCAAAATAAGCTGATGTCAACAAGCAGGTAACCCAATGAGCAATGATGAACCTAAATGGGTACTATGGATAACACAACGACAGCACAGACGAACAGATTTAAACTTAAATTATCAGACAGCGCAAGCATTCCGTGGCAGGAATTAAGTCATGAAAAAATAACAACAGCACAGGCGAACACAGTGGGATAGCAACGACGAGACAGTTTCAGCAATAACAGAAAAGGAGGTAACAACAAAACCTCGATAACGTAGCAAATATACGAACGCAATTATGAATATAGATATATGTTATGGACAACACAACAACAAAACGAACGAAAGCAATTGCTTTTTTTTTTTTAACCCATGGAAAAATTAATCAAATATTCAAGAATTTGACTTTATTATTTTTTTTGTGCGCAGTTAATACTGGAAAACGGGTTACAAATAACTTTTAACTATTAGAACCCAGTGTTACTGCAAACTCTTACATTTGTTTTAATGTAAATGTATCTGTAATTTTGCAGGAATATCAATGTTCCATTAAAAAAAAAAAAAAGCACATTACAGTGTTCTTGTTAGTGGAACTCGGGTCGCGCGACATGTTCGTGTACGATGCTCAGCCGGATCGTTGTGGCGGCGCCGCGCCGCGGCTGGCGTGTGACCTTGAGGGTGACGTCATCCCCGCTCGATGCCCGGCGAGCGGCCCCCGCGCGCACGCGCCACGAGGGGAGGGTCGTTACTTGCCGGCATGGCGAGCAGGGAGAGGGGGGTGGACACGGGGCCGAGGGAGTGAGTGACCTCGCCCTGTCCGCCCGAACGTTACACCGGGTCAGCAGCTCCCCCCTCCCCCCCTCCAATTCCTTCTCCAGTTCGCGCGAGTGTGACGTGCCTGCATGCACAGTCGTGACTTGAGGTCAAGGAAGGCGTTAGCTCCATTTGCCTACCGGGCATTACAAACCGTGTGCAGAGCTTCAGGAAAAAAACCCACGGTATATGAAAACTGCTCGAGATATCCGAGTTGGGGTCTGTTTACGAAAAGCGTACAAAAATTCCACTGAAGGCGGATGAGTAGTTCTGTTTCCGTTGTTTCGTTTTGAAAATGTACTTATATTTAGGAGAGTGAAAATGGCTAAAACGCGTGTATTCGGAGTAATTTTTTTTGACAGTAAAATTGAAAACATATCAACGGACTTGCACTTCATCTTTATCTTCAGATCTCATAGTGGCCCTATGGACGACGAAAATTCCGCGTTAGTCGACAACATTGCGCTTAGAGGCGATACCACTCTAGAAGCCCCAACGAGCTTCGCACTTATCATCTCGCCTCACTAGCGCAAATGCAATCGTGACTAGGCGGTTCATTTAATTGTTCCTCCATTTGTCTTACATGAACCATCTTTTCCTGACGCCAACAAGGGAAGCGTGGCTGTTGTGGTAAAAGTTCTTATTGTAGCTGGAAATGAAACATTTCCTTTTCTGCGGGACGAATGCCACGCCTCCCTTTTGTTTCGCTCGATCTTCAATTCGCGGCAGGACTTTTCAAGTTCTTCTTGCTTCATGGGCGGCGTTATTTCCTCTTGCTTGCCTCGCCTCATCTTCAGAAGCCTAGCTCGCTCGGTATAGCTTTCCCGAGGGGAGCCAGATAAACATTTTCGCCCGCGCATTGTCCGGGCTGTAAAGACGGGGAGTTTTTACGGGTCTTTTATCTCGCTCGGCGGGATGAAAATGTACTCTGGGCGCCCTTCGTAGCAGCCTGTGTCTCCTCTGCCGCGGATCGCGAATTGCTTCGACTTCCCCCTCCTCGCGCCGTCGCGAGTGATAGCCGGAACCTCGCAGTTCGGAGCGCGCGGACTCGAACAATCAGTGTTTCAACTTTCAGCTAGTTTCGAAATCTTTTCGCGAAAAATACTTGCCCGTAAGAATGATTCTCGTCATTGTATCGCGGGATATCCGACACACCCAAAGACACTATATGGCAGCCGATGGCAAACACATACGAAAGCATCTGACCGAATCATGTGCCGCCCGGAGAGAACGTAAACGACCAATGGACACGTTGACATATCACCCCCTAGCCTGGGGTGTATCTGTGTCGGCGAAACGGGATGATAAGTGCGTCGCTCGCTGGTGCTTCTAGCGTCTGAACTGGCGCGCAGTCTTCTCGTCGTGCATAGGGGAGACTATGAGATCTGAGCGGTAATCATAACATTATATGACCGAGAAATTAAGATAAAGGTGCAATGCAAGTCCGTTGATCTGTACCAGATTACTCATGTCAAAGAAAATTACTCTGAAAACACACGCGTTTTAGTCATTTTCACTCTCCTAAATATTACAGTTTTAAAAAAAATACGGAAACAGAAATATTCATATTCAGCGCTAGTTGCTCCCGTAAGAATGATACATAAACTCTGTGCTAGTCTGTCGTGCTCCATCTGGGCGATGGATACAATTCCTTGGCTTCTAGCCAACGACGTGTTTTTTCTTCGGTTGACGAGGATGTTGCGACGGCCCATTGCTTCGAGCCTTAGTGCGGATATGGTGACCCACGTTTGTCTTCTCATCACGCATCAGAGGTCTGTCTGATTCAACTGCAGAAATCTTTGGTTGGTAGATGACATTTTCCGGTTCTGACATAAGTGACAAAATGACGTGGAACACGTAAAGGAGAACAGTTACTCTTAAATGCTTCAATTGGCAAGTGCCTGGTTTATTTCGTACGGGACTGTCCAGACTGTTTAGTTCTTACAACGGATTATACTAATATATATATTTTATATTTTTCAACCATCTAAGTCAAGGAATACAATGTGGTTTTCTTTTTATTAAACTTTGCATTTTAATATATCCTACTATTACTATAATTTTATTAAAATAAATAGTTATGTTTGATTTATGAAACTTTGTTGTTGTGTTACATTAAAAACTTGTGAAATTGCTTTAGTTAATTAGTAATCGCGTATTTTAAAAAAAACCGGATTGATTTTAATTGCGTGTCATTAACTTCTATTGCTCATGACTAACACGAATTTGAAGTCAGTATTGGCTGACGATACGTTGTTGGTCTACCTAGAACCTTTTGTATGCATATTTCACTTTTTCAAATGTGACGCAGCTTGGTTTCATCATTTTTGAATACTTCGAATTAAGGCTGAAACAAAATTAAGTTTAAATAAAATTAAATATTTACAATGGCATGTTTTCCGGGTATTGAGGACTTAGAAGTCTGACATGTTACTAAATGTTTTAGATTTTTTCTTAAATTTCTTTGCTCATTACGTGGAATATTTGCAGTGCCTCTCGTGGTAAGATATTATTTAAGAAGTTTATGAAGTTGGTGAGTGCAATATTCGTAATGTTAATAATTGACGTCACGATGAGAACACACGCCACGCTATTTACCATCTGAATAGAGAGAAATAAAAACATTTTCTTTACTAAAACGAATCTTAGCGTTAATTCCTTGCTAACGTGTTGTTTCATTTTAGTTTAAAGATACCCTTTTCATGATGTGTTTACGAGTCTTCCAAGCGAGTTCCTTCATAAAACATTGTTTTGACATCAAACTCATTTTACAGTCATACTTGCGAGTGCAAGCGGGCCCCCTCAGTTGGGGGCTTCTTAATTCCAGGGTGCCTAGACACCCCTGCCCCCCCCCCCCCCCCGGGATATTCGCCCATGCTTCCAGGTATAACCTTTATATAGGTACAGCTGGTTTTGTTGAACCAATTGCTAAGCAGAGTCATTTAACACCAAAACAGACACACACATTCCATGGACTGTAAAATAATTTGTAAATGGACCTGAATCACCCCGTAAACTTACAGATGGTTGTAAATTTGTACACTTACATGGAAGCAACTATATCACTACAATATAGTATACATAGTGAAACTGGGTTCGGATTCTTGCCCAAGCATTTATGCTTTATTTTGTCCAGTAACTACATTAGTTAAAGATTTTAATTGTAAACCGTTCCCTGAATAGCTTTACAGGAATAAGTACGTACATAGAAAACATAATAAAATATATTAAGTCCAATAGTTATAAATTCGATTATATTTTCAGTGGTTTAAAAATTTTATGTCTGTATGATACATCTACAAAATTTAAAACTGTATGCAAATTTTCGTATGTGCGACAAAAATATTCCGTATTTAAAAAAAGGTATTTCCATATATGAAAAATCAACCATAACAAATTTACAATATTTATCTTGTATTACAAACTATTTCTTTGCAACTAGTTTCCAAAAAAAATCTTTTGGAGAAGTACAATTTTTTTTTTAAATTGTTTTTATATAAGTGAGATTATATTCCTGTATGTATAACGATGCCAAGTTGCTTGTAAGCTTCCATTGGCTTCGAGTTACTGTGGAAGGTTAAGTTGTGTTAAGTAGTTTCCTGGCTATTTTGATGTGAGTATTTGTGAGGTTATGTTCCGGTATAAATAATTTTGTTGCATATAAATTATATTATTATTTAATACATAATTAAATTAATAAATCAATATTCAGCATATTTATTGATTTTCATTATTAATTTAAAAGTGTTTATACTACTTTACTAAATTAAATAATTAATTTTATACACCTGCTTATATTAGGTAATATTAAATACTGACAATTTATTTATTTTTTTTAATTTGATTGAATTTATACCCTACCATCAGTATTTTTAATACCACTACAGTCCATATTTCAATTAATTATTTGCTTGCAGAATTAAAGTTAGTTCGTTGTTACGCCAAGTAAGGATATCTTTAAACGCGCGTACATAAGTATAAGTACACGCACCCTTTTTTTTTCTGTGTGGTGGTTACGAGCGTGCCTTCTTTATTTATTGCTTAACCAGTCACGCTGGCTGCAGACAGTCGGAATCCCCCTACGCTCTTTTCCAACCGTCGACCGTAAAAGTTGCCCCCATATCTTTATACTACTGACGACGTACGCGCGGGCGCCATCTTTGCCGCGTGGTAGTAAAGTCTACCGGCACGGTTCGCCGACCTTATAGGAAAGGTTTAGGTGTGCGGAGAAGAATAGGGGGTGGGGGAAGAGAGTTGATATTAAAAGCCGCACGTGCGGGGAACTCCGATGCTGGCCCTTGTGCCCACACGCCCACTCCTGGTCACGACTTGCAGAGGCGACGTGTACCTGACGGTACGACACACCCGTGGAGTTTTGCACTCGAGTAGGCGGTTATTTCACCGTTGGACGCCGTAAACAAAAAAAAAATAATAATCGGCTACCTTCCCAACCACACGCAGTGATAACGTTATGTAGTATACGTGATTTTTCTCCGAATGGCCTCTTGGAAACGTAATCAAGTTATTTCGAGATTCTTTAATATAAAAAAAAAAACAGTAAGCGGGTCTTTCAGTAACTCGCCAGAGATGTGTAACATTTAGTCTCTGTAACAAGCTAATTCATGTGTTCTCATGTTGCAAGTTCACTTATAATTAGGGCCATGCATATTTCGCGAAAGGATTTCGAGACTTACTGAAAGTTAAAACATCGTAGCATCGTCTGTGTTTCATGATTGGTCTAGTTTCTTCCAGCTACATGTCGATTGTTACCTACTGCACCAATCACAGTAATTCGGTGCGGAAGCAAACGCGTCCTGAGTGGCTCGGTCAAATAATGCAGTAGGTAACTCTCTCGCAGACGGCCGCCAATCACAAGGAAGAAACCACTGGTGCGGGTATGCCTTGTTGTATTCTAATACGCGTTCAGATTTTTTCGCGAAAAGTGCCTGCCCCTACTTATAATACGAAACTCGCAAAGAAATTTACCGTAGGATTATTTTAAAAATGTCAAGATACGCAAATTGTGTTTTCAACTACATCCCTGGACGCGAATAAAACGTAGTTTTCGAACTCGCCTCTAGGATTCGCTGCCGGAGCAGCTACGTCGTCTATCGAATCATTCGATTTGCCGATCGAAAAGCTAAACTATTGTTACGGTATATATATATATATTTTTTTTTTAATAATCGTCGTGGGAGGAACTGAGTTCGTATAGGGATAGCACAATTATTTTTTTGTTGCACAGTTTTATTGACTGCTTTTATTTACAACACTTATAAATGATCTTACTTAAAATGCCTACTGATCAATTACTCTCACCTAGTCCTTACACACCGCACACCTCGCTGGGCCGCACCCCTCGCGCAACTCTCGCCGCAGCACCCCTCGTGGACCTCCGTCGCCGCCGTCGCACTCCCCTTCGCCGAGGATTCGCTCGACGCTTCGCTCGGAACTTCGCTCGGAACTCTAGCCGCACCTGCGGCACTCTTGCCACCCAATAAAACTACTCGCCGAGGAGCTCAACTCCAACTCGCCGAGTCACTCCCGCGGAGGCCTGCGTCCGGGCGTATATAGACCCTGGCGCCCTTCTAGAAGTGACGAGCGCGGCTGGGGCCAGTTACGTCATCCTGTGCTTACCCGACGCCCGAAGCGTCGAGAAAGGCATCGGCAGTTCGCGCGATGACCCGCGTAATTCCCAAATGCTGCCCGGCGCTGAGGCATGACAGAGAGGAGGTGGGGAGGAGGGTTGCGTCGACCCTCGTAATCCAGCCAGGTACGCGTGGCATGTCTTACGTCAATGGATGACGCATGACGTCAGTGACTGTGTGCGGGGCCGCCAGCCAGCTCAGAACCTGGCATCGCGGTCTTGTCTCTCGCGTTCGTAACACTATAATGAAACAGATCCGATAAAAAGAGAAAGAAACCTGAAATAATACTAAACCCTGGCTTGAAACCTGATTTTCAACAGGGAATTTAATTGAAAAAATACTCATCTTGTGTAAATTCATTAAACAGTTAATATTATAAGATTTCCTTTGGCTTTGTAAAATTAGCCACATATGGCAGCACCGTGTTAAGGCTACACAATTCCGTTCCATGCGACTTCCGTTCCATTAATTAAATATATACTTGAGCTAAGATATTAAACATAAAAAAGGGGGTTGTCTGTAAAGTCGGTTTACGGACGATAATTTTACGTGATAACGTCAAGAAAACATTGATGAAAAATTGCATACTTTTTAATTTTCAAATATTATTTACAGCTTTTGAAAATTTAATTTAAATAATTTGTTTAAATATAATCACGAATAATTATTTATAGAAATAAACTGAAATCAAATCAATGTCAATAAATTGTTATTTTGAAATGACGATATTGGACAAATAAATAATTTTTTTTTAATTGATGATTTTAAAAAGACCTTAACCAGTTTGATATTATAGAAGATTTTCTCGCACGGTGGTTGGCCGGTTCTTGCACGCTCGGCTCAGGTGAAACGTGACAATGCGTCATGCTTTTTCGTGCGTGCAGCCGGCGTTCATCGATTTATAAGACGTTATCACGTTAAAAAAAATGTATTAATTGGAACGAATTCTCTAGTCTCTAGCGGAAGATTGGCATTTAGGTAAATCGTGAGTTTCTAACATAGCATTATAAAACATGCTGCAGATCGAATGTACGAATAAAACTTTATTTTATGGCCTTAAAGACTCATCAACAGCTGTCCTCCATGATACTTATGTTTGTCAATTCTATTGGACAGTAAGAAGATACTTGCAAAAAAAAAGCGTTTTTTTAGGAACCGGAAAAAATTTGCTTATTCATTTTGTGACAAGTTAACATTTAAATATTTATACATAGGCCCTACAAGTTGTCGCTGCTATTGGCTCACAGTTGATTTGTAGAAATCTCACCCAATGACAAATCCTCAACCAAAGTAGTATCGAATCACGTGCAACCCAGTTCAGTCATCTCACAAGTTAGCATCCAATGAACAGGCGACATTTAACCCGAGTATGCATGTGGAGTCTATCCTAGAGTTCGGGAAATACGCGAATTTGTTTCAGTCACTAGTTAATTTCTGGTGCCAGGCTAGGATGCACAAACGTGTGTGCACTAAGTCGATGTTACGGGTTCATTCACCGTTACGTTGTCTCCGTGTCGCACACGATTTTGTCAGTTGCTTTTTATAGGTATTTTTCATTGGCTATAATAGTGCATTGGGTGTGTCGTAGGGGCATGTATTTCTCGCGAAACGTTTTTGGAGACTAGCTGAGAGTTAAAACACTTATTGGTTTTCAGGTAATTTTGTTAGCACACCAATCACAATAATTTAGTGCGAAAGTAAACGCGTCAATTACAAGAAAAAATAGCTGGCGAGGGCATGGAATTTTCAGTCTAATGGGTAGAGACCGAAAAAATTCTCGGATTCATTTCGCCACTAGTCTAACATTTAAGTACATGCAAGTACATACCTTTAGAAACTGTTTTAGCTATTGGCTCACTGTTCGTCTTAACGACTCTCTGCCAGTGAGAAACACTCAACCAAATAAGTATCGAATCACAGACAAACCAGTTGAGACGACTCACAAGCTAATGCACTGGCGCTATTTGCCCGAATATATGTTGAGATGACTGTGTAGACTATCCTGAAGGTAATAGAAACCGCGAATTTTTCCAGTCCCTACTAATGGTCGTTTTTGCGAAATAGCTTCTCCTCCCTTGTCATTCGAGTGTAGACACAGTCTAATTCTAAACTTTGGCGCAATAATAACGAAAACTTCGCAGGTATGTACGAATAAGCCGCTTACTGATGGAGTTGCGCGCGCGTAGGGACCGGAAAAATACGCGTTTTCATTGACACTACAATGGACTCCACATTCCTCTGCATATTCGGGCAAATGTCACGTGTTCACTGGCTGCCAACTGGTGAGAAAACTCAACTTGGTAGCCTGTGATTCGACCATTGGGTTTCTAAGTGACCAAGAGAGTAGTATATATTAGTTCCTCCGGGCGCTGGTACCGGTGCGTGTTGCCAATGTCCGCCATCTTGGATTGTGATATCATGGCGGTCATCTTGGATGACTTTGACCTTGACCCAGCCGCCATCTTGTATTACATGTTGAATTTCACATCCACAATTTTGTTTTCTAGAACTTACCGCCTTTTGAATTATGATGTCGTTGCAATTTTCGTTATGGTCTCCATCTTAAAAATCAGTAATTATTATCAAATTTTAATGGGAATGAATTTAAAATTTATAAACATATAATTATTAAATTTTAATAACATTTTAATTTTAAAATGCGCTTATGTAATTGAATTATTGGTTCGAACCTGCTGAGGGAAAAATAAAAATGGCGATGGTTCCTCCTTCCTCCACGGAAGCCACCAACAGACTGACCTCCCACCACTAATGCCAAGGTGTAGGTATATATATCGCCAGCTAGTATGAAGTCATTTCCGCCATCTTGTTTTCGTCTGCTGGATGTCGCCATCTTGTTTACATCTGCTAGAGTGCGCTACCGCTATGTTAGTATAATGTTTACTCACTAAAGTATAGTAATCATTTATTACTGTGGCGCCCACCATATTGACGTCACATCCGCCATATTGAAAATCCGTAATTATTTAACTAGAAATTCGGGAAAATATTTCAAAATTCATTAAAATATCTACAATCAATATACTGATTGATTCGATTGATTCCTTTCCTTGGTTCGATACTTGATTAATGCAAGAAATTTAATTTTACATGAATATTAATTTCAATAAATACGGTGGAAAGTCCTAAAATATGCTTAAATTCCTCTGCTACCAGCCACCAGTAAGCTGTTGGTGACCGCCCTCTCGTCCAACTTGTAACCAACGCGACTCGAAGCTGCTCGGATGATCCGGAACGCGGTGCGGTCGGCGGGCGGAGCCGGGGTTCCGGAACGGGAGCGCGCACCCCCCCCCCCCCCCCTCGACCCTCCCAGGGGCCGCGGCGGAACAGAGGACGTCCCGTCGCCCCTCGCCCTCGCCGGCCCGGCGGTCGACGCCTGTCCTCGCTCGTCGCGCTCCGCTCCTGCGGGCTTCGTGTGGACTCACACCGCGCGCGTGCTTGATAACAGTTGTCTTAAAATTTTCTAACACTATTATCTATTCGTTATGATAGAGTCATTAAGAAAATGAAGTAAGAGGGCAACGTACGCTTCATATCAGATGTCTTAAATAGTGTACATAGTATTATCGGGCAAATAACCCCAGTTCATTGGCCGCTGACTTGTGAGTCGTCTCAACTGGTTTGCCTGTGATTCGATACTGCTTTGGTTTAGGGTTTTTCATTGGCCCAGGGTCATCCAGCTTAAAGGTACGTGTATTTGAATTTTAGACCATCCCGAAATGAATCCGCAAATTTTTCCAGCCTTCATAAATGTGGCAGCAGCCAGAGAACCAACACATTTCATCGAAACTATCACGCACATGTTTCTGGGTTCCATCCTAGCACCTGAGAACAACGCGAAATTTGCAGGGTTGCATTCATTGAAGTGAAACTTCTTTAGGCGTGATGGGAGTGAAATTTCAAGGCTGGAATTTTAATGCGACGTTTTCGTTCTGCCGTTTTACACCCCTTACGTGATACTTAACGAGTCGGGGTTTGAATTTCCAGAGAAGTTTCACTTTTGTCGTATGCACGGAGTTACACGCGCTCTTTTTTTTTTTTTTTTTTCCTTCGCCGATCGCGTGACGCCGTTCGCGCCAGAGCGCTGCAGCGGACATGAAAGAGGGCGATTGTCGGAGTTGTCGGCTTGGCTCGCCTGTCACTGGCGGCGGGGTGACGAGGGAGCTGTCGAGACAGCGGAGGAGGAAAAGTGACGCACGCTCTCTTTGTACGTCCTTACCCAGCCGTCACGACCCTCGACGTACAGCAGGCAGCCGGCTGTTGACGTGCGCAGATTTCCTGAAGAAACTCAGGCAACAACACGTTTGAAAAAAAAGAAAAGAATATCTTTTCGGGTTGGTGTACATGCGCCGGTAGGTTTAGACAAAAATATCACGGCCCTGCATAGGGGAATGTTTTTTTTTTTTTGTTTTCGTGAAATAAAACCGATCCCTCATTGAATGTAATAAGTAGGGACCGGAAAATTTCGCGGGTTCAATGACCTGTAGGATGAACTCCATAGTTCTACGTACACTCGTTCAATTGTCACCCACTCATTGGCTGCTGTCTTGTGAGACGTCCCAACGTAGCAGACTGTGATTCGATAAAGCTTTGGTTGGGTGTTTCTCATTGGCCCAGAGTCATCCAGGTGAGTTGTGAGCCAATAGCAGATAGCCTATCGCGAAATGAATTCGCGAATTTTTCCGGTCTCTAGCAATAAGGCATGCCCGCTCTAGCGATATTCTCTTGTGATTGGCGGCATTCTGCAAGGCCGGGCAATTCAGGACGCGTTTGCTTCCGCACTGGATTGGCTGTGATTGGTGAGCCGACAGCAGACATGTACCTGAAAGAAACGCAGCCAACCACTAAACACAGACGATGCTACAGAGTCTTAAAAAACAGCTGGTCTGTAAATGTTTGCCCTGGGCAGGTAGGTATGTTCTGTGCTGTGCCTCTAGTGAACTCTCTTTCTCTCTCTCACTTATTTTTTAGTACTACAATTTTAGGGGACGTTTCATGTCTACGAATGGAGTTATATACATATATATGTATGTATATATATACCTATGCATATATATATATATAGTCTGCGATTTAATTTCGGTCAAACCTTGCCTTAAGTGTTGGTCATATCGAACTTTGTTTCAGACAAATGGTTTAGATAATACTTAGAAGTTTTGCAATAACTATAGATGGTTTTAGTAATGTGTCTACTTAGGAAGTAATTTTTTTTTCTTCGTATCCCTTGATCCAATGACGTGTTTTTTTTAAACTTTCAAATAATGCAATACATTTCATATTAAAAGAGTTATAGTTTTTTAAGCTCTTTATATTCTGCATTACAGTATTTTAGTCTGAAGTTATTTCTTCAAAATTACGGCAGTTATCGTGTCCATTATATATAGGTGTATTATTTTGTTTTGAGAGTGGTTTTGGGCTCAGGGACTATGAAACGAAAAACTAGGTAGAAAGTTTCTGTAAGTGGCAATTAGGAGTGTTTTGATATCTAACTAAAAGGGCACGTTTAGTTTGTTGCTTATTTAATGAATCTTGTGTGTGTGTGTGTGTGTGTGTGTGTATATATATATATATATATATATATATATTAATGTTATAGTTGGGCTTCTTCAAGGTACAAGTAGATGTAGCGTACATGATAACAAAATATTAGCCCGTTCCAGTTGGTTGCAGTACAAACTAACTATCCGAGATTTCTTTTTTTAATTTCCCACGTATTTATTGGTTAAGCAAGGCCGCAGAAAGACGTAGTACAGTTTTAAAATTGTGATTTTACGAACCTATTATTATTTTGTGATTTAAACAACATAAGCGTCTTGCGTATCGCTCACAATTAAGCGTGAGCTTGATGAATTTTTAAAAATTTTAAACCGTTGAGACTATTCCGCATCTGTTTAATTTTACTAATATGCAGTATTTTTTGGACAGTTTTATGTTTAGAGTTCATACCAGTTTTTTTTGTGAAATTACAGATAATTGTAAATTTGTACATTTATATGAAAACAACTGTATCACTACAAAATAGTGTTCCCAGTAATACTGGGTTCGGATTCTTCCCCGGGTATTTAGGCTTTGTGTTCTCCTAGTACCTCCGATAGTTAAAGTTATTTGTGATCCGTTCCCTGAATAGCTTTCCAGTATTAACTGCAAAAAAAAAAAAATAATAAAATAAAATAAATCAGATTGTTGAATATTATATTATCTTTTCCGTTGTTTAAACAATTATGCTTGAATGAACCACAAATTAAAATATAAAATTATAAGCCCGTTTTTGTAAGAAATACTTAATATGATTTCGCAAAACGTATTTCATGTATGCAAAAATAACCATAGCCATGTGTTGTACAAAGTAACAATATCTTTATTGTAGTTTTACAAACTATTTCTTGGCAGCTGTATTTGAACGGAATTATTTGTAAAAGTAAAGAATTTTTTTTTGTGTGTATATGTCAACGATTTATCACTAAGACCGGTAGAAAAATTCACAGGTTCATTTCGCAGTAGGCTACAATACAAACAGTTATACCCTTTTACTACAGCTGCTATTTGCATTTGCATACGGATTATCCTAGGATTCTGGACAAGTGAGAATCTCTCAACCAAAGAAGTATCGATTTCAGACGTCTCATGCTACAGCAGCTAATGCACAGGTGACATATTTTCCCAGTAGCAGACGGATGTGGTATCTTTCCTGAATGTCACTTTACCAGCGATTTTTTTTTTCAATCTTCATTTATCACGTGAACAAACTTTGTTTCGACTGCTAAAAACAATTTACTTCCAAGTTTCGACAAGTCCATATAGGCAGAGACTGAAAAAAAAAATCGCCGGTTCAGTGATCTCTAGGGTAGATTCTTCAGTCCTACAGCATAAAAGAAACCTGTTGATTTCTGATAAATTTCAGATAATTTGTAAATGATTTGATATTTATTTTGTTAATGGCATCTGATTGCCTTGAAGACGTCTAGATAAACTTTGAGCTAATATCAGAAGATGCACAAAGTTATAAGTGTTTAGAGTATTCAAATATATGTATCTAAATAAAGTATATGTAAGTATTTATACATCGTTCATAATAAAATAATTAAAATCGAGATTTCATGTGACGACAGAAATGATGATGGACCAGTGTGCAGTGTGCTCACATTGCAAAATGTAATTGTTGGTATCAAATTCAAATTCAAAAGATTTTTATTCTACATGTTTACACTTTATAGGCAATATACATTTTATCTTATCTATATGTAGGAGTTTTCGGGGTGTGTTGTGATGACTTCAGTTAAAAATTCTAAGTCCTGGCAGTTTGACTGCTGCAGTGGAGAGATCCTGCAGTGGTCGTGCAACTCGCGAAGTGCAACTGCACCCCGACACGAAGTTCTCGACTCTCATGTCGCGAGTCTTGGCGCTGACATGCGCGAGACGGGAGTACACACAACAATAACACACTAATATCAAGTTATTACAATACTAATATAGGTAGGTCATACTAATTAATATTTTTTTTAACGTCTGACGTAACTTCTTTCCACTCCCATCACTTGTGTAACAGCTGTATGGTTGATCGCATGTATTGTAGTAGTTTCGCGTCGTTGATTCCTTTTCTTCTCGTGTTCCGTCATATTATTTGAACTCAACGCGACTTGCCCTGCAATTATTATTTTTTTCATATGAATAGTTTTTTTTGATGTGAATCAGTTAGTGGTGTGTACCGAAGGAATGGAGTTAATGTTGGGTTATTACATTTTATGCTATTATGCTTTTTTGTCTAGGAAATTATAAACAGATGTTCCACCATGTATCATTACACCCGGTGGGTTTTTTTTTCAAGCAAATTTGTCTTGTCATCAATACATGCGTAATGTTATCCTTTGTAAACTGTCAGGCAAATATTCATAAATTCAGTTCTTGCCTGACTAATTGACTAATTGCATAGTGGTCTCCGTTTGGAAATCATCTTCTGAGTTTTCGCAAACTGCGAAATGCATAAAAAAATTATGTTCTTCAACTGTTACACTATCGAAAATATTTATTTATTCAAATCTGTAATGAGCGAAGCTCAACATAGCGGATCTGCAAGCAACGAGGTGATTAATCGCCTCTTGCGTTTACCTTTAAAGGTAATTGGTAAATAAATGTATTTTTCGCGGAATAATTCGATCGCTCACTAGACAGCTATAAGGTATGCCTGCGCTAGCGATCGTTCGGCCTTGTAATTGGCGGCCGTCTGCAAGAGAATAATTGCCCAATTTAACCGGGCCATTCAGGACACGTTTGCTTCCGCACTGGGTGCTGTGATTGGTGTGCCGACAGTAAACATGCTTCTTAAAATAAACCCATCCAACCACGAAACACAGACAATGTTACAAAGATTTAACATACAGCTGGTCTGGAAATCTTTTCACGAAATGTACGTGACCCTAGCAGCTGGATATCAGACGAGAATGGGTTCTGGATTGTTTTGGTTGCAGACGAGTGATGGTCTGGCTATTCTGCAATTCTGTCGCCTCTCGATAAATTATATCACTTAATTACTGTGTATTTTTTCTTCAATCTATGTTTATCAGTGCTTGCTTTACAGACCAGACTTACTTTAAGTACAGCCTCGATTATTTCACGCATACATCGGGTAGCAAAGTAGTCTGGGAGCACGTATACTTTTGCTTCACGTTGATATTAGTACTGCAGTCCTCTTGACATGCCCTTGACGACTTATAATAATAATTTTCCCATTTTTTTTACACTTTGTTAACAATATTCACTTAATTAACCAGGAAATTTAGCACTCACGAAAGCAAGCTTGTATGTGAGTGCATCTAGTCACTTCAAATTACATGCGGTATTTTGACGATTGTAAACATTTGTAAATGTATAATAACTGAGAAATAAATATATAAAATATAACCTAAGAAACTTTACATTAGTTATATAAAGATGAAAGTTAAAAAGAGCAATTTATTAAAATTCAATATTATGTATAAACAAAAAAACGTATAAATTATTATTAATGATAACATTGTTACATGCATAAATGAAAATATAATTAAATAAAAATTAGTATTTAAGTAAAGTACAGGTACAAGGAGAACAAGTGTTTACCCAATACGTGCAACCCGACAAAGGATGTGACCTTATGGGTTGTTTATGTACAGGCAAGATGAGAACTGTGCCTGAGGATGAGAACAGATCTCACTTACTGAAACGTCGCCAACTGTTGTCTTAGGTGTTGTCATCTGTGCTGTCGTTGTATAGTGTCCAGAATATATATTTTTTGTCACATCGCTGGGTTCGCCTGTTCGTCTCTGTGTTGTCGTTATGTCGTCCATTTTATCTGGTTAGTATCAACTGTGAATTATTCTGATTGTTGTGTCGCCCAAGGTCGTATTTTGTCTTTATTCCTGTCTCGTAGTTGTTAGTGCACTGTGTCCGTCTGTGCTGAAATAATTTTTTGACCAATTTCTTTCACGGAATTTTCTGTTCTGTCTATGATTTCAATGTATTTTTTTTTTTTGACATCACCTGATTTTGGCTTGTTTTCTGCGTGTTTGCATATTTATCTTTGTTTGTTTTTGAGGTTTAATATGGCATGCTGTGTAATCAGCAATGGCGTATGTCTAAAATTACATATTGAATCAAGTTTATAGCCTGGAGTGAGATGAATCAGCGAAATAATCATGGCTTTTAAATAAGTTTCATCCCGTAACTTGGAATAGCTATTCCATTATTGCCGCTGAGTAATGCGCAACATGTAACGGGGGGGCCACGACCGAATTCCATTACGCTTGTGGCAAAAGCAATCGGTAATTATCACTGAAATGTATTTCGCCAACATCCAGCCCGCAGCACGTAACGCTACAATGGCCCTCGTGTTGCGCGTGCGCGCTGTAAATCATTTAAGGGAAACTGTATCCGTTTGTGAGTTTAATAACGAAGTTCGGTAATTAATGTTTTTTTCGTAACTCGAGCGTCCATTTAGATTAATGTCACGCGCTAATTTTGCTTTCGTTTCCGCTTTCATGTCGATGGCGCTGCCAGCCGAGCGCTGAATGCGGCATTCGGGGGTCGCGTCCGTCGATATCCTGGGCCGATCAGTAGGGGCAGGTATTTATCGCGACTTATAAAAAGATTTTCGCCCATGAATGCTATGATTTCTATAATAGGTAGCCTATAGCATAGATATATTTGGAGAAGGGCGGGGCTGTGCGGCCTCTCTGGGAGGGCAGCCTGCTCCTATGTGTGTCCGCCACACACATCCCACCCATTTTGACTTCGTCACATGGATTATCAATTTATTTGTGATGCCTTAGAGACCTGAAAAATTCGCGGATTCATTCGGTGGTAGGCTAGAATTCAAACACATATACCTCTTAGATAATTTTGCTATTGGCTTACTGTTCATCTGGACGAATCTCAACCAGTTATAAACCCTCAACCAAAGAAGGATCGAATCACAGACAAACCATGTGAGACGACTTACAAGTCGGCAGCCGATGAACTTGCGTTATTTGCCCGAGTGTACAGGGGTATGTGCAGTCTATCCTGAAGGCCATCGAAAAATCTAATTTTGCAGGTCTCAAATGATGTGTAACATCGTAGCTCTTGGTATGAGTAATTTCGTGAATGGAACGGAGGTCGCATGGAGCGGAAATGTGAGACCACGGTGCTGTCATCTGTGGCGGATAGCGCGAATCAAAATTCACCAAAGTCAAAGGGAAACTTTATGGTATTAACTGTTTGATTAATTGAACAAGGTTGGAAGTATTTTAATAAAATATCTTGTGGGAAATAAATTTCCAAAGCCGGGGTTTAGTATTTTATTTTTCCAAGTATTTTTCTCATTTATCGGAGTCATTTCATTATTCAATTTTAAAATTTCGGTCTACTAATCAAATGATTCAGTGGTCGATCCAAACGCTCTCTCCGGAAACGATTTTAGCTGCGGGTGTGGAAACTACGTGTGATTCACGTCAAGAAATGCCGTTCTTCGTATATATTTATCATGCTTGGCATTCTTTTTAAAGAATTCTACTTTAACTATCGTGTCAGAGTTTCGTATTATAATTGTATTTGTCTCGTGAGATCACATGAATTTTGCTCGTTTCCGAGGTTAGTTGTTACATATTGCGAATACTCAAAGACTAGCTCGTATTTAAAAAATAAATCTACAACGTTTCTTTACTCTTTGAGGTCGTAATTTGCTCACGGGAACTGCTGCAGACGCAGGGGAAGAAAGCTACTGACGTACGTGTTGGTTTTTTTAATGAGGGGTGTTAGCGGAGGGGGGAATGCCGGGGGAGAATGCTGCGCGAGTGGTAACAGTGTTACGGACCTCCGCTCCGTCTCGCTCCGCATATCTGGCGCGCAGGCCGTCTTGGCGCTGATGCGATTCCTCTGCGGAAACTCCCGCCACAACCGCGGTACGTGCCGGGGCGGCCGATGAAGACCGACGTCTCGCCCGCCCTCCCCCCTCTACTTCTGCCTTTCCTTATCCCTCCCTGTCTTCCTCTTATTCCGTCCGCCTTCATTTCATTTCACGCTGATGGAAGCCGTCTTGCGTTAATCAATTTCTGAGCACACTGCATTTTTATTTTAGATTTATTCTTGGGAAACCTTTACCGTGCCGAGTTTTTTTTTTATTTTATTTTATTTTTTTTTATTTTAAGGCTCTTGGTCTCACACCCGCCCATCTTAGCCTGGTTTTCACTACATTAGCATCGCGTGTCACAGTTGGTTTCTTCATTTTTTTTTTCGCCTCTCAGACTTTTTCTTAATTTTATCTGCTATTTGTGTAATAAAGAAATTTCAAGTCACGGCCATCGTCTGAAGGTTTTTATTTTTATTTTGGTTTCTAGCCTCGTCGAAGGCAAAAGATTTCACCGACGTTTTGGTTGACCTTGAAGTCGCCATCGTAAGAATAGCAGTTACCTAATTTTTGGAAATTGGGCTTCCCTCCAATAACCTCGGTAGGTAACTGCTACCCTGAATATGGAGACTGTAAGGTCGACCGATGAAACCTTCACCTTTGACGCGGCTAGAACCTAAAAAGCCAAGTAAATACTTGCTATATAAATAATTAGGCATATAACAGTTTTTGCCCAATTGCTTGTTGGTCTCTTACTAGATGTATCGATGTTTCCACGAACAGATAGTTGCATACGGATTAACTATCTCAGTTAAGAAACTATGACAATAAACCAAAAAAACTTTACTAACATGTCGCGTTGAGTCAGAGCTTTGGCATATTCTAATGAAGCTAATGATAAAGGTGGAAAGGTTTTTTCCCCCCTGTGCGAAACCATCGGCGTAAATTATTTTTAGTCTCCCGGGCCTAGTTGTAAAACGTATTTTTATTTACAATGTATTGTGAACTTGGCGGTAAACTTGCGCTGCTTTTTGTGTTTATCTGAAATATTACTTTGCGACGAACTCGTGCTTGTGAAAAGGGGGGGGGGGGGGGTGTCCACTGGAATTAAGAAGCCCCTCGCTAAGGGGGCCACGATTGTGCTTGCAAAATCGTGACTGTGAAACATGTTTGATAAACATAAAAGTCAAAACTCTGTTTCGTGGAAAACTCTCTGCATATTTGAAACGTATCCTGCTTATTGCATGCATATAGGCTAGAGTCTAGAATATGGGCAGTCATCCAGCGATGAACTGAGTCGGTTAAAACCCACGCCCGGAACTCTCGGGGGCAAACAGATTTGCGCCCCCTGCCGGTGATGAAACTGGACCGACACTGCCGGCTCTCGCCTGAAGCTGAAGCTGAAGCCGGGGTGTACATTGGACATGGCGTCGCGGATTTCCCGGATGTTGTCGTCCGGCCTTAGTGCTGCCGCCCGGCCGCAAAGCCGTCGCCGTTTTCATGGCCGGCGCGCCTCTCAATTCGAGGAACGTACCCTATCTCCTCCTATCCCCCCCATCCCCCCAGCTCATGCACACTGCGCGGGTAATTGGCGAGGGATGGTCGGGGGAGGCGGGAAGTGACGGCGACGCCTGTGCGGCGGGCATATCGACGCCCGTAGACGCCGCCACATGAGTCACTGGCCCCCCTCGGTCTCGCCGCGATTGGTCGATACTCCCGGCGGTGTTTGGGGGTTGCCATGGCTCCGGTTTGCTCCCCCACTCGACCCACCCGCCCCCCCTCCTAAACCGTAATCCACCCCCACTCCCCCCCCTCTCTGTCACCCTTCTCTACTTGGTCTGCGGAGCACGCGACGAGGCGGCTTATCGCGCTAAACAAGAACTGGAAGCTTCCACGTCCGCAGTTTGGTGGCGGGACTGTACCGTCTACTCGGACGACTTAACCGTCGTCGCGGCAGATCATCGGGGCAGCGTCTATCTTCCACTCGCTTGAGAGCCTTTGAAGAGTTAGCGGGCACTGCACTAGGCTCACTACGAAACTTAACGTCTCCACACCCTTCCTTCGAAATTACATTTTCCAAATAAAAACAAATGAAATGAAATAACAATCCAGAAAGTAACGCAGCATATCATTAATTCACAGTAGTTGTGTGTGCTTTACATGATTATTTATGAGTAATTTTACCCGTAATTTTTATTTTTTATGTCTTAAGATCTTAGCTCTCGGTATACGGCGTTTGGTAGGAATATTTTCGTGAATGCGACGGAAGTCGGGGAACCGAAATATGTAATAACCACGGTGCTGCCATCTGTGGCCGAGTTTCGAATTATAGGTGTGTTTGTAACACGAGAACGCGTGAATTTGCTCGATGTAATTTTTTGGACATACGCCATTGCTAAGCACATGCGTGTCTGTAGAAGAAAACTACAAAAAACACAAATTAAGCAAAAAATTTCTGTGGTAAACAGGATATAAACACCACATAATATTCCATAACAGGAATATGGTAAACAAACAAAGAAAAACAAAAAAAATGGACTAACAGAACGAAAAAAACCCACAAATGATGACAGCACAAAAAATATTGAACCAAAAAAAAATCAGCACAACAGTTGAAACGAGACAATACAGACATGTAGACATACAATACATGTGCTTAGCAATGGCGTATGTCCAAAAAAAATTACATCAAGTCATGCACTCCCATTGCACAAATCTTTCAAAGAAATAATGTGAATTTGCTCGCTACCTACGTTGGCTGTTACTTGTCTCTGGCGAGTACGGGAAGACTAGCTCATATGTTTTTTTTTCTTTTAACTGTGCATAACTCAGAATATCTTAATATTTTTAAATTAAGTTAGCGGTTGCACTTACCGCGTACCGAGGAGTGAATGCAGATTCCACGTTATGACCACGAACCAGGTAAAAACGACTGCAAGGTCGACATACGCCTTTTCAGGCTTCACTGGCTATATTATCAGTCAACAAAGCATTGAAATAAAAAAATATGGATACCTTTAATTAAAAAAAAAAGAAACCAATCTACTACAGAACTCATATGACAAACAACATCAAACAATAATATCACCCCTTTTGTGCGTGGCCAATCAGGATAGCCCCCGCCTGCCACTGGCTGTGCAAAGATAGGAGCTTTAACATTTATAACACCCATAGTTTACCAATGTCGACCAATTTACTTCACCAGAATTCATGTGCTGTCTGACATTTAGAGGTTGAATATTTGTTGTCAGTGCTGTCGTCGTTGTGTTGTCCATAATACTTGTTTAGTTTCATCGTTGGTTTCGTTTGTGCGACATAAGCTGATTCAGTCTTGTTTTCTGATGACTTTTTTTTCTTCATATGTTTTATTTATTAATTTTTTTTTAATTTTCGCAGTTTTTCCATGACTAACAGTGCAAAACTGCAATGGTTTATGTAAAAAAAACTACATTAAATCATAATTTACAATTGCATGAATCATTTAAAGATCGTAAACTTTTAGTTAATAACTTCATCAATAGATGGCGTTGCTTTTAATTTGTTACACGCTATCGTTTGGTGCGTCCGTTACGTCTTGCCTAGGGGTTACCTTCGTTCCCACAAAATGAAGCTCAAGTTTGGCGTCCCGGTTTTGCTGATGCGTAGCCTTTAGCACCGAGATTGTGTAATCAGTGGGACTTGAAAATCAGAACATTTCGTTTTTCAAGTTTATGTCCTACGGACTTGAAACTCGGTAGTGATGTTCCTTATGTTATGACGTGTGTAGCCCGGCAAACTCGGGTACTCCAGCTAGTAATTAATACATTTTCATATAAAATCCCGTAAATCTCCGTGTATCTTGAGTTTATCAACTTCATCATCATCATCAACTGATTCCAGCCTGCGGCCGGTTCAGCAAATTAAAATGCCTCCATCTTCGACTGTCACTCCACAATTCCTCCTCCATGCTATTCCATTCTTCTCCTCTATCCTGCACTCTTTAACTGTCTGCTGTTCCCACTTCTTCCTTGGTGCCTTCATCATATTTCTAGGCGGCCTCACTTTACCCATCCTCAACTTCGTGATTTATAATCATACTAGCTGCCATACTCGGCGTTCCCCGGGCTGAACACAGTTTGATATACTGTCCGCGAGTTAAACCAAAATGGTTAGCGATGTATGACAGTGTGGTGGTCACAAAGAAATGACACACAATTTGTTGCTGTTCGTATGTCTATCACCTATGGTTTTCTGTTTACCCGTGGCGATTGGTTGAACAGTTTAGAAGTTGATGCTTTGCAGCGCCATCTAGCGGCGAGTTATAGTAAAATGACTATCGTGAAAATATTCTCCGTGTTGAAATATCTATGTATACCAATTTTAATGGCAATTGGTTGAACATTTTAAGAGTTGATGCGCTGTAGCGCCATCTAGCGACCAGTTACAAAAAAAAAATTGGAGAGCATAAAAATTTTCTCTATAAAAAAACACTTTCGATGTGCCAACTTTCATGGCGATCGGTCAAACGGTGTCGGAGTTTATCAACGTCGTACATACCAACATCCTCTCTCTCTCTCTCTCTCTCTCTCTTTCTCTCTCTCTCTCTATATATATATAATGGTAACGCTGTTTAAAATATTCTTATTTCCGTAAAATACCTCATAAATTGTTCCTTGATTAGTCACGTGACACTGAAAAAAATACACTACGCAGCAATATTTAAATAATTTAGGCTCACGTTTTTATTTTAATTTTAAAGTATATTCACGAGTTTTCAACGTGAAATCCGAGTTAAGCGCAGTGGCAGGTATAAAATTTCGTTTCCAATAGCATTACTGTTGATTGTGGAAAATAAAACAGTTTCCAATCAGGAAGATAATTTATTGGCAGTTCCCTCGACATCTCCTGTTCTGTTTTTTTTTTCTGAGTACATGCCACTGTTGGATGAATGGGAATTTGGCTGAAGCGATTTTTTTTCGTGCAAGCACAAAATAACGCGTTACAGCATTTTTGTGTGGTTACAAATTTATTAATTAAGCTTGTAAAATACAGCATCAATTCTTCCTTCCATAACGGAATATCTTACGGGTTAATTTGGCACATGCCATCGTTTATGTGTGTATATATATAAATATATACATATATAAGGAAAAAATTTAATGATTGCGTGACCCTGCCACTGGATTAGAACTGAAGCCTAACTGCCTGGTTGTAGTTCTGCGTCAGCCGACTACTCATTAACGGCAGCGTTGCTACTGCCATCTGTGTTTTCGCAAGTAACTTGATAGTCAAATTATTATATAAATGAGTGATTTGAGGGGTTTTAGTGTTAATGCTAGTACAATAAATTGATAGGTTTTTTTTTTTTAAATTTGTATAAACCTAAAAAAAATTCAGTCTCTAGCAGTGTTAAGAGGCTTCACAATAATGAGTAATGTGTAGAGACCGGAAGAATTCGCGGATTCATTTCGCGATAGGCTAGAATTCAAATAGTTATACCTCAGTGCTGCCTCTGCTATTGGCTCACAACTCACCTGGACGACTCTGGGCCAATGAGAAAAACTCACGTAAAGCAGCATCAAATCACAGACTGCTAGGTTGGGACGTCTCACAAGACAGCAGCCAATGGGTGGGTGACTTTTGTCTGAGTGTACGTGGAACTATGGAGTTCATGCTGGAGGTAATTGAACCCGCGAATTTTTTCCATTCCCTAGTGATGTGCAATTAACGTATCCGCAGCCACAAAGCCTTGTCACACCCACTTGTGCTCGATGTCGCCGTAGGATTGCGAGTGGAACAAACATGGCGCCAAATAGCGATGCAGTCACCTCTCTTCCTGGTCGTTATACCTTCCGTGACGCTCTGAACCTGACGCTTTTGTTTTGTTACGTTATGATGCCGTCATTGCCTCGAGTTACCGGCTGTTAAACATTAACACTTCAAAAATAAACCTGATTCATCACACAAGAAAAAAAAAATTCTGTTCTTTAACAAAATATATCTTTGGAAACCAGTTGCCAAGAAATAGTTTGTAATACTATGAAAAAAAAATTGTAACTTTGTACAACACATGGCTATGGTTATTTTTGCATATATGAAATACATTTTCTCGATAATAATGTTTATTCATTACGAAAATTGGTGCATAATTGTATATTTTAATCGTTGTTGTATTCAAGCATAATTTTTTTTAAACCACGTTTAAGATAATCGAATATTAAATCATTTTTCTTTATTTTTTTTTGTGCTTAGGGGCCTATTAATGTGCGCATTTAAGACTAGAGTGCTATTCAGAGAACGGGTTACTAATGACTTTTAGATATTGGAGAAACTAGGTCAACACAAAGCATAAAGTTCGGGTAAGAATCCGAATCCAGTAATACTGCGATAACTATTTTGAATTGATGCATTTGTTTTCATGTAAATTTACATATTTGCAGTGCAGAACGTGCCAGTTGTGAACTCCGTATCAACACGCGCGAAGCGAGCGAAGACAGAAACTCTCTGCGCTGCGACCTACGTTGGAGAGACGTTACCTGTGACGCTAGGCCGGGGCAGAGCCTTTCTATGAGTGAGTGCCTCCCGCGCCGTTCCATCCGTCTTGCGTGCGCGCACAAGTATGCACGTAATAAAGTCTCGCGCCCGGCATTAACGAATTCCTCCGTAAATTTTGCCCCTTATATTTCCCACAAACTTTAATAACGCGGAGGTCGTATTTCCCGCGAAGTTACATCTGCAATAGAGAAGAAAAAAAAATGATAAAAATGCTCGTTATTTTACCTATGCCTGTTAATTTATCTTTTGTTGTTTTTAATACTGCGGGGCTACGCATCACGCCTGTGAAGTCTGGTAGCGAGCGAGGTTGGCGCACAGAGTTAAAACATTTAGCTGAAAGGACCCGGTTTTCAATTTCGTTCTAGTCGTCAAACAGTTTTTTTGTTTTACATTTAAAACAATTATTTGGACATACGCCATTGCGGTTTTCCACTGTTTGTCATGGGAAAAAAAATTTCAAGAATGCAAAAATACGTTGCAACTGTTTTGTCATAGGAAGCACTGTGTTCGTATGTGCTGTCGTGGTTGTGTTGTCCATAATGCCTGTTAAGTTTCATCGTTGAGTCCATCTGTTCGCTGTGTTTTCCAAGGTTTCTTATTTTTATTACGCCTATACTTTTGTATACTTCCGATTAATTTATTATATTGTATACCGGTCATCTGTTTCAGCCAAGTACTGATCCACTGTTATCAGTCTGACAGCATTTTAACTAAGCAAAAAAAATTAAATATAACATAAAAATAATTAACTTCAAAAATAAACAAAATGACAATCTACCAAATAAAAATGAAAATACAACATAGAATTAAGTATTGGAAGAGAAGAAAATAAAGAATAATATATATCAACTATTAAAATTAAAGATCCAAAATATTCCCAATAATTAAGCAGTCGTTGTGCTATAGGCGCCTCTTGGAATTGGATCAACGCGAACTGAATTCCAGCGCTCGGTAATAGAATTAAGTATTGGAAGAGAAGAAAATAAAGAATAATATATATCAACTATTAAAATTAAAGATCCAAAATATTCCCAATAATTAAGCAGTCGTTGTGCTGTAGGCGCCTCTTGGAATTGGATCAACGCGAACTGAATTCCAGCGCTCGGTAGTATCAAACCAGCCTTTGAGCTGATAGTCAGACATTCATATCAGGCAGGCTGTACGTGGTGTCACCATACTCAGTAACGCCTTGTCATTTTTTTTTTAGTGTTTATCCAAGCCTTTGGATTAGCGCGAAGTTTTATCCGCGCTAGAGCTGTTTTCGAACAGTTGTGATCGCTTTGGGTTAGGTACAGTGTATTTTTCGTTAAAGAGTCGGATTGATTTTTAATGCGGAGGAAATCCCTTTTTGTGTGAACATTTATTTTAATATGGGGGTGAGGGTTGTGACACTCAGTTTATTTTACCCGGATATGGCAAACGTTTACTTTATTTTACATTCACGTTAACGAGGTAAATAAACTTAATTGGTAATTTAGGTAGATTCGTTGCAAAAGCAGGAATATGATTTTATGGGATCTTTACTATGAGTAAACATAATATGCTAAAAATGATTTTTTTGCATTGTATATGTATTACTATTTATTCTGTATACGCTGACATTTAAGTTGTATAACAATACTAAAGCATCAATATTACTTCCAAGAACCTTTACCATACCCCCAGATTTACTAGTATAAGTATATGTGAAACCTCTTGTTATCTAAGTACACTAAACTGTAATTTTTTTTTGTAAATGGAACATAAATATTCATGTAAAATTACAGATATTTGAACATTTACATGAAAACAACCGTATCACTACAAAAAAGTGTTCGCAGTAATACTGGGTTCGGATTCTCACCCGGGCATTTATGATTTGTTTTGTCCCTATACCTCGAGTAGTTAAAGTTATTTGTTAAACGTTCCCTGAGTAACTTTCCAGTATCAACTGCGCACATCAGGAAGCATAATAAAACAAAATAAAGTCCAATCATCAAATATTATTTTCTATGGTTTAAAAATAATTATGCTTGACTGAAACATTTGTTCAGATATAAAATTATGCGCTTATTTTATTAGAAATACTCAGTATCATCTATAAATATTAATATATGCAGAAATAACAATAGCCATGTGTTAAAAAAGTTACTGTCTCTTTATTGTGGTTTTACTTTTTCTTTGCAACTGGTTTCCAAAGGAATCTTTTGTAAAAGTATAGAACATTTTAGTTGTGTACAAACAAATGTTTTTATCATGACTATACATTAACGGTAGGTAAGTGCCTAGAGTTTCCACGTGAAGATGTTTTGTGATGATTTATTTTAACAGGAATTCGCTTCACATCACCGCATGGTTGGGCTCTGTCACTGGATATCTCAGAATTCTGAATTATCCTTTGGAAAACCGGCAGGTGTTGAGCGTTTACAAACACACCTCCTCCCCCTCCCCAACATTTTATTTCCCAACTCACCTTTGTTATATTGAACCAGAATTAAATTCCTTAACTTCCCCCCCCCCCCTCCCGGCCCTGGAAAACATGAATTAATGAAACAAGCGCGGTCGTGGCAGAATTTCGCGTTGGCAGCTCGAACAAGAAAATTGCTTTTTGACGTGACAACGTCTAATAAATCGATGAACGCCGGCTGCACGCACGAAAAAGTGTCCCTTTACGCACATTGTTTCGTTACGCTGTGTCCCGTTACGCTCATTGTTCCTTTACACTGTGTCCCGTTACGCTGTCGGCGAGTGCAGTAATAATAGGTTATGTTACAATTGACTAAAAAATTATGGTGATTCACATAATTGATGATAGATATTTGATTACAGTTTATTTATATGAAAACTTGTTCATAATTATATTTAAACTTTATAGCTAAGCTCCAGTTTTTAAAATTAATTACAAGTCATCTACATGTGAACTGTTTCGTCGACTGTTTATAAAGTGAAGTGAAAAGTTAATGTGGTTTTCATTGCTTATTACAACAATTTCGGCAATAAAGGTTAATTACCATAATTATTCTTGCATTTTAAAAATCTGATTACTAGTATAATTTCAAGTATTTATTATTTTATTATTAAATTAAAAATGATTCAATTTTATTCATAAAAGTATGCAATCATTTCATCAATGTTTTGTTATGACGTCACGTTAAACTATCGTCCGTAAACCGACTTTACAGACAACCAATTTTTTTCGCGATAAATACCTACTCCTAGGAATGGAGCTTTGACGGAATGTATGGGTGGAGGAAACGGAACTCTCCAAGAAAATCCACGGGCTCTAAGCAACGTTTCCCATGTTTCCAGATTGAAGAAAATCCAGGTTCGAACCCGCCGTGAATCAAACCCGCTTCGCCCAGGTAGGAGGAGAGGGAGGGATCTGACCACTTTATTTATGTGCTTTGTTTTCTTGGTAATTTTTTTCTTCATTACCAACAAGGCAAACACCCCCTTTTAATGACGTGGTTTTCTTAGGTAACATATAAGTGACATATTCAATGGCGTTTTTATGAGACGCTGTTGTTGAGAAGTTAGAACTTTCGCTTCCCATCACCACGGCGATTCGTCTTCGATTTCCGGCGGGGAATCGCAAGTGGGAAACGTGGTGGACGTTGCCGTGGCCCGCGTGTTTCTCGGGGTGCTCCTGTTTCCCCCCAAAAATTCATTCCGTCTCATCTCATACCTTGCGCACTCTCCAGGCTGGCCGGAACGACAGGTCTGTCCCTCCTGGAAGGGCAGCCGGCTCCTGTGAGCGTCAGCCCCGTTACATCCATGCAGACCCTGCCTCAGGCGTGACACTACGTGTCCATTTTATTCATTTTTTTTTTAAATTTTTCAATGACAATTAAAAATGTACATCCATGACTTACCCTGGGACTCGAACCCACCGAGATCCGGCTGTGGTACGGAGGTGGGCTCACCTGGTTGCCCACTGGCTGACGTGACGTGGCAGCCACTGGAACGAGGCTCTGCATTCGACCACGCGCTATGCGTCAAACTGTTGCCATGCCGCTCAGTACTGTAGGGCCGCGACGTCTTGGCGTGTCGTTTTGCGGGGAAGCGGGGAAGAGTAAATGAGAGGGGAAGCAGCTGCGCGCGCACATCAGCCGCTATGCGGTTCATAGCAAAAACATCAGGTGCCACGCTCTCAGTCTGAAGTGAACAATGGAGCCCGACGCAGGATGTTCAAGATACAATAAAGTAATACATAGTGGGGAGAGGGAAATTATAAGTAGTGTAATCCAGTGTTGTGATGAAGAAGCTGCCAACAAATGTCTGCTAGTACCTCTAACAAATGTAACCGAAAGAGCTGCGCGATACACAGGTATAAGCCAAAGATCAGTTTCGCGCATCCGAAAACACAACAGAGAGACGCCAAATAAAAAACAAACAACAACATTATAAGTTTTTCAACGCATTCCCCGTAATTTCACCCGCGGTTTGTTTGTTTTGCATTTGGCAATTTTCCAAACTTTCTGCACCGCTTGTTAGAATATTTTTTATCTACAAGTGTAGCCGATATTGCTACACATTATATTGCATTATATTACATGATATTATATTACATTATATACATTATATATTGCATTATATATTTTATGATATATATGATTTTATTATATATATTAATGTATATTATATTAATACATTATTTATTTACAATTTATATGTTTATATTTACATATATATATATATATATATATATATATATATATATCACTCCTTTATTTGACCGTTAAACAGCCTCTCATGTTTAATTATTCATTTCAAGCCAAAAAAAAAAAAAACTGGGAAACGTTTGTTGTCAGTTGATGACTTTGATAGACGAGTGATCAGAGACACTAGCCACGAATTTTATGCAGTAAAAAAACGACAAAAAAGGAAACTACTGCCAGTTTTGAAAGAAAAAATCGGATGGAGTTAGGGAAAGACATCGCTGCGTAAAATACTCAAAGAAATGGGTTTTGTGTGGAAAAGAAGCCAAAATAAGCGAATTCTTCTTCTCGAAAGATCTGACGTTGCTTGGCGATCACAGTACCTGACTCAGATGAAACAGTGCAGGGAGGCTGGGAAGAAGATATTTGACATGGATGAATCCTGGGTTGACACTAATTTAACCTTTCAGAAATGTTGGCAAAAGAAAGGTGACGTTGAAGGTGTAGGTAATGGCAACAGCAAATGCAGCGCACAGACTGATAGTTAGTTGTAAGCGCTGGTTCTACGCAAGGCTTCCTTCCCGGAGCCTCTCTTGTTTATAAAGCAAGCACAACAGGGAACTATAAAATACGCGAGGATGGTTTGTTATAAATATGGTTTTCGGCCCCCTCTAAATGACTAAAATGGTTCTTTCAGAGTGCTGTTATGGAAAAAATACCAACCCGTGTGCATAAAAGTGGTAAGGTTCTTGAAGTGCGTGAAAGTGTCATGTCGATCGTCTTCACATTTCAGCCAAACCAAATGGAAAAGTAAGCATCAGCGAGGGAGTTACATGCAAGTCTTAATTAATTGTGTTTCCTACAGCAACCCACAGTTACAAATTTAGTTCTTAACTTTAAAGAATTGTATAGCTATGTTTAACTATGTTTAACTAAGCTGCCCAGTAGAGCAAATGGTGCACTACCTTTAAATAATAAATTACCGTAAAGCATTATCGCATCTTTGTATCATTAAGATCTGCGCTGTGTTGCACCGTACGTGAGATTGTTCTCGACCAATGTTTTCGGAACGGCATGAAGACTTCCAGGCCGTTGTTATCTGCAGAGCAGACAAGGCGGGACGTGTCGATTACAAGGTCGCTGAGCTCTAGGGAGTCGACCCGCCAAGACGTCGCGGCCCTACTATACCTCGTTTTAATTTTCTTCTGGCGCGTTCTGAAAGAGGGTGTACATTCGCGGGCGAGCTCAAAACGGCTTGCAAAACCTCCCCGGCTGCCAAGCTTTTGAGAACACGACTTTCCTAACACCTTATAGCCTTTTCAGCGTTCTCTCGCCTTGTGCTTTCCTTGCCGTTAATATAAATAGTCTGGAGGCATTGTTTGGTTTTGAAATTGAGTTAATTTTCTATCAGCAAATCCAGGTAATTAGGCGGAAGATTACTTTGGTGCAGATGGGGTGGAGAATAAAAAAATGTTTGTGGAGCAGTTCACGAATAATAACACAGAAAATAAGTCTTGACGAGTAAACGCGCCATATGAATTTTGCGTGAGCGTAAACCACCGGCACAGAACAGATAACGTCACAGAAGTGAAAAGGCTTGTCGGATACTCAGATGTGGGTATGGTCCTCTTCCTATCGTTTATTTCGGCTGAGTGGGACTGCGGTTATTTGCCTTGCGTCTGGTCTGACTCTGCAGAAGATCTCGCATTGGTTTGGGTTTGCTGTATGACCAGTTTGTCGCCGACAACTGACTGGAAAATTGTAATTGGCAGGTATTTTTCGCGGAAAAAAAATATTTGAACTGCCCATTAGATTTTCGTATGGTATGCCCGCGCTAGCGATTTTTCCCTTGTAATTAGCGGCCGTCTGCAAGAGAAGCCATTTGCCTTATTTTACAGGGCGCGTTTGCTTTCGCACTGTATTATTGTGATTGGCGTGTTGACAGTATACATGTACCTGAAAGAAACTTGACCAACCACAAAACACAGATTATGCTATAGTATTGATGCGTAACATCTTAGCTCTCGGTATACGGCATTTGGTGGGAGTAAGTAATTTCGTAAATGCGACGGAAGTAAAGGAACGGAAATGTGTAACAACCACGCTGCTGCCATCTGCCAAATTTGACAAAGATAAATGGAAAGTTTATAGTATCAATTGTTCAATGAATTTTAACAAGAGGGACAGTAATTTAATAAAATTCCTTGTCGAAAATCAGGTCCAAAGCCGAGGCTTAGTATTTTTCAAGTCTTTTTCGCTTTTATCGGGGCCTCTCATTTTACGAAGAATTTCGCTCTACAATTCGAATGATTCGATGGTCGACGTAGCTGCTGCGGAAGCGAAAATAGCGGTGAGAGCGGAAACTACATGTGATTCGCGTCCAGAATTGTAGTTTAAAACACAATTTGCGTATATTTTTATCACGCTCGGCATTATTTCAAAGAATTCCACGTTAAATTTCTTATTCGAGTTTCGTATTATAAGTGTTATTTGTAACATAAAAACACTCCGAGTTTACATAGTTCTAAAAGAAATGCTCACATTTGTTTATTTTAACTCTTAGCTAGTATTTAAATCTCTTCGCGAAAAATACATGCTCCTACAAATTGTGTCTCGCCGTATTGCCGGCCAGCTCAGCTGTCTCGTTGGCAGGGAGGTGGTTATTTCGTAAAGCATAGCGAGTGACAAGGGTAACCTGGAGGAGACAGGGGATTTTCAGCAACAGGGTAAATTTACGGTTATCTTAGTTAATTTACTAAGTTAAAATTACTTTCAACATTAATCCTCAAGAATAATCTTGGTGTATTAACATAACATAAAAAATTGTTATGGCTACAGAAAAATACTCTGTTTTCTTCCACGTGTGATTTTCTCTTGTTTACAAAAAAAAACTCGGAATTCTGAATCTGCCGTAGTTTCCACCTAGCTTATTTTACCTAAAATTATAAATAACTCTATGGTTATTTTCGTTGAAAAGTCCGCAAACATGCTGTAATTTTTAATAGTGTGCTCTATATAAAGATTTCGTTTTCATTATGTATCAACGTGCCAATGTAGGTATTGGATTTTAAGACGATGTCATAGTTGCTTGCTGCAGATCCATTTTGCAGTTCGAGTCAGAGCGTGTATGAGCATCAAACCTAACGTGCAGGGAATAGTGCAGCGTTATTTGATCTGCAGTATAGCTGAACGAACCTCACGGTTACAGTTTTTCACGTGCCTTTTCAAATGGCAAATACGTGCGAACCACAGACAGCACTTTTCACAGAAAAATGATGTATGGGGGTATGTTTGAGCATTCTCTTTTTTTCATGTCTTCGCGCAACTTAAGCTAGTTGTAGCGTCTACAATGATGTGTACTTGATGTTGACGTAAACGTGTCTCTACTCTTTGCACTCGGTGATGCATCATCGCGAGTAGGTATTCTGCAGCCAATATCTGTCACTTTGTAGTTGAAACACTCTGTTTTCAGGTTGTAACATGTTTTACCATATTATTGTTTCTGCTAGTGACAGTTCTTGCGGATAAACTTCGTGTAAGGTTTATTAATTCGCGCATTCTCTCTTCTCTTGTTGCCAGGTGTTACCGTTGTTGGAGAACATATTTTCGATCATAATTTTTCGCGTCATTATTTTTTTTTGTTTTATTGCAATATCTACAGAGGTGTTGGCACGATTCACAAAAAAAAAAAAAAAACATTTCTGTACTTTTACACAAGATTCCTTTAGAAACCAGTCGCCAAGAAATAGTTTGTAATACTACAATAAAGATATTGGAACTTTGTATAACACATAACTATGGTTATTTTTGGGTGTATGAAATACATTTTTCAAGATAATGCTGAGTATTTATTATGATAATTGGCGCTTAATTTTATATTTTGATTTTGGTTTCACTAAAGCATAATTTATTCGAACCATGGAAAACCTAAAATTTTTAATTAATTTGATTTCATTTTGTTGTATCATGCTTATTTATGTGCGCAGTTAATACTGGAAAACTGTCCAGGGAACGGTTTACAAATAACTTCAGCTATTTGAGGTACTGGGACAACTCAAAGCATTAAACCACGGGTATGAATCTGAACCCAGTATTACTGCGAACACAATATTTTGTACTGGTACAGTTGCTTTCATGTAAATGTACAAATGTACACATATACGTAATTTTACATTAATTTTCCTTTTCCATTTATAAAAAATAATTAAAGTGTAGGTATATTACATTTTCTGTATAATATTTGTGCCCTCGCGCTCACAAACTAGTAAAACTTTGCCTCTGTCACAGTTTCGAAATTCTTGTTCACACGCCGTGGTGGGTGAAGTTAAGTTTCAAGGCCAATGCGAAAACAGTCGTGTTTTCTTGCTTGGGTCGTACGGATGGCAAGGCTATTTTTCCTCTTGCTCCGCAGGTGTACCCGAAACGAGACATCACCAACATCGTGGAGTCCAGCCACTACCAGAAGGTGTCCAACTGGTGCAAGCTGGGGCACAAGAAGTGCAAGGGCTCCCACTACGAGTGGGTCAAGCCTTACCGCTGTCTGGGTGAGTAGTCCTCCTACCTACATTGTGAAAGAGATGTTTGTGATTACACAAAGAAATTCTTAGAAAATTAAAGTACAAAAAAAAATCTTGTAAACCTACAAATATAACAGTGTAAATTAACAATTAATTCCTGTGGAATATATATATATATATATACACACACATATAACTAATGTTTATATGAAGAAACACACATATTGGAGTATCCGAACTTAAAATGAACTTTGAGTCGCAGCATATGTTTTGTAAGCCCCACACAAATGCATTAATAGAAAAGCACAGAAATCTACTTTATTCACCAGATATTAATATTTTGAAAGAAAAAAAACTTATTGAAACTTTTTCCCTCTATTTGAAACGATTTATATGTAATCATGAAAAAGCACTGAAAATGTTCACCTGGGTCTCCAAATGTCGTTTACCACAAGTAGTGACCAGTACGTGCAGAAGGATGAATTTCGCCCCAAGATAGACGAATGTCCCACACATATTAAAGCCAATATAGTACACTTACTGATAGGGACCGGGCATATTTTCAGTTACCTCTTCGATAGACTCCACAGTTCTCTGTATACTGGGCCAAATAACACTTGTCCATTGACTGACTGGTGAGACGTCTTAACTTGGGAGCCTGTGACTCGAAAATTCTTTAGTTGAGGGTTTCTTATCGGCCAAGAGTATTCCCTGGAAAAATTCGCGTAATCAATGACCTCCAGGATAGACTCCACGATCTTCTGCATACTTGGGCAAACATCACATGTTCATTGGCTACTGACTTGTGAGGCGACTCAACTGGGTAACTTGTGAGTCGACACTTCTTTGAGCGAGGGTCTCTAATTGGTCCAGAGTACTCCATACTAACATTCAACCAATAGCAGAAGCGGCAGAAATGTATAATCATTTGAATTTTAGAATATCACAAAATGAACCCGCGAATATTTCCAGTCCCTACTTATTGATCGCTACCCACGGCCAGTCTTCGAACTGGCTTATTGGCTGCTGGCTCATGACAACTGTTAACTGGGATGCTCGTGATTCGATAACTTCTTTTGTTGAAGGTTTTTTTTTTTTTTCATTTGGCTCAAGAGTCCTTCAGATAAACTTTGACCCAAATACTGAAGCAGCAAAAAGTCAAACGTATTTGGATTTTAGCCTATCGCGGGATGAATCCACGAATTTTTCTGGTCTCTATTAGTAGCATGCTATCTTTAGAGAAGACATTCCGGTTTTTAATTACTTGAATGAGATTCAACCTTTAAATTTCTGTTCGTTCGCAAATGTGTACAATCACGATTACTTCGTGGATTCATTGGGTAGCAAAGGAGACTTGAAGTATACGTATACTTATGCTTAACGTTGATGATTGGACTACAGTGTTTTTGCCACGCCCTTGACGACCCTGAGCCAATCATAAACAAGAATGTGTTACTCAAATCAAGTGTAACTCTTTAAAGGATGTCATCTTATCGAAAAATGACCATTCTGTAAAGGCTTCGAGTCATGCTGACGTGCTGGGATCGTATCCCAACAGAGCTACCTGTATCATTCTAAAATATGGACCAACTATCATATTGCTACACTATTGCAGGATCAATCCTACAAAATCCTTTCAACCCGATTGTCAAGCGGTCATGGTGGAGATTATTTATTTTTATTTATTTGTTTACGGAAACATTCAGCCCTTGGCTGCCTGACAATTGGTATGTGTCAAAATATTTGAACTGTGAATACCTACATAGAGCCAAGACTAATTCACGTATTCCCAGCTGGACTCGAAGTGTCTATACAGATTCAAGCTTATTTAGACTGTTTTATTGGCCGGAAATAATGTGACATCTTTCGGCGGGTTACGGGTGATTGGGTAACCACTTCTTGTCCTTTTGTAATTTACTCAGGGTCGTCAATCATCGACGTGAAACAAATGTTTGTGTTTCCAGTCTACTTCGCTACTCAACAAATCCGCAAAAAAAAAAATCGTACCTCTATGAATACATGCATTATTATATCAAAACCGACACTAAAATATTAATTATTAAGTTAATTAACCTGCAAAATAAATACTAATTTAAACATCAAACAAAAACATCATATACAAAACTTAAAATAACTTTAACATTGCCTGCATTAAACTGTTTTTGCAGTAGGAAGGAGTTATATTTCTAGCTGAACGAAGTGTTTTATTTTTTAAGCTTCGACAGTAGTTAATTCCATTCATTACGTTTCATGTTAAAGAGTGGTGTGAATTGATGATTGAAACTTACCTGAAACGAGTTATATCTAGGGTTGCGACGATGGTGGAAATGAACTAGAGCTGACAAGCTTACTTCGTCGGACATCGTGCAGCTTTTGTTTTAATAATTCAGGAGTGTTTTTGTGTTAGTGAAGCGAGATGACAAGTCTATGAGATCGGAGTTGAAACCATAGCATTAGATGACGGGGGAAATTATGGTAAAGGTGGAAAACATGTCACTGGAGGGATTTCTAAAATCTGTACCGGGAGTTTCGAGCCTAAAAATCACTCTGAAAACAGGCGTTATAGGTATTTTCACTGTTCTGAAAGTGCAGTTTAAAAACGAAATACGGAAACAGAACTACTCATGCGCCCTCAGCGCATTTTGTAATGCTTTTCGCAGTCACCACTCGAGTATCTTGAGCAGTTTTCAAATCGCGGTGTTTCTTCTGAAGTTCTGCACACCGCATGTAAGCGGTTCACGTAAGAGAGTATGTCCCATTTCAGGTCGGTCATTATTTCATTTTTACGTTTAAGTCTGTTAAACTTGTAGACTTTTGCGTAATTACCTTGCCAAGTTGAATTCTTAAAATATTTGTGCAGTATGGATAAGAGCAACCAAATAGAATAAATTACTAAATTTTTTTGGGTTTAAAGTCAATGCTAGTGGCTCCGTGGTATTGTTTAAAATTCTTTCAGGAAAAAAAAATGTTATTTTATTTAGCCTTTTAAAATCATAGAAAATCTGATGAATTAAAAAACCCAGGTAAAATTATTTTTTTTTTCTGAAAGAAACTAATCTATATCACATAGCAGCAAGAACTTACTTTAAATTAAATAAAAATGTTCCAGTTTTATATTCCATTCCATTCTCCTTATCCATACTGCACAGAAACGTTGAAAATGCAACTTTGCAAGCGTATGCAAAAAGTGTGCGAATGATATATGTACACATTCACACACATAGGTACGCAAAATTTTGTGAAAGTTCCGGCACTCATAAAGTCGGCAAGTTTTGACGGCGTGGAGCGCAAAATTGATATAAAACGATGACCCGGAACGGTACACACACACGCGCCCTTTACTTATTGCTCCTTCCTCAGAAGCGAGCTGTGAAACGGATGAAGGGTTTCGCTGGTTCCCCCGTGCCGCGAGATACGCGCGCTCGGGGCTCGAACCCTTTTTTCGCCCGCGGGGGGTGGGGAGCGACCCGTGCCCGCCCTCCCCCGCGGGGCCCCTTGTAATTACACCCCCCTCCAACCTCGTGCTGCCCCTCCAGTCTCTCCAGCCTGAGGACTCCCTGGAGGAGCCTCGCTCTTCCGGACGGTCGAGTTAGTCCCGCTCCGCTGGGCACGCGCTTCCCTCCCTGCTTCTGCCCGCGTGTGTTCCCGACTCCGTTACCAACATGAAAAAAAAAATATTTTTTATTCGTTTGTTTATTCGTCGTCCCCCCCCCCCCCCCATCCGCCCTGTGCCATCCAACAACTTAGGGCCATTCACAGAACGAGACGTGCGAAATAAAACACGTAACACATACCATTAATTACATTATGACACTCAAGATTAACTGTTAACATGAGAATATAAATACATGTGACAACATAACACATTTTAAAAAGTTCCAAAAACACAACTTTGTTGAAATTATACATAACTTCTTTAGGCACGTTATGAAAATATGATGAGAGTGAATTTTTACGATGCGCACACCATACAATGAAATTTTCCCAGAATAAAAAAAAAACAGCTACATACAAAAAAAAACTACCTACATACGAATTGAAATTATATTATGCTTTTTTAAAAATCTTACAGGCACTTTAGTGATTGGTATATTATAATACTGGCCCAAATCATTAAAAACATTTATTTATTGTGAATATTAGTGTTAGAAATTGTGTTTTTTTAATTTTACAAGTATATTTTCAAGTGTTTTTATATAAGTGAGGTAATGTTTTCGTATGTATGTTTATTTTTATTATAAATTACACATTATTTAATAAATAATTATAATTAATAAATTAGACTAAACTTTCAGCATATTTATTGATTTTCATTATTATTTAATACTTATCTCGATTGTTTTACTAAATTAAATAATTATTTTTATACACGTATTTATATTACTATTGAATATAGAGTATTTATTTAAATATTTAATTTGATTGAACATAGGCGTATTTATAATAACATTCCAGTCCCGTTATTATTTTATTTCTATAAATTATTTGCATGCATTTTAAAAGTTAGTAGTTTGTTATACTACTTCTAACGCGCGTGCATAAGTTCTTGCACCTTTTTTTAAAAAAAATTTTAAGACATGATAAAAACTAAAATTATATATTATAATACTTTTAAAATATTTTAATTCTTTTTTTAGTGAAGGTCTGTAGTTTTTGTTACAGTAATAATTACAATTTTACACATTTATTTATCAAACTGATCAGTTATTTAGTACTAAAAGTTTCTTTTGTTCTAATTTTTAACCCCCGACGGAAAAAGAGGGGTGTTATAAGCTTGAAACCTTTGTCTGACTGTGTGACTATCTGTGACCTCGTAGTTCCCAAACGAATAGACCTATTTCAATACGATTTAATTTAAAATTTAAACTTTTTAACCAATCTGAGATATAATAGATGAGCAGTCAGGATATGACGAGAAAATAGTTTAACAGTAATTGTTTGATATAACAGCCAGGATGACAGAAGTAAAGCCGTTAGAGCGTGCGGGTTGAGTGTGGCACGAGCCCGCGCTCTGGTGACGTGGCGACCAACTGTTTCTCACCGTCGCGTCGAGCTGAAAATGTTGCGAGTTCGTCCACTGCCCAGACACACAGCAGGTTGTCCACATCGTGGAAAGCCAGAGAAAAGTTAAGAGAAGTTGAAATTGGTCAGGGAAAGTCAGGGAATTCACTTTATAATTTGGAAAATTCATGGTAATTACTCAGTGATAGTAGTAATTCAAGGGGGAAATCTCATGCTCTGGTATGCCATCACCCAGAATTTGAACACCTTTTTTTTTTCTTCAGATAGTCATACACATTGAAAAATGGCGTATGCCAGGTTCTGTTCGACTAGAACAGCTGTAGGGATTGATTATCTTTATTTCTTTCAGATAATGGCAAAATAAGTAATACATTTTTTTAAAAAAAAATTTGCCAGAGAAATTCGTAATTTTGGTCATGGAAAGTCATAGAAAAATCAGGGAAATTTTTCTACAGATTGTGTGTAAACCCGTAATGAGGAATTGTTTCTCATATCTGCTGTATGTAGACAAAACATACTTTTTTATTGGGTAAGTTACGCGAAGGTAAACTCATTGACTACTGACTCGTGACACCTGTTAACTGGAGTGCTATTGTTTCGATTCTTTTGTTGAGGGTTTTTCATTGGCTCACAGTCCTTCAGGTAAGCTGTGGCCCAACCACTGAAGCACCAAAAAGGTAAACTTATTTGAGTTCTAGCCTGTGGCGAAATGAAACCGCGAATTTCTCCGGTCTCTACCTATTACTTCACGTTCACAGCTTCAGCTGAAGTAGCAGTTACAATAGACTCCACCCGTGTGTTGACTTCGACAAGAGTCCAGAGCTACGTCCTGTTGTCTGTCGGGCCACAACAAGAGATCACACCTAAATATCTATTGTAAGCCGCGGGCAATTGTTTTTAAACTCCAAGACGGCGTGATATGCGTATCTCTCTTAGGTTCGATCTCACAGTGTTGGTTATTTCAGTCTATTGGCATTACTTTTATTTAAGGGTTATTGCGAAGTAATCATGACAGTCTCTTTCAATTTACGTTTTGTTTCGAATTTTCACACCAGATATTCTATTAATACTACTTGTGAGCTATTAAATATCACGATTTTTAACGTAGTTATAAACACTAGCTTGACTTTTCACCACTATTAGATAACACTAATATCCGGAGACAATATATGAGTAAAACACAAAATGCAATCGTGATAAATTTGCAGCATTAGACCTTATATAAATCGGGGTGTCACATTCTGTAAAAGTCAAGGAAAATCAGGAAACTTGGATTTGGTTAGGCAAAGTCAGTTTACGTCCTGGAAAAGTTATTTAAATCTTCTAGTAATTTGAAGGGAAAATGTAATGCTCCAATCTTCCACGCACCTAGATTGGGAAAACATTTTTTTTTTCCAAATGGTAGTTTAGTGCATAGTCATACACACTATAAAATAGCGTATGCAGAGTTATGTTTGAAAAAAAAAGTGTAAAGAGAACTTGCCAGCTGCGGGGAAGGTGGATCTAAGGGTTTTCTTTATTTCTTTCAGAAAATTGCAAAATATGTTAGTTTTTTTTAAAAAAATTGGCAGAGCAATTTAAAATTTTGGTTTCGTAAAGATTTATTACAGATTTGAGTGGATATTCTGTAAAATCAATGAAAATATAGAGGGTGAGACCGAGCGTTATGGTGACGTGATCAGTTTAGAAAGTATTGGTGTTCATGCAGCACTTTAGTTTCTAGTGATAGGCTACCTTTACTTCCTTGTATTTGTTTTATTGTGTTTTCAGTTCGTGTTCCAACGTCTTCGATTTTCCCTGACTTTCCAGAATGTGAACATCCTGTTTCATATAAGGGCTAGTGCTGCGAATTCATCACAATTGCATTTTGTGTTTTGCTCCGAATATTTTGTCCGGTTATTAGTGTTATCTAATAGTGGTGAAAAGTCAAGAAAGTTTTTATAATTTTACAGTACGTGAAATTTATCATCTCGCAAGTAGTGTTCGTTAAATATCTGGTGACCAAAATTAAAATAAAACTTAAATATGGTTGGTAGAGGAAATAGTGGATTTCGTCTTTATCGTCATTAAAAATTAAAACATATATAGGCTAATAACAAAAATTAAAACATATGTAGGTTAATAACAAATACATTAAAAAAAATTACTTTGATCAAACTGCTTCAAAATTTCATGGTAATATACTTCAAATGTGAAATGTAAAACAATTTTACATATGTTGATGAAAGTTAAACAACATATTACAACTAAAACATTCAATATGATCCTTAGTTCACGAGAAAGTTATAAATATGAAAATTAAAAGTACAGTTAAACCTTTTTTAACTGAAATGTCTAAAGGTGAGTTTTTATTACTATGAATGTGAATATGTTAATGTGAATATGTGAATGTTGAAAGCCCAAATTTGTATACATTTCCTTGTGATGTTTCTCTGTAGGCCTTTTAGCCATATATGTATAGTATTAGCTAGAGACTTCTTTTCTTTACTTTTAAAAAACCTAAACAGAAACTAAACTAAATTAATTTTTTTGTTAGTATTTAATATTACAGGCTTTTAAATAAAAGCCTAAACTAAAGACACATGAAAGTAATTCTATATTTTAATAAGATAAACGAGGTAATTGAGGCGAAATTAGCTTAATTTTGTTTTTTGCCTTGCATTTCATTGTTATGTGGTCATTGACTTCAATTTCGGTAATTGGCGGTGTATGACTTCCTTTTCGGTGTTTGGCTGTGTGTTGACTCTAAATTTCGCTCTTATTTTCCTTTTATCACTATTTACCACACGGTCTTGCCTCTATTGATAGGATTTAAAAAAATATATATATTCTCTTGCGTTAGGTGAGGATGGCAGGAATATCTTGTTTCGTTGAATTGCACACTCGCGCGAGAAAACGGAACAGGCTTCGAGCGCGGCCTAGAATCGGAGCGGCAGAGCCGTTTGTCAGATCGATGGCGTCACAGGCGGGCAGGCTGCGGAAATGAATGTTTGTCAGGGAAATGGAGTTTTAAGAGAAGTCATTGAAATGATTGTCTCCGCCGAAATGAGTTTCTGTTTCTGGGGAAATGAAGCACCCTCTCTCTCTCTTCCCCCCCCCCCCCTCCCCCCCAAAACCATCACCCATTTTACTTTCCGAATTCTCCCGGCGATTGGCCCTGCTTCTCTCTCATTCGTGTTCGCGTAGTGAATTTGGAGCGATGTTATCTATCCTAAATACGTCACATACGTCTGGTTAATTTTTTCTGCTCGGGTATACATGTTTTGTGCAGTAGATGATCTGGCTTCTTATAAGCGATTTATTTTTTGGGAATTTTATTTCAAAATTTAGTTACTAGATGCGTCCATTAGCACTATACATTAAAAAAAAATATCGCTGCTCTTAAGGGGTCCGCCTATCCAGTGGTGCATTTGCTTTAGTGAGGCGGAATAATAAATGCGACGTTCGCTGGTGCTTCTAGCGCCTAATAGCCTCTAAGCGCACTGCTGTGGATTAACGCGCAGGCTTCACGTTGCGTATGGGGCAGCTGTGAGATTATAGACGTTAACAATAAAACGCATGATTAGTAGCAAGTTCAAAACCTAACAGTGGTCTTTTTTTCCAAACATTTTTAAAAATATATTATTGAAAATTGGGTACCATAATACGTGTAAAATAAATTAAATATTATTTGATTGCGTAATTGCTATAATAACTTATAATACATTTCTCGGTCTGTTGGTTTGGTTGTTTCATATAAGGTAGGCCTATGGCCCTTACTTTTAATTAATATAAAAATTAAACTTATAAACACAATGTAAGTGGTAGTATTGTTACGAACACAGACAGGACCGCGACACGCGCCAGGTTCGGAGCTGGTTGGCGGCCCTGCATGGCCACTGACGTCACTCGCCGTGTCACGTGCCGTCCACTGACGTGAGGCATGCCACGCGTGCCTGACCGGACTACAAGGGTCGTCGCTACCCCCGCCTCCTCACCTCCCCGCGAATCATCCTTCCTATTGTCTATCGCTGAGCGGCCTTGGAAATTCTGCGGGCCGCCGCGCGGAGTGCCATGAATAAACACCACCTTTCTGGACTTTTCGGGCGTCGAGTCGGCCCAGGATGACGCGACTCGCCACAGCTGCTCTCGTCGGTTCTGGAAAGATGGACCCCACTTGCATGAAAGGGCGACGCCGGCCTTCGTGGTAGTTTCGAGCGAGTTCCGAGCGTGAAGAAGGGAAGTGCGACATCGGCGAAGAGGGTGAGACACACCCCCCCCCCCCCTCCACCCTGAGAGTAGCGCGACACGCGGAGCGATGGGATCGAGTGAGACCATTGAATAAATAATGGTGCGTCCGAGTGGCGCGAGACTGTGTGTGTGGACAGGTGCGTGGTAAAAGGCGAACCACTGTCGAGCCTAGCTCCAGTGAGGAGTGCGAACTGCGGAACTTGACAGACATTGGGTGACTTGCGAATAAATATTTTTAAGTGCCAGTGATTGGTGATCGGATATTTTTAAGTACAATTATTTATTAGTAATGTAAATATTAGTAATTAATAAAACTGTAATAAGACATAATTGGAAAACTTTATTGGGCTATACCTTACGAATCCAGTTCTCTAAACATAGGTTGTAACAGTATGTATGTGTGTGTGTGAACCTAAAAAAATATATATAATTTATATTCTTTTTGTCATGAAATATTTTCCAGACAGAAACTGTGTTACCCAATATTGATAAGGTTACGGTTGTGTCCCAACGTGGCAGTGCTTATTTTTATACCTCACCGGAACGTCTTGGAATCCCGCCCTGAGTGAGTCTCAGGCCGAAGCCCATACGTTTAACCATGCAGGGTTTCAGCCATGCAGGTAAGGAAGCATGCCTAATAAACTAGGAGGGGATTTATTCCATGACCAACTCCCGTGTCTTAACTCCAAGACTACAACTAATTAAAGTTGGATCCAAATAAAACCTGCATGGAACACCCTGGGCTCATTCGTGCGGGGTGCAATAAGTCATGCAGTAAGCAAGCAGGTTGAGTGGAGGACAAGAAGGATGATCCAGGGAGAAAAGATACTACCATGCGCGCATTTGTTTGGGAAATACGTGAATTTTCAGGGCCGACTTTCCTCGTTTCCCGCCCGGTTGCTAGCAGGCCCAGACTTCAACTAAGAAGTAAAAATATCTAGTGCCTGTTAATTAAATAAATCTAGCTGAACTAAACTGCCGTGTCCCGACCCACCTCAGCAGTGTCTGGCAACAACATGACACTGGTTGGTACGCGCAACTCAACGCTGTATATTTGCTCTGAAGAAAGAGCGAGCACCGAATGGAATGACACTGCTGCACTACACAGAAACGAAAATCCTCTACTTTTACAAAAGATTTCTTCGTAGACACACACACACACACACACACACACACACACACATATATATAAATATATATATATATATATATATATATATATATATATATATAGGACAGCGTAAAAGGCTAAAACGGGTGTTTTCACAATGTTAGGTGTGAAAAATTCAACACACAGGTGGTGCAGATACGTGCAGGGAGCCTTTATCACAAAATGATAAGGTCACCGCTACAAGTCTCACAGAGGTGCGTTACCGACGCGAAGACTGCACGCCAGTACTGTGCCTGGCGCGTAGAGGCGAAGAGGCGTGCGATTAATGAGCCAGTGTCGCCCTTGGATGTATGTTGCCAAGATATAGTTCGTAATACTACAAGAAAGATATTGTAACTTCGTACAACACATGGCTATATGTAGTTATATTTTTGCATATATGAAATACGTTTTTCAAGATAGTACCAAGTATTCCGTACTAAAATTGGCGCATATGTATTTTTATATTTTAATTGATGTTTCATTCAAGTATATATTTTTTTTTCAATAATTGGAGTTTATTTTGTGTTTTAATGTTTATTAATTTGCGCAGTTAATACTGGAAATCTATTCAGGTATTGGTTTAGAAATAACAACACAAATCATAATGCCCGGGAAAGAATCTGAATCCAGTATTACAGCGAACACGATTTTCTAACGATGCAGTTGTTTCCATGTAAGAATTTAAATGTAACCGTAATTTTACACTAATATTTCTGTTCCATTCAAAAAAAAAACTTACACCGTACGGCGATTCTTAGTCGCTTTATTTTCGGTTGTTCTTGCACTGCCTAGCGAGCAGCATGCCACTCGTCGGTACCTGTGGACTCGGGCGGTTTGTTGCATGGACTCGGGCGGTTTGTTGGGCGGACTCGGGTACCTCGCTTGGTCCACTTGGAGGGCGAGTCGAGTGCTTCAGTCGGAGACGCAGCGACTATTCCCCCCACCACCGTGCCCTCCGTGTCGCCACACGCGCGTGTCACATGGTTGTGTTGATTGTAGCTCGCCGGCGTGGCTTGTAGGAAGATGACCCCTGCCTGGCGAGTGAAGGGCCCGGCATACTCCGCCGCTCTGTTCGAACAGCGTGAACGAGGCCTTGGCTGTGTTCGCCTTGGTGGGAGGCGACTGATCTGACAACTGGTTTTATTTTTCATGATTATAGACCTGAAAAATTTGCTGATTCATTTCGCGATAGTCTAGAATCCAAAAACGTTTGCCTTTTTACTGCATCAGTATTTGGGCCACAGTTTATCTGCATGATACCTTTGAATATATATACTGTATAGAAGTCGCGAGTGGATAGGATTTACTCTACGTTTTTCAGAAGCGTATGAGAGCAGCTTGGGAACTTCACCGCTGCAGTGCGCTGCCGTAACGCCCTGTATCGTCTTAGTTGTTATTTACACGTTATAGCGCAGCCCTGTCGCCCGCTGTCATTCCCCGCACCCCCCCACCTATAATTCACTGCAGCTCAAGTTCGTTCAACGGGAGGGGGAAGGGGTGTTTGAAGAGTTCGGCACTTGTCCGCTAGGGACCACCACAAGTCGATGCCCTAGAGATGGTGGCGATTGCGGCGGTGAATTAACCAACTACCTCAAAACCGTATTAGAAATTTTAACCTAGGCTGGCGACTTCTATACAGTATATATATTCAAAGATGATACTCAGCCAATGAAAAACCTTTAACGATAGAAGTATCGAATCACTAGCGTCCCAGTTAACAGGTGTCACGAGTCAGTAGCCAATGAGCAGATGTAATTTTCCCGCGTGCGTAGAGGATCATGGAGTATATCCTACAGGTCATTGAAATCGCGAATTTTTCCGGTCTCTATTCATGATACAATAAATGTGTGCGTGGGTAATACGCGCGACAGAAGTGAAACTTCTTGCTTCTTATATTAATGAGGTATTTGGCTGAGATCGCATATGCGAGTATGCGAGCCTAAATTATATTATTGCTCATGTCTGCAATTGTTCAAGTATGCAAGTGTGCAGGTATGCAATTGTGCAAGGAAGCAAGTATGGAAGAGTGCAGGTATGGAAGAGTGCAAGTATGGAAGAGTGTAAGTATGGAAGAGTGCAAGCATGCAAGTGTGCAAGTATGCTGCGTCGTTTCTACCTCTCCCCTGCCGTCTCGTCTTCCTGTTCCCCTACCACGTACTTAACTATTCACCTCCTCTCTCGGTTTCCCCACCACGTACTTAACTATTCCCCTCACGCGATCGTAATTTTTGTAACGCTCGAAAATTGTAGCCCCTTCAGCAAAGAAGTTAAAAAAAAAAAAATTATAAATAGACAGTAACCTTTACAGGACACCATTGAGCTATCTTGGCCACATGTAGAGAATTAGACGTTTACATTTGGTGTTTAAACAAACTCGAAACAAAAACTCTTAATATATACATTTTAGCAGCGCAAATTTAAGATTTTTTTTCACCAAAAATTAATTTTATTTTTATCGTAACTCCGACAGACGAAGCAAAATTAATGTGTCAAGTGCGTTATAATGAACGATAGTAAAAACAGTGTTAACTACTAGTGCATTATAAATCGTCATTGTAATTTGTCGAGTGCTAACAATTTAATATGTTTGGGAGGTTTTTACTACAACTTTAGGTTTACGTAATTCCAATTAAACATTTTGAGGCGTTGATTCATAATCACTAACCCTAATTACCTGCGATGATTTAAGTAACGTTTTTCGTGATTATCCCGACACTCTCTGAAAGGGGATAACGCTCTGCTTTGTGGGTTAAAAATAAAAATAAAAAATGTAACCTTTCTTCCACCGTCTCGCGCAAATTTATTTTTGGGGCGATGATTAAAAAAAAAAGGGGGGGGGGAGGTGGCGCTTAGGCCAAGGTGACTTCCGTCACTCTTTTATTCATCTCGACCCAGAAAAGCGGGGAGGCCATTGCATATTTCGGGTCGGGCTTCGGGGCCTCTTGTAGGCGGCGAGCTCTTATCGGGAGGTTAGGGCGCCTTTTATATCCCGCGCGACCTTTTGCCAGTCCCCAACACCTCTTTGGAAAAGGGGGGTGGAGGGGGCTCGATCTCCGGCCTTTTCGACGACGACCCGTTCGACAGAGAGTCAGGAGGAAGAGTTGTCGCCTCTCGCCGGCCGTAGCGCCCCGCCGTGCTGCTACGTCACACGCGAAACGGGGGAGAAATATCGGGTCGGTCGGGTTCTTTGAAGTTGTGTGTGTGTGTGTGTGTGTGTGTTCGTGAGGGAGGGGAAGGTCGAACTTGTCTTTGTCGCTTCTTCCGCCCTCTTCCTCGTCCTCATCCTCCGCCCGCCATCGCGGGAGGGTGCGCGTGACGTCACCGGTCACGTGATGCATTTTCGCGTGGCGTCTCCATGGAGACGCGCCCCCCCCCTCCCCCCGGTGTGGAGGGTTTGATGGTGAGGGGCTGGGCAGGTGGCGCCCGACATTTGGCGCGCGGAAATGAAGTGCTTTCTTCCCGCGCCGCCGCCGTCCACACCCAGCACGTTCTGGAACGAGGGTGGTTCTAGCTCAGCGCTCCCGACTGTGTCCCATGTGACATTCGGCAGTGTTGGCATGCTCCAACACGCGATCCGAAAAAAAATAACATTTGGCGGGTTCCGTGAAATCTTAATACAATAATAACAGCTGCGTTCCTTTAAGGTCGCCCGCTTACCTGGACACACATACGGTGTCCAGAGCTTCAGAGAAAAAAAAACCACGAGATTTGAAACCTGCTGAAGATATCCCAATGGGCCGTTTTCACGAAAATAATTTAAGAATGCGATGACGGCGGATGAGTATTGCTGTTTCCGTATTTGGTTTTTAAACTGTATTTTTTTTTTAGAAGAGTGAAAATTGCTAAAAACGCGCGTTTTTTCAGAATAATTTTTTGGGAAATGAAACTTTCGATAGAGATTCTTGAAAGCACTCAGGGATTTACATTATACCCTTATCTTCATTTCTCCGTCGTATAATGTTATTGTTATCGCCCATATCTCATAGTGCACAACGAGGGCCTTGAGCTTAGAGGCGACACAGCGCTAGAAACACCATCGAGCGTCGAACTTATCGCCCCGCCACACCCCTGACTAGGCGGGCCCCATAAACTGTATCATGAAACAGGTCACTATTTCTTATTTTGAAAACTCTGTTGCGTCAGATATTTTTACTAGTTATATGGATTAGGGATGGACTTACGTTTGCAGGCTGGAACTAAATGTAAACTATGAATAGGTCTTGTACTCGGAGACTGCACACTTCTGATTGGTGTGCAGCCGCGGTTTATGAGTGGTCAGACGACCAAGGACGCACCACATTCGTTAATTATTTAAACAACTTTATTTACGAAAAACACTGGTTTGAAATTATTCAGGGATCTTTGTTTCACGGATATCTTCGTAAGTACACGCACGAATACTGAGTTAAATTACTTTTAACATGAATACGATCACTTTGAAGAGCCAGCTAATATTTCTACACTTTTTGCATCCATAGCAAAACTCTCATCTGTCATCAACGTGCGTGTTCATTATGTTCACAGTGGAACTCACAACTCGTAGGTCGGAATACGTCGTAGTTTATATGAAGATTCAGTTACGTGTGAAATACGAAGAGCTATTCGTTTATTCGAGAGGCATTTTTCTTTGTAAAGTCCGTATATTTACTGTAATTTCTAACAGTGTATATATTAATCAGAGAAGCAGTAAAAAATAATAAACAAAAAAAAAACATTTACAGAGAAGATGGGTGCAGAACGGTCACCACCCAAGATTTAGCCAGAGTCAACGCTGCTGCAAACACTGCTGTAAATACTAAGCAGGTTCATCCTGGTTGGACAGACTTGATTCTTATCACAGCCGGCAGTAACCAATCGCAGCTCGACCGTGTATGACCCTAATAAATAATGTGCCAGAACACCAACTCTCGAAATTATAAAGATTTATATTTTATAATTCTTTTTTTTTTTTTTTAGCTTTTCTGTTACCAGGTCTCGGCCAGCTGCACACGACACACCGTGAACTTCTTCGCGCACCTCGCAGTTTTGTAACGACGATGCTTGTTAAGGCTCGGTGTCACCTTTATTTTTATGTTTTTCAAGGTTTCCACATTCGGGGAAGTCAGGGAAGGTCAAAGAAAAAGTAGGGAAAGTTCGAATTGGTCAGGGAAAGTAGGGCATTTGCGTGAAATCCCAAGAAAAGTCACGGAAATTCTCCAGTGATGGCAATCTAAAGGGGAAAATGTAATGCTCCAACAAGCTTCAGTCTACCATAATCCAGGCTGTGTGAAAGCATTTCTGTCTTCCAGATGGAGTATTGCAAACTATAAAATACACACTATAAATTGGCGTCTGCATGATTCTGTTATAATTTTCAAGAATGTATAATAAAGCATGTTGCAGGTATGTTTGGACAACCTGTTATTGAATTTTCACGTCTTTAATTTATTGTTTTATTGAAATCCTACGAATTTTTCACTCTACCAGCATTTCCAAATATCTTTATTATGAGCTTCGCGGCAGATTCATGTGGCACGTTATCTCCTATTCGTAAAAAGTCAGGTAAATGTTTATGAACATATTTTTGCCTGAGTAGTTACGTCATGATAACTCACTAGGCTTTAATGTTACGTGCTTACACATCTTGTTGATGCATGTAACTTATCTTGTGTCGCCCCGTTATTGGAAATATTTCTTCATAATTAACTGCAATTGATGAGTTCTGGGTCTTTTAGTGACATAGGCTCTCATCCCAAATAAATTTTTTTTTTCGCCAAAATTATATATGAAACCACATGTGATATAAAATATAAGGTCCATTTTTTTTGTGTTAATGCACATAAATTATTTTGTCAAACTCAACAATTGGGACACCTTAAATTATTTATTTAAAACATTATTTGGATAAAGGTCTAAACCTCCTCAACTAGCAGAAAGAAATCCACAAGTGCTGATGAACTGTGGCGGATACAGGAATTTATTTCGGAAGGGGAATTTGAATGTTTTTTTTTGTTTCAAAAAAACTTAACGTCAATGGGACAATTACATTATAATTCTCAACATGCACTGCCTTCGTGCTTTGCGGTGCCTGGTGTTCAAACAGATCGCTTAGATCTCGTATATTTTTTCACTTCAAGGGGGAAGGATATATTCACTATCCCCCCTCCCCTTGCGACCGCCACTGCTGATGAATGCGAGGTTGGCCACATATATACTGGGTGATAATTTATTCCTGAAAAGGATTTGGGGGGGGGGGGGGGGGGGAAATACTGTTACTTCGGCAAATTCTATCCCACTGAATTGTGGACCCTTCAGTTCGTAGAATTGTCACTGAAGCCACGCATGCACACACTTTGTATACACACACTCGGCGACAATTCGTTGCGATGCTATCGCCCTGCAGCAGGAATAAAACACTCGGCGCGATATCTCTCTCTCTCTCTCTCTCTCACTCTCACACACACATACACACACGCACACGCACACGCACCACACAGCACACCAGACCACGGAACCATTTCACGCCCCGTTGCGTCAATGCGCCTGGCACGGTACCGCCCCTTCTTCTTCCTCCATCATCTCTTTTCTTTCTCCCTGGTTCTTCCTCTCTCTCTCTCTCTCTCTCTCTCTCTCTCTCTCTCTCTCTCTCTCTCTCCATCTCTCGTCCGCGAGGGCAGGCGGTCTGTAGGAATTTTGTCGGGTTGGAAAAAAAACCGGGGGGAGTCTGTGCATTGACAAGGTTGTTTCACAATGTTTCTTCCCCCTCCTCCCATACTATTTCCTAATTCTCTGTTCACCCACCGAAATAATCCGCCACTCTTCGTGAATGTCGGCAGATACCCTTCATATATTTTTTTTTTGTTTTTTGCTCTTTAATGATTTTCGTAAAGAATTTTATCGAAAATTAGATTATAGGAACAATTACGTATGTGCTACCGAGCTGTAGAAACCCAGAAAAGGAACTTTTCGTGAGTAAATGGACCTGAAAAATTCGCGGTTTCGATGACCTTCAGGTTAGTCTACTCAGTCATCTGTAAACTCGGGCAAACAACGCCAGTTCATTGGCTGCTCACTCGTTGAGTCGTCTCAGCTGGTTTGCCTGTGATTCCATACTTGTTTGGTTTAGGGTTTCTCACTGGTACAGAGTCGTCCAGATGAACAGTGAGCAAATAGCAAAAGTAGCTTAAAGTTATATTTATTTAAATTTTAGACTATCGCGAAATGGATCCGTGAATTTTTCCGGTCGCTACGCATGAGTAATTACGACCAGTGGTAGCCCCAGGAACTTTGTCTGTACGACTAACCGCAAATGTAATTGCTGGGCATGTAATCTTAACGCGGGAGCCTGGGTCGTATTCTCCGTACAATTTGGAAAACAAAAATTAAAATTTTTTATTTTTAAAGCCAACCTGTTACTAATATTTCTACTATAGTTTTGCTCATTTATCTCCAAGGTTAGTTTTATAAATGCTCACGATCAAAGTCCGGTGAAATCGTCTTACGTGAGTCACTAAAATGTTTGAGTTTTTTTTTTTAAATACGAAAGCATGAAAATTCAGTTTAAATCAAAAACAAAAGGTATTGACCATACTTTAAATTACATGATAATACCAATTTAAGTCTCTCTGTTTCCATTAATGTACATACATTTCCAGAAACCCAAACAAGGAAAATAAAAATTAAAAGGGCCGGCGTGGGACCCTGAGGCCGCTTGCACACGCAACGGCAAAGCCGGTGCCGGTGCCTGCGCCGGCACCGGATGACTCACAAGTCAACAGTTATTTATGGAGTGTCGCACACACAGTCCGGGACGGCACGGAACCGGGGCTGGCTACCGGCATGCCGGTGTGCAGCCGGGGCTGACCTCGGCAAATCGGTGGCCGGCCAGATGTCCGGCTCGCTGGGACAATGCTAGCTTATACACCTCTTGCACACGAGCACGGGAATCCCGCCCGGCAAGCGTCCCAGCTCGGGAATTCCACCCGGGGAATCCCACCCGGAAAACGTCCCGTCTCATCAAGACTGTGTAAACATTCCACGACCCGGTAGCAGTGTAGCACAGTTTGCAAGATGAACAAGTTTACTTATGATATCGTGACATTGATAGAGTTGGTGGAAAATAGGCCTTGCTTATGGGACAAGACAAGTGATACTTTCAAAGATCGTACTGAGAAACAAAAAGCATGGGTGGAAGTGTGCACTTTTTTAGAGCCTGGATTCAACGATCTGGAGAAAAAAGAACAGACTAGAATAGGTATGTATAACCTATAGTCCTAGTAGAAAGTACGATACGTTTTTATTTCGTTTTTCAGCTAATTTTTTGCCTTTCATTACTTTAAGTTTTGGCTTTATATGAAAGAGGAATTCCAGTATAATTTTGAAATCGGCGCCACTGTACTTAGTAGTATTTAGTGTGTGACAAGCCGGAATAATTAATTGCATGTATCCTCATTTTTAATGTAAGTCTGTTTCAAGAATGTAATGGGGTGATGTACATACCCTCGGAATGTTTACACTAATGTGATTGCGTGTATATATATATATATAATATTTATTTATTTACTTTTGTGTAAGTTTCGTTTAACTTACGACAGTATGATGGTAGGAGGTAGCTAGGAACGAACACATATTACAGTTTCGTACATTTAAAAACAGTTTTTATTGTAAATATTTTTTATTACTGAGTACGAATTAAAGTAAATATTTAAAGCACAAATCATACAAAGTTAGATATGAAATATACACTAGTGGCACCACAATACATTTTTGAAAGACAAAACAGTGTTTAATCTTTGCTCATATTTTGCTAATTTGCCATGGCAACGCTCCTTCCGGACTAACGAAATATTCTGCAAACCCGTCTCTAATGTCCTCGGTATTTTTCGTTGCTCTTGTCGACCTAGCCGCAACCACATCCAGTAGTCCATTCGTAGTAAAGAGGTCGTCATTCTGTGAGCCGTCTCTCTCTCGCACTAAATTATGTAAAATGACGCAAGCCTTCACAATGTCTTTAGCGAATTGTTTTGATACATTCAGGGGCCTGTGGAAAATTCTCCATTTATTGCTGAGGATCCCAAAGGCACATTCTACATATCGGCGAGCCCTACACAATCGATAATTGAATACCCTTTTTTTTTCGCTGAGGTTTCGTCCTCCATACGGACGCATAATGTTCTCCGAAAGAGAAAATGCCTCATCGCCAACCAGAACAAATGGCATGTTGTAATGGCTATTTTCAGTTAACGGACACGGCGGTGGTAAATTCAATCGTCCAGTGAAAAGTAATTCATAAAATACAGTGTTTTTAAAAACAGAAGAGTCACAGTCTTTTCCATAAGCGCCTATGTCCACATACACAAATCTGTAATTTGAATCAACCACCGCCATCAAAACTATAGAAAAGAAGTGTTTGTAGTTCATGTTCATTGACCCACTCCCAGGGAATTTAAATATTCTCACATGTTTACCGTCAACCGCAGAAACACAGTGCGGAAAATGCGCTGATTTGTTGAAGACATTACTTATAGCCCGCCAACGCTCCTCTGTAGGTTTCGGCAACTGCTCTTCCGTGAGGCAGTCCCACAACGCACAACATACTTTTCTCACTATCTTCGCTATTGTACTTGTTCCGAGTCTGTAACTGTAGTGCAGATCTGTAAAAGTTGCTCCACTTGCGAGGTATCTGAAATATAAAGAATATATTTTTTTACAATTTTGCAATATTTTATTTATTTATTTATGCAAGTTTACGTGAATTTCTAAACACGTGCAGACAACATGCAACAACACAGTATTAATAATTATAAATTTTAAAATAAATGTATTGGGTATTATAGTGAATAAAGGAAGTGTTTTGTTTTCATTAATTACAGATAAACGAGAAATTATTCTTTTGCGTATTCCATTTCAGGTCAACTTGTGCAAGGAAAGTGGCACAACATCAGAGATTCCTTTGTAAAATCTCAACAAAAAAAATCAGGTCAGGGTGCAACCAAAAAATACTTATATGCCACCTATCTTCACTTTCTATTGAAAGTCATCGAGAAAGACGACACCGAATCCAGTATTCCTGATCCAGAGACACAAGTGGAGGAGTTGCAAGTAAGCCACCAAGAGTCCAACGTAGAAGAAACAGGTTTCGATGATGATACTGAAGTCGTACACACAAGACATATAAATCAAGGCCGGGGCAAGAAACGCAAAACTACACAACTAGACATAGACAGAGAAATTTTAAAATCTTTGCAAAACACCAGACCTGATGAGGATGAAGCTTTCTTCATATCTATAACGCCAGCCGTGCAAAAAATGTCAGCAAATGACAAACTAGAATTTCGAATGGGTGTTCTGGGGTTGATAAGAGACATTAACAGAAAATCCACAAACTTTGAGTTTAATTCTTTGGCACACTCCTTTTCAAGCACATCCTCATCACCTTCTGCCAGTACATCCTCATCGCACACTCAAGGAGCTATTTTATATAATTCTTTGCATAGTGTTCCATCAAATGAATCCCATTTCCCTGCATACTCTTCTCAATTGCAAAACTATCCCAACGCAAATAGCCAGCAAGATTTTTCCGCAAATCATGCCACATAATTTTTTTTCTGTTAACATATGTGTTTTTCAATTATTTTTAAAAAGAAATGCCAACGTTTTACTGTATACAAGACTTGAAGTAATTATAATAAACATCACTAATTAAATCCATATTGCGTTTGATTTTTTTAAAAGTTATAATACAGCATCTTTGTTAAATTATTTATTAGAGTTATCCTTAATATGTGAATCAACTCTTATCTACTGCACTTGGAAGAAATGATATTTGCAAAGTGATTTATGGTTGAACTGCAATTATAATTGTAGGTATTGGGTTCATAATGAAACAAAGAATAAAATTTCACACAAACAACTTCAGAATTAAACTGACAACCAATTAGGATAATGATTAATCTAGTTTACAGATCACTGAAATTTCGAATTTTCAAGTGTCTATAGCTCACGTACTCTTACTGCAACAAAACGGCCAATATTACAACAATGTTTATTTCACCTGATTGTAACTGCTAGCATTTCTTTAGGAGGAATGCAGAGCCTCATCACGGTATCTTGTCCTTGTATGCAGCCAGAAATATGTGCAACAAGATAGTTGAATGTTGTTGTACTCATTCGAAAATAGTTAAAAAATTTTGTTTCGTCATTTTCTATCTTCTCAAAAAGAGTATAAAAACTTCCTTCTAAAGTTCTCACTCTTACTATAGGATGCAGCCAATACTTTCGTCGATATGATTTACTACGATATTTGCGGCGTAAATGGAGCAGATACAATAAAAACAACCTTCGGTTCCATACGGGACACATCTTCCTTCTATGATTTCCGTATCCACACTACTCAATAGGTGTGACTACGGCGCCGGTGCGGCGCCTTGCCGGTGTGTGTGCAAAGACCACTCCCGGCGCCGGCGCCGATGCCGGTGACGGCACCGGGGAAAAGCCGGTACGTGTGCAAGCGGCCTGAGGCTGCCCTTGATTACGACACAGTTAGTTAAACAAAAATTAGAATTATTAATATCTGCTTGACTGCTTACAAATGGCAGACAACATTAGCATGATCTGGCGATAACACAGAAAAAAAATTTCCGTTCTTTTACAGAAGATTTCTTTGGAAACCAGCTGCCTAGAAATATTTTGTAATACTACAAGAAATATATTGTAACTTTGTAAAAAAAACGTGGCTATGGTTATTTTTTCATATATGAAATACGTTTTTCAAGATAATACTGGACAGTATTTTATTTTATTGTGCTTATTAATGTGCGTAGTTAATACTGGTAAGCTATTCATGGAACAGTTTACAAATTACTTTTAACTATTGGAGGTACTGCGTTAACAGAGAGCATAAAGAATCCGAACCAAGTATTACTGGGAACACTATTTTGTAGTCATACAATTTTTTTATGTAAATGCACAAATTTATAATTATCTGTAAATTTTACATAAATGTGTCTGTTCCATTTACAAAAAAAATTACAGTGAAATAGAACATGTGAAGAAATTATCCCGGATAAAAAAAAATGACCTGAAAATGATGTAGGCATTATGGGAGGTTAAGTAAACTGCTTTTTGCGCGCATAAAAGTTGTTACTGACCATGTTTCAGGATCGCGCACTGGATTGTTTCTGCCGTGGTCACAACGAGATAATGGCTTCCGATGGCTAGCTCAAGCCCACGTGGCGACGGGTTCTTCGACCTAAATCACATCTCCAGTAGTGTTTTTCATGTCAGACGTCGACATTAAAGTACATGACATTGAAGCAGCCATTCTTTCGTGTTTCCAACAAAACAAAAGTCATTTGAAAGAAACAAAATTACGTGTGTCGTGTTTATTAGGAAACATTTTGCAAACGTTTTACAATTTTTTTTTAGTTTTCATTAATTAATTTGCTAATGTAAATAATATTAAGAGGATTCGTTGCAAAGTAATATTTACTGACAAGAGAAAGAAATATTTACTATCGTAAAAGTAATACATATTTGGCTGTAAATTAATGTGCTTTTTTATGAGGTTTTACAAATCATGACTTAAGCGCTATTTATTTTGCGTATAAAAATTTACTATTGGAAGTAATAGAGTTTAAATTAAATAAAAACTTTTTTACGGTTGCAAGTATTTGAATGCATTACGAAATAATTCATTCCACCAGAATATGTTTTTTCAACTACCTAATATTATAAACGATTTTTTAATATTTTTTCTCTTCATTCTCTTATTTCAAATACTAAATAATTTTTTTATACTTTAAGAGAAAAATTCAATCATTTTTTCCTTCAAACGTATGCAAGTAACCATTTCCGGAATAATTCTACAAAATTATTTATTCATATTATGCATAATTTTTTTTGATCTCCTGTTGAACGTTTTTGCCTACAAGCCTCTCGAAATGTCAGCATTTTTTTTTTTTAACTCAGTCTCAAAGAGACGCGAATATTAAATACACCGGATAAAACTATACCTTGTCTTTTACTATACATTTCTAAAGGAAGCATACCCCGAAGATCCGAACACAAAGCATACTCTCTCTGGGACGTTGATGTAAAATATGCAAAGCATTTTCGTTTGCTTGTAGTCTTTGAAGTCCGCGCTTATTACATACTTACAAGCTGTATATAGAAACAAAGAAGGAAAACTAATTTTGTTTTCTTTCTGTAATATTCTTTGAATACCGTGCGCACGATTTAAATAAAATGGCGTTGTTTTGTCAAAGCAATATTTTAGGTATCCCAGGATATTATTATTTTTTAAACCGAAGTAGTATTTTTTGTCCAGTAGCGAGACTCATTAATGAGTTTCCACGTAGGCTGAGAAACGATTTTTGAAAGAGCAATGCGAAGTCAAATAATTTACTCTACATCTCCTGTTTGTTCATAAAATAAAAGAATGCTGAGACGCAAGTTTGGATTTTTTCAACCCTAAAAGATAATGTCTAAAACATCTTTAAAAAAAATTTCGTCTAGGTTTTAATAGTCAAGGTTTCTCCATTGTGGAAAGTCAGAGAAACGTGAAAGAAGGAGAAACTGGAAGGTATAAATGACCGGGGAAGGTAAGGAAAACCACTTTCAATAGTGGAAAAGTCATGTAAATTCGCCAGTAACAATAATTTCAAGTAAAAATGTATGCTCCAGTCTTCCATCAACTAAACTATGAAATCAATTTTTTTCCAGATGGTGTTTTAGTGCATAGTAACACACACTTTTAAGTGTTCTGTTTCAAATAAAGAAATTTGAGGGTGAACTAGGCCAGATACGGTGATAAGTTGATAATGGAATTCTTTATTATTTCCTTCATAAAATTGCAAAATAGGTAAATTTATTGTTTTAAACAATTATACTGTGAAATTTGAAACTTTGATCATGAAAAATTCAGAGAAATATTATTACTCTTTTTTGTTGACACTTTCTGTTTTCAGAAGCATGGGTTGTAAAAAGTATTAAGTATGGCGTTTAATTTCATTGCAACGACAGTGGTGCTGTCACGAGTTATTACGTTGGATCTAAAGATACGTATGTGCTCGTCATTAGCCACGGGAGTGTGGGACCTCGTCTTCGTTGTCCATACATGGTCACACATGACTTCATACAAAGGATGTCTACAGGTCACAAAAAAAAATAAGGATACCAAAGAAAGGACTGTCCACGAAAGTTACAAAAAAAGTCCTGAAATAAACAGTAAAAGTGCTAAAGTTTAATTTTATAGCAGACATTTGATAACTTGCATTTAGTTTTTTTATCGCCTCTTTTGGCTATAAAGTCGCAAAATATAAATAATTAGAGACTGTCCACTTAGTCATGTTGAAATTATTACTGAGATGATTTTACTTTCTAACTTAAAAATCGACACGTTCTTGTGAATAATGTTTTTATTATTTTGTATTACATACGTTCATATTCAATTGATATTTTATATAATTATATAACCTATGTTAAATCAACCTGTAGTAATATATAAATTTGTAAGCAATTCGCATTGAAAGATCCTGAATAAGTCTTGAATTTGGTTCACCGGGTATTTGTAAACATACTGTTTATAATTCTTACAAATATAATGTATGATTTAGTTTGTGCTCATTGAACGCAATTATTAATTTTATTTATTTATACAAAATAACTGTCGCTCTCTTTACGAAGTATATGTGTGCTTATGCGAATAAGTGCAAGCGAAGCAGGTTACGTCACACACGGGTCGGTATAGTCACTGCTCGTAAAAAAATGTTATTAAAATACTAAAACATGCAATAGAGCGTCTTCAAATAGAAACCGTAGTTGTTTTCTGTGATGGGCTAAAAGGTGACGACGGCGTGTTCGCTATTAAATACCTTTAAAACCTCTGCTAGGTTTATTCTTTTCTTGGAGTTATATGCCTGCTAAGTTTACATTATTATTTTTTTGGAGAGAGATGGAAATGCATACCATTATTGGCGGAATTTTTCCCCCCCAAAAAAACTGAAGATTTTGGCGGATTTTGGCACATTTTGAAGGTCAAAGGTCAAGATCATCCAATATGGTCGCCGCGAATTCACGATCCAAGATGGCGGACCGGCGCGGCGCCAGTGCCCGGACCAGCTAATATGTAAGTACTACTCTGGTGGGTTGATGGCATGGTGTTAGGAATTGTCAGGAGACGAAATGCTGAGACGTAGTTGAACTCATGTTTTTTACCTCGCCATCGCCATATATATGCCATGGTGCTTGACAACTTCTGATGATTAGTAAGCACGAATAAGAATCTCTGCTTTCACACACACACACACACATATACACATATGTATATATATCTTTAATATATAAATCCAGTGTCCTGATGTTTGTTTCAAGTGAACTCTTCACCAAGTCAACCGATTTCGATGAAAATTGGCATTTATGTGTAATTTTTTCCAACTTGAGAGACAGGGTAGTTTTTATTTCGATTAATGGTATTAATAATTTATAATTAATAATAAACTGATCATCAATGTTGATTGGAGTTTTAAGCCCGGGAAACAGTGGGTACTTCGTCTCCATGACAACGTTGCGTGCTCGAGAGTCGGGAAACCATCGGTGCTATTCGTTTTTTCTTCGGTACATTACAAAGCATTGTATTAAGTTTTTTGTCAAAATTAATTATTTTTCATTTTATTTCATTTATAATAACTGTAAATAAGAGATTTCGTCTCATTCCCCCCCCCCCCCCCCTCCCCAATTAATACAACCGTGCGAATCCGGGTCGGGCAGCTAGTATATATATATATATAAAGACTGTTTCCACAATGTAAACACTACACTTTAGCCGATGTTTAGGAGTCCTAACCAATATAACTCAACAATTAGCTGAAGGCGGAAATAAACTGCTTCTCACACTCACCATGTACTCACGCAGACCTGGTTACCCGCTGGTAGATGATTCCTTGGAGCGTGCAACACGCAAAACTGTTGTAATTATAGTTTGGAATTTTTTTCTCGCACGCACATCATTATTTTACTGGTACTGGGATATGGTTACTACCTACAAACCTATTACATAAATCTGGAAAGTAGTCTTCATGGTTTGAGTCGCTAATTACTTCCTGGCGTTTGGTTTTGAAGCCACGCCCGTGTAAACAATTTTCTTGATGTTTCGGGATCTTGATGATGGCTGCACCAAGACATGCCGAAAACGTCGGTTACATTATTGTCAAGGACTTTGGCCTCAACTAGAAGTCAAGAAAGGTTCTGTTGTCATTTACTTGCACAGAAAAAAAAGTCCCCGAGTTTTACTAAAGATTTCTTTGGAAATTGTTTGCAATACCACAAGAAAGATCTTGTAACTTTGTACAACACATGGCTATGGTTATTTTTGCATACACAAAATACGTTTTTAGAGATAATACCGAGCATTTATTACGAAAATTGGTGCATAATTTTATATTTTAATTGATGTTTCTTTCAAGTAGAATTTGTTTTTGAAGCTATGGAAAATATAGTGGAATTTGCAATTAATTAACTACATTTTGTTGTATCACGTTTGTTACGTGCCCATTGAATACTGGAAAGCTATTCAGGGAACGGCTTACATAACAACTTCAACTATTGGAGGTACTGGGACAACACAAAGCACAAATAAATAAATGTCCGGGAAAGAACCCGTACTATGTTTTTTTTTTTTTTTTTTTTTTTTTTTTAGTGATACAGTTTTCATGTAAACGTACAAATTTACAAATACCTGTGATTTCACATGAATATGTGTTTTACGTTTACAAAAAAATGACAAGCGTGTGTGTGTGTTTGTGTGTGCTCAGGGCCGGTGCCAGGTAAATTGGCGCCCTAGGCGAAAAACCTTAATTGCCCCCCCCCCCCCCCCCCGGACCGGACACCCCAAAAAAAAACTTCCTTGCCTCAAAATACATAACGTAAGCCTAAGATTTTGTCAACAATCAAATGTAAGCAGGCTTGTGTTTTTTTTTTTTTACGTTTTTACTTATTACAAATCAAAAAAAGGTCACCGTGGACTTTAAATAATTACTTATATCAATATAAACGTTCCAAACTGTTACAAAAATCCATTTTCATCTAGTTTCAATAATCGTTAAACACATTATATGAGCTGTTATGCAGAGGTGCCCCCCCCCCCCCAAACACTATGACTCACCCCCCCCCCTAACCTAATGATGCGGGCCCCCCCCCCCCCCCAAAAATTTTTTATGCCATTTTCTCAATGATTTACTCAATTATTTTATAATATTATACTTTTTTAGTTTTATATTTTATCACATTTTGCATTAATTAAAACTGATTTTATAATAATAATTTTGGTCATATCAGGTAATATTTCCATCCTGAACCGACAGATGCCAAACTGCTTTTGTTGAGGAAAGTGTGGGGTTGCCAATTTGATTTACAAGATCCCTTTTAATTATCAAAGCATCAGAAACGTATTTTCACATTAGAAGCTATAATTATGTAAATAATATATACATTTTTCTCGTCTTTTAACCACCACCACCCCCCCCCCCCCCCCCCTGAAATTTTAATGACGCAGTTTGCGTCGTTACCCCCCCCCCTTGTGGGCACCCCTGTGTTATGTGTCGTGCTATGCGCCGCCCCCAGCTACTCGGCGCCCTGGGCGGTTGCCTAGTTCGCCTGTGTGGTCGCGCCGGCCCTGTAGTGTGGTGAGCGTGAAGACGTAGAGCGCTGCGGAGGCGATGGTGGGCTATTCTCAGCGCCGCGGGTCGCAGGACGGCGCGCTGGTCCGGTTAGCGCAGGGAGACAGGCTGCCCGGCGGACCGGCAGAGCCGTCGCAGGTCTCCGCCGGGAGGACAAAGGCTCGCGGGCTCGTTCCGGCTGGCCGCCTGCCCTGCGTCCCCGGACACGTGGAGCCCGCCCCGCCCCGCCCATCTACACCCTTTATTTTCCTCTCCCCGCGCACTGGAAGAACATCAACCGTGCGCAGAATCTGCCTCTAAAACAGTCTACAGGATGTCCCGTCCCGTAACTCAGGGACCTGAAAAATGCGCTTATTTCGATGGACCTCCAGGATAGCGTACACACAAGTATTATCGGGCAAATAACGTTTAGTTCGTTGGGCCCCCTTGACTCGTGAGTCGCTCTCTCGGCTGGTTTGCCCTGTGATTCGATACTTCTCTGGTTGATGGTCTCTCTCATTGTCCCGGAGTCGTCCAGATGAACAGTGAGCCAACAGCAAGAGCAGCTTAAAGGTATGTGTATTTAAATTTTAGACTATCGCGAATTGAATCCGCGAATTTTTCCGGTCCCTACCCGTGACTCTACGTCAAGCCGAGAGCAGTTGATCGGCCAGTAATTTTGGGTTTTGAATAAAAATAAAGGGTCGTAGTTTTCTAGTAAAAATTATTCTTCGTACAAATAAACCTTAACCTAATTGAGCTTATTCAACATTATTATATTTTTAAAAACGTTTTAAAAAAAATTCAGTGACGAGATTTATATCAATCCCTTTTGAGGTTTCCAAGCGCGCACTCTTCCGCTGTGCACCGAGACCGTTGACATATTGAAAGGAGAATATGTATTATAATCATCATACTGCCAGTTTTCTTAGGTATTTTAAGACCAAGGATTACAATTTACTATGACTATTTTAGTTTACCAAATATATTCCAGGGTAGTTTCACTATCATAAAGTTTCCATTTGGCACACCAATACGTTATTTTGCTACACGCGGGTCCGCCATCTTTGTGGCACACTCACTACCTTCCATCGAATTCCGTTCCATTTGCGCGAAATTACTCCTGCCAAATGGCGTGTACCGAGAGCTAAGATGTTTATATTCACAAATGTTTTCAGTGTGAGTCCTCGGTGGTAGAGTGGCGAGACTTGACGGACGGTGCCATGCGCCGGTGGTGTTCGGGGCGCGCAGGGTACTGGAGTGCCGCGCAGGGTACTGGAGTGCCGCGAGCGAGCGGGTGAACGGGCGCACTGTCTGTTCACGAGCCTCGGGCGGGACACGCGACTGTCGCCCCTAATCCCGCGCCCGAGCGAGGTGGGTGGGCACGACTTCCGACGTCCCAGTCACCACGCCTTCGAATCCACGGAACCGAACGGAAACACAGGCTAAGAATATTAGCTTACACCCATAGCCGTATAGCCACGCGCGGATGCGTCTGTACAACCTGGTATATTTACTCACGTGACGATCATGAAATCGCGGCGGTGTCAGTTTTTAACCTGTGCATAACCGTAGGCGCTCCCAAAAATGGGTTTTCGTAAAGTTATTCTAACGTTTAAATGAAAATGGGCACCTCAAGATATTTAATATTTTTTAATTGATAAAAAAATATTAAAAAATCGCTGTTGAATGTTAAAAAGTATCATCATGATGTCACAAAAATCACGCGGAATAATTGTTTGCTTGATTTAAAGAAAACTCTGTAAAAAAATGTAATCAAATGATGTTTTTTAGCGTATAATAATTAAAATTCATTGACCTATAGTATGTGTTATATAACTTGTCTCAAATTTCACAATTCTCAAAAGTAGCACCGATGGTCTTAGTTTCCTTCTGCCGCTGTTTTTCTCTCAACAGTGAAAACAACTTCATTTGCTTGTCAGTGTCCGTCCACAAATATAATTTAACGCTTTGTAAGTGACAGTTGGGGAAAAGGGATACCACTGGTACTCCATACTTCTAAGAATGGTTGGAGACATGTTACATGACACACATTTTACTTTTTGCGCTGCAGAGTATTAAAATTTAAGCTATATTTATTTATCCTGCTTTTGCCATTTAAATAATTGGGTATCCATAAAAGAATGTCTCAGTTTCAATGGTATATTATAACCGTTTAATTTAGACTATTTACAACAAATCATACATCAATTTGAAGGTCAACTAACCTTGTTGTTACAAATGTTCAATATGTAAACCTTTAGTTATACGGCACACATGCAACCAGAAATCCAATCTTCTCACACTTAGGTTAACAAGTCCGTAGTAATGAAGGCAATAGCCTCTTCAATTCTTTGTCTCAACTCTGGAAAGTCATTAGGTAGCGACGGAACGTAGACACAATCTTTTATAAAGCTCCAAAGGAAAAAAAAATCGCATGACGTTATGTCTGGTGAGCGTGAAGGCCAGCGAAAAAGAGCTCTGGCGTCTCGACCATTACGACCAATCCAACGGCCAGGGACTTCGTCGTTCAAACATTTTCGTACAAATAGATTCCATTGGGGAGGGTCTCCGTCCTGTTGCCAAATAGAGTTTACTGGTTAACCCTCCACGAATTGGGGAAAGAGCCATTCTTTCTCGCTGCAAGCTAGACAACAACAAAGCTGTATTCGCGCATGCGCTTATCTAAAACGTTTTGAGTTACTCTTTAATTGTGACCTTGAACCAACACACTACAACGCTTACAGTTGATACTATTAAATTTTACAACTGGTACATTATTTTATGCACATACTCTATAACTGTTTGAAAAATATTTTCATCGAGATCTTTCTCCCGCGCTTTCTGTATTCCATCCTAAATCCGGTCACGAAAACTTCTCCAAAATAAACCAAATGATAGTGCAATTTTACTGCTGTTTTGGGACGCAATAACTAAGTCCTTTCCGTTTATGGGACGTTCTGGCTGATTAACTTTGCCTTTTTAGCCCCTTATTTAACTAGGCTTTTGCGACAAAATGACAATAAAAAACCGTGAATAATTTGGTTGATTGTGTAAGTAAATATTCTGTGAAGATGGTGAAACTGTAAATAAATGTGCGAGGGTATTATTCATACTAAGAAAGGCAGTGTTGTACTATAATATTTGAAAGAAAATGTTCGTAATAAATACAGTTTTATTTTGAAATAAATGTATTAAACATGCAAAAATAACCATAACCATGTGTTTTACAAAATTACAATATATTTATTGTAGTATTATGAACTATTTTTTGGCAACTGGTTTCTAAAGGAATCATTTGTAAAAGTAAAGACAATTTTTTTACGTATAGGGCCTTAAGATATTACAGTATTTTTTATCAATAAAAATCTGTATAAAATATTCGTTTGGAATGTTCACAGTCTCATTTTGATGTTCAAAAATATATTATGAATAATTTGTAGATTGATTTCCAAGGAAACTCGATGAAATCAATAATGAAATATTTTACAATAACTACAATAATTATGTATTTTAAAATTGTATTTTTTCAAGAGTTACGTTTCATTCGCCATGTACCAAAAGTTTTCGAAGTAAAGTACAGTGTTAGTTATTGCAATTTTTCTACCATTGAACCAACCACGTTTTTTATATACAGCCGATTGTTTCCAGAACACGTATCGGTGTCAACTCTTTTAACTATCGATTATCAGGGACGAGAAAGCCGTTCGATGAAACGGATCCAAGACTGTAGTTTTCGCCCAGGAACCCGGGAAAGTTAGCGACTGGAATGGTCGTAGGGGTGGAGCCCAACCTCTTGTGCGACCACAATGCTTGGGTCATTGAGTCACGGGTTACTTGTATGGTTTCGTACGATTCCGTCCACTTTTACAAATTACTGAAAATCCACGGTCTATTTTCAACGGAGAATGCAGCTCTAATGAAGGAAATGCTCTGTTTAGTTACATGCGGGGCCGGAAAAAAAAAAGGGGGGGTGGAGTTTCGAGATTTTATTTTAAGTCTTGCGTTGACCCTGATACACAGAAAAAAAAATTCTGTACTTACACATAGTTTGGTTATTTTTGTATGTATGAAATACGTTTTTCGAGATAAAACTGAGTATTTACTACGAAAAATTGTTGCATGTTTTTAAACAACATGGAAAATATAATCGATAGTTAAATACATTGGCTTTATTTTATTATGCTTATTAATGTGTGCAGTTGATACTGGAGAGATATTCATGGAACGGTTTACAAATAACTTTTGACTATTGGAGGTACTGGGACAACACAAAGCATAAATTCCCGGGTAAGAATCCGAACCCATTATTACTGCGAACACTATTTCGTAGTGATAGCTACTGGTGTTTTCATGTAAATGTAGGAATTTACAATATCTGTAATTTTACATCAATTAGTCTGTTCCACGTACAAAAAAAAGTATGTTGTTAAGGGGCCCGCCTCGTCAGGGGTGTATCTGTGTTTATTGAGGCGGGATGATAAGTGCGACAATCGCGAGTGCATCTAGCCGCCTTTAAGCTCAAGGCACTGAATTGGTGCGCAGTATTCTCGTCGTGCATAGGAAAACTATGAGAAACGAAGATAAAAGTGTAATGTGCAAAGTTCCTTTTGTGCTTCTAAAAATCTTTACTGGGTGTTTCATGCCTAAACATTATACATGAAACATGAGTTTTAGCAATCTTCAATCTTGTAGAAATACAGTTTAAAAACGAAATACTTGAACAGAAATTCTCATCTGCCCTCAGCCAATCCTTAAATGATTTTCGTTAACATGCACCATTCATATATCTTGAGCAGTTTTCAAATCGCGTGGATTTATTTTCCTGAAGCTTTGCACACCGCACGTGTGGCCGGGTAGGCGGGGGCCTTGATAGAATGCTTAGGAAACCTTAAAAGTTATGCTATACGCAGAGACCACGTTTAGAGTTATTGCTACGGTTACGTTTACTGTCCTTAGATTTCTTTTTTGTCTTTTAATTGTTGAGTTTGAAAAGTTGTACTTTAAATAATTGGGAAGAGAGGCCGACATAATTATTTTCCCCCAGGCCCCTTGCTTCTCTCTGGCCCTGGTCGCAGACAAATGGATCTTCGTAGAAGCGATGCTTGATCCCGACTTCGAAGAAGCGTGTTCCTTATGTAATTATGTTAAGCAGGCACGAGGACGGACGAATAGTTTTTTTTTTCTGTGGACGCAGAATGTTTTCGAGAAGGTGTTTGTTGATACGCCAAGTCGATTCTTGGCACAATCAGGATACTCGTAGATTTACCAAGTTCTCTGAATGATTTGTAACCTTTACTCTCCGAAAATTTAAGGTGAGAAGTTTTAACCGTGTATACCTAGCAAGCAAATGACTGACCCACGCAAAATCGAACGGAAAGATCAAATGGTTACTCACAAGCCAACCATTCACTGCAGCGGAGTACGCTACATTATCAACATATTTCACCTTCAGTTCACGAAGAACGCTGGTTAATTTAAGGTTACTAAGTTCACTTACTTTAAACGTGAACCCACCTTGGTATTCAAGCAAAAAATAAAAAAAAACAACAAAAAAAACGTTTATAGCGACAAACAGAACTCGGAACTCGTAATATGACGTAGTTTCTACGAAATTCTAGGTATCTGTAATAACGAGCAACTCTTCGGTTATTTAAGGTGAATTCTTCGTTGAAATAAATGTCCATGGATTTACTGTAATACCTTACAGTGTAGGGACTATCATATGCAAATTCGCTTCCCGTGGCTCTACACATAGTAATAAAAGACGCATTGTTATTCAGCTGCCTGAAGCCCACACGCATGATACAAGAGACACTGAATGTCATTAAGTCCTGAGCATCAGACCTAACCGAGCTCTCATTGGAGCACGGGTCGTTTTGGCATGGGGCGCACTCCAGCTCATAGTGCTATCAAACAGCTGCGCTGGATGGCAAGTAATAAAATCCATTATCCGGCCATAAAACACAGAGACGGGAGTGCGGTCTATAATTGCCCCTATTCACTGGGCACAATGGTGGTTGGTCGCCTTAGAAGAGTGCCGCGCGAAACTGCCTTTCGTGAAACCGCGTTTGCATAAGCGGCTGGACATGTTAGCCCGTAAAGTAATCATGATTTAACGTCGATCTGTACGCGACGTTAAGTTACCACTCAGAATATAAATTGTCGTCACTGCAATCATGGCGAACGACGAAAACTACCTACTTTTGACGGGGAGACACAACAATTCTGAATATCCCCCCCCCCCCCCCTTCCTTGTTACGATTACCTAGTAGCCAAAATTTTGATAATATCCTCGGTTGGAACTTCAGTATGACGCTTACCTAAGCGCACATGCGGTGTTCTGAGCTCCGGAAAAAAATAAAGCTATTTAAAAACTGCTCAAGATATACAAGTGGTGTCTTTTTACAAAAAAACATTTAATGATACGCTGAGGTCGGATGAGTACATTGTATTTTTTTTTGTAAATGGAACATAAATATTCATGTATAATTACACATATTTGTAAATTTGTACATTTACATGAAAACAACTGTATCATTACAAAATAGTGTTCGCTGTAATACTGTGTTCGGATTCTTACCCAAGCTGTTATGCTTTGTGTTGTCCCAGTAATTATTTGTAAACCGATCCCGTAATAGGATTCCAGGATTAACTGCGCACATTAATAAGCATAATAAAACAAATTAAAGTTCAATTATTGAATATTCTATTATCTTTTCCAAGGTGTGAAAAATTATGCTCGGATGAAGCATCAATTAAAATATAAAATCACGCACCCATTTTCGTAAGAAATACTCAGTATTATCTGAAGAAAAAAAAAGTATTTTATAAATACAGAAATAACAAAAGCCATGTGTTGTACAGATTTACAGTATCTTTATTTTAGTATCGCAAACTATTCTCTTGGCAACTGGTTTCCAAAGGAATCTGTTCTAAAAATACAAACATTTTTTTCTGTGTAGTTATGTTTCCGTACTTAGTTTTTAACATTTGTTTTAGAAAAGTAAAAATGGCCAAATCGCGTGTTTACAATATAATTTTTAGGCATGAAACATCGGGTAGAGATTCTTGAAAGCACTCAAAGGGAATTGCATTACACCTTTATCTTCGTATCTCCGCCATATAATGCTGCGGTTACCATTCAAATATCATAGTGTACCTTTGCACGACGAGAAGACTGCACGCCAGACCACACAGCCTTGCGCTTAGAGGCGATACCGCGCTGGAAGCACCAGAGTCGGCACCCTAGTGGAAATTATATCAAAACTATTTTTATTTTATTTCATAAACGTACTTTTGTTATGAAATCCCATCTGATACCGCACGTATTACTGAAGTTCGCTTTTCGACAAACGAAACCTTAATTACGAGTTAAGCCGTTGTTGCTCCCGCGTCTCTTTTCATCGAGAGAAATTGCTACGGACCCGCCTGGAAGTTACCGTTGGAAGTGTAACTTGGGCCAAAAAAAAAGCCGGACCTGAACGGTCGCATTTCCACGCCATAGACCAGTAAAAAAGTTAGCCGCCGAGACTTCGTGTTCGTTCAGACGAGTTCGCGGGATAAGCGAGCGCTCTGTCGGTTGCAGCGTACCTACTGCGTGGGTCAGCGAGCGAGGAACTGGTGCGAAAGAACATTCTAATATTAGCCGCCGCAACAATGTTCTACAGCGCCATCTCCAGTTATACGAACACTTCGGCATTTGTTCATGCAATCTCCTGAATGCTTTTGTAATCATTTGAACCCAGTGGCGGAAAAAAAAAATTTTTTTTGGAGGTGATATGAAAAAAATATATAAATTTTATTTTCAAAATACCTAATTCAGCAAGGGGTTTGGTTAGTTACATTATAATTATTAAAATGCTTCGCGCTTACTGTGTGTTTTGGAGTTCCAGGTATTGTAACAGCCGCCTTGTGTAATGTACTACCTCACATATTTGTTCATAACTTCAAAAAAATGGGGGGGGGGGGGGGGGGGGGGGGTGGTCTCGATGTTATTGAGAAGAATTGTTCTCGCGTTAAAAACCTCTTCCTGCCAATAATTGGATGGGACGCGGGACTCTGAAATAGGACGGCACGCATTAATTTATTTTAATTTCAAGATTCTTTAAAGGTGTCTTCAGAATTATGTGAAAGTCCAGAATACGGATCTGGCTGATGATGAACGATATACATGAAACTATCTGCGTATGTGGAGGAGTGTGGTACGCATTTGATTTATAAGTTTATCATGAGCATTCTATCAATATTCGGTGAAGGATACAGGAATTTATTTCAGCTGGGGATGGAAAAAAAAACGCGTGAAAGTCTTTCAGTACTCGCCAGAGTTGTGTAACATCTAACCTCGGTAACGAGCAAAACCACGTGTTATAATGTTGCAAATACACATATAATACGAAACTCGGACACGAAATTTAACTTATAATCCTTAAAAATAGTTCTGAACGTGACAAATTGTGTTTTCAATTACATTTATGAAAGCGAATTACGCGTAGTTTCCGTACCCACCGATTAAATTCGCTGCCGGAACAGCTAAGTCGACTATTGAATCATTCGATTTGCAGAGCGGATGTTTAAACTATATAATGAAACGACTACTATAAAATCGAAAATGACTTGAAAAAAATAATATACCCCGACTGATTTTCGACAAGTAATATTATTAAAATACCATCCATGTTGTTAAAATTCATTAAACAGGTAATGCTACAAATTTTCTTTTTGGCTTTTTGACGTTTGGTTAGCGCTATTCGCCACAGATAGCAAAACCGTCTGTTATACACTTTTCCGTTCTTTGACTTTGGTCGCATTCACGAAATTACTTTAGCCACATTCCGTATACCGAGAGCTAAGACACGCCTAAAATTTACAACTGCAAGGAGTTATTACTATAATTCTCAGCATGCATCACCGCCTTTGTGGTTTGTGCATTACCCGAAATAACATGCTTCCGTCATCCTTGCATCATTTATACCTGTGCGCACGAGTCAGAGGGTGGGGTAGGCACGTCATTTTCAGCGCGCGTAACGTGCCCAGTACTTGGAATAGTGTGGAAATTGAATGCCTTCATTGTGCTCCCGATGGAATATTTCCGTGTAGAACTCAAATGAGTTAACAATGGCAACCTCTATCTCCCTCATTTCCTCCCAAATGATCTCCTCTCGATCGAAAGTCACGTTTGGTTTTTTACTTTCGCCATCGGATTTTAGTTGAATCGCAAAAGTTTTTAGTTTTCTTATCCTAGATTGTACGTTATCGTGTTGTATGGTTGCCGCGAAGTAGGTTCGCGGTTTATGTTTAAATTGGAACCGGTCATACGTGGAGCCAGTCTTTCAAACGGGTCTTGGGCGGTGTGCATTGCCCCGGATGGTGGTGGTTGGGGGGGGGGGGGGGAGAGGCGACACTCAAAAGGTCGTACGTGTCTCGCCACTAGAGCCTTTGAATATATATACTGTATAGAAGTCGCCAGCCCAGGTTAAAATTTCTAATACGGTTTTGAGGTAGTTGGTTAATTCACCGCCGCAATCGCCACCATCTCTAGGGCATCGACTTGTGGTGGTCCCTAGCGGACAAGTGTCCAACAGACACCCCTTCCCCCTCCTGTTGAACGACGTTGAGCTGCAGTGAATGATGTATGAGGGGTGCGGGGAATGACAGCGGGCGACAGGGCTGCGCTCTAACGTGTAAATAACAACTCTAAGACGATACATGGGCGTTACGGCAGCGCACTGCAGCGGTGAAGTTCCCAAGCTGCTCATCATACGCTTCTGAAAAACGTAGAGTAAATCCTATCCACTCGCGACTTCTATACAGTATATATATTCAAAGCTAGAGCCGAGTGTACTGCGGAAGTCGTGAGGCATGGCGGTGAGACGCAAGGGAGTTGGCGGGTACAATATTTACCATGTTCGCACTTCAAGTCAGAATGAGCGCGACCCCTCACTCACTACCTGTAATGGCAAAACAATTTTTGTTTGTTTGTTATAATGATGTGTTTAACGCTACGTTCTTGCAGATGTGTTGGTGTTATGTTTGTACAGCAGTACTCTCTACCGGCGGCATCTTTTGCGTTTCTTCCCAAGCGAGTTCTTTTCAAAGCTGTTGAAGCAGATTTGTGACATGTTCAACCTCTCCACAGCTACGGTTTGCTTCGCTGTCCAGTTGCTGAACAGTTGACTCCAGCTCCAGAACAGACACGCACAACAGCTGCGCGGTGTTAAGTGCCCGTCTCCCCGCCCTGTGCACGCCCGACCTCCCTCCCCCCCTACCTTGTCCACGGTAGCGAAGCGTGCTGGGGAGCGGCGCGTGAGCGGGGATAAAGGGGCGGGGGTGTCTAGAAAGCTGGTGTTATATATCTTTGAAAGGGGTCGCCGAGGGCGCGGCATTCAGGAGGGGGGAGTGGAGGGGAGGAGGGACCGCAGTGCGCAAGGTCCCTGCAGGCGCCGAGAATCGATCATCGAGTGGCTGGTTGTGTACGCGAGGGAGGCAGTGGCCTGTGGAGAAAAAAAAAAGGGGGGGGGGGTGTCAGTGTGGCCAGACCAGATGACTGGCCTCTTTGAGAGTACTGCGAGCCGCCCACTTGTCGGAACATACACACACAAAAAAAAAATCACTGTGCACAGCCATGTCTAGCTGTCCGTTTGTATGCTGGTTTTTATGGTTGACCACCACGTTACCGACTCTACTGTACGGCTAGAATCACGAAATTAGAAACACCTGAGCAACTTTTTTACACACAGTAAATAACTTTAGACTGACCGCACCACCACTACTACCAAGGCATATATTAAGTCAATATTATGTCGTCATGGCAGCCATATTTGATGGATCAGCCATCTTGTTAACTTCTGCTAGAGTGTGCACCTTCCATATTGGTTTATTTTTTTTCCTGCTAGAATGCTTTATTATCGATCACCAGTCAGTCAATGATTGTCGCATCCGCCATCTTATCGGCGATCTTGAAAATCTGTATTTACTGGCCTAAAAATTTGGAAAAATTCCAAAAATGATTATATATAAAAAAGGTGCGCCAGTCTTGTCATTATCATCACTTACACGACATTTTACACCTATAGTTTTATTCCTAGTACATATCTGTTGAACATATTTGTAACAAAACAACAAATGCAAGATAGTTAAACTCATGTTCAAATGTTATAAATAACCCTTATAAAAAGTAATGACAAACAAAAGAAAATCAACATGGCTGTGAGACCGAGCCTTAATTCGTGAAACCCATTAAAGTGTAAGAATTCCGCTAAATGGCGTTTTCTTTTTATTCCGATCGTGAAGTTGCACGAAAGAGCTCCGAACTTCAAATATGTTAGTCTGGTCGGGGTTGGTGAATAGACTTTCCCTTTCGCACAAGGTGAGCAGTTAACACGAGGCCGTGGAGTTTATCCCGCAGTTGATTGACCTCGCTAGTTCTTCCCGTCTCTGGCAATGACGGGGGAAAGGTACTACGCCATTTATATTGTTTTTTTTTATTGTAGGCACTTAAGTTGCGGAGTTGTCGATTTGCCGAGGAATTTCGTTTTTATAATGCGCGTTTTTTCTCGTAAAATTAAATTGGACGTTGGTTAATACAGTGTATAGGTACTTGGAATTGCGTTAGGAGAAAGTGCGCACGGTTATGTTGTTCTATTTTTAACACGTCTAGTTTCAACTAGTTTTGTTACGATCGCCTTTGAAGAACATAAATTGAACGTTTTTTTTTTCCCTGCGGGTAATATACGAGTTTAGCATACATTTTTTTTTTTCGCTTAGTGACAGCGTCTTTTGAATAGCCCAGCTAAAGATAAAAATTTTATAATGAGGTTTGCCTTTGTTCTTCGAAATTGGTTCTGCCATTCGTAGTTGACAACATAGCGCTGATGAATAGCTACACTCGTGAACTTTCTGAACGCTGTCAAGTTTTGATGTGTAAACATATTATCTCTGGGTATACGGTATTTTGTAGGCGTAATTTCGTGAAAATTGAATGGAAGTCGTTGAACGGAAATGTGAAACAAAAATGGTGGACCCACGTGCAGCAACATAGACCCGTATATAGTCACTTTCGTAAATATTAGGGTACATTCCAAACGTATTGGTGTGCCAAATGAAACGTTGATAGTGAAACAACCCTGAATATATTTGGTAATCTAAAATAGTTAAAGTAAAATGTATCCTAGGTTCCTAGAAACAGAGTCAAAACAATGACTTAATTATTTAGCGTAATTTTAAATACAAACAAAAAAAAATAATTTTAATGCATAAAATAAATTTTGTTTTTTCCGGAATTCTCTGTACGTGTAGCATACTGCACAGTGTTAAATTACACATTTGGAGGTATAGATAAAATTACTCATACACACACATGCAACAAGTGTTAAATTAATTAGTGTCCGGTTTTTTGTCAATACACTGAACTTGTAGGTACACACATACGTAATTTTAAAAGTACAAAATATTTTTGAGAAAATTTTCTAAATCCAAGAAACTCCATATATATATATATATATATATATATATATATATATACACACACACACACACACACACACACACACACACACACATACCGGTTTTGGAATTTACAGTGACAAAACCCTTTTTAATTTACATACTGTTTCGACAGTGGTATTTATTCAGATTATATGTACATATGTGTATTGGTGTGTGTGTGTGTGTGTACTACTGTGCACGAAGGTACACTAACTATCAAAAGATCGCGATTTCGATACACTGCTAACGTACTCAGATTATTATAAGTAATTATTTGAACAGTTAAATTATAATAGTTCTAAAGTACTCAGAGTTCATTAACAGCTAAAAGCCTACAGAATTTGAATACATTTTGGAAGTTGCACAAATTAACATAATCATTGTTATTGTAATTTTACCCAAAAATGTAGTAAAATTAACTGACAGTTGTGGTAAACACACACATACTTGGATATGTAAATTGATATGTAACAGAGTAAGTTTTCACCAATAGTTATGACATATTTACCAAACTATTTTTACTCTTTTTATAGTATAGTAGAGCCTCGTTTATCCGGCCCTCGTTGATCCGGATCTCCCGATAATCCCGATCAGATTTGGGAACATTTTATTTCATATTCACATAAAACTTCTTAACTACGTTAACAAGAACGTAACTATAAGCACGTTAAATATTCACTTTTTAGTTTGATTCATGTACAGTTTCTGCATAGATAGTAGAATTATTATGGTAGTAAAATTATTTTTGTTGAGTATTTTAAGAAAGCGCACCAGCTGACAAAACATCATGGCGTACTTGACGCATCAGCCCGACACCTCTCCAGCTGAACTTTTGATGATGCAGCGTTTGAGTCATCGTGCTTAGTTCAAACTGATTCCACAATGGACAATCGTATTTTGTTATGAGACTGAATTTTCCTGTTTGTAGTAAAGCTTGCCTGTGAAGGAAAAAAATAATAATTACGAAACCTATTTTCGGAAAGTTCGGATAGTATACAGATACCAGGACATTCCGTGGATTCATTTGCGACTTTTGAACTCCAAACATTTCTGACACGCCCTGAGGTTGAAAAAAAAAAAAAAGCAAACTGAACGGTCCAATCACATCCAGATCATTCAAGACTAAAATGACTAATCTCAAGGACAGTGACCTGCTATCAATATAACTAAGGCTCGAGAAAACACACTACCATTAAGTGCATCCCGTGCGCCACTGAACCTTCGAGGTTCCCGCGTCTCTGCTCACGTGTAACAGACATCTCGCACCTGCGAAAAAAAAAAAATGTGTTGGACAGTATTATTCCCCCCCTTTTTTGTTGTTGTTGAAAATAATGAATGTGGCCAATTTTTTTGTGCGTGTAGTTTTATATCACTAACATAACCACCACCACCACCCCCCCCCCCCCCCCCCCCCACCACAACCCCTTTATAAATGAAGAGTAACAGTGGCTGTCGCAGGAGGGAGGGGGAAAACAGAGTGACATAATTACCCACCTTCCAGGAGATGTGAAAAAATTGCAACATATCAGTGAAGGCAGTATATTATATAGTCTGATGCAAGGTGAGCTGCTAACAAAACCTGCAGTTTCAACTGTGTGAGAAGCCGCGCAATATACGGCTACTTATGTAGGCCCGTAGGCCTGCGTGTTAGTATCGACGGTAATGTAGGTCGTTTTTAATACACGTGTCAAATTTTAAATTACTGTTTCCGCTACTGAAGAATTATATCGTAGGCCATTTTTCACAGGTGTAATATCTATGTTATAAGAAACATAATTTACAGATTTTTTTCCCCTGACTGCAACTAAGTAGTTTTATATTTAGTAAATTTAAAAAAAAGTGTTCTAAAATTTAATTTTAATTTAATTTTAATTAATAATCACTTCATTGGAATGCTTAAATCGGTTTATTACCACCGCGTGCTAAATATTGACTCTCTCTAGTCATTGCTCACACAAGGGAGCGAGTTGCGTATTTTATGAATGATAATAATCCTTAAGCCGTTAAAAGGGGGTGGGGGGGACTTAGTAAATTACAGCAGATCTGTAGTAAATGAATCTGTCATCTGCATGCGGGGGCGTTGGCAATGTATTGGCTTGAAGTGTGGGGGAAATGGTTGTTCTCTGTGCTAACCCCCGCGTCCCGTATTTCAACCCACGACTCTTTCTCCCCCCCTCCTCCCCTTTTATCATCACTCAAGCATCACTCCCACGCCCTTTGCAGAGCAGTTGACACGCGTTGTGGACATGCACACTTTTTTTTTTGTTATTTTATCATTTCGCCTAAGGGCTCGGTCTCATACGGCATGTTAATTTTTTTTCCCCGTTATTCCTGTTTTAAAGGGTATTTATACAATTTTAACTCGATACCCCCTTTGCATGTGTTGTTCTGCCATAAATATTTTCAACAGATATTAACTCAGTGTAACATCACTAATGTAAAAAGCCGCTTAAGCCATCTTAATTATAATGACTTACGCAACTTTTGGCTTCCATGATACAACACATGATGAATATATGATGAAAATATTTGTGGCAGTACAACAAGTGTAAGGCAGGAATCGAGTTAAAATTTTAGGAATACCCTCAAAAAAAAAAAGTAATGACAAAAAGCATGGCACACACTGACCGGCCTTTCCCGGAGTGCTGTGGGATAGAACAGCACAGTCAGACGTCGGAAACCTGGAGATTTTATGTTACCGTGTCTCTATTGTTTTGAGTGAAATTAACTGTCGTGGCTCGTAAGTGGGTATAATTTATTAATAAAAAATTAACTTTTTATTTATTTTAACACAATTTATAACAATTATTATATCCGTTATTTTATATTTGAAAGATTGAATCATTACTGTAATTTAAATATCAAGTAATATATCAAATAAAACATATAAATTAAAATAATTAAATTTAAAGTAATACTATTTATAAACAATAGATTTATAAAAAAAATCAAATGATTAAAAAAGAGACCGTAAACGAGAATCGAAACCGTAGCGTCTGGACGGCACGCAAAGGGTGTTCGCCCCTTAAAATAATACGAGTTTCATCCCGAAGTGAATTTTCCAAGTCGTGCCCTCCCCTTGTAAGTCAACTAATTTCTGTGTGTTGTGGATTTAACTACAGGGAGCGAAACTTTACACATGCCTGTTACAAATTTACATTAGAAGTGCTATGCTGAAGGTTATAATTTTCAGAAGTCAAGGAACGGAAATGTGTAACAACCACGGTACTGCCATATTATGTGGCGGATGGCGCGAACCAAAGTTCACAAAGACAAAGGAAAACGTGATAGTATTAACTGATTAGTGAATTTTAACATGATGGCCAGAATTTTAAGGAAATTGCTTGTCGAAAATCATGGACCAAAGCCGGGATTTATTAGTTTTTAAATATTTTTTTTTTTGCTTTTATCGGAGTTTAAAAATTCGATTTGCAAATAAAATGACTTTATAGTCGACGTAGCTGCTCCAGCAGCGAATTCTAGCGGTGGGTGCGGATACTACGCGTGATTCGCGTTCAGAAATGCAGTTGAAAACACAATTTTCCTTATATTTATCACGTTCGGCTTTTTTTTTTTTTTTTTTTTTTTATGAATTCTAAGTTAAATTTTGTTCCGAGTTTCGTATTGTAAGTGTATTTGCAACATGAGAACACGCCAATCTCCTCGTTACCGAGGTTAGATGTTACACAGCACTGACGAATACTGAAAGACTCGCTCATATAAGTATGTTTTTTAAATTTTGTTTTTCAGTAGCGAACGTATCCATTGGGGAGTGAAATACATTGTAGCTTTGAAACTATCTTGTCAGCAATGCCTGGTGAAGAAACGAATTAGCTTTCGTCTGCCGGGCAAGTGGCGAATTGCAACTCGCACTGCCTAGCGGACGGAGTGGAGTGATCGAAAAGGCTCCGCCCACCTGGGAGCATATAATGTGCACAGCTTCAGGAAAATCCACGCGATTTTAAAACTACTTGGTATATCTGAGCTGTGTCTGTCTCCGAAAAGCATTCGATAAAACACCGAGGGCTGATGAGAAGTTGTGTTTCCGTATTTCCTTTTTTTAAAAAGTAATTTTTTAGCAGAGTGAAAATGGCTGAAACACGGTGTTTTTAGAATAATTTTTATGACGTGAAACATTCTGTAAAGGCTCCGGAAAGTACTCAAGGGCTTTGCATTACACCTTTATCTTAGTTTCTCTGCTATGCACGACGAGAAGACTGCGTGCCGGTTCAGGGCCCCTCTCTTAGAGTAGATACCGCATTACAAGCACAAGCGAGCACCGCTTGACTAGCACGAATACACCCATGTCTAGGCGGACCCTTTAATGCCGTCCTAGGAAGCGTTCAAATCAGGCTGCCAATGGCTGGACGTTCGCGACTATATCCTGGAACATTGTGTAAATTCGACTTATTCAAAGAATCTTGTACCTTAAAAAAAAAATCATTTCGGCACAACATGCAGGCGTAGGTAGATTTCGAAGTACCTCCTTACCCTGGAATTGTTCTGGAAACCTCTATACACTTCTGGAACATTTTAACAACTAATAATGTACATTTTCTCGTATTCAATGCAGCGAAAATATTTCTAATGTTTCTTAGTAATGCATCCAGCATTGAATAGGCGAGAACGAATTTTCATATCATGCCTATTAAGGAAGTAGTGGATTTTTTGATCATCAAAAACTATTTTTTATGTTGTACTAATACGTATGCTTATATATTTTTTGCACTAATATTAACACGGTTTAAAATAAATGTGGACAAATTTGATTGTAAAAGAATTTAAATACTTTTTAATTACAACCTTTTTTACTGTTTTAGTTCGTTTCATCCGAAAATTGTTTCAGCCAATAGTTTAAGATAATTATTAGGATTTTTACACTAAATTATAACGTGTTTGGTAGTATACATAATAAAAAAGTAATGATTATTTTTTTCTGTCTTTCAACCCTTGTTATTTCCAACTCTTGCTGTAATGGTTGGTTACACAAAAATGTACTTTATACAAAAGTTTTAAAACAAATTTAAGAAGTTAAAATAAATAAGAACGGATTCAATTGTGTACATGGTACGGGAGTTTTATTTATATTTTGGTTCCAACCTCTGTTTTTTTTAAACCCTTTGCAGTAAAGGTTCGTCTTATCAAAAACTATTTCAGACCAGAGTTTTAGATAATTTTTATAACATTTACAATCAATTGTTATAATGTTCTATAGTTTACATAATAAAGAAGTAATGCAATTTTTTTTGACATTCAACCTTTTTTTTACATCCTTTGCAACAATTTTTATTTGCATAAAAAATAGTTTGAGATAAAAGTTTTGGATAAAATTATTAAGGTTCACAAACAATATGAACTCATTTGATATTTTACCTAGTAATAAAATTAAAAACATTTTTTTCATCAACCCCAGTTTTTTTCACCCCTTGCAGTAATGTTTAGGTAGTTGTTTAAAAAATTATTTCAGACAAAAGTTGTAGATAATATTTTAAGATTTTAAAATGAATAAAAACGGATTTGATAGTGTACGTGGTACGGAAATTATGAATTTGTTCAAATTCCATCCCTATTTTTTAAATATCTTTTCTAAAATGCTTTATCAAAAATTATTTAGATAAAAGTTTTAGATAAAAATTATAAAATTTACAAATAATTTTAACGGTCGCGATAGTGTGCCTACGAAGGGAGTTACGATTTTTTTGTCCTCCAACCCTTATTTTTTCTACCCCTTGATGTTATGGTTTGGTCATATGAAAAATGTATTTAGACAAAATTTTGGTATTACTCATACAAGTTATATAATACTTTCATAAGGATACAATATTTGTCATGTTATGGGAGTTATAGCGAATTTTCTGTTTTTCAAAAACCTCCCATATTTCTACCCCTTTGGTGGTATAATGCCCATTAACAAACTCGACCGATATATACCATTACATTAGTTTATGTATCAATTTGGAAGTTATTTGTGAAAAATCATGCAGTTATCGTGTACATAAAATATTATATGAGTGCGCGCGCGCGCGCGCGCGCACACACACACACACACACACACACACACACACACACACACACACTTTTTTTTGTTGTCGATGGTTTATGGGTCTATGGACCAGAAACGAAAAATTATATAAAATTTTTTGGAAGTCACACCATGATAATGGCTGCAATATGTAGTCATTATTCGAATTCTACCTAAAATATAGACTCTTTCCATAGAGAACGTACAGTACATAATTCTAAAATAAAATAAAAATAAAAACTCTTTATCAACAAAACGTAATTCTCGGCGAACTGTAAAATATTGTTAGTGAGTAGATACGGCAACAAATTTGAACCCTAGTCTTAAAACCTTTCGCAATATTTTTATTTTGTTTATGAACGCACATGTCTCCCCTCCCCCTTTAAAACCCTTGGGAGGAGGAGGGGATGCTTAGGCTAGGCTTTTCAGGGGAGGTTTACATTACCATTGCAATTTCCATGCCGTTTGAGCTACAGGAACGGTACTTGGCTCAAGATCCTCCCCCCTTTTTTTACTCCTCCGTACCATTTAATAGCTTCCTGACAAAAGGACGTAACTACAGTTTTATTTACAGTCAACGCACTTTTATGGCGCACTGAAATCAGAGGCTTCCACTTCGTTACTTAAGCGCCGACGCTGTTGCAAACAGCGCTTAGTTAGAAATAATGTAGAAGAAGGCAGAGGAGGGGTTGAGAATTTAAAACATCGTTTACTGTTTAAGCCACGGGACATAGATGCTTATAGTTAATCGTAATTGCATTTCCAAGAGATCCTCTTTTCAAATTCACGGTTGTTAAAAAAAACTGTTTGCGGTACAACGATTAACTTAACATAGAAGTTCCACCCGTTTGTTAACCTGTCGTCACGAGAAGTTATTTCCTGTACAGATGGCGCGACTGCAAATGTTTAGCATGTCCACACTAGGAGTCATTTAGTGTGGTTTTTGGGTACTGAATCAACTTAAAATCCGATAATCAATACTTTTACTTTTGAGGAGGTGCCAACTTGGAAAGCCCGAATCCTTCTGAAACATGTTTTGAATTTAAAGAATCTAAAGTGTATGTAAGATATTATCTGGTGCGAATGTATTGCATACCACAGGATTAATAAAAAAAAATACTTAGTTAAAATAACAGCGTGAAAGGGAATAATTTCATAACCCTATACATTGAAGACAACTTGAGTTATGAGTATTCTGACTTGACTCGTAGCTAAATGTATTTAATTCCTTTAACAAATTCTGAAATCTTACGTTTTCAGTTTGTAAATTTGGGTAAATTTCGTTTCCTGTGAAATAACATTTTGTGTGAACTACGTATGGGTAATGGTATTTTAGTTTATGTTTGGTCCATACATGCCACAACAGGACAGGTTACAGTAAGTAATGAGCTCCTTCGTCAGTCACCCCTAAAATGTTACTAAAACAATTTTAAATTTATTTATTTGAATTGGTGCATTGTCTCTAAACATCACCAGCATACCTGCATGTAATAGACTTTTCTCCTGTATTGATTAGGTCTTCGCTAAGGTTGTTAGCTGAGGCGTGAGTGAAAATGCAGGGCCCGTAGTCTTTGATTCTACCTGTGCTCAACCGTGCGAAGTAAAAACCTTAAGCTCGAAGCTCTCCTATACCTTCCTCGACGTCACGCAGGGGTTTTCATATTGTGGGAGGGGGGGGGGATAAGAATTTTTCTGCGCGAGGGCGTATTTACATTTTCGCCCGTGTTTGAGTTGGCTTCATGGCTGTCGCTAACTTAATATCTCACGGGCCAGGAGCGGCAAAAGCAATCTATGAAGTGTGTTGACGAACTAGGGTCGGCTCGAACCCTCCAAGGGGGCAGGAACGTTGAACGGGGCGCGAGCGGGAGGGGAGCCCTCCTGGGGTTGAAAGCGACGTGCGTGCGTGACTCAGAATGCCGGGTAGGGGGTGACTATTAGCCCTCTCCTCCACTCAGCAGTTTTTTTTTCCTCCTTCATCTCGGCAGCGAAAGTACAGTCCTTTCCATATCCAGAAAGGACCGATCGCCTGAACGTGTTTTTCGTCCCAGGGATATTCCACCTTGGAATACATATGCCATTGTGATGCGGAATTATAAGTGCGACGCTCCCTGGTGCTTCTAGCAAGGTATCGCCTCTAACCGCAAGGCTGTGAGCAGGCGCGCAGTCTTCTCGTAGTGCGTAGGAGGACAACTATGAGATTTGAGCGGTAAGCATAACATATAGCGGAGAAATGAATGAAAAAAGTTTAATGCAATTTTCCCGAGTGCTTTTAAGAATCTGTACCGGATGTTTCATGCCTAATATCGTTTTCTAAAAACTTTTTTTTTTTTTTTTTTTTTGCCATTTTCACTCTCAAAAAGAGACAGTTTTGAAAACGGTGTACGGAAACAATACGTATTAGGATTCCGACAGCAACTTTTTTTTTTTTTTTTTTTTTTCGTAAACAGTCACCGACACCTCTCACATAGCTCGAAGAGTTTTGAAATTCGCGTTGTTTCTTCTGAAGCTTGGCACGCCGCGCCGTGTGTGCGCCAGGGCAGGCAGTTTTGACGTATCTTCTACAGCTAGGACATTAGAGACGAATTAAAAAAAATTTGGGGGGCGGTTGTCTGTAAAGTCGGTTTACGGACGATAGTTTTACGTGATAACGTCACAAGAAAACATTGATGAAAAATTGCATACTTTTTAATTTTCAAATATTATTTACAGTTTTTGAAAATTTAATTTAAATAATTTGTTTAAATATAATCACGAAAAATTTGTTAAAAAGCCCGCCTTAACCTGTTTGATATTATAGAAGATTTTCTCGTACGGTGTTGGCCGGTTCTTGCACGCTCGGCTCAGGCGGAACGTGACAATTGTTCGTGCGTGCAGCCCGCGTTCGATTTATAAGACGTTATCACGTAAAAATGAGCTTATAAATCAGCACATGTGATAGAAGCGAAACTTATTTGGCAATTTAAACCTCGATTCGTAAATATATCGTAACGGGTAAAAAGATAGAGAGAGAAAAATAGATCAAAATAGAGTACTGAAAGACTAGCTTACTTTTTTTATAAACTCATTGGAGACTATTTTCCAGAGGTAACCACCGTGACATTGCACTCGACACTCGAGTTCGACCTTGCCTGTTGTAAGGTCGTCCCTTGTTCCCCCCTAGCCCCTAGCCCTAACCTTGCGCAGACTGAGAGCGGCGCTAAATCTCCTGAACGGACTGCGGCCAGATTGCACGTCTGCTGCGGCGTAGCGGCTCACGACCAGGAATTATGTTTTGGGGGGAAGGGGAATAACGTTTATTTCTGAATTTCCTTTTCAAGCCCCGATGGGGTTCTGTCCAAACAACTGCCCCGTGGTTATTTACTCGAGCGAAGTGGGTGGTGGCGGGGGGGGGGGGGGGGGAACTCAATAAAAAGTTCTCGTATCTCACAAGCCATGTTCAGTATTTCATTTCCTTGTCATTGTATTATTTGAGGGGCCCGCCTAGTCAGGGGTGTATATCTCTCACGCTACTATCGCAACATCACCTTCAATCACAAGGCTTTGAACAGGCGTGGTGCATCGGACAACTATGAAATCTGAGCGGTAACCGTAACATTGCGTGGTGGAGAAATGAACAAAAGGTGCATTGAACAAGTCCCTTGAGTGCTTTCAAGAATCAGTTCCTGGAATTTCATGTCTGAAAATTATTCTGAAAACACGCGTTTTAGATTTTTTCACTTCGCAAACAAAACAGTTTAAAAACGGAATACGGAAACAGAACAACTCAAAACAACTCAGCGTATTCTTAAAATGCTTTTAATGTCCAGACCCCACTCGGTTACCTCAAGCAATTTTAAAATCATTTGGTTTTTTCTGAAGATCTGAACACCGTATGTTGCCCAAGTAGACGGGGTCCTTGAGGTATTTTCCTCTAAATTTATTCCTATAGGCCTCTTGAATTTTATGTTTGTCTCAAATTTTCTCAACAGGTTTTCACTAAATATAATCTAATAGCGGTAAATATGCGCCAAATGTTTATTATCATGATCACTTGCGCGTATAAAGTTTAGACATTCTGGGTCCCAACAACAATAATGAATGGGAGGTTTAGGAATAAATTCACAGGAAAATCCCTTAATTAATAATAAAAAACAATAAAGTGAATTAAGCAACTCCGCGTATCAGACCGAGCTTTATAAACGCATCCGAATGCTAGCAAAATTGGAACTGGTGCACGGATGGAAATAAAATGTCCGTGTATGGAGTTTACGCATATATATTGTTCTGTGTTTTTTTTTTAATTTAAGCAAGTGAAATAAATTTTATATAGTTTATATATTTGTGTCGCTATATTTTTTCACTCGAATGTTATCTAATACTACGCTCGTCATTTTCGCTTTCAAACACGACACTGTAATCCTAATATGTAGATCATTTCTGCGCGTGGGAATGTACGTTGTGGATATTGCCGTTCGTTTCATATCCATCACGTTGTTAGAAATTACAGTACATGTACGGATTTTTCATGAAGAATACACCTCAAATAAACGAAGTGTTCTTCATAATTTTAGATAACTATATCACCGTACACTGTTATAAATTATAGTAAATGTATAGAAGTATTATATAATAGCCGATTCTGGTGCAATGTTATTCTTATGAGACACTCGGCTCGTTTTCCACGGTTATTGATTTTGCACCGAAGACGAGCCGTGGGAGGCCTCCTTACAGTGTTCAATGGCCTGCTTAGCTACGGCCAGTGAGTGAGCTCTCTGTGATTGAGGGCTGTCGGGGACAATTTTATTTCGTCGGGGGCTACGAGTGTTTTGACGAAATTTTTTTTTCTGTTTACGACCTACACCGTTCTAATCCTTGGTACTCCCTTTTCTCCTGGCGTTATGTTTGTCTTCATCTTTTCCCTGGTCACGTCCCTTGATATCTCATCAGCTTCATGTTCCACTTCCCACATTATGTGCGTCTAAAGATTCCTGCAATCCTTTCCTTGTCGCTGTGCGTGATTAGATTAACTCCCCTTTACCTCGCTCCGTCAAGAGAGACTTGTTTGACAGTGCACGCTTAAGGGGAACCATCTGTCCTGAGCTCTCGGCCGTGTGGTCACCTAGCGGGGTTTGTGCGGGTGTTCTCCGGAGAGCGGCGCCGCGGTGTCTCTTGTGTCGCTGTTGCCCGGAGCCCCACCCGCGAGCGCCTGAGCCAACGGCGTGCGTGTCGCGGCGAGTTGCACAAACTGCACGTCTGTGACACGGCCACGCCTGTGTGACCACTGTCAGTATTGCGATCCCTAACAGTTCTGTATGTTAAAAAGCTCTGGCATGTTTTAAAAGAGAACTGGAAGATACTCCCACACTACCCTTTAAGGGCGCATATTGGGAGGGGAACGTGAGAAACGCCGGCCGTAAGGTCGGAATACATCTGTAAGTATTGACGACCACGGGTTCACTGGGTGTTTTGAGGGGTCCCAGCGGGATGTGGGAGATCGGGGAAGGCGCCAGCAGTGCTGAGAAAGGACACAGCCAACTGTCTGGTTAGCTGAGTGTGGTAAAGTGGCGATTATGCTGGGTTGGTGGCCCCAGCCGCTGGTCAGCGCCGAAAGTTCTAATACCCTCCCGATCAACACCGGGGAGCGATCCCTCACAGTTCTGTTACTTTAAAAGCTCTGGAATGTCAAATTTAAGAGAAATTGGAAGTTACACCCACCCGACCCTAATAGGGCGCATGTGTGGGAGGGGAACGTGAGTACGCCGGCCGCAAGGTACGAATAAACTGTCAGTATTGACGGGATGTCTTTATCTAACTCAATCTTGACAACGCGTACCCCTGTTTTCACTTTGTATTTGTAATGTCCCCCCAGAACTCGTCAGTTAAAGTCAAAACTTTACCGTAAGTTATCAGAGCATTTACAATATTTCCATTTTTGACTTCAACGGGCAGGTTGATCACAAGCGCTGTTTTGAGGTTGTCTATGTCAATTTGAATGTCTGCCAAAATTGACTCACCCGATGCTGTTAAAATTTGAGATGTCCCGCCAGTCGGTCGTTCGCATGATCCTCTCGCGGTCTGTCGTTGATGTCAGCTTGATAAATATGCATAGCTGGCGACCGTCCATCTGGACAGCCGTCTGTTCGTCGTGTCTCGTCCATTCAGTTGTGCAGATCCATGGCCAATGGATTCGTTTGACACTTCACACAAAGCGTGTTGAAGCGTTTTGTAGGTGTATACACATCCATACTAACAGGCTAATATGGCGTTTTTTGTTTAGGTAGATGCATACAGACAGAGCCTATCTGAAACAGTCTGTAATCGCGCGGCACGAAGGTACTCTCATATGTAGAAACGTACTCACGCGCACATGTGTACACACGTCCGCGCGCCTCGAACACCCAAGGCAGACTGCTCAGCTACTGAGCCAATCATATCTAAGAATATATTTTAAGTGTATACTAAGAGCAATGACGAATTTTGATAAATTGGACCTCTGGATTGGAAAACATACGCCTTTTACTGCACGGTCATCGAGAAATTTACCAGACTGGGAATTAAATAAGTTATATAAAAATAACACGCATATTTGGATTTGTATTTATTTAATTTGAAAGAATAACTGCATCACCTGCTAGAGAGCGTTGTCGCTATCTTTTTTTCAATACTGACTACCAGGAGCGCTAGTTAACACACATCATTAGCTAGAGGGCGCTGCCACCATCTTGTTTTCAGTAATCGATACAAGGAGCGCTAGTTTTACGTAGTACCTACATACGCCCTTTTCTAGATTGCGCTACGGTCATATTAGTTTAATTTTTACCTAATAGAGTGCCAATCAATAGACCGTCATGTCATCCGCCATCTTGTCAACCGTAAGGGAAGAGGGGTTCCCGCAAGCTTCGCACGGGGGGTTAACCGACACGTCATTTCTGTATACTGCCCATATTTTAGCCTAAATGCATGCAGTAAGCATAAAACTTTAAAACACGCAGAAAGTTTTCCAAAAGTCCTAGTTTTGACATCAAAAACCCGTTTCACAGTTACGCTTTTGCTAGTGCAGGCAGGCCCCCTTCAGAGAGGGGCTTCTTAATTGGGGGGAGTAGGGTGCCCCCTGGGATCCATGCCCATGGTTTTGATAGTTAAGTTATTAAAAATACAACAAATAAATGAGAACAATAAATATGATTTCTAGCGTCATTATATTTCGGATAAATGACGACCAAGTGAATGTAGTGAATGGATTCTACAACTGAATGACAAACATTTTACGTGACAGATGCTAGGGCAGTAAAAGGGCTCATGTGGGGCTCTGGGTGATTGCTCTTCTCTTCCGACCCTGGAAGGGCCACCGCGCCCCTTGTAGTGGTAAAAAACATTTTATATTTAAACGTCAGTGTTTGTCACGCGGGTAAGAGCCGTATGTTCACAACAGCGCGCCGTATGTCGCCGTCGCATCGCGTCCTGGTGTCGCGTTGCCATGCTGTTGTTCCAGCATTCTCAATGGGCATACACATGCCATACATACCAGTATTTTTTTCTTTGTAATATGGTTTAAATCGCCCGTTAAGTTTAAAAATTGGTAACTGATTCGGGCGCCTAGCGGGTTTAGTGACATAACACGGAAATGTAATTCGTCGGAGTCAGTATGAATGCCTGAAGAAGAAAAAAATTAATTGCCGTTGCGTTCTGAACTCATAAGTGCAGCGTCAGATATCCAACGATTAAAATTACACTCTAACGCGGCAAGCGTGGTTAACTGAGATCTCATTTCAGTCTCGACGCAAGTTCTGTCGTGATTTGTTTTTGCGTTACGCATCGTTGCCTGTTAACGAACTTATTCTAGTTCGTGACCGTATTTGACAGTATTAAATAAACATGGTATACATAATTTTTTTTCCCCGATTCTGTCAACCCGTGGATTGCCTTTTTAAATTTTTGATATCAAAATAATTTAAAAGGTTTTGACTGGACGTGCTGAGAACAAAATTGTGGCCGCCTAATGACAACAAAATCTGGCTGTTACTTTCAAGCCACTTCCGTGTACACTGCAAAAATTATTCCGTTATTAACAAAAAAAACAGTGGTAAGTTCTGTAGTGACTAAATATTTTGTAGTTGACAAAAAAAATGTTCTTTTCAGCGTCTCTCTTACGTTTAGGTCCATCATTTTTGTATTAGTGAAAGGGAATGAAATCTTTTTTTTTTTTTGCGATGCGGTTTATCTTATCGAGAACCTGGGAGTCGTTCAGGGCCCCCATAAACTGTCTCTGGATGGCGAGTGCGAGCGAGGTCGGGATGGGCGGGGTTGGGCTATACTTCACGTTCACCGCGCCCTGCCCGGAGCAGGTGAGGGGTGGTAATGGCAGTCTCGAAGAGCCCCAAGTGCAGGCGGAGGCGTGGCGCGCGTTATCGCGTTATCGCCCCTGGACTCAGCAGCGCCTGGAAAACATAACATCCCTCACTGTAACTGCGACGTCGTTCTTGACTCCCGTACTTCGACAGACGATGCAAGTTTGCGAACGTATTTATCTTGGGCGTAGATCTGGTGGGGGGGGGGGGGGGGGGTTGGAATTAAGAAGCCCCTCCTCACTGAGGGGGCCCGCTTGCGCTTGCAAAATAATTACTGTTAAACGTCAAAACTATGTTTCATGGCAAACTTTCTGTATATGTTTGAAAAGTTTTCTTCTTCTTAGATGCATATAGGCAAAAACTATGGGCAGTATACTACACACGAGCACCCTGTCCAGATATGACTTGTGTTGGTTAACCCCACGTGGACAACTGTCAGGTGTTCCACCCCCCCCCCCCCCCCCCAACGGGTCATCTGTGAACCTTACAGATTTGTGTTCTTGGTATTTATGGTTCATTACTCCGTTATACTGCACCAGCAAATGTTGTGTCATTTTTCACCTTAAATTTACGGATAATACAAGGTACAAGTTAGCCAAGGATTATGGTACATGTGCGGATATCTACGTAATTTTATGAACATTACTTTCCCTTAACCAAGAAGTTAATTGTTAACTAGTTAGAACACTCCCCCCTCCCTCCCTTTTATTTTCCTCTCTCTTTTCCAAGGCAATCTGAGTTAAATTCCTGGCGGGGTGAATCACGGATTTATCGCAAGTGGGGAACGTTGTCGTGACTTTTGAGTTTTCTCTGGGTACCCACCAATTCATTTAGTTGCTGCTCCATACCCATCCCCCATCCCATCTCACCTCACGCGTATTTCAGGCTGGCCAGGATACCAGGTCTGTTCCTCGTGTGGGGCAGCCGGCTGCTGTGTCAGCCCCGTTCCGCCCATGTAGACCCTGCCTCGGGCGGGAAACTACGTGTCGCTCTCCATTTTCAATTACTTTAAACACGAACTCTCAATAAGTATCCTTGATTAATTTTCTACAAAGTCTTCGGTTTTTGTAAAGTGTACAGAAAAATCATCTTCCTCTTGTGTATTATTTACTCTGTTTACAACGGAACGCAAAAGAAGGAAATTGGTTTATGGCGTAAATTTACACGATGGCCCATTTATCTTGATCTAAGATGAAGGGTCGTTTATTTCAGGTGGAAAAATGAAAAACGAACTCGTAGTTTTCCGCCTGAGTCAGGAGCTTTATTAAAAAAAAAAAAAATTTTATGTACACACGCCTTTATCACATAGAGTAACCACAAGAATGGCAAGAGAGACGAATACACAAACACACAGAAAAACAAGCCAAAATCAGCCGACGTCAAATGTGTGGACGAATAGACAGCACAGAGAGAATTGTGTGGAAGGAATTAGTCGGGGGAGGGGGATATCACGGCACAGACGAACTCAGAAGGCTAACAAGCAAGATACAGCTGTAACTGTAACAGAAAATATAAGAACAATCTTGGATAATATAGCGACAGACAGACGAATCCAGTGATGATAAAAAGAACCAGATTATCTGTTTAGCTTACACTTGATAGATGTTCTACCTAACTCAAGACGTGTGGTCTAATTCTCACTCGGAATATGAGAATGGTGTGGCGGCGCAGTTGCAAAGATGTGAAAAAGCGTTTAAGCAGGGACAAATATTAATTTTGGTTCAGTTTAAGACTGTGATGATCACTTAAGAACGACATATTAAAAAAAACTTCTTTTTGACATTACACACAGAGGCAATTTCATACCACTGGCCAATTCCAAGCACGCTTGTTAAAGATATAACATAAAAATAGCGGGGGGGGGGGGGGTGCTTCCTTGTCTGTCCATAAAATGCTGCGAGTAATTCATAGCGCCTCCTACAGGCAGTGCAATGCATCAAATTGCCATGAACTCCAGTGATCCTGAATGGGTTCGGGGGCGATTGAGAATGAGTCGAATCGTCGCGAGCGCTCCCAGCCCGCGCTTGAAACAACCCGCTCGAAGCTCGTACAAGTCGCATCTGCACCTGCGGCCTGGAGCTCGTGTCCGCGGCGACTGCGCTCAGCCGGATTACAAGGGTCGTCGCTACACCCTCCCCCCCTCTCCGGTTCCCGCCCATCGTCATCCCTCGGCGCTGATATCTATCGCTGATCGGTCTCGGGAATTCCGCGGGCCGCCGCGCGAAGTGGCGTGAACAAGCGATGCTATTCTGGATGTTTCGGGCGTCGGGTCGGCCCGGGATGACGCGAATCGTGCTGCGTGAGTTCCGATCGAGTTCCGCGAGCAAAGGCAAGTGCGACATCGGCGAAGAGGGTGAGAGACAACCCCCCTCCCCCAACCACTAAGAGTGGTGTGACGTGGAGTTCGACTGGATCGTGAGAGTGCGGCGTCTGAGTGGCGCGAGGTAAGGGGCGAACTACGGTTGAGCCTAGATCCGGTGAGGAGTGCGAACTGCGGAACTTGACAAACATTGAGTGACTTGAGAATAAACCTTTTAAAGTGTCAGTGATTTGTGATCGGACATTTAAAAGTACAATTATTTATTATTAATGTAAAATTGGTAATTAAAAAATGTAATATAAAAGCTTGATTGGGCTATTCCTTACGAACCCAGTTCTCCAACACATAGGTCGTAACAATAGTATCATTGAAGTTCAGTTTAAATCAGCGCGGTACCGCTGGGGGCTCCAACCAGCGCTACGTGTGTTGCAGATATATTAGCAATGTTACTGGGCCCGCCTAGTCAGGGGTGTATTTGTGTTAGCGAGGCGGGATGCTCGCTGGTGCTATGAACAGGCGTGCAGTCTTCACGCCGTGCATAGGACAGCTATGGAATTTGAGCGGTAATCATAACGTTAGATGGTTGAGAAATGAAGGTTAAGATGTCGTGCAAGGCCTTTGGATTGCTTTCGAGAACTTTTACAAGGCGTTTCATGTCTAAAATTCATTCTGAAGTCATGCGTTTAAGCCGTTTAACTCGCCTAAAAATACAGTTTAAAAACGAAATACGGAAACAGAACTACCCATCCGCCCTCAAAAGTATTCTTAAGTGCTTGTAGCAAGGAGCAGTTGTTAAGGGGGTGCCTCCCATTTCAGGTCATGATTTTATATTTATATTAATCACCTATCAACTTTTAGATTTTTTTCAATTGTATAACTTTCACGAAATGAAAAATATATACAGCGCACACTTTTTACATAATTAGCTGCCAAAGTTAGATTTTTAACGTTTTTGAGTTGTACAAATAAGGAGAATTTAAAATATTGCAGAACTGAAACTTTTTTTGGTTTAACTGCAATGCCACTGACCACATTAAGAAAGGGTTTGAATTTCTTTCAGAAAATATTAATTAATTTTACCTGGCATTTCGAAATTCTCAAATTTGTTACGATTTTGACAGGCAAGAAACATGAAATGAGTTTTTGTGATAGAAATGCAAACCATATCATGAAGTAGCCAGTGGAATTACAGTTAAACCTAAAAAGTTTCAGTTCTGCAATAAATTAAATTCTCCTTATTTGTACAACCCAAAAACGTTAAAAATGTAACTTTGGCAGCTAATTATGCAAAAGGTATGCGCTATATATATGTTTCATTTCGTGAAAGTTAAACAATTGAAAAAGTCTAAAAGTTGATCGGTGATTAATATAAATATAAAATCATGACCTGAAATGGGAGGCACCCCCTTAAATGGCGTGGTTTCTCCTGGAGCTGCGCACGGGGTGTGTGTAGCTGAGAGGAGGGCAGCTGTACCCGTCTCTGGCCCCGGAGCTGCCCGGCAAGCGGCCGACCAGCACCGAGTGTCTGGCGACAGCCGCAGAGATCCGCGGGTTGAGCGTGGAGCGAGGGTAGGGCAGGCGGTCTCCGATCACATCGCAACTACCGTTCCTGGTCCTCAAGTCTCGACGATTATATGAATACAGCATCGTTATTGTTTTATTAATTCGATATAAACACCACCAAATAAATTTTTTACTTTTTGTTTTTGCGACCATATTTGTATTTCTGTCCTACCAGAGGAACAGACCTGTTGTGATCGAATTTTCATTCGTTCCAGATAATCTTGAACATATGTGAATTTTTGCTAATCATTTTCTCTCATTCAAGAAGGTGTTGGAATATTACACCACTGATACTCAATACCCATGTTGTCAGTTTGTAGAGGCGGAAGACATGCTATTGATGTTGGAAAAGGTCCAGATGGAGTCTGTGCTAGCGAATGGAGGTTAAAAAAAAACCCATGAAGGTATTATTTTATGGCGTGAATGTATGTTCTAAAGTTTAAGGGCCCCGCCTACCTGGGCACACATACGGTGTGCAGAGCTTCAGGAAAAACAACGCGATTTCAAAACTACTCAAGATATCCGAGTGGGGCCTATTTACGAATACATTTAAGAGTTCGCTGAGGGCCGAAAAGTACTTTTAATTTCGGATTAAATTTTTAAACTGTATTTTTAGAAGCGTTAAAATGGCTAAAACGCGTGTTTTCAGAGTAATTTTTAGGCATAAAACAATCAGTACAGATTCTTGAAAGCACTTAAGGGACTTGCATAACACCTTTATCTTCATTTCTCCGCCATATAATGTTACGGTCACCGCTCAAATTTCACAGTTATCCTGTGACAACGAGACGAATGCGCGCCAGTTCAGAGAATTGCGCTTAGAGGCTATACTGCGCTGGAAGCACCAGCGAGCGTCGCGCTTATCATCCCGCCTCACTAACACACATACACCCCTGACGAGGCGGGCCCCTTAAGACATTTCCGTCAGCATTTACTTAGTAGTAGCTTTAATAATACGGATATACTTATATCCAATAGCTTGAAATGAACTCGCTAGAAAGAATCGTGAAAATAGACATTTGTGACATGAAGTGAGAACATATTAAAAAAAAAATATTTTAACGACACATAAGCAAGGCATTAGCGTTTAACTTCAACAACAATATCTGATGTCCAGATGGTACATTGGGTGAGCGTGGGCGTAGTTCTCGTATTGCACTCACCTGCTCCCAAACTGATTATCTCCATGAGCAATCACCGACCTGTTTCTAGTTGTTTCTCATAACATCCAACCTACGATTTCAAATGAACAGAAAGAAGAAAACGACTGTTTCCAATGCAGCGCAGTCATTTGTGTCCCTTTCCAATCTTACGGACGAACTCCCATGGCAAAAATCCGGCTTTGAACTTCCTCGTTGGTATAACCTACGTTACGTAACTTTTCTCGAATTTGAAAGTCCTCAAGAAAGTGTAACTCAAGTGGTCTGCGCAGCCTTCCTGCCACTGTTTGTTTTGCCAGCAGTGTTAGTAAACAACTTCGTGTGGTTGTCGGTGTTCGTACAAAAAAACACGATGTGGTATGATTAGAGACCTGAAAAATTCGCGGGTTCATTTCGTGTTATGCTCAAATTCAAATAATTATACCTTAGTGCTGCTTCTGCCATTGGTTCACTGTTAATCTGGAGGACTGAGGGCCAATTAGAGACCCTCACTCATAGAAGTGTCGAATCACAGGCCAACCAGTCGAGACGACTCACAAGTCAGCAGTCAATGAACAGTTGGCATTTGCCAGAGTGTGTAGAGGATATTGGAGTCTGTCCTGGATGTCATTTTTTAAACCCGCGAATTTTTTCCGGTCCTTAGATATGATTCATCCGAAGTGACAGTTTGGGAACAATGGTGCCACCAGTACAACTTTTGGGGCAAGTTACGTGGGACAGGCTACGTGTTCTATTTTTCTGCTATGCCCACGAGCTGAAGCCTTCAAGATGGCGGACCCACGTGTTGCAATATAACCCCGTATTTAGTCTGTATTGTCAACATTAAGGGACGTAACAAATGTAATGGTATGCCAAATGAAACTTTATAATAGTAAAACTACTATGGAATATATTTGTTAAGCTGAAATTGCCACAGAAAGAAGTAATCGGAAATTTTAAAATACGTTATAAAAATACGTTGCATTCTATATTACCCATTATCTCCTATCACATTCGTAGATGTTGCGGTAGCGTAGTGGCGAAGGGCACGACTGCAGCGGTAGGAGGTCGATTTTGAATGTGGTTCGAATCCTCAACAGTCCAATTTTTTTTTTTTTTTAGTTTTTTTTTTAAATAACAGATAATTAAATTGTACATACTGTGCTTTCTGCAAATATAAATTATTAGAATTAATTTATGATATAATATTATTAACTACATTTAGGTGTCTCAGTCCATTGATTTTATTCATAGTACTACGTACCTAGATTTATTTTTACTTTTAAAAAAGTAAAGTAAAATCACATGTTCACAAATAATTTAAACCAAAAGTTAATTTTATAATTAAAACGCCAACGTTTATTAAGAAACGTGTGTCCATAAATTAATAATGAATAAACTGATACTTCATAGCGACACACCTGTGAGGGTAAAAAAAAACATGCAAAATGTTTTTCTTCACCTAAGATTTAAATTTATTACGCGGTATGTGCGTGTTTATTTGTCTCACTGGGTTACAAAAAATATTAGTTACAATTCCTCTAATTATGTAGTTAAATATATAAGTAATCAATAAATCTTATATATAACATATATGAATCGGTAGCATTTTTTTACTATTACAATGAAATTAGCTTGATTAACTGTATAATTAAATTAATATTAGAATTTAAACCGTACATAAACTACCTTTAGTAAACCCAATGTCCCTTGTATCATTTAAATTTATATATTTTTAGATTTTGAAATTAACCTACAACTTAAAAATATATTTGTAATTCCAAAATTGCTCTTAATTTGTTTTTAAATACTAAACCAATTTTGTTATTTATTTGCAAATGAAAAATATAAGATAAAATATCAAATAATATTTCCGCAAGTTACATAATTTTTAACACAAACAGGTGTAACAAACACTTTTTTTTTTTCAGTATTTTGATAAGTTGACTACGACAGGTTTATCCTCCCCTGATATGTTTGCTTTGGTCGGCAACTGCGTTGGCTGGTTTTCTGTTAGCATTCTAGGTATCGTGTGTATGGAGTTAAGAAATCTTTCTGCGGTTCTGCTATACAAATTTTTATGAAAATTTTTATACCCATGGGTATAACAGAAGTTATAGCAGAAAATGGGCATCGTGTGGGGTGGGCTTAAGGGGCCTCCCTAGTAGCATCAGAAGTTAGCGGAACACTATGTTTTTAAAATAATGATGGGACTTTATTAATCGACACTACGAATCTGAAAATTTTTCAACCACGAGAAGATAATACACGAATTGTCTGTATACTTTTACATTTTTGTTTTTTTCTATCAAAATATGAAATAAAAAGTCACCAACTTGTCCAACTTTGGGGCCATTTTATACTGCTTAGGAGAATGACAGAAAAAAAGTACAAGTCTAGAAAAAAAGATAATTTTTTTCTGAAGAAATTCATGTATTTAAAACATATAGTCATCGCTTTGAATTCCGAGATATCTTTTCCACAATTTCCGCAAATCCTGAAAGTTTTCCACCGTCTCGTGCTGCCGCTCGGCGAAGCCAGCTCGCAGGTAGCGGGATGAAGGAACCCGTTCCCGGAGGGGAGTCAGGCTACCTGTGTGTGCGTGCGTGCGTGAGAGGGAGACAACCCACAACCGGCACCGGTAAAAGATAATCCCGTGACCGAAAGAAATTCTCAGAATTGCTTTTAGTGTGCCTCGCCACAGTACCATGTGCTCGACTTACTCTGTGACTATATTCGTGTATCTCTAAAACATTGCTTTTGTTTAAACTACAAATATCCTAAAGCTTACCATACTAGATCATGTATTACGAAATAAAGTATTGAAACTAATCAATCAACACATTGAAAGTTGTCCTACAAACTATTTATTGGTGGCTTTACAGCCTCGCTAGCTAATTCGACAAAATTTATATTTAATTTTTAACATGAAAACACACTTCATTGTTTTTCCTTTTATTTTTAATAAAAATTCAAGAAACAATTATTATACCACCCAATATTTTTTAAAATTATTTTAGTTTTCCAAAATAATTGTACACATCTTACAATGCCGGGGAAAAATTTTATACTGGTATTAACCAAATGGTTAACTATTTACAAAAGTTTTGATACTTAAAAATGTAGGTTTTATATAAAATGTATTTTAAATTAAAAGAAAAATCGTATTTTGAAAACTAAATGTCATTTTGCTATGCTTTATGGTTAGATAGATATCTGATTGCCTGCACTGTTTTAAAAATGTTCATGGGATGATATATAAAAAAATAAAAACTAGGGAAGTTCTATATTAAATAAGCTAGTCAGAATTATGTAAATGTTCCTCCTGGCGCAGGAATCACGAGGAGGATTGAAGATGAGGTCAGTGACCGATCGCTCACATATGTAGTTATGGATGGTACGTTATTAATTACAAAATTCAAAAACCATTTTGAAGTTAAAAAGTATAATTAGTGGCAATGTTTAATAAAGATGACGTAAATTTTCAGATAAACTTATTTCTACAGCTAAATTAATTAATAAGGGCAGGAAATAAATTTTTCACAGCAATTATACAAAATTATTAAAAAAATTTAAACCACAATTAATTTATCCAAAAACCAAAATTAAGTAAATATTGCCCACACATTACAACATCCACGAAAGAACCTTGCAAATTATTTTTGTTATATGCATTATTTTGCATTCAAGTTCTTTATTTTTTTATACTTCACCTACTTATAATTGTTACATATTTGGCACATGGTCCGTCACGCCCAATTAAAGGGCCTGAATAAGTAGAACGCGTTTCTGATCAAATTGCACGCCTGTTACTTTACCTGCAACCCGGAGCGGTGTGAAATAAATTATTGTACATTCGTGACGTTGGCAATCAACTTAAATATTTATGAGTTAAAACCAAACATAACTATAACGGATAATCAAAGAAATTTTGAAATTTTGAAAGCTTGTTCTGTTTCTCTATAGTACACAAAGCAGTTAAACCATAAATTATTTGTTGTTGAAAAAAAATAATCCTTAACCTTTCATGCTTTTTTTCATTTATTTTTATTACCAGATATTTCCGTTTAAGTAATACTTATATATATAACAATATAGCAATCTAGAAAAAAAATTAAGGTAGCCTTATTCCAAATATGTTATGATAGACGTTAGTTAACTAAGAATATAAATTCGCTTTACAACCACAGCTTGTACACAAGTAAAAAAAAAACATGGTTCTACTTACAGGCCGTATTGAACGTAGGGTAGGTTTATGACAAATACAACAGCAATAAACATATGGCTGAGTCTGCTTTCATGTACACTTTTTTTTTAAGTTATCACTTTTAAAGCGGGTAAAGGTTACCTATCAAGTAGCTTAGCATTACCCAAAGTGAATGTCGTGCTCCAGAAAATGTTCGAACTATGTAATATTTGTATCACTGTTGCGTTACAGACCTGCAACTTTTTTCAGTGCGCGATGTCACTCTCATGTAAAAATATGTCGTGTTTAGCGCAAACGTGTTCGAATGAATCCACATCGAGCTGCCAAAGAATACCTATCGATGTCGGCAACATACATAAGTATACAAACCAACGTTTACAAGTGTATTCATACGTAAGTATAAAACTGGCGGCGGGCCATGATGCAGTTGGTTCTTCGCGTACAGTCCACTGACGGGATAAGAAGCGTCAAAGATCTTATATGGCTATTCTGTAAACTTGTATGTCATTTCACTGCCTGCTTTAGACAAACAACATCCATTACTTTTAGCTTTGGATTGAAAAGAATTACTCCGGCCGGCTTTCTTATATTACTTATTTCAGCTCCTCGTGCGACCAGTGTGTATACCTAATTTGTCCGCGGCCTTATCTTTGGGTGAAAGTTATTTGTAAGGGAAGTTGTATCGGTAATGTTCATCATGTATTACATAACAATTCGACTTAGATACGCACATGTGTTTTTAAAATATATGTTTAATAACTTGCAATACAAAGTATGTGTTGAATTTCATGTATTGAATTTTTTTTTTACATTATGTACGAACATAATAATCACAATATTTCATGAGAAATTTTTAAAACATTTTACAAAGTAATCTCTAATTTCTTCCACACCTCATGGTTAACCTTACTATTTTATTTCATGTTTCAGTTGATTTAAACTGTTTGGAATCATAATATGACGGACAATAAATAATATTAGTTTCAGTAAATTTTATGAGAGGATTTACTTATTACATTAAATATACCTCAATTTTTACCTCAAAGGAAAATAGTTGCATATAATTAAATGATAAATAGTTGTTTCCCATTAATATAGTTTATGAACATAACTTATTGTTATAATACCTACATTAGTTAAATTGTGTTTTTGTAATGCTTTCCTATTTCAGTAAAATTTTTGGGCAAATTAAATAGCATATAGTCGATCTTTAACATAAGCTTTTGGAATACATAAATATAATAAATTATGTTCTCGTGATTTTAACAATTAAATATTTCTTCGCATGAATAAATTAATTAACTAAAAAATATTTCAGTAATTTATACTTAAGGACTAAAAATTTTTATTTTTATAATATAATAATATTGTATGTATGTATACTTTGCTGAAAAAAGTAGATTCAAGAAAACAAATTTTCTTTTTTTTAATTTTGTTCTTGAACTTACTTGACAAGCGATATTGAACTTCAACTTTATACTTTCGGTATAGTACTTTTCGATTTATTTTCTCCAAACGGGAATTAAAAGTAAAGAATAAATAACATTTTCCTCTATAATTATTGCAGCCGTATACTGAAAAGTTTAACTTTCCTTTATTTGCATGACGCGGAGCTCCTAACTACACAAAATTTTTGTTATTTATTTTGAACGTTGTATTTATGTTTCCTTACAAACTTAAATGAACCCCTTAACATTTAATTTCATCAAAAGTTATACAATATAAGTATCAAGTTAAAATATTTTTAAGTGTAGTTGTGGCTATTTTGTTGTTGAAAATGACACTCTTAAGTTTGAATGAAAGTGAGATATGATAAAATTATATTTGTAGTTAAAAACAGATAATTCATTTCAAATTCAATCTTTTGTTACATGCATATTTCCAAATAAATTTGACAATATATTAAATTCTATGCATTTGAATCTATTCGTATATTCTGCAGCATTAATTCCTATAAGCAAATACTTATTACGTACAATGTACTTTTAGTCCTGTCGTATAGTTATGCAAAAAATTGTATCAAAAGTATTGTTTCTTCTATGCGGTTATGGTTTAAAAAGAAAAAAAAGTAATTTAATTTATTTTTAAATTCGCTTGTCAGTAAGAACACGTATTTAGTGTAATACGACATATATTATTCTGTTTATTAAAACATTACTATCGATAACTCCATTTTAGATTTATCTGTCTATGTTATATTTCAAATTGATTCTTTTTCTTCGGCTTATGACAGCAGCAAATTTTGTTTTATCGCATATGTAATGTTTTTATGTTTTGCATATTATAATTAATGAGTTAGTATTGTTGGCGGGTGAGGCTTTTTCACAAATGGACGCGTTCTTGGCGGCTAGCAGGTAGGACGCGTGTATTACGCAGGCTGGATAGGGAAGTACGACTGCGGGCGAGCTCCATGATAGAAGCAACGGGAGTAGTATCACTCGGCTATTTGTATAGGTTGGGATAGCTGTGTGAATGGTAGAACAGATCACGGGACTATGGTGAGGAAAAAGGTCCCAAGCTCGACATCCCGACGATGAGACCGTTTACGAACTGTCGATGGATCATCAGGAAAGTTAACAACTTCTTCAGAAACTTGAGTCCCTCTTTCAAAATTCATTTTAATACCTGGAGATGACTATATTCGGTGTTCTACCAAGCGAAGCATACTCTTAATTCATTACTAGTTGATGTTTAATATTTTGACGCAAAATAAAATTGTGAATCAGCTTACTTTGCTCATGCCAGGTTTTACAAGTTTTGTCAAAGTTAATTAAATGAATAAAAATTGTGTCCCTTTGTTACTGGCTACCCGCAAGAAATTATCATGGTGAATAATAATAATTTTAAGTCGACATGTAATATTTTGATTTTTATGGGATTGTGTTTTGGTAATGGTGTGTGTAACTGTCTTGTGTATTTTATTACATTCACTTCACGTAACGAATTGTCTGAACGTAATGTTATTGTTTGTTTGTTTTAATATTTCGTTTTATTGAACAAAGATACATAGTTTGCCACTTCGAGCGACTACAGAAATGACAATACAATTAGTTTACAGTGTTCCAAACATTTTAGTTTCCTCTACTGTACATGGGGGGAATATTTTTTATGTTATGTTTACTGAAACCATTTTACGCGCTAAGTGAGATGTTGCGATTGAGTAGAAGGGAAAATATGTCATAAAACCCTGCGTAATGTTATGAATTCCATTCATTCGTTTACTCTGTGATCCGGAGGGTCTAATGTTAAGACTGAATACATGTGCACTTCCTCTATGTAGAGTGGCTTCATTGAGATGAAAGCAAAGCTCACGTTGATGAAATACTTATTAATTAAAAAATTAAAATGTTGTTTTATGCTTCAATTTCTGTTAGTGTCGTACACAGATTAAAAATGTAATGCAGAGTTCCTCAGTTTTATGTATATTGAAATTTGCTCATGTGTAGAGTAGTTATTAAAAGCATAAAAAACATATATGACGAATTGTTGTGTATTATTTCCATTAGGCGTGACCATGAAAATAGATAAGATTTTATCATTATGTGAAATCTACATTTTAAATGTTGGCGTTTAAATATTTATGAAAGCGTGTGATCTTAAAGCACTATTTATCTATTTAGGAAGTAGGTAGTTTCTTTGATTTTAGAAGGGGTTTTTAAACAAACAACTAAATTAATTCAAAAATTTGAACTACTGCAAGCAAAAAATACTTTATTCCATTTTTATTTTAAAATTAGCCATTGTATTCTACCTTGCTTACACTCTATTATCGAAAAATATATTTTTTTGACAGAGATGAATACCGTAAATTAATACACAAAACATACATGTTTTCGTATGATACAATAATAGCTAGTGACAGTGACGAAACCAAAATTATTTTGATAGTTTGTATAGAAAATCCCCAACAGTAGTGGTGGTATATTTAGGGATTTATTTGTAGATGGGTAAGTACTATTCCACAATAAAAAGGAGTTATCGTCAATTATCAAAGCAGCCATATTTCGTATCTTCTTTGACAGCCTAAATACAGCGCCAAATGACGTACTTGGCTAAAAATTAATTCCAGCTGCATGCGTAGATTCCGGGAGGAGGGGAGAATCTCTGGGTGGCCCGAACCTCCCTGAAATAAAAAAGTCCGTCTGAGGGGGCCCAGCTTGCATTTGCAAAATCTTCACGTTATCCCGTGGGCCTCATGGGAATCCTACAAATTTTCGCCCGTGATTCCAGCTATACATTTCACTGACACCTTGAGCACAACAGTCAGTGCACACTGAGTTCTTCCATACCACCCGCACTTGTCTTCGATAAAATCTGAACTCAGGTGGATTCAGCGTGACTGACTAAGCCTGTAGTCTGAATCCACCTGTAGGCCGCTGTTGCAACAGCTAAGAAATTTACACTGCTCGTAGTGAACAGTCTGTATGTAACTCGAAACGTGATTCCAGTTCATTCGTGTATACTTATTCATCATATTATGCAACGTTAAAGTCATTAAAAAAATATGCAAAAATAAAATAAAATGCTAAACGTGTAATAAGAGCCAGAAAATAATAATATGCAGTAATATTTAGTGTCACTAAATACGACGTGAACCCTAGAATACAAAGTTGACGATGTGTCGTTGGTGGGAACACTTGTTTGTTCCTGACATTTTTTTTTCTTTACAGAATTTAAAAGTAAGTTTGACATGCACTTTTTATTCAGGAAGTAAGTTAAAAATTTATTTGTCGTTATTGCGATTTAAAAAGTTGATTTGTGTCTAAGATTAAAAATAATTAATATTATTTTCATCATTTTATTCCCAGTTTTATTACTCAATTATTAGTAGGACGTGATTTCTCGTCGCGGTGCGGAATACTTTTATGAATGAAAGCATAACTGTTCGTGCAAAACCATTCATCACACAAATGTCAGTTCGAAAGTATAATGTTGGAAATTTTTTTAATGATATAATTTTTGCATTTCCCCCCCCCCCCCCCCCCCCCCCCTGAAAACACAAGCTAACACATCGATTGTTGGTGACAGCATTTTTTGTAATGTATGTAAATCTCTTAATTATGTAGAACGTTAATTAAAATAAAAATACATGTTTTAAACAGAATTGACGATTGTTTGCATTTCATGGATATGGACTGGATCGCAACACTAATTTAATGTTTCAAGTTAATAAACACTGTCAGGAAGCAAGCAAGGCAATATGAGAACATTATCTTTTGGTTGAATGTAGCGAAAGGGAAAAACAGTCACCTTTCTTGCCACGATCTTGTTCGCAGATAACGCAGGTATAAGTAGCAAATGGACTCCACACAATGACAACCCTCCCATTTTTCCGCCCCCCTCGCTGAAACGCCCTCTCCCCCCTCCACCTCGGCGCAGGCGACAGTCTCAGGTATATCGCCCCGCCCAACCACTGGCCGTAGCACGTGGCCAGTGGCCCACCGCGCTAAACATTTTTACTAGGGAGGCCCCTTAAGCAACTGCCGCAGCTGATCCCGGAGCGGACGAGCCGTGAAGGGCTGGTGTTCAGAGGTTCAGTCCGCCTCGCCTCTGTCTCCCCCCTGGGCGCGGGCAGCAGAAAGGAAGGCGAGGCGAGGCGAGGGAAGGCGAGGCGAGGCGTGGCAAGGCGAGGCGGGGCAGAAGGGCGCGGCCGAGTCACCGGCGCGTGTGACTCGCCGCTCGCCTGGAAGAACACCGGCCGCCTCCCCTCCCTTTATCCCCCGTCGAGCCAGTGACGTCGGAGCGTGAACCCCCGGGTCAGGACCTGAACACTCGCAGCTCACGTGCCACCTTGCTTGTATTTTCATTTTTCTTCTCGTGATGTTTACGTAACAACCACTCCCGTCAGTTATATCACGATAGCTCTCTTGCATTTAGTTTCCCAGATTTCCCAACCATTCTGTCCTAGTCTGATATTATGATAAATGCGAAAGTTTGTGTGTGTGTGTTAACGGAATTTCATGAGATTTGATATATGGTTACTTTAGGTCCTGGAGTCTTACATACAGTACTTTTTATCTTTCAAAAATGTATAGTTCCTGTAGGATAGTAACAAAACGTAACTCTGCAATAACTGCGCGTTTTTTATTTTTTATTTTAATTTTAGCATATTCGATATGTGTATGTCGTGAAATAACATAGGATTTATATTCTCTCTTTAGTATTTACTTTTATAGTACACTTATAAATTAAATAGTTCTTTACTATAGGCTATAGTAAATTATAGTGTGTAATTGTTTTTATAATTATTTTCGTTTGTGGTATTTTGGAAAAAAAATTCATATAACTACTGTACTCGGCTTCGCGCGGATGGATAAATATTTTATAAGAATTTTTTTTAAAATCACTTTTTAAATTTCTTATATTTTAATTATTGTGATGTTCGAGCTAATTAATTTTCGTGTTTGGCCTTAAAAGTCAAATATATTTAACCAATACTGTTTCGTTTCAAAATTACTGAACCATTATTTTATAGCTGTAGAAAGCCAACAAGTGTGCATAGCTGTGATTAATTGCTTGTCATTTTACAGCGTTTAGAAAATATCTGGTGAGAAGCTACATTATTTCATATCGAATTAAGTGTTTTAAGTTTATTTTTATTTTTAATAAATTTATTTTTCCGTTAAGTTACAGGAATATTTGTAACCAAACCCTGGGAAAAATTACCAAATTTACTGCATTATTGTCTTATCTGATTAAACAATTAAATATATAACAAAAAAATAGTAGGCACGTGCTTTCGAGATATGCAGTCTTATAAATCTTACATATCTTATACATATTATATACATCTCGCAAGTGAACACAATCACCAGATCTTAATCCAGTCTTTCTGTAATAATTACATAGGTAAAGAGTATAAGTCACGTTTTGACTTGTTATCATTTTCTCTGTAGGGATTGGAAAATTATATTTACCCTACAAAAACTCCGTGATATATTGCAAAAATAGTTTACTGCGGAATTTTGCTTCTAAGGCACAGGAATTGGCTCGTCCTGTTAGCAGACCGTTACTTTGTACCATTTTGTCAATTTTGTAACTTATACTCTTTTCGGAGGCTGCCTATAGTTGCCTTCATATCGACGCCTATTGTTTAAATAAATTGGAATTTGAAGGCTTATTTTATATGAAAACATAGTTGAAAAAGTTACCTTGATTCT